>NC_046292.1:80424020-81068702 GCF_004115265.2 Rhinolophus ferrumequinum
AAAATATGACAGGTGCCCAATTTGAAAGGCAGGATTTGTGTAGTCGGGCTTCAGGAACATGAGGTCTCGCACTCAGCACCTTTGTTTTCATTAGGTAAGAGTAAGAGAATGCAGTTGCTCCATGTGTGTGATAAAACTCTAACAAAACTTCTTTTTAATCCACTTTCTGAGTCACTCGTTTTCTACATTTTTATTCTTACTTTCCAAAATCTTTGGAGGAAGGCTCCAAAGAAGCCTTGAATCGACTGTCTGGGGTTGTGGTTACGTGATGCCTGGCAGCCTTCTTACTGGCAGGGCGGGGAGGAGACAAATAGTGGTTTCCCATTACTGAGACCAGTGGGGTGTCAGGATGGCTCAGTCGCTGGCAGTATTTCAACCAAAGACCAAACTCTCAAAACTCCCTGCCTCTGTATACCATTGCTCCCTAATGAGAAAACAGTACTGACTTATTCCACAAAGTCTCTGGGGAATACAACTACAGAAAATCTGTTCAAATGCACAGAATCAAAATACCTCCTTTTGAACAATCGTCTCGTGTCTTGCAGTGGATTCAGCTATACCCTTTTCCTGGGATTGCTAGTCTTCTAGCATCCTTCCTCTTGCTAGTGGAAACATGCTATGATACAGTTAATACTTCCTCTCTGCTAGCAATCAAAATAAGTAAGTAAATAAATAAGTAAATAAATAAATAAATAAAATAACATCAAATGTCTAACCGTTTGAAGAGAAAGTAAGCAGCTGTCAGAGCAATTTATGTAAGAGACACACACTCAAATATTGGTCTACTCCCAAAATCTACAAAACCTATTTATAAAATCAGCAGTTGAATTGCTTGTGAATGCCTTTCCATAGATAAATCCTGGCCAGCATGTTGCTCCACAGTAAAAAAAGATTCTTAAGAGTCAAATGATGATCTACAAATAAAAATAAGTAATTCATAGCACTACTTTCACTAGACCTGACTCCCTGTGCCTCCTTGAGTCACTTGGTGACAAGATAATTTAAATATTCATGTGGCAGACACTTTTTGTTTATACTCCAACTTTCTTTTAGGAAATGCCTCCCCCCACCTGCCAATCCTGTGATTGCCCGGACCTGTCATTTCTGTAAATCTTGCTTTCCATGCACAGAAACGAGCACGGTCTGTATCCTTGTTGTCTAAGAGAGGCAGCTTCCAAGATGCCCCCCCAAACACCCTCCTTCTGGCGCTCACACTCTGTGTAGCTCCTGCCCACAGTGTACCAGAGTTGGTCTTGATGACTGATAGAATACAACAGAATTGATGGCCTGTCATTTCCAATATTAGGTTATAAAAGAAGTTGGCTTCTGTATTGGGTTCGCCTCTTTTTTCTCCCCTCCTCTTTCACTCATGGATTAGTCACTCTCAGGGAAGTCAGCTGCTACATGGAAGGGACACTCAGGTCCCTATGGAGGGGCCACGTGGTGAGTTATGCAACAACCAGAGAGAAACTGAGGCCTGCAAGCAACCGTGAGTTTTAAAGGGGATTCTCCAGCCCCAGGAAGCATTGAGAAGATGGCCACCCTGGCCAGAGCTTGACTGCAGCCTTGTGAGAGACCCTGAGCCAGAACCACTCAACGTAACTACTCCCAGGTACCTGCCCCATGGAAATTATTTGAGATAATAAAGGTTTTTAAGCTGTTAAATTTTAGAGTAATTTGGTATGCAAATACAGATAACTAATACATTGGCCAGTCAGACTATGCCAAACTCCCAAACACGTGGAACACAGTGATTGGTCCAGGGGTGGAAACACAATCAGGGCACAGCCAATCAGAATCCTTTGAACAATCAATATGGAGAATAGGTGACAGAAAGTCTGGCTGTTTTCTCTATGATTAAAGTAAGCCTAGAGCTGTGGCTCTAAACCACAGTCTATACTGCCTCCCTAAGGGGCATTTGCAAGTTTGGGGGACATATTTAATAATCACAATATATGGAAGCCCTATTGGCATTTGATGCCTAGAAGCCAGGGATGATAACTATCCTGTAATATATGGGGCAGTCCCACACAACAAAGAATTATTCATTCCAAATTGTCAATAGTACCCACATTGAGAAACCCTAGGCTACAACCTTCATTGGCTTCTTTCTTTCCTTCCTTCCTTCCTTTTTTCCTTCCTTCTTTCCTTCCTCCTTCCTTCCTTCCTACGTTCCTTCCTTCCTTCCATATGGAATGATCTTTTATGAGAATAAAGCAAATCTAGATGATAGTAAAAAACCAATATATATTGAAAGAGATAAAGATAGAGTCCTGATTATAGAATTTGAATCCCTGAGTTCATTCTTGCCTGAAGCTACAAGCAGTTCCCTTTTTTTGGGGGGGGGGAATATTGGGGAACAGTGTGTTTCTCCAGGACCCATCAGCTCCAAGTTGTTGTCCTTCAATCTAGTTGTGGAGGGTGCAGCTCACTGGTCCATGTGGGAATCAAACCAACAACCCTGTTGTTCAGAGCGCGAACTCTAACCAACTGAGCCATCTGGCCGCCCTAGAAGCAGTTCCCTTTGATCTTGTCAGCTATATGAGCCAATAAACTTTCTTCTATGTTTAAAAGAGGTTAAATTGGGTTATTGATCTTTTCCACCAAAAGAACCATGCCTGTTTCATCATGCAATCATCCAGTCAAATAATATTTATTGAGCCCTTACTACGTGACAGTCACTGGCTCAGATCCTGGGGCTACGTAGTTAAAGATGGCACATTCCAGAATGACAAGGAGTTAACTAACAATCACAATTCAGAATGATATGAGGACATTTACACACACACACACACACACACACACACACACACAGGTTTTCTTACTGCAGTGGAGGAACATCAGTTCAGTGGAAGGGTAGGTGGAGGTAGTCAGAGAAGTCCTCACTTAGATAAAAAAGAAAATTGGTAATTTGTAAAGGACTGTCTAGAAATGCCAGGAGAACAGGTAGAGGAGTCTTGCTTGATAAATACCAAAGTGACTCATTGCACAGGCCCTGGCTTTTAATATATCATAGTCCTGGCTATTGAGGTTGAAATCACAGTGATTCAAGAATCACTTATAGGCCATTTGGGAAAACTCAGTGTAATAAGACAAAGCGGCATTGATCCAACAAACTGTCCCTTGTAAAGCACTCTGGTCATTTTCTTTCTCCACTTCTTTATGATCTCTAGTATTTCATCTCGAAAAATAAGTCTCTATTATGAAAGCAACTCTGTTTTTTAAAAGCAACAAAGAGAGGAAGATATTCTTTCCCAACCAGACTCATATCAAAGTAAGCAAAATCATTTTCATTATTCCTGACAGTTTTACATTCACCCAGCACACAGAATTATGGGAGGGCGTTACATGCTATTAATTGGTGCCATTGCAATAACTCTGTTTTCTAATACCAGAAGGGAAATAAATAGCCCCACTTGTTACGGAGGCTCTCAATCTCTTGTGAGAACTTGGACCGGGTCTTGGGTATAAGTGGAGAATTTTTTTTCCACTGAATTTTTTTCCAGAGACTTCCAACTAGTTCCCCAACCCTGACATTTTCAGGCCACCAATCAATCACGTCGTAATATCTATTGGGGGTCAATGAGGGCGAGGCATTATTCCAGACACCATAAGAGAACATGGGGGAAAGAGCTACTGAACTTGATCTCAAAAACTTACAGTCTTTTTAGGGACACAATCATGAAATGACAAGAATCAGATGTGACAATGCTGGCGGAACTACAAAGGGAGAGTAGTTAGGAGGCAGTCCGTAAATGCCCCTTGGGCTTAGAGCCAGGCCTACAGAATGGGTAGAATTTGATCAGGAGAAAAGGACACTCTCTCACCACCCAGCAGAACCTAGAGGAAGACGATTAGGCAGCCAAACTGAGAGGATGTGTGCTGGAAAATAGAATCAGAGAGGCAGCGGGAGCCAGTAGGGGGAGCAGGCAAAAGCCAGGTGCAGCTATCAATCTATAGCTTCTCAGTCTCGAATCCATGCTCCTTCACCTGCTCTGTGATAAGGGAGCTTTAAGCATTTCTCCTTTGCAGCACACGCAATATTAAGCTTTGTTAGCAGAGAGCTGTGGGTCCATGCAAGAGGCAAGGGCTTCTCTCCCTGGTTCTGGTGTGCTGTTGTCTTCTCCCCACCTTGGGCTGCATGGCTCCCAGTGGCTGTCCCCAGCCTGCTACCTAGCTCATCAGTGATGGTGACCACCTGGCCACGGAGCTCCTACTGCGGACCCTGAGTGCCCCAGTTCTTGTACCACCCTGCTGGAGAGCAGGCCCTTGACACCTACTGCCCTCTGTGCACTCTCCGGCCACCCTCAGCCCACCTCTACTCCAGAGGGCGGTTTCCTCTTTGTCCCACATCGCTGGACAACACAGAGAACGTAGGCTGTGGTCACACCTTCTCCAATGCTGTCTGAACCTCAGCCTAGAAGAGTGACCCCCTTTTAACCTTGTCTTTCCATGGGTGCTGTCCATCAGCTTTAGGGTATTCTTCAGGGTTTACTTTACCTCTTCATAGTTACTTCCTTGTTATTGTTCGTAAATCTTTATACTAAACTTCCCATGTTCCAATTACTGTGTGGTTTCCGTTTCCCACTTGGACTCTGATTGACAGGCAGGCAGAAGAGTCTAGATGATGTGATTGGGACGCCAGCCAGGTAGGGCTGGTGGATGTGTGTTCTAAAAGCAGGAGTGAGGGACCTGGACCAGGAGAGCAACAGGTACTACCGCTGCTTCCTTCCTGTTCTGATACTCTCAGAAAGTGAAGAGGAGAGAGTAGAGAAGCAGAGAAGAGAGAGCAGAGTATGGGGGGAGAGCAAAGAAGCACGGTCTTGGAGATCTCCTCATCAGGCTGTTCGGCTGCCATCCATGCACCACCGTCTCCAGGTAAGTGGCCTGGCCCTGCAGATCCAGCCTGAGAGTCACTCAGCGATGTGTTTAAGAACGATGAGTCTTGGACGTACTGGAGAATGGATTGGAGTGGATGTTGAAGGGAGTGGAGGGGAAAATAATGCAGAACCTGAGTTGACTGGCTGTGGGACTGGGTGGTCCAAAAGAAGAATGCACAGCCGACTGAACGATGGCTGACTAGGTCTAAGCGACAGTGAAGGATTCACGGGAAGGAGTAGGGGAGGGAAGCAGTAGTTATTTCCAGGAAATCTCCCTTAAGAAAATAAGACACGAGGAAAGAAAGGACTGGTCTCTTTGGTGTGAGCAAGGCTTGGGCGAGCCATTGGCCTCTCTTACCTCAGCTTCCTGACTTACCCAGTAGGAATACTAATGCCTACTGCAGAGTGTGGTCTAGGGATTAAATGCAACGCACTGAGTGCCTTGTCTGGAATGCAGAAATGTTCGTTATGCTGGAAAGTAGAGAGCAAGGGATGGGTGTCCTGATGGGCAACCTTGGACCCAGGTAAGGGGTGGGAGGTGGAAGGGGCTACCCGCAAGGACAGGGCTCCTAGAATCCTGGCAAAAGAGGTCCTGGAGAAAGGAGGTACTCTGAGTAAAGAGAGACGTCAAAAAGAAGCAGGGAGCAGAGCACACCTTCTCACAACTTGGCCTAGAGCTGGTGGGCTTTTGAAATTTCAGACTAATCATAGTAACATAGTTTTGGACGTTAGTGTGTTTTTCAGCAGGGAAGGGTCATGAATACATTTTTTTCATGGTAATGGACTGCCTTATATGGGTGCATCAGAGGTCATTTCTGCTCTGTGGTCACATCCAAATGTCAGGAGATAAATGCACTTGTTACCTTTGTCAGGGAACTTCCTGCCTCTAATTTTTTTTCTTAAACCTATAATTTTAGAAAATTCCCCAAAGGTTCATTAAAAGCTTTACTTTTCAGCCTCTGGTGTATTGTGCTAAATATGTTTGTTGGTTTGGATGTCAACAGCAACGGATATTTGTGAATAGCTTATGCAACATCAAAGAGGCGAGTAGAAGAAGAGAAAAAAAACCCTCAGATACTGTATGCCACAGCTGAATAATTGTCTCACCTCCAGTGTTTATTAAAATAATATAATTCTACATAAGAAGCACTTTATATTTATTTACCTGAAGACTTTTAATATTCAAACAATGCAAACTTTTAAATTAAATAAAGCACTCCAGTATTCATACTTGTGTATTAGAATATGATCGATCATTGATTGGGGTCAAGAGTAACTGACAAATACTATGTAATAAAAATAATTTTATCTGAAAGTCTTTGATGAAAACTTCTCTGTCTCTCCCAAACATACTCACACACACACTCACACACACACTCACACACACACACTCACACACTCACACACACACACACTCACACACACACTCACACACTCACACACACACACTACCACCACCCAGATGAGAAGACTCATTCATCACAATCTATTATATACATTAAAAAGAAGAATCAGGGTATTGGTCAAGACTTTTAACCTCTTGAACCAGGACTCTATCCTTTATTCAGATTCTAAAGATGATGGTGATGACTTTCCCTTTGAAAGAGCGCTATTCAAACATATTCTAAAGCTATTATAACAGCTAATTTCTCAGGAAGAGGCTATGCTAGTTAGGCTTGGTTCCCTTGGTTTGTCAATAATTAGTTACCATTAAAAACACATTTCATTAAGTCCTTCTCCAAATCTGAACCCTATGCTTCTATTAATGACTTTACACTTATAAACACTTATAACACTCAGGGCTGAGTGTTAGGGACCCACTTGGAAACACCAGAAGGAATGTCAGAGCCATTTAGCACTTGCGTCCCTGGCTTCTGCAGTGAGTCAATACGTGGGGAAACAGAACTCAGTGGAGTTAGTGCAACTGGGGAAATCAGAGCCTGGCCATCTCCTTCAGGTAACTCTCCGCAGGCACCATGGTCCTGTTGATTCCATCACCCTGCCCCATCTCCACTTTGGGCCCTGCTCTGTCAAGCACCCTGTTATCACCACCCTCGGGCTGTATCAGTTATTTCCCGCTAGGCTTTGCTCCATATACTCAGCCTATCCCCTTGACCCATGTGGCAACCACGGCACGCTGAATGCCTGTCCACAAAGCATGCTTGCTTTTGAGCCAGATAGCTGGATAGGTTAAACCCACATTAGCCATTTCCATGTCCATGAGTGAACCAAAAACCCTATAAAAATAACAAGAGGATGATGGAAATCCTGTGGAAAACCAGAATGAGAACAACAACAAAAAAACCATAAAAAGAGTCAACTACCAGTGGTGAGAAAGTCACAAGTAATCACAACTGAATCTTGTTTCAAGATTTAGAATCCTAGAATGTCAGGACTGGATGAAACCTTAAAGGTTATTGTATGAGGTAAGAGAACTGCTAGCTGCCAAAACAAATAAACACAGCAATCTCAGTGACTTAACAAAATTAAGGTTTAAAACTGCAAGGGAGTTTGAGAAAGGTAGTTTAGTCAATGTCCAGGAAGAAGAGAAAACAGGTTAGTTGGTAATCAACCAGCTCAGCTCTACCTTAGTTCCCTAGGACAATCATTCCTACCTGCCCTGTCTTGAAACACCTCATCCCCAGCTGGAAACCATGTGACATACTCAGGACTTGATCAAACAAGCAAGTAGAAATTCTGGGAGCTGTGGCCAGATGGCGTTCCACAACCTGTTTCAGAAAAGAAACACACCAAGTGGGATTTAATTCTGAACTGACCCCAGTATGATTAGGAATGGAAGCTCTACAACCACAAGACAACTGGAAACTTGGAAAGCCAGCCCAATTTGCTTCTGGAAGGGTTGGAGCAACAGCGAGTCAACAGAGATAAAGGCCTAGAGCATGTGTCGGAGTATCTAAGGCTGAGTGACTAACAGCAGGTCATTGTTAAAAATCATTGCTAATCGATTCTTGCCTACTCATTTGGTTTATAGGAATGTTGGGACGTTTTGTAATCTGTAAAGCTTTAGACTCAGGTAAAAATGTCATTGCTAATTCAAATTGTTTGCATAATAGGTTTATTACTGAATTCATTATTCCTTGGGAAAGATTGAAATAAAATGCCACACACACACACACACACACACACACACACACACACACACATCCAACATGTCCTGTCTATTTCCACCTCTGTAGACATTTACTTCTGCTGCTCTAGGCACATCATACGCTGTGCATCAGTCCTACACATGCAATCCTGATTTTTCATACTGGTTACTATAGTTCAATGTGATTCTATTGTGACACCTGTCACCTTGGTGAAAGTCAGATTGATCTGTAGTACAGAATGTGCTAATTCCTGACAACAACTCTAGTTGTTGTAAACAGCAAAACACCATGAAAGAGCACATAGAGAGATTTCACCTATCGAAAACTGATTGTGAGCAGAAGGAAATAAAGATGGAGTCAAGGGCTTCAGAGTAAAGAGAGAAGAGTGTACTGAGTGGGACCCAATCTCATAAGATGCCTTTTCTTTTTAAAGATTTTTATTAACATATAAGTAACATACAATATTATGTTAGTTTCAAGTGTATACCATAGTTATTCAGCAGTGCCCACCTAGCACTAAGGTCAACTCTAATGAAAAATGAAGATGTCTTTTCTACCCTAAATTTGGGGAAGCCTGTAAACCTCGCCCTGGCGAGCCCCATTTTGTAGAGGCTATTCATAGACAGCCTTCATGTGTCAGAGGGCAACAGCAGTGCTTGTAGTTAAGCAGACCCGTGTCTCTGAATTCCCTGCATGTTTCAAACACATGCACAAGCTTAACAGGACAGGCACAGTGAGGGCTTTGGAAATACAGCTGATGACATCTGTCAGTGGAGACAGTAAACCCACGAGAGCACTGGGGCGGGAGGGGGTGGATTACAGAAAGGGCAGCCATCAGTGGGAGCCATCTGGGGCCTGTGACCGTTGTGGCAGGAGGAGTTGGGCGTGCTGCTGGACTGGGGCTGTGTTTCCTAGACGCAGCCAGTAGGAGTGAAGCTAGCACTGACAGCAGATGCAGAAACAGATCTGAGGCTGTTCCACTCAAAATTAGCCTGTGGTACTAATTCATCTCCTATGATACTTAACCTCGGGTGCCATATTATAGAAAGGTAATGGGGGTAACAGTAATTTCACTGAAGTAACTTACTTTTCGTGATATGGGCATGGCCATTTCCAGCATACAATGATAGATTTTTCTCTCCTTAAAAAAACAAAAACAAAAACAAAAAAACGAACAAACTTGATTCCATCATTTATTTCTCTAGCTTGCAATGTGGTCGAGTTCATCCAACCAGAAGTATCTTTAGCATGCTATTTGAGGCTAATGGCTATTTCAAAGGTTATGATAATGCCAGCATTTATACGATTAATACAGACATACCTCATTTTATTGTGATTCACTTTATTGCACTTCACACATGTTGTTTGTTTTTTTTAAAAAAAATTGAAGGCAAGCGCCTCCACCAGCAAAAAGATTATGACTCCCTTTGTTGCAATACTGTCTTTATTGCAGTGGTTTGGGAGCAAACCCACAATATCTCCGAGGTATGCCTGTACCACATACAAATGTCTAGGGGGATGCATTTTGGTTCTTATCCCGCCCACAAGAACTTATATAACAGGAAAACAGAAAAAGATTCTTGTTTTTCTAATGAAGTCAGAACATTTTAAGGCATTCCACGTAATCTAATAACTGCTTTCTGAAACAGGGGAGCTAGAAATCAATGTGCCCATTTCACAAATAGAGGAAAAGAAACCTAGGAAAGAGTTGCTCAAAGTCTAGTGGCATACTGTGCAGACAACTGGGGTGGCAGGTCACCCAGGACCCATGCAGATGAGCACCTAACAAATGTTTTCTGGTGATGACAGGAAATTAACCTCTGACCCAAGGCTGAGAAACTTGTTGACGCCTCTAACTTTTACTGACTCTCTAGACTTTATCTGACTTTATGTCAGAGAGATGCTTGAAAGTACAAGAAAGGACTTTCTAGTTATGTAAAAATGGGCATGGAGCAAACATCCACTTTGAAAGGGACCTTTATGATTATTTTACAAAGAGGGAGACGGAGACAGAGAAAGCATATGGCTTCCTCTGAATACAGCAGTAGTAGTGGCAGAGCAGATGAGAATACAGACCTTCTGATTCTCCCCCATCCTGTTCCCAGGTTGACAGACTCAAAGCTGAACCCATCTTTTAAGTCCCCCTTCAACAGAAAACAGACAGGCAGAACTAATCACTGTTTTGGTAAAGTCTGTGTGAGATCTGATCAAACGCTGCAAGGAGGTAATCTCACTGACGTTTTGATTTTTCAAATGTCAAAACATGTAAAGGATCATGAAGTTACAATTAAATCTCAGGTGAGTTGGAGAAAATTGTCAGGTATATAAAAAAAGACAGAATAAAGGAAACGAAAAAAACACTCTGTCTTTCTCACATCACAGTGGGAATCATAGTTGGCAGTGCCCTGTTTTCAGTGACAAGATCGAGGCAGCCACCCTGAAAACGCCTTGTCTGGTTTTCCAACCTTCACGAAAACATTCCATGAAGAAAGTTACCAGTGATGGGTTCTGGAAAATATTTGTAGAGGAGGTGGAGAGAGGGCGAGTCCTTGAAATGAAACTTGTATATTGGGAAAATTCCAATAAAGGTGTAGGACAAGATAAGACTAACTCTCCTTATAGAATGTCATTCCTTCCACCCTAAGGAAGCCATGAATTCTAAGAAGCATTTATTCCTTGGAAGAAAGAGAGTAAAGAAGGGAAAGAGGGAGGGAAGCATATGAATCATTCATTTCTGGGAAGAGATGAATGAAGGGGAGGCTGGAAGGGAGGACAGGGAACAGGAGGGAAGGGGACCCCAAACAACAACGGCCATGTACTCAACACTGTGTGGAAACACCTTCCCAAAGTACCCGCTTCACCTGTTTTGCCTGCCAGGCACGAGTTAGGCACAGAGAAAATGTGGTACAGTTTCTCTGAACAAATTAGTAAATCTTGTTGTATTGTAAGAAAAACAATAGACAAGCAAAATGAATTTTGAGAAACTGTAATCAGGGTGTACATCTTAAGCTTTGTTTCTGTAGGCAGCATGACATGCTCACTTTCAAAAGAGCACAAAAGGCAGACTTGGCTGTCAAACTGCTGTCAAGTTGACAGCAGGACAAATCCAATACTATGACAAATGGAGGTGTGCTACCAAAGGGAGAACAGGCACAGGAGGGGTCTCTTCTAAAACCATTTGTAATTTTTCATGTCAATTGGAAGATAAAAAGGGATATTTTCCTGTCTGGAAAAGAAAATATTTCTGAGTAAAATCTCTAAGAAATGCAGAGCTTCAGCAGGTATAAAGAGTCCCAACTCTGAGGTGTAAGTTTGTTCCTTGGCTCTGTGGCATCTCAGTGGGATAGGCCACTTCTTTGGGACAAAGAACAATTCCTGTAACGTGCTCTTAAAGGAGTCTTGAAGTCCCACAGATGAGTCCTTATTGGAGCAATGCAAGAGAAGAACCCGACTTTCTATTGGAAATGCTCCCCTCGAATTTAGAGAAGTCGATGTTTGTGTTCCTTATTATGCTACATAAAAGGAAGCGTCAGCTGGAGCAGGAAGCATGGCTCTGTGCCCAAGACCTTTAATGGAAACACCTGAGTACTTCTCTCAGCGCTGCCCTGAGAATTTACCACGAGAGAGCTCTGGGCTATTCTTCTACCCTCATTGTGGAAGCAGCCTGAAGCCCTCTGTTTAGGTCATAAAACAAGAATTTTAATAAGAAGATTTTCCATTTTACTCATGTGCAGATCAGTTTTCCACGGAGTTAATCATTGGGGCAAGAACAGGAAGTGTTGCTGGGAAAAGTCATGGCAGCTGGGTAGTTGTTTCTTACAGCTGTCATGGCTCCTCATCATTCATACCTGGGAGGCCCATCTATGTCTGTTGCTATGGAGATTTGCATGGATTGAGGAAATGTGTTGACTTTTGTTTTCACCCTGGAATGTGAAATAAGAATATGCATTCTAATCTAGGCCTCAGTTATCCACCATATATATATTAAGTAAGAGAGCCAGTAAGTCAGACATCTAGGTTTACTTCTCAAATCTCTCTCCATCCATGTTCCCCCAGCTCGTTGATTTCCAGCAACAAAACAACAAGTTTCTTTTATCAAGATACTTGGGCAGATAGCAGCTTGCAGAATTGGCCTCTACCACGCGCAGCTTATGGGATCATTTCTGGCCTTCAATCTAAACTTCTATTTTCATCTAAACTTGGGCTCCCGAGTGTCCCTTCAGGATGACTATAGCATATGATATGCACTGGAAGTATAATGGGGGAAGAAAATGAGGAAAATGGCCACTCTGCACTGTTTCTCATACAAAACTCCACAGCCCAAACCATCTTTCTTCTACAGTCATTCAACAACACTGTGTAAACGTCTCCAACTGGAAGAGAGCAAAGTAGGTTATCTTGTTACCGAACTCAGGTTCAGTGCCACTTGTTGCCCGAAGTGTCCAAAACACGAGAGTGGCAAGGGTTGGTGAGGAGAAAAAGTGTCCTTTATTCGAGATGCCGACTGCTAGGGAAGATGGCAGACTCATGTCTAAAAAACCACTTTCCCTGAGCCAAAATGATCAAGGGGTTTTATAGGCAGGTAAGTGGGAAAGAACAAAGCACAGCAGGCCTCAGGGCTGATAGCTGAGAAGTTGTCCCCTGGGTCTTCTGAGGCCTCAGGTCTGTTACAATGTTATGACGTTAAATCTTACTGTCTACAGTGGAAAGTTATCACAACAACTGCTGGGAAGTTGAGTCCCGATACCTGGGCAACTGAAGATTAGGATGTTAATTAGTAAGGTGTGGGTAGCCTTGAGAAAGGAAATGGAATTAGTTCATCAGTGAGGGGAGAAACTAAGAGAAAATAGCTACATATCAGGTATGGGGACAGAGCCCCAGAGAGCAGTTTCCAGGCTCTCGGCCTCACATAGAAAGGTGCTGACTCAGCTAGTAAATGGCCATCAACTATGATTGCATGGCCATCAGCTGTGGCTAGTTGGCCGTCAGCTGTAACCAGTGAGCCATTGGCCACTAATATAACTGCCGTGGCTAGGCTAACAGAAATGGGGGCTAGCAAGAAGATGGGGGCTGAGCCTGCAAGCGGCGCAGTGAGGGTTGCGAACAGTGTGGCTACTGCTTCCTGTGTCTCCAACCCAGCCGCCAGCGAGAATATAGTGGTATGACTCCCCTACCTATGGCTCCATGGGTGTTCCTTTTTGGCCTAGCCACATCCTGCGTTCTTACGTAGGGAGCTGGACCAGAGACCCCGCATGACACCTAGTCATGGACAAAGCTAATATTTAGGTGATCATTGTATCATGATATGAATCCCCCATCTATGGCTCCGTGGGTGTTCCTTTTTGGCCTCACCATATTCTGTGTTCTTACGTGGGGAACGGGACCAGAGACCCTGCCTGTCACCCCGCACGACATCAGGATAAATCAAACTATAAACTGGCTAAATTTAATTACATTGATCTACCGAGTTTCACCCTTACAATATGACAACACAGCACAGCAGTTGAGGAGCAGGAACTTACATCCTTGTGCCTTATTTAACAAAAGAAAGATAAGGGGTAAAAGAAACACAGGCTATTTGAATTACATTTAGAAAATACTGGTAAGTATAAAGAAAAAATGAAAATTCCCCGCACTCTGATCTATCGATACTACTATGAACCTGTTGCCTTCAGTCATTCCAGCTTTTTCTGCTTTTCTGCCCTGCAGTTGAAATTGTACTGAATATATCAATTTATTTCCTGATTATTTTTATTTGAACATATGAGAAGAATATTCCCACAATTACCAAAGAAACCCATTGAACAAGATTTTTTTCCCAATAAGTTGTTTTGCCTTTGTCTTCCTATGACAGAATCATTCATCGTATTTTAAATACTTTTATTTCAAAGTTTTGAGACAGGTTAGTTAGCATGTCGTTAGGTACACTGGAAGGTCCCTGGTGGGATACACAAAAAAGCAGCCATGTCCTGAAACTCCAGGTCCTGGAATGTCTCCTTCACTCCAGGACAGAGACATGAGAATACGCCTTGAGGTTAATAAATAATTTCAAGTCCCATCTGGCGAAAGGAGCAGATCTTATAGATAGAGATGGGTCATTTTGGTAATCCCTTCAGGATGGGCAAACAGGACAAACCTGACAGATGAATTCCATTGGAAGCCTCCAGCCCCCTTCCCCCAGCAGGCAGGGAAGGTATAAAGGAGCTTTTGCCTCAGCCACTGGGCACCCCCATTCGGGACCCCGTCCCACTCGGGAGGTACAACCTCTTCTCCTGCCTCTGATAAATTATCTTCCTTTACAACTCTTTGCCTCTCCCTGGTCCGGGTGTCCATTCTTCGGCTTTATGAGACACGATCCCGGCCCATACCCAGAAACTGCTAGCAGATCCAACATCATCTACATCATTTGGGGACTCAAATACTCTCACTGCAGTTTCACTGGGTTCTGATTGAGTAGGGGTTGGTAATGTGAGGATTTTGTGTTGCCGAGTTTTGTGGGAGTTTGTTTGAAATCCTGAGCTGGGTGCTAGGGGACCATCCACACACACACTCAAGGTTTAAAGGAAAAACTGCTAATGGTGATGGGAAGATTTTCCCCTCCGATTGGAAAAACACAGTGCCAGAAGGTCAGGCTGACAGACACAGAGAGTAGAGGGATTACTGAGAAAATCAAATTAACTGCTGATCTAAATCCCAGATTATACTTCCATTAAGTACAATCAGGTGCAAGAATCTTTTGACAGAGGGAAGCAAAGGTGGTTGGCAGTTAGTCCTCTGTGGAGCTAAAGAAACATGGGAAAGCTGATGGATTTCTAAGAGGAATTCAGGGTGAAAAGAAAGATGTGTTCTCTTTAAGCCCAGACATAGGGAATACCAAGGTTAGATGAGCACTACCTAAAAATGGTTAAGAAAGAGTGTAAATGACTATTCATTTTAATTAGACTTTTATATTTCTTGAGTTTTATATTAATTGCAGAGTTGGAAAGGGTTGGGGGTTGAATTGTGTCCCCTCAAAATTTGTATGTTGACATACTGGCCCCTAGTACCTAAAAATGTGACTTTCTTTGGAAACGGTTGTTGCATATGTTAACTAGTTAAGTAGAAGTTCTACTGGAGTAGGACGGGCCCTAATTCAATATAACTGGTATCCTTATGAAAAGGGAAAATTTGGACCCAGAGACACAGGGAGAACACAATGTGAAAGTTGGAGTTATGCTGCCACGAGTCAAGGAACTGCTAGAAACTTGAAAAGAGGCCTGGAAACAAATGGCCCCTTCCCTCGTGCCTTTACAGGGAGCGTAGCCCTGCTGACACCTTGATCTTAGACTTTCAGCTTCCAGAACTGTGAGGCAATAATTTTCTGTTGTTTAAGTCATTCAGTTTGTGGTACTTTGCTACAACAGTCCCAGGAAACTAATACAGAGGAAATCCGAGAAGCTATTTCGTCCAGCTTCCTATTTAATGCAGAGCTCCTTCCAGGTGTGGATAGGTGTTCACCTCAGCCATCCTCTGGGGGAAACTCCCAGGAATATGGCCATTGTCCTAGTGAGACAGGTTAGTTAGTATATTGCTAGGTAGACAGAGGGGTCCCTGGTGGAATAAACAAAAAAACAAGCGTATCCTGAAACTCCAGGTCCTGGAATGTCTCCTTCACTCCAGGACAGAGACGTGAGAATACGCCTTAAAGTTAATAGATAATCTCAAATCCCTTCTGGCCAGACAAAGGAACAGATCTGATAGATAGAGATGGGTTATTTGTTTATCCCTTCAGGACGGGCAAACAGGACAAACCTGATAGATGAATTCAGTTAGAAGACTCCAGCCCCGTTCCCCAAGCAGGCAAGGGAAGGTATGAAAGTAAGAGCTTTTGCCTCAGTCACTGGACACCCCCACTCGAGACCCCCTCCTGCTCGGGAGCGGCAACCTCTTCTCCTGCCTCTAATAAACTGTCTTCCTTTACAACTCTTTGCCTCTCCCTGGTCCGTGTGTCCATTCTTCGGCTTCACGAGACACGATCCCGGCCCACACCCAGAAACTGTTGACAGATCCAATATCATTTACATCATTTGGGGACTCACAGGAAAAATATTCCTACTTCACTAGGGGCAATGTAGTCAGGCACTTAGTAATTCCAATTATTTCTTCTGTGGGGTATCCTGTTTTTGTAATACAATTATTAGCAATACAAGCAAAGGTTAAGCTTTGTTTTTAAAAAAAAATACAATGCTGTATTTCACATTCAATAAATGGACGCTACATAGAAAACTACGTGTGCATCTACAGCTTAGTCACATAACTAAGCCACGTCACCGTCATTCACTCAGAGGCAGCAAAAGTACGAGACAGTTGGAGGGAATAAGCAGGCCCTGCGTTCTGGCCTCACTGACACAAACTGAAAAGCAAGAACACACTTCATACTCTCCTTTGTAGCTTGCAGAGCCTTCTGCACAACAGTGCCCACCAAGAACAAATCAATGTTAACAGGCTGGACGACTGAGTCATAAAAAGCACAATTCATGAGCCAAGCATAGTCTTTCTTTCCTGCTACCGAAGGGCAGAGAAGGAAACAGAGCTGTGAGTCATAGGTAATACGGGTAATGGGAAAATAGCACTGGGAGATGAGAAACATCTTCTTTGACATATTCCATTGCATTCTGTTTTCCAGCTGGTCACATTTCAGACTTGACTGAGAGGTAGATTGCTACCATCTCCCCTTCAATCCCATTCAATGAGTATTTGTTGAATGAACACTGACCATTTGCCCCAGGGAGAAATAACTAGAGTGATGAGGCTAATTAATTCTTATGAACTAGCCACAAGGAGCTGCCTGGGAGCTACATGACTCATGATCAGAGTTCAATGCTTTAGGAAGATGTGGGAAACGGATTTCATTTCCAGAATGCTTGGCTCTGGATTAAGGAGAAATTCTGTCCCTACTCTGTAATTGGAGGTCTCCCTCCAATCTCCAGTGATGAGATCAAGCCATCTCACTGTGGGAAGCAGATTCTGTATTTTCACCCTCCAGGCCTGTTAAGAATGTTCAAGCCTCTTTCTACTGGGTGCATCCAGACTTTGTGTTTCAGTCACAGTTTAACATTCACATTCAGATAAATTTAACAAATGTTCCCTGAGTGGTGTTTACTCTGGGCAAGCCCCGTGACAGGTGCTATAGTAGCTACAAAAATAAGGCCTGAAGTCTTTGCTTGGGTCTTGAGGAGCTTCGGGAAAAAGCAAGACAATTACTCTGTCTTCACTTGCTGGCATCAGTTTGTAGGCTAACATCTCTATTTCTTTTTCATGTGGGAATCAGAGAGAACTAAGTTTATATTCTGGCACCAGTATTTACTTGCTGACAAAATCCTAGGTGGAATTTCATAAAATTTGACAAACCAATTTAGAAATTCGTAAGAAAAACAAAGGATTGGGACTAGCTGAAACAATTTTGAAGGTGACGACCACGGTTAGGGGTCATTCACTGCAAGATATCAGAGTAAGAGCTGTGGAGAGCAATTGTGATTAACACTGGTGGAATATCATGGTGGAACTGACAAAGTAGAACAATGATGCCCAAGAGAAAGCCAGAAACACACTTACATCAATGTGTGTCTGAAGGTGGAGTGGAGGGACAGTGACCATGGAACTGCAGAGTGTCTTCAGACCAAAAAATGGAGCAGGCAAATTCATTGGGTATAACAGAACTTATTGTAGGGTAATTTACTCACAGGGAAGATTGGGTCGGAGTGGATAAGACAACCCAGCAGTCTGCATAGATTATTCTTCCCTATTAAACAGTGATTATATCAAATGTTTCCGTCAAATGTATGGCCAAAGTCCTAATGACTGACAAGACAAAGAAACAAAGCATGTAACCCATGCCAGGCACCTCACCTCCTAGGGATTATTGTGGATGATTGCTTATTTAGCACTGATGCTAACATCAGTGCGATATTTATCTCGGTTGTTACGCCTTTCTGGCCATTACTGACAGGAATCTTTATGATTACATTGTGTAGGTTTATAGGATGCAGCTAATCATTAACTACAAGGCCTGTGTACGCTGGCCAGGACCAGTTAGATTAACCAAAGTTAAAGCGAGAATAGAGAAAGTGGGGGGGTTGTATCGATAAGTATTATCGATTGCCGTGCACAGACTTATTTTCAAGGCCCGATACGCAAGACACACCACCACAAGCCCGGATGAAGGGGTTAAAGAGTTTTATTACAAAGTGAAAGTAAGTAAGACAAGACAGAGATTAGGGGAGTATATCATCATTCCACTAACAAGCAAGGAGGCAATTCATCATACCACCAGGGCCCAGTCAATTAGACCCGTAGAAACAGCAACGGCCTTTCATCAACACGGGCAAAACATCATGCGCAGAAACAGCACCGGTAGTTCATCAACACGGGCAAAACATCATACGCAGAAACAGCACCGGCCCTTCATCAGCGTAGGCAAAATCTCAGTCAAGTGAAATCATCAACCCGGGCGGAATATCCTGCAGCAGCCCAGGCGGCTGGAGAACAACACCTACTGCTACGCCCTACTCAGCTTTCTGGGGTTTTGAGGACTTCACTAACAACAGCGGCAAGGAGCCAATAGGCGTACGTGTTAACAACACAAGGAACTGGTCTCGGATCTGGCTAGCAGCCGGGGCCAGGCCTTGGTACGAGATTAGATGTGTCGGAGCTCGGCCCACCTGCGCCAAGGCGAAAGCCAGGCTCCACATCCTGTAAATATTTTCTTGGTCCCTGGGAGGGTAGCCAATCCTTCCAAGGCCAAGCACGTACCCCAGCCACTGTGAGAGTTTCCATCCCCAAATGTTCCCATGCAGACCTTCATATTTTCTATTCCTTACAGGGGTTTACGAAGATGTGAGTCCATTTGCTCACATCAAACTGTATATAATGTGAAAACTTGGTACGAGAGAAGTGGCATTATAAATCAATCAGGAAAGCATGGCCTCTTCCAAAAACGGTGTTGCAAGAATTAATCCAATAAAAAATTATTTTCATTTACCAAATACTCCTCCTTCTGGGCCCAGGATGGGGCTGCACTTCCCTGTCCCTTCTGAAGTGAGACATGGTCACATGACTCACTTTGGCCACTGAGGATGTGCTCAGAAGATGTGTGTCACCTCCAAGCACAGCCCTAGGAGCCAGTGTGTGACTTGCCATATTCCCTTCCTTGTTGCAGGGCCCTTGGGTTCTTCTGTCTAGATAAGTGCCCATTAACCAAGGTCCCCGAGAGACTGTGATAAGCAGAGATCCTACACATCCACTGTAGACACTGTAGACAACAGTACAAACAAGACATAAATTTGGGTTAAACTTCAGAGATTTGGGGTTGTTTCTATAATGTAACCTAGCCTCTCCTAATTAACACAGAAATAAACTCAAAGTTAAACTGCAGGTGATTAAAGACCTAGATGGGGAAACTTTAAAATTTTTAGAAAAGGATACAGATAAATATCTTTATGACCTCAGAGTATAGCTGAACTTCTTTGAAAAGTTTTTAAAAATTATGAACCATAAAGGTAAAGATCAATGTATTTGACTGCATGCAGTTCAAGTCTTCTGTTCACCAATAAACACCATAAATTAAACAGATAAGCCACAAATGAGAAAAGATACTTGCAGTGTGTATAAGTGACAAAAGATTAGTGTAGAGTATCCATAAAACACCCTGAAGATCAATAAAGAAAAAATACATAAACCAAAAGAAAAATGGAAAAAAGATATGAAAAGATAAAAAATAGATGGAAGAACCATTGAAATCATTTAACAATTGGCGAAACAAACATTAAAGCAATTGAAACCATTTCACACTAATCAATTTGGTAAACATGTTAAATTTGATAATATGTAGTATTGTCACGGACATAAAGGAAAACTGCATTGAAGAGCAATTTGGCCAAATCTAGTGAAGCTGAGGAAATGCGTATCTTTCAACCCA
Organism: Rhinolophus ferrumequinum; assembly: GCF_004115265.2. NCBI lineage: Eukaryota > Metazoa > Chordata > Mammalia > Chiroptera > Rhinolophidae > Rhinolophus > Rhinolophus ferrumequinum. The sequence goes on from NC_046292.1 coordinate 80,443,967, forward strand.
ATAATAATTCTTCTTCTCACTGTATTTTCTAAAGGAACCCTGTGCATTTGCACAAGGAGATATGTAATCAGGAACATTCTTTGCAGGCATGTTTTTAATGGAAAACAATTAGAAATAATTCAAATATCTATCACCATCAGAGTAGGTTAGTAATAACCACTTGTGTCAACATGGATAAGTCTCAAAAACATAACACTGAAAAACGACAAAAACACAATCTTTGTGGTTTTGCAGAAAGTTGTGTGGTATATGTTCCATTTACACAAAGTTTGAAAACATGTACACTTTAATAGATACATACATACATAGTACAGTCACGTAACACTTAATGATGGGGATACATTCTGAGAAATGCAGTTAGGCAATTTCATCGTTGGGCGAACATCACAGAGTGCATTGACACAAACCTAGGTGGTGCAGCCCGTTAGACACCCGGGCTCTGTGGGGTAGCCCATTGCTCCTAGGCTGCAAACCTGAACAACATGTTACTGTACGGAATACTGTAGGCAATTGTAACACAATAGCGAACATTTGTGTATCTAAATACATCTAAACATAAAAGGTACAATAAAAATATAGCATAAAGGATAAAAAATGATACCCCTGTACAGGGCACTTATTATGAATGGAGCCTGCAGGACTGGAAGTTGCTCTAGGTGAGTCAGTGAGTGAGTGGGGATTGAATATGACTGTACACTACTGTAGATTTTATAAATACTGTACACCAGCATCACCACAAACATGTTAATAATGCATTGTGCTACAACGTTACAACAGTACAATGTTACTAGGCAATAGGAATTTTTCAGTTCCATTATAATCTTATGGGACCACCATCATATATGTGGTCCATCATTGATCGAAAGACCGTTATGCAGCACATGACTATATATACAGTAAGAGTGTGAAAGCTTGCATAGAAATGACCCACACAATTGGAGAGAGGGGGTAATGGAGTCAGGAACACAGGAGGTTTCTAATGCAAATGTATCACTTTACGTATTAAGAAAAACGGAAAATAATATAGCACAACTTCAAATTGGACTGAGCTTGGATATATCTGCGATACAGATGCTCATTATGCTGTCCTCCGTACTTTTCCATTGATGAAATATTTCTCTCTTTTTTTTATGTGACTTCCCAAAGCCTCATAATGAGCAAATGGCAGATGAACCCAGATCAGTATTTTATTCACCACCCCACACTTAGGCTAATAAATTTAAAATGAATACATCCTAACATTTCTGTACCTCTTTCTGCAAACTCCAGCATCTTAAGACATTGATTCTCAAATTTGGCTACAAGTGAGAATCAGTGGGATCCCTGGCTCCCAACCCCAGTGATGCTGATTAAATTGGTCTGGGATGTGGCCTGGGTGGTCAAAGTGTTTAAAGCTTCCAGGTGATTCTAATGTGCAGCCAAAGTGGAAAACCACTGCTTTAGAAGAAATGTAGGGCAAGAACTCAGGTTTGAAAATCCGCCCACTGTGGGAAAGAACCTCAGGTCTGTCACTGCTTTGTAAGGTTGGGCGACTGCACTATCAAGTTCCCTCTTGGTACAATCAGGATAATAACATCTATTGCGTTGGATTGCTAAAAGAATTAAATAAGAATGATGTGTTTAAATTACCCAGTATCTTATTTTATGGAAGTAAAAATTAGTTACTATTCTGGACGATCTTACAAGAAATAAATACGAACCAGATTGCTCAGATCCAAGGAGTCGGCTGAGCTTCTTAACACCATCCCCACGCGTGCCCCAGTCTTCCTTCTCTGTACTCTTCCATCCCACTGCCTACACTGGGAAACGGCCTCTAATCCTGCTGCTGTCGCACGCAGCCTATCTTATTTAAATGTGTGTTTGGAATTTTGAAAAGCCACAATTGCATGTGTACACCCAAAATACAGCCCTTCAGCCAACAACTTGGTCTGTTGCATACTCAATATTTCTTCTTAACTGGTATATTATCTCAGTGTGTCAAATAGCACCATCAAAATGATGAATGGAAATCTTTCTCATAAAAGGTTGTTACAATAGAGGGAAAGATGTCATATTAAAAAGCCACAGTCTGTTAAACTACTTTGCTCATGCATGAGATTTCTCTTGACTTCAGAAGATTACCTATATTTTCAAAGTCTACTGTTACTCATTCTGCATATCATGTATCACAAAAACAAATTTATGTATTTGTCATTTTCAAAACCTCTTATTTTCTCAAATCCTTCTTTTATTATGTGAGAAGAGGGGAGATGAGGAGTCTAGATACCCAAGACAATAAGTATGTAGTTTATCAGGTGATTTTGCTGACCAATCTTTCTCATGAAACATAGAAGCAAAAACCCTCAACAAAATATTAGCAGGTCAAATCCAACAATGTATAAATATTATACACCAAGACCAAGTGGAATGTATTCTGACTATGCCAGTCTAGTTCAACATTTGAAAAAAATCAATCAATGTTATCTACCATATTGATTAAAGAAGAAGAAATCTATCATATTGATTGGTTGAAGAAGAAAAATTATATGATCATAATAATTGATTCAGAAAAAGCATTTGACAAAATCCAATACCCATTTATGATTAAAAAAACTTCCAGCAAACCAGGAAAGAGGGAAATAACCTCGACTTGGTGGAGAGAATCTATAAAACACTATGTAGCATCATACCTAATGTTGAAAGACTGAATGCTTTCTCCCAGAAGTGAAGAACCACAAATATAGTCAACTGATCTTTGACAAAGGAGCAAAGACAATTCAATGGGAAAAGGATAATTAAGAACAAATGGTTCTGGAATAACTGGACACCCACATTAAAAAAAGATCCTATATACAGACATTAAACTTTTCACAAAGATTAACGTAAAATAGATCATAGACCCAAATAGAAAACACAAAACTATAAAACTTTCGTATTTTTATTTTTAGGAGAAAACAATGGAGAAAATCTAGGTGATCTTGGGTTTGGCAATGAACTTTTATACACAACTCCAAAATCACAATCCATGAAAGAAAAAAATCAATAAATTGGACTTCATTAAAATTAAAAACTTCTGCTCTGAAAGAGACACTGTTAAGAAAACGAAAAGACAAGTCACAGTCTGGGAGAAAATATTTGCAAAATACATGTCTGGTAAAGTGCATGTATCTAAAATATACAAAGAACACTTAAAACTCAACAATAAGAAAACAGTCTAATTTTAAAATTGACAAAAGATATGAACAGACAACTCACCAAAGGAGATGTATAAATACAAGTAAGCATATAAAAAGATGTCCAATATCATTTGTCATTAGGGAATTACAACTTAAAACAATGAGATACCACTGCCCACCTATTAGAATAGCCAAAATCCAAAAAACTAATAAAGCCAATTACTAGTGAGGATGCAGAGAAATAGGAACTCTCATTCATTGTTGGTGGGAATGCAAAAGGTACAGCCACTTTGAAAAACAGTTTAACAGTTTCTTACAAAGCCAAACATCATCTTACCATAAGATCCAGCAATCATACTCCTAGATACTTACACAACTGATTTGAAAACTTACGCCTACACAAAAACTTGCATGTGACTCTTTATAGAAACTTTTTCATAATCACCAACAATTGGAAGCAACCAAGATGTCCTTCAGTAGGTGAATGAATAAACAAAATGTGCTGCACTCATGCAATGGTATACTATTCTGCAAGAAGAAATGAGCTATCGAGGCATGGATGAATTTTAAATGCCTATTGCTGAGTGAAATAAACCCGTCTGAAAAGAGTACATACTGTATGATTGTAATTATATGGCAATCTGGAAAAGGCAAAACTACAGAGATGGTAAAAAAGACCAATGGTTACCAGGAGTTTGTGGGGAGAAGGGAGGATGGAATAGGTGAAACAACAGGGACATGTTAGGGTGGTAAAATTATTCTGTATGACACAGTAATGGTGGATACATAACATTATGTATTTGTCAAAACTCATAGAACTTTATAGCACAGACAGTGCTATAAAGCACTATAAGCACTATTTATAGTGCTTTATAAGCACTATAAAGCGCTATATGAATATCAAAAACTCACTTAGGGCATTGTGGGATCCCAGGATGGAATGCAGAATGTCACTAAATAATGTAAGTGTATTATAAATGCCTGAAACAACCTCACTGAAAAGGCAGGGGGAAAAGGTGACTTATATAAGTAATTAGGAAATGAATGGAGTCTATAAGAACAAAAGCAAAAGGAACTATACAAAAACACTGTACTTTAATTGAAAAAGTTGTATCCCATGAAGATATGGGTTAACAATTTGGAAATGGATGTACATGTATCCTGGAAATGAACAATTAAGTACACAGGTGGTGAATGCTGGCAGCCAAATTTCTCACTGTGAGAGTGGGATTTTATAGATAATCAAAGGGAGGAGGCTAGAATGATCCATGTCCTAATGGAAGAGAGCTGGACACCATAGTAGGAACTCAGGTTTCGTTTAACAAACAGATGGTCATATACAGAAATATGGATAGATTTGTGTATATCCAAGTTAGCATACCCACATGTGTGTCCTTGCTCTGCCAGCTGAGGGGACAACATCCTGTCGCAACAGCCTCCTTAGTGCCTGCAGCTTGGTTTCTAATACCAGTCTCCAATGAAAAGAAGCAGGGCCCTCTGGGAAGTGGCTGATTTTAGGGCGGGGACAGGAAATATACAAGATGAGCCTGGAACATCTTGTAGTGCCAGAAAGTAAGAATGTGCTCAAAAACTAAACAAAAACAAAATTCCACAATGTAGGGGCTATGTCAAAGGGAAACGAGCCATCTGAAAGAAGTCCCAGTGGCCAGACATGGAGCAATTTGAGCAACAAAATAAATAAAGTAACAGTAGGTTATGACCGGAAGTATAAAATACATATCCATGAGTCCATACTGAAATAAGCAAATTATTGAATAAATAAATAAATGAGGGAGAAGAGACAAATCTTCCATAGAGAAAAATTCCAAGTAATTGAGGTAGATACTCTACCCTCAAAGAAATGGAACACAACTCCCTCTCTTTAAGTGCGGGCTGCCCACAGTGGTTTCTTTCCAAATAAGACAATATAGAAAAGCGGGAAAAGAGTAACCTTGTAGCAGAGAAATCTGACAAACACGACCTCAGCATGTGATCAAGGCCAATACCGACCGTGATGTCATGTTGACAGTACGTACTATAAGATGTGATGAAAATGGAGCTTATTTCTGTGGTCTTCCTTCCCAAACCCAGTCTGATCAAGAGAGAAGCATCAGACAAATCCCAGTGAAGGAACATTATACAAAATACCTCAAACTCTTTAAACTGTCAACGTTTCCTTAAAATGACTTGCCAGGCTCCTTCAAACTGTCAAGATCATCAAAAACAAGGCAAGTCAGAGAAACTGCCTCAGGCGGCAGACAGCTAAGGAGATATGACAAGTAAATACTTGTGGTATCCTGGATGGGATCCTGGCACAGAAAAAAAATTAGGGCAAAACTAAGGAAATTTAAATAAAGTATGAACTTGAGTTAACAACAATATATCACTATTGGTTCATTAATTATAAAAAGTGTATCATATTAATATTAGATATTAAGCGAGTGTGGGGACAGAGCCCCAAAAAGCAGTTTCCAGGCTCTCGGCCTCACATAGAAAGGTGCTGGCTCAGGCAGTAAATGGCCATCAACTGTGATCAAATGGCCAGCAGCTGTGGCTAGTTGGCCGTCAGCTGTAACCAGTGAGCCATTGGCCACGAATATAACTGCTGTGGTTACGCTAGCAAAAAAAAATGGGAGCTAGCAAGAAGGTGGTGGCTGAGCCTGCAAGCGGCGCAGTGAGGGTTGAGAATTGTGTGGCTCCTGTTTCCTGTGTCTCCAACCCAGCCGCCAGTGAGAGTATAGTGGTGTGACTCCCCTACCTATGGCTCTGTGGGTGTTCCTTTTTGGCCTCACCATGTCCCACGTCCTTGTGTGGGGAGTGGGACCAGAGACCCCGCCGGAGGCCCTGCACTACAGAGAGGAATCTGGGTCTGGGGTGTATGGGAACTCTTTCTACTATCATCTAAATTTTGCTGTAAATCTAAAGATTTTCTAACATGTAAAGTTTCAGAAATGTTTATTTAATGCTGCTGGGAAGCATGACATTAAACCATTCTCAGAGTCTCCATCCCAAATCAACAAAAATCTGGGATCTTGGGAACCAGAGTGTAGGGAACAGGGAGAGGCAGCCAGCCGTAAAGAAATGAGCCGAGGAGATGCAGTATATTATTTAAATTATAAACACAATCCATGGAAAGATTACAAATAGCGTTAACTAACAAAACTGGAGAAAAGAGTAAGTGGGAGGTCATGTGATTTAAATACTACCACTCTTAGAGAGAGGAATCCAGAAGTATTGTGTAAAGTAGACATGTTAATTTTTTTTCCCACTAATTAAAAGGAAATACTTCCAGGGAGTACTTCCAGGAAATACTTCCAGCTCTACTTCCAGGGAGTAGAGCTGGGTTTGGGGAAGGAAAACTCTTATTTTTCATCCGGTAGTATCCTGAATTTAGCTCCTGAATGACGACAATAGGATTGCTGTGATAAGGGACTGAGCTACTGCACATAAAGCAGTTCACCCCGAGTGCGGACTTGGTAAGTAAGTGCTCAGTAAGTCCCAGACAGGAGTAAGTCCCAGCCCAGGCACTGCAGGGCTTCCATAAATGTATGCTGCAGGAAGAGGGAACAGGCTCAGATTTCTTAGGGGTCTTAATTCATAAGCACAATGTAACTTAAAAAGGGTAGAAAACGACTTTATCACTCAACCGAGTACTTCACTTTACTGCTTAATATATATATATATATATATATATATATATATATATATATATATATATATATCATGTTATAATTTTGCAACCCAATATTAAGCAGTAATTGGCTGATGTACCAATGTCAGATACTTTTAGACAACAGACTCCAGTCTCACATTTACCTGCATAATTGAAAACAAATGATGCCTGACAAATGCTTAATTATTTCTGAATTTTATATTAGAACAATGTCAGCATCTTACAAAATAGGTTTTGATGAATAACTGGGCCATGGTAAACCTTTTCCAAGAAAAATACTGGCTTTGATGATCTGAGATTTTCAGTTTATGAGATCATTAATCATTGCAAGTGTTGTGTATCTCATTTGTGCTGGGGAGTTATTTTATACCCCTAGGACCGTGGTATGTTTATTAAACTTATGTTAAAAAAGAAAATCATTTCTGCTCATGGCTATTCAAATTCTATTAAAAATAATTTCAAACCAGCAATCATGTTTCCATCTCTTCATTAAATATAGGAAAGTAGGCTTTAAAAATAATCTACCAGACTGCCTTACACATTTTCAACAGCTTGATGAAGTGAGATGATACTCACACCCACTGATAAAGAATGTTTCTCTTGGGTTTCATTGCTACTGAAAATGGGTGTCTCTCTTGGAATTCTGAAATCCAAGGAAGCCCATCCATGTTTCAGGTAGAATCAGTACATGACACTTCATGGGATTTTTTGAACATTTTAAACCTTCATTATATTGTGTATATACCTCAACCGTATTATAAGAAAAGTCCTAAAATTTCTGGAACCTGTGGGAGCTCGTTGGGAATCACCAACGCTAATAAATACTGTGAGCATACATTTTACCGAAAGCAGATGTGAGTATGGAGTGGTTGAGAGTTGGCATTAGCCTCTCTCAGATTAGCCTCCCATATCTTCTTGCCTCTTCCGCTGGCCCAACAAAGACCAAAGTTTTCTTTCTAACAGGGTTGCATCCAAGAAGGCCCGTCCCCAGATAGACCAGGAGCACCTGAGGGCGGAGGTGAGGAGTCCTCCTGAAAACAGAGGTAATCAATGACAGGCTCTATATTGAAAAGGGAATCCAATACCTTCCTCTCCTTGCTTGGCTTCCAAAGCACTGGAATTTCCTCTGTGGAGAAACTCATCGAGTTGAAAGACCTAGAGAGAGTGAGAATTGAGCATGTGCCAGTAAAACAGGAGAGCCTTCCCCAGAGGCTCACTATTGAGAAGCCCCAGCCAGACTTAGTTTCCAACCGGCTTGTTTTGCTCCTCACTGAACTGAGAAGACAGCTAAGAATCAGTGAGTTCAGGGATGGTTCTCCATAAAATACAAAGACCAAAATAAACAGACAAAATTAACTCAGAGGAAACAGAAAATGCAGGGAGCAAAAGAACACATAAAAATTCTAGAATTAATATTCTCACTAAGGTGAAAGAAGGATACCATGTTCATGAAATAAGAAGATAATACCATTTAAAAAAAGAACAGAAACACTCAGAGAACAAGGAAGCACTCCAAGAAATTAAAAATGACAAAATTAAAGAGAAAGGTTAATAGATAAAATTGAGGAAACTTCTCGGGAATTAGATCAAAAATGAAAAAGATGAGAAATAGGAAAGATAAGAAAAATCAGAAACTCAATCAAGAAGCTTCAAAAGCTGATCAACAAGAGGTTTAAAAACTAGAAGAGAAAAAATGGAGGGGAGGATAGTTTATAAAAAAAAAAGAAAAAGAAAGAGAGAAAAAGAAAAAAAGAAAGAAAGGAAAACAAATGCAAGAGCATTTCTAGAATTGAATTGAGGCATGTGAATGTCCATATGGAGAGGACATACTGAATAGCTAGTACAATAAATGGGGGAAAAGCCATATAACAGTTTTTCACTGTGAAATTTCAATAAACATAAACAAAATGAAGAACCTAACAGTTTCCAAAATAGAAAAAATGAAAGATTACACATAAACTTGGGGTTGCAAGGCAAAGAAGCAATGAGGGAGAATAATTTCTAGTCAATCAAGCCTAAGGCTAGAATAAAGATATTTTCAGACATATAAAATCTTAAAATTTTTACCTCTTACACCTCTTTTTCCCCCCTGCAAGCTGCTGGAGAATGTGCTTCATAAAAAGATGAATGAACAAACAAAAAAAAAAAGATGGCATGAGATTCAAGAACAGAGAATTCCCAGGATGAAAGGACGTCACTGGATGACAGTCACGCAGAAAGCAACTAATCTAGATCAGATCAGGACAGTGCAGGGCTCCAGGAGGGTAAATGGCAGATAAACTGTCATGTCTGACAGGAAGAAAAGGTTTCTGAGTAGTCAGAAACTCTGGAAATTATTCAGTTATAAGTACAGAGCAATCTAGGTAAATTTTTTAATGAGGTAATAAATTCCATGGAAAATTAAAAATTGTATAAGAAGATACTGGTGGTTACAGGGGCTAAGGGGTGGGATAAGTAGGGAGTTGTTGTTCAATGGTTATAAAGTTTCAGTTATACAAAACGAATAACTTCTAGGGATCTGCTGTACAATATATTGCCACAGTTAACAATTCCATATCGTACACTTAATAATTTGTTAAGAGGGTAGAACTCATGTTAAGTGCTCTTACCTTGATTGTGATGATGGTTTCATAGGAGTATGTATATATAGCCAAACTCATCATATTGTATACATTAAATATGTCCAGTTTGTATATCATTTATACCTCAATATAGTTTTTTTAAGAAAATGTAGAGAGATCCAAGAATGCAGAGTAGACTGTGCCTGCATCCTTCTATGAACACATTAAAACAGTGTTCTGCTCAGGTGGGTCAGAAGGCTTTGGGAAACACAGTTGTCCCCTTAAACTGCCCACACACAGACTCACTCACTCGCAGGCACTCACCTTGGGCTCCAGAAAAGAGATGGTGACTCAGGAGGTATCGGACACATACGGGGAGGGGCAGGTGGCAGGGGAAGACTGAGAGTGTAGCTTCAGGCGGAGGACTGAAGGACATGGCATTTTCCCTGTGTGAGGTCCTCCTTCCATGCAGCTGGCAGTGGGCACCATCTTTCCTTTGTTGAACCCACCCCTACCATGACCAAATCTGAATATGACTGGCCTGATGATCCATCCTGCTGACTCACTGGGACACTGCTCCACCCAACTCCCCCAATGCTGAGATACTTTCTCCACAAGCAACCAACACCAGGTCAATTGCATTCTTTCTTGGAAAACTATTGGAGTCTGGCAGATCCTCAGCAGGCAGTGACTGGCCTTGGTGTGCTCTGAGACTTTTACTAAGTAGCTCCAGGCTCAGCACTGGCACCAAACCATAATTTACATTAACCTGTTGACCACAACTCTTCCCACTCTAGTGATTCCCTGAAGCAAGGCCTCACTCAACTTTCATACCAAATTAGGCTCTATCAGCAGCTGAACCTTAAGGGAGCTGGCAGGTGGCACCAGGCCTCGGGGGTGTTGTGGCTTTTTGCAGAGCTACCCCAGGCCCAGTACTGGTGGCAGACATCCTTGGTTAGCAGCATGGCCTCTTCCATGCACCTCCAAGTGTAGCATAAGCACAGACAACTGCAGATTACTTTGTAGCTCCTACCAGGTAGTCCCCAAAAAATCACAAGGACCTGAACCGGAGCCCTTCCAAGAGGCCCCAAAACCAACATACTTGGAAATTGGCTTCAGAACACAGCAGAGCAGTGCCCAATTAGCCCCACAGTGGAACACCCAAAGGCTGGTCTCAACAGGCTCCAGAGCCCAATGGGGCAAATGTCACTTACTGTGCAAGACCCCGCACAGCAGCCTATAAGCTGTGGACATGGCCAAACCCCACAGCCAATCAGCCTGAGGTTCAATCCCACTCACTCATGCTCCAATAGCAATCAAGCCTCAACTATAACAGGAGGGCACACACAACACACATAAGGGACATTCTGGAGCACCCAGAGCAGGTGACCATGGAGACTACCAGGGCCCCACAGGACACCTACTACATAAACCCACCCGGCCAAGACTGGGAGACATAGCAGATCTATCTAATACATAGAAACAAACACAGAGAGGCAGCCAAAATGAGGAAACAAAGAAATGTATCACAAATGAAAGAACAGGAGAAAACTCCGGAAAAAAGAACTAAATGAAATGGAGGCAAGTAACCTACCAGAGACAGAGTTCAAAACAATGGTTATAAGGATGCTCGAGGAACTTAGTGAGAACTTCAACAAAGAGACATAGAAACCATAAAAAGGACATAGAAAACATAAAAAAAAAAAGTCAGAAGTGAAGAATTCAATAACTGAAATGAAGAGTGCACTAGAAGGAAACACCAGCAGACTAGATGAAGCAGAGGATCGAATTAGTAATTTGGAAGACAAGGTAGCAGAAAACACTCAATTGGAACAGCAAAAAGAGAAAAGAATGCACCATAAATTGATGAAGGTTTAAGAGACTTATGAGACAACATCAAGCATAACAACATTCGCATCACAGGGTACCAGAAGGAGAAGAGAGAAAGCAAAGGATTGAGACCCTATTTGAAATAATAACCGAAAAATTTCCTACCCTGGTGATGGAAAAAGACATACAAGTTCAGAAAGCACAGAGAGTCCATAACAGGATGAACCCAAACAGGCCCACACCAACATAATATTTGTTTTATACATTATAATTAAAACGGCAAAGGTTAAAAACAAAGAAAAGCAGCAAGAGAAAAGCAACTGGTAACTTATAAAGGAGCTCCCATAAGACTGTCAACCAATTTCTCAACAGAAACTTTGCAGGCCAAAGGGATTGGCACGAAATATCCAATGTGATGAAAATCAAAGACCTACAACCAAGACTTCTCTACATAGCAAAGCTAGCATTTAAAATTGAAGGACAGATAGTTTCCCAGACAAGAAAAAGTTAAGGAGTGCATCACCACCAAACCAGTACTACAAGGAATGTTAGAGGGACTTCTTTAAGATGGAAAAAAAAATCAGAATTATGAATGATAAAATAGCAAAAGCTACATATCTATCAACAATTACTTTCAATGTAAATGGATTAAATGCTCCAATGAAAAGGCATAGGAGGGTTGAATGGATAAGAAAATAAAACCCTCACATATGCTGCCTACAAGAGACTCACTTCAGATCAAAAGACACACACAGACAGAAAGTAAAGGGATGGAGAAAAACATTTCATGAAAATGGAAATGAAGGAAACAAAAAAACGTGGGGTAGCAATACTTATGCCCGACAAAATAGACTTTAAAACAAAGGCTATAACAAGAGACAATGAAGGACCCAGTAATCCCACTTCAGGATATTTATCCAAAGAAATCCAAAACACTACTTCAAAGGGATGTCTGGATCCATATGTTTATTGCAGCATTGTTTACAATGGTCAAGATGTAGAGGCAGCCTGGGTGTCTGTCAATGGAAGAATGAACAACGAGTAGGTGGTACATACATACAATGGGATATTGCTCGGCCATGGAAGGAAATGGGTTCTTGCCATCTGCAGTGACATGGATGGACCTGGAGGATACTGTGTTGAATAGAGTATGTCAGACAGAGAAAGATAGATGCAGTGTGATTTTGCTTATATGTAGAATCTAAAGAACAAAATTAACAACCAAAACAGAAGCAAACTCATAGATACAGAAAACATTTTGATGGTTGACAGATGGGAGGGGGGTTGGGCGTGTGAGTGGAAAAAGGGGAAGGGATTAAGGAATACAAATTGGTTGTCAAAAAGTAGTTCTGGGGATATAGCGTGTAACAAAAGGAATATAGTCAATAACATTGTAATAACAATGTATGGTGTCATATGGGTACTAGATTTGTTGGGGTGATAGAAAAGAGGGGTTTGAAGGGGAGGGTGAAAAAAGGTGAAGGGATTAAGAAGTACAAATCGGTAATTACGAAATAGTCATTGGGATGTAAAGTAAAGCACAGGGAATATAGTCAATAATATGATAATAACTATGTATAGTGCCAGGTGGGTACTAGACTAGTTAGGGACAATCCCTTCTTAAATTATATAAATGTCTAACCACTATGCTGTACACCTGAAATTAATATAAAATAATATTGAATATCAACTGTAATTGAAAAATATAAAAGGGGCGGGGAGATAAAAGGGAATAAGAGGTTCAAAGTTCTTGGTATAAAACAAATAAGTCATTGGGATGTAATGCACAGTATAGGGAATATCGTCAATAATATTGTGATAGACTGGTACGGTGTCACACAATTGTTGGACTTAGGGTGATCACTTCTTTAGGTATATAAATGTTGAATAACTACGGTGTACCTCTGAAATCAATATAATACTGTATGTTAGCTACATTTTAATAAAAATCTTTTTTAAAAAATCTGACAAGGTTCCCATATACTTTTATACTTGGCATATAAAAGTATAAGTACCAAAGAGGATTAAGTAATCAGCAGTACAATCTTCCTCCCCGTTCCAGAACAGAATTTAGTATTCTTTGATCTCCTGGTACCATTTCACTCCATCCTCCACTCTAGCAGCAGAAAAGTCTCACAAAGTAATGGTACATTTTGTTCTCTTTCAACTGGCAATCAGAGTTAGTCAAATTACAGTCTGGAAATAATTTTACAATTGTTAAAACTCTAACCAGAAATAAATTTGTAATGACAATAAATTTAAACATAGAAATACATAGTTCTAGCTGAAATATCTTGAAAAAATCCCATCAAATTTAGTCAACAACTAATTCATCACATGACTAGGGATATTCTCCATTGGTCAGTAATGGTGAATCCTGTAAAACAGGAATAATTACCTCTAAGACAAGTAGCTTGACTTCATTATTCCATGAGAAGTCATAAATGTAGACGGTAGAGGACACAAAAAATATTTTTAAATGGATAATTACCAATTTGCAGAAGACAAATATGGTTTTGTTTCATAAATCTGTGTTTCATAAAATGTAAAGACTTGGGGTGTGTGTGTGTGTGTGTGTGTGTGTGCAGGAGGTATGGAGGAGGATGGCAGTGAAAAGCACTGGGGTCTTCTATAAATGTTATTAAATCAGAAAATGGGGAAAAAGGAAGAGTGTAAGAGGTTTGGGCTCAGCATATAACAAAAACAAATGTTCATTTATTGACTAATGATGTTATTTAGCATAATAATATTTCATAGCAAAGTGTTATTTTTATTCATTTAAAATTCCATGTTAGAAGATAATGTTTCTTATTTATAGATATAAAACAATAAAAAGCTTTATTCTATTCTACTGAGAAGAAATTTGAAACATTAAGCCAGCTCTTAGAATTATCTGACTTAGCCTCCCATACATTTATTAACCAACAGATAATTGATGATTGGCTCAACCAAAATGGAACTGTATTGGCAAGAATTAGGGGGAGACATTAAGTTTAGAATTATACAGCATATATTTTACTTAAGAATAATGATTATTGATAATTTTAAAACATGTAAACTATAGATTTTATTACGTGAGCTGATTGAAGCTCTGCATACATTCTATTTGCCACTCAAGGGATTGAAAAACCTAAAAATGGGAGTGTACATAGAGAAAGTTCCGCAATAGTATGAAGACTGGGAACATATAGGGGACTGTATGGAAGAATCCACTGCCTGGAAGGGATTTTAAGAAAGGAGGGCATGGTCAGACAATGAACAAGAAATTATTCTGGCCAAACAGGATTACTCTGAAGAATAAACTGAGGAGTGAACTAATTAGTAGACTAAGAAGAAAATGGCACTGCCTAAAGTGACGAGTTCAAGAAGAAGATCTAAGAAAGATTGAAGCAAAAGAATATGAAGTCGTAAGAGAAATGACAAGTAGTCCAAACACGATTTGGAATATAATCAGAGAGCTCATTAAGCAGTTTAAGCAAGAGAGTAAAAATGTGTTTCAGGTGGGTGGTTAAGAAACCCAACTGGTATTTGGAAAGTTTGAGGCTAGAGTCAAGTGCATTATTTACAGGTTTGAAATAAAGTTATTGCACAGAAGATTTGGGATTCTGAGATTATAGAAATTATCTCATGAGATAAAAGGTTGTTCTCCATTTAATTTTATTCCTTCAATAAAAGAGGCATTCCAATGTTAAGATTTACCGAAGCTTTAGACAGGTGTTGGCTTCCACGACTCTATGTTCTCCTTCACAACATACTATCTGGACCATACAACCGGACCACCTCTCTTGAAAACCTTCAGTGAGGGGGAAGTTAGTTCTCACAGAGCAATGCATTCCAAATCTTTGGAAAATGAAACAATTAATGCAGGCAAGAATCATCCTTGGATGTTAAGACCATCAAGTAAAAATTGCTAGGGAAGATGATATTTGCATGATGCCAAAGTATCACCCCACAGATTACTTGCTAATTGCTCTGGCGGGGGAAATGGTGAGAACTGGAAGTCATCATCCCGAGTGATGAGACAGTATTTCGAATGATGGGACAACCTTTCATTTATGTCTCCTGATGTGGTGCAACATCAAGTACATAGAATCATCTAAGAAAAGGTCTTGCCCCAAATCTGAATCCAGTCATGCTTTTAGACCTACCTTTTAGTTTACAGGAAATACAAGTGATGGAAGAAGGAGTTAAACACCAACTTGAGGAAAAAGTTGGACAAACCCAGAATGTGGGACATTGTACAAAATAACTAGTCTGCTTTCTTTTAAAAGTTAATGTCATGGGAAAAACAAGGTGTAGTCCCTTTTCTAAAATAAAAAAGAATAAAGTACATAACGACCAAGTACAATATATGAAGCTGACTAGATAGTGGTTTGTGTTTTGGGTTTTAAACTATAAAAGATATTTTGGAAACAAGTAGAAAATTTTGAATAGATTGCACATTAAATGACATTAGGAAATGTTTTTATTGTCTTAGATATAATACCGTAGTCAAATTAGAGGATGTCTCTTATTTTTAGGGGAGAGAAAAAGCAAATATAGAGAAAAGTTAACAGCTGACTCTAAATGGTAACTGTACCAGTGATAATTATACAACTCTCTCAACTTTTCTGTATATTTGAAAACCTTCATAAAAAATCTTGAAAAACCTTGTTTTAAGTAAACTAATCTGAAATCTGCTTCCATTTGTGTTCACCGAATCATTCTAATACCACCCCCGTCCTCTTGGCTCTGGTGACCACACTCTCCAGTTTCCATTCCTCACTTTCCTCTGGCTCTGCTGACCTAACGCAATCCCTTCGCTCTCTCCTCTGCTTCCACGTTACAGCCTCAGAGAGCTCAGCCGTGGCCATCCGCTCTCTTCCACTCTCCACTTCTCGACTCCCTTAGCTTCAGGGGCTATTGAAATGCCAGAGATTCCCAAATGTAAGTCTTCAAGCAAGACCATTTGTGGGTCTGAACATAGAAACTTTCTTACCTAAATCATTGCATTGCATGGGCAAACCAAGATCGAAAATGACCTAGTAAATCAGAGCTCATTCTTTTCTCTTATGAAATCCCAACCATATCATTTAAATGGGAAAAGTTAATATGTTGCAAATCTAATGGACTCCTGATTAATTAAAATGCTTGCAGAATAACTGTTCCAGGTAATTGAATGTTTTAATTAAATCAAGTTTCAGCCACTTTAAAAAATACATTAGTACATATCCCTACTTAGTATACACAATATTTAGGATAAAATTTAATTTTTGATATTTTTATTCCTAATTTATTTTTTTATTTCTAAATTTTATTCCTAAATTTAAAGCACCTTTGTGTCAAAACCACAAATATTTGTACACTGAATGTACTTAGATTTGTATGATACCAAGATTTAAATGATATATTGAGCAATTGAGCTGAATCTGTATTGCCTAAGGATTCACTCAGAATTCACTGAAATTTCAAGGTTTTATTCACATTCATCTTTTTTTAATCTTTTTACACAAACGTAAACTTACAAGGGAAGACTCAATACTAACCCTCTAGTTTCTTAGAGGAGTAAAAATTCATAAAGTGTTTGTGGCAAAGAGTAGTAAACATCTAAGAAAAGGGCAGAGACGTGGAAAACATAAGGCTGAAGCTTCAAGAGCAATTGGTTCAACTTTTTCAGGGACCATTAAGATTTTGAAGAAAGCTCTAGAATATGTAGTGTTTTTGTGATGTTATCAAAAGAATCAAGGCAAGTATTTGTTTTTTTATCAAGAAGAGTATGCAAAAAGAAAAAGTCTCAAAAAACACAGAAATATGTAGAATTGTAGTTTACCTCATTGCACTGTCTCAAGTGAACTTGTTTCGACTTGTTCTGTACCTCAATAGTCACAGAGCTCATATATATAATTGTTAAATCAGTTTGCCTATCAACACAGGGTCCCATTGCCTTCCATGTCGACATGGTTGAAAATTTCTTCAAAACCAGGGTGTTTTTGAGTCCTCGTATCTGTTTTACTACCAGGCAAATGCTCATCACTCAAGAGTCTCTCAGCAGATTAGCTCAGTTCACACTCATGTACTCCAATTCTTTGCTCGTTTATGTAGAGATTTTGGAGTGAATGAAACCTAACTCTGGATTAACACATGGTACCAGTTCACTAATTAGCATAAGCATCTAACTGCTATATATTCCTAAATTATTCCTATTTTGCTTAACAATGGTCATATTTAGATATCAGGTAATTTAAAAAATTTTCTCCAACCACATAGGTTAGTGATTCCTCAGCCCAAATGGATTCTATTTTGTTAAGCACCTTGGAAAAATCTGGAAAATGACTAAAACAAATTAAAATTTAAAAATGTATTAAAAGATAAAAACAATATTTTTGTTTCATTTTCCCTAATTTTTCTTCCCTGGCTTTTTTTTTTTTTTTTTTTTTTTTTAAAGCATGAAGGCTTTTAGAAGTGGAATGGGTTAGATTAGACTTGGAAGGTTCTGAAAATCTTCAGGCATATGATAAAGGCATTAGCTGAATCAAGGTTTATAGAAATTCATGTTTGCAATTATCTAAGGTAAACAAAGACCTAAAGTAATCATTAAATCTTAACAGTGAGTCAGAGAAACCAAAATTCTAGTTTGGAAATAATAATTTAATGGACAAACAAAACACCACAGTGAACAAAATATTGAAGCATGTCCTTTTTTCATTCAACAGCATGGAAAGCTTTTTTTGTTATCATACATTTAAAGTCTTTACAATCTCAACTTACTAGCAACTAAAAAAAAAAAAGACCATCACAGTACACAAAGAGATACAAGTTTAAAACTGCAGACATACAAATAAGCAAAATGCATAGTAACCATGTCCAGAGCTTTCTATGAATCTCATCATATGATAACTCACCAACTTGTCTGCCATTACATTTCTAACATCAACTTTAACATCATCTTCGGTAGATAAAATGAGAATTAAAAAAAACAACCCACAACCTTATAAATATATAAACCCAAACCACAAAACATCTCCTAACCCTTGTATTTACTCTAAGTACAAATGGATTTTTGGAAATTGTATTCACAATGCTATCTAAACTAGATTTTATGAAATCATAAATGTATTTAGATGTATCTTGGGCTTAAATTCATTGGACCACATCCCTACATATACTTTCCTGTCATACTTACCTTGGGCATCCATATTCTCAAAGTTAATAGTTATACGATTAAAATCAAACTGCTATTCTAGAAATAAGTGTCAATTTTTCCTGAATTAGGAGATTGGAACTGGTCCACTGTAACTATATCACGTAACAAATGTTTCATCACAAACAAGTTAGAATAGTCTGAGTAATGCCCCTTTCTAAGAGTTATAAATATTTTAATGTTCATCACCAGCAATGGGTTTTAGAGACTAAAAAGCTTTTTGTTGCCTAATTTCCGTGGACACTCTATTCCTTCAAACCTAAAATATGCTAAACAATTTCTTCTCATAAATATATACATTCAACTGCTCCTACATCGTGAAAACAAATTCATTAACTCAAGTCACATAGCTTATACTTTTATTTGAAATAAATTGTGTAAGATCTTGAAACCCTTCTAAAATGGACTTCAACACAAGGGAAAGCACTCCGTGCAGTTGCACTCTCCATCTCCACTTTACTTCCTGGAAGGGTCTTTCCCAGCGGGGCGTCAGCTTTGTGTGTTTCTTGCCCAACCTTTCGCTTGGCATGCTGCAACACAGTCTTGCACATAAATCTAAACCATTATTTTTTGGTTAACTCAGGAGAACCTAAAAATATTTAGGTTCTCCGCACATCAAACTGTGAGGCAGAACACCTCATTCATTGTTTCTGGGTTTCCACTGCCACAATTTACCCCCAAATTCTTATGGGATTAAGTTAAATAAGTCCACAATAGAATTTAAAATACAATGGGGGGAAAAATGAAAAATCCTCATAAATTTTTAGCAACTAATTTAAATGGAACCTCATTCAGGATAAGGGGTGGAGTTAATTGAACTCTGTGGTTTAAAATAAACTAAACTGTTTTAAGGAAATCTTCACAAATGAAGATTTCCATGAACAATAACTGCTCTGTGAGAATTTCAAAGAAAATGGAGGAGACTGGAAAATAAACATGGGGAAGGGGTGTGTCTCAAACACAAGTGGCCACATTCTGTCATGAAGTTTACTTCGACGCAAATGGCTTAATGCTTTTAATTCTCTTTAGTAATATGGCAAAACAGATATTTAACTGAAACCACATGAAGGAATGAGGCCGCGTTTCCTCTTGGCAAGGGAGCATGTGCAAAGAGATCAAACACCTCAGCCGGGGTAGCGCCCACAGAGAGCAGCACTAACCTACAAGAGAAAACAGCTGCAGGGGGTTCAGGGGAGCACCACGAGCCGAGCTGTGGAAGGAGTGAACTCTTCAAACAGATGTGTCTTGGAACAGCCCTCCTCTGGCGTCCACCCTCCATTGTAGATTATTGATGATGATGAGAAGAGAAATCAGTTCATTCCGAACCTTCCACAAAGACCTCTCCTGCAGCCTAACCCGCCCCCGCCACTGTCTGCCTAGCAGGACCGAGTTTACACGAAATCCTTAGTTTACACAGTTTTGCTTCTTTGCTAATACCTAAATAGAGATGAACACTTGTACTTCCAGCTTACAGGAAAACCAACTGTGTCAACATGTGATGGAAAACGGGCCTCAGCCGTATGGCCAAAGGCTTTGTTAAGGTCACGAATGCTAATCATTGAGAATAGAAAGGAAAATAAATGATGAATTACCTAACTTGAAACATGGCAACGTGTGCCCCATTTCTTAGTTTGCTTATTGATTAAGAAGGTGCCATACAGTCTAGAAATTCATGACACACGCACTGGCAAAAACCGTACACCATCAGAATAACAAGGCTCGAAGGGACGAGGCTGACGAAGATAACCCCCAGGGTGACCTTCTTTGAGACCAGCAAGTAGATCCCTAAGGGTAGAGAGCTGAAGTACAGCAAACCCAGCAACCAAACCAACACCCGGATGGAGGTCTGAAACAGCAGAGAGGTACAGTTCCACACAGTCCAGTTGTGTGACACAGTGGTGACAGAGTCAAAACTTGCAGGCCTATAAAATTCTACCACAGGAGTAGAGCTCAGAGATGGGGAGCTCTCTCTCTGCACCTCCATGATGGTTATAACCAGACAGTTGGAGGAAGTGTGAGAAGGACTGACGAGAGAGGCCAACCTCTTGGGGGTCAGCAGCAGCTCGGTGGGGTTCTCGGGCAGGCACTTTTTGCCTTTGCCTCCACAAGTCAAGTTCACGAGGATGTTGTTGTCATCGGGCAGGCTGCTGACTTCGTCATCTGGCAGGCACGTCTCAAATCTGCAGAAAGGACAGACGATGACACCTTGGGTGGATTCACCAAAGTCTATGATCTTGTAGAGGCATTTGGCACAAACCCTGTGACAACACTCCAGCACTTTGGGTTTCCTCTGTTTCAGATTGTACCGATTATAACAGATCTTACACTCCAGCTCGTCAGAGACCTGAGACTCGGCAGTGTCTTCTGGCGGTTGACTAGCCATCTTGAATGATGCATACAATCTTTGGCCAGATGCGTCTCGTTGAAGAACTTCGATTAAGGTGTGCCTCTGAATATCACATCATCCAAATCAGGCACAGATGCAAAAAGGCAGGAAAGGTAGTGACAGAAACCAGAAATCTTCCAGGCATTTTCAGCTTCTACATATACATCTCTGTCTCCAACGCATATTTAAAAAGGCCATACGGGTCTGCAAAGGAAAAAAAAGAGAGATTCTAATACAGTGAAGAGTTCTAATGAAAAGTGCTTTATTGAATTTTCTGAGCTTTACCAAAAAGAAGCAATAGATTTAAAAGGTTAAATCCTTTTCATCTTTTCACACATTCCTGCCCCAGAACAGAAAAGTCTTATATTTATGCTTACCCTTTTCAGTCCACATATATGATAGTAAAGAAGGACTTAAGAATCTTTCTTAATGGTATAAAATACACTCCAGAGCACTGTAAGCATGGCTAGATACAGAGATTTTTCTCTTTGAAACTTGTAATAAATTCTGGCTTCTTTGAAAATAGAATGGCACATAAATCAGAAATAGATACATTTGTAATCAAACTCCATTCAATATAGACTAATGAAGGGTGTCATCGGTGTAAATACCAGTTGTCTAAATACCCTCATTAGTGCTTAGGAACACACAAAAGAAGGGAAATCTTAAGGACAAATGCTTACATTGTGTTTTCAGAAAGTACTTTGATAGAGATGAAAGCATATTTAAATACAGCAGACTGCTCTCACCTTCCCAGTGTAAAGGAATCTGTTATAAATGCCTTTATTATTTGACTATTCAATTTCAAACTTTTTGTTTCACTACTAGTCTTGAAAACCATAGTTGTACAAATACATTTGCTCAAGGAAGCGTGAAGGCTATGACACCTGACATAAGCATTATAAACAAGTCAAGTTCAATTCCCAAGCAAGAGAAGTAAACACAGATAATACATGCACAGTTATATCTGCAAACATGAAGAATCGTGCATGCATAGCGATCAAGAAGTACTCAGCGTTCACCTACTTGCCTGCGTTATTTCATGTAAACTCTCTTTCTATAGCGAACAGAAAGCATAATACAATCAATAGTCCCTAATGTTGACCTTTAGTTGCTATTACCAGCTTTGGACACATGGCTGAAGGTTGATTTCATGTGCTCATGTTAGTTCTTAATTATTAGTACTAATGGAAGAGAGAAACAATACAGGAAATCTCCAAATAAATTTTATTTTGCTTTAATATATGTGGGTTTTTTTGGTAGTAATTTGCCTTAAATTACGTTTTTCTTGGAAAAATATCAAAATGTGTTTGAATTTTTGAGCACACCCTCAAGCAATAATAGCAGAAGGCTGCCATAACAGTCGTGAGAAGGAGAGTGCAACTATGCTAGAATCTAAAATTTTCCTATGGATCATGCTGCCTTAACAGAAAAGAGGCAGTGGGTAGCTAAACTTGGATAATTTCTGAAATCATGAATAATTGGTAAATGAATACATATTACCTTCCTTTTTATTCATGACTTTAATTTTCAAATGACTTCATATAATACAAGAATGTATAATATAGTGTATATCAGTGGCAAGATATTCTTGGTGGGAAAAGGAAGTCAATAAATCAAAACTCTGACATCAGCCAAAAAATGTAGGTAGGATTTAACAAAAAAATATATAGTTTACTCTACATGAATGCATGTATTTCAAAATTGCCACCATAAGCCAATTTCTGTATCTCTACTCTTACACAGAAAAAAGGATATACAGACACAAACATCAACTCTTCTCTCATTTTCCTTCCATGTGCCCTAAATACTTTCTCATTCCTGCTCCTGCTCCTGTTCGGCATACATGTGCCCACCTCAATGCAAAACATGACTTTATCTTGCCCTTAATTTTACAAAGCAGGCTTTTGATTCTCCTATGGGATGAACATCCTTAGGATTGTAGCCAAGGAACAAGAAGGTGTTCGGTCGCTGTCACCACACCCAGTCCTAGCTGCTTTCACAGAACGGTCTCTAGTCCTGGGCGTGTCATTTGTGATCCACTTACTGGACATCTCCCATTCATTCAGCCCTCTGGTAGCCACACACAGACAAAAGCCCATCCGAAACGAACACGTTATAGTCTCCTTGCAGCTGCCTTCCCACTCAGTCTTACTGCCCTCGAAACTCCAGGCATGCTGAAGTAATGGTAGAATTTGCAAAAATGGTAGAATTTTGATTCCCCTATCACCATCAAAAGGACTGATGTATGTGAAGTTGTGTGAAAAAGAAAAACAAAGTATGTAAACATGTACATGAAGAGGAAAACAGAGAGTAAAACATTTAGTGAGGATAAATAAGCAAAATTACATCTAAAAGCACAGAAAGCAAGAGCATACATATAGATACATATGTATATAGTTACAAGAAGCGGAGTACAGCATTAGGAATAGAGACAGTAGAAATGTAATGGCTCTGTGCGATGTCAGAGGGGTAGTAGATGTGGGGAAGGGGATTGTCACTGAGAGGGATATAAATGATAAATGTCTAACTATTACATAGTTTTGTACACCTGGAACTAATAAAAAAAGAGCATACATATAGAAACACCAACAAATGGCCTACAATGTATGTGTAATGAAACTAGACACCTATCTTACACCACTCACAAAAATTAACTCGAAATGGATTAAAGACTTAAATGTAAGACTGGAAACCATAAACTCCTAGAAGAAAATATAGGAAAAAAGCTCTTTGACATAGTTCTTAGCAATGATTTTTTGGATATGACACCTAAAATACAAGCAACAAAACCAAAAATAAACAAGTGGACTTACATCAAACTTAAAAGCTCCTGTACAGCAAAGGAAATGATCAGCAAAATAAAAAGATAACCTATGGGGTGGGAAGAAATATTTGCAAACCGTATATATTGTAATGATGAGCAGGGAAAAGAAGGAGTAGGGACACAGGCTAGAGTGGGGCTAATGAATTTATTTAGTAATATCTAATTAAGTGATTTAGCAACATGCAATAGCAAAAGACAGGCAATAGAATGTGTTAATGACAGGAAGTAAAGGTGATTAAGACTAAACTATATACATTGATAACAATGTCACTTCAAAGGAGTACATATACATATAAGTTTAAGAGATCCCAAAATATGTTTACTATTGATCAAAAATCACTTGGCTAAATACACAAATAACATCAGTAAGGCGTATCCAAAAACAGTCATAAGCTCTAGAAGATAGTAACTATTACAGTAGATGTCAAAAGCTCACCAAACTGGGGGAGAACAGCACTGAAAAAGTCATAAACCAAAACCTTGCCAGGTCTGCAGCTGAGAGAAACTCAGGCATCTCCCACACCGCTGCTTGCTAGTTCCCAAGAATGCTGCTGCTGCTGGCGTTGTTGTTGTTAGAAGTCAAGGCGTCTTCTGATGCTATAAGCTGCAAGCTGCATATAAGTTTTCACAGTGTCAACAATCTGAAGAACGTTGCCGTTGTTGTCGTTGTTATAAGTTAGGACATCTTCTGATGCTGTAAGCTATAAGCTGCATATGTTTTCCAGGTGCTAATAAGTTCTCAAGAAGGCTAACCGTGGGGAACAACACTGGAGAGGTCGGGAACCAGCCAGCCCTCACCAGGTTCGCAGCTGGAAGTCAGGACAACCCCTGGTGTTGTAAGCTGTATGTTGCTGGAAGTCTTCAAAATGTTAGAATGATGAGAAATCACCAATGACAAATGATGAAATAATAATTATTGTACTGTCAACTGAGGCCTGTCTTATATATTTTTCTCAGCTGTACCTTGGAGCCAAGTTTCTTGTTCCTGCCTCCCCCTCCGGGAATGGCCAGTTCCGGGAGGGTCCGGCAGTTACTGATATGAATGTTGTCCATCTGGCCGAAGGGCCAATTCATCCGGACAAGCAACATCTACTGTTCTTGCTTGGGACCATCAGCCCAAGGTCTTCCAAAGCCTGGCAACGTGCCTGTCCTGTCATCCTGATATAACTGAGCTACTTCTTCACTTCATCTGCTGATGAGGGCGAAACAGACAGAACAAAGAGGGAATTCTCCCAATTCTTGATCAAGAATTTCTTTAAAAAAAAAAAAAAAAAAGAATTTCTTTAACCCTAAGCTCACCATCACCTCACAACATGGACTGAACAACAAACATCATCTCATATCTCCCTTACTCGAGAGAATGAGACCAAACAGAAAACCTCATCTCATGTCTCCCCTGCTCAGGGAAAACGAGATCAAAGGGGGACAGAAAAGCAACCTCATCCTGTATCTCCACTGCTCAGGAGAATGAGACCCAGAAAGCAACATCATCTCATATCTCCCCTGCTCGGGAGAATGAGACCAAAGGGGGAATTTACTCAACTCCGGATCACAGCACAGAAATCACCTCACATAGAGGAACAGATCAAAGCTAATAGACAAAACCTCACATCAACTAATGAAGACAAATTTTCTTCAACATTCGCTACATATATGATCAGGGTTAACATCCAAAATATATAATGAACTCATACAACTCAATACCAAAAAACCCCACAAATAATCCAATTTTAAAATGAGCAAAGGACCTGAATAGACATTTTTCAAAGAAGATATATGAATGGCCAACAGGTACATGAAAAGGGGTTCAACATCACTAATCATCAGGGAAATGCAAATCAAAACCACAGTGAGATATTACCTCATACCTGTTAGAATGGTTATTATCAAAAAGACAAGAAATAACAATTGTTGGAGAGGATGTGGAGAAAAGGGAACCATTGTGCACTATTGTTGGGAATGTAAATGGTGTAGCCACTATAGAAAACATTATGGAGGTTCCTCAAAAAATTAAAAATAGAATGACCAGACGACCCAGCAACCCTACTTCTGGATATATTATACATCCAAAGAAAATGAAAACATAATGTCAACTAGATAGCTGCACCCCAAGGCTCATAACAGCTTTCTTTATAATAACCAAGACATGAAAACGACGTTGGAGTCCATCAATAGATGAATGGATAAAGAACTTGTGATATATATACACATATACACACACAACGGAATATTATTCAGCCATAAAATGGACAACATGGATGGACTTTGAAGGCATCATGCTAAAGTGAAATAAGTCAGGCAAGTACTGTTTGATGTCATATGTGGAATCTAAAGAAAACACACATAGAAAAAGAGATCTAAATATGAGATTTCTGGTTAACAGAGGTGGGGGAGCAGGGGGAGTCGCACGAAGGTGGTCAAAAACTACAAATTTCCAGTTATAAGATAAATAAATACCAGGCATGTAATGGAAAACATGATGGCTATAGTTAACACGGCTCTATGGTACATTTCCAAGTTAAAAGAGTAAATCCTACAAGTTCTCATCATGAGGAAAATCATTTATTTTCCTTTTTTTGTATCTATATGGGATGGTCGATGTTAAGTAAACTTACTGTGGTACATCACAATGTATGTAAGTCATTATGCTGTACACCTTAAATTTACACAGTGCTGTGTGTCAATTATATCTCAATAAAACTGGAAAAAATGAAAATTAAGAATGGCTTGTGTATATGAGAATATATTATATTGTCAGCATTCACAATCAACTGGTCACATCAGTACTTTCTGTAATAAGCTTCTCCCCATTGGAAGAGTAGTAGGAATATTCTATATCAGGCCTGTCACAACTTCTAGTTCATAATTCAGTGAACGTACATTATTTGCTTAGACGATGTTGGGTTATTATTTGAAACAAAGCTTTCTTTTTTCATAGAAACACTCAATCAGATCTTTCACTATGTTAAGATATAATGTCATGAGAGCATACTGTTCATATTTATAAAAATTCATATGGGGGCTTAATAAAATGCAAAGAAAATACTAAATATTCTAACAGACGATGAAAAAGATACCTGCTTTAATTGTAAGGCCGACTTTAGTAAATCCACGCTACCACCTTGAAATACTGCATCACGTCCTGCCTGTGAGCGTGGCACTTCTGGGCAGGACTGGCTGACAGCCCTGAGCTCTGGTAGCACCACCGGAAACGCAACCAGCCCAAGCGTTTCTTCCTGCAATGGCATAAGACAGCATGGTGAGCGTTTTTTTCTTGGGAAGTTGGGGTACCAACGGCTAGACTGCTCAATAAATACTTCATCTGTTTCATTACGACTCTAAGGTCCCTCAAAGAACTCGAATGTATAATAACCTAAAATCTATAACTTTATAGGGTTACAATTAGTTGGAGTTGTTTTTTTGGTCCTTGAAATGATATGCATTGCAGCCCATTCCTACCCTGCCTTCACTCTGTAATTGTGGACAACCGTGATGACGTTCAGTGAAAGAAGCCAGACCCTAGCGAGCACATACTGTATGGTTCTATTTCGAGAAAGCTCAAAAAAGGTAACACTAAGCTGTAGTAAAAACAGGTAACACTAAGCTGTAGTAGGCATGCAAGTTTGGGTGGTAAAACTAAAAAGGCAGGAAGTAATCGGTATAAAAGTCCAGACAACACATGCCTTTCAGGGGACCGAGCATTGGGGGAGAGCATGGACCCAGCTGCCCGGAGGCTGACCGTGTTTCTCGACCTTGGTGGTACTTACGAGTGTTCACTTTGTGTTACACCACCAGGCAGTACACTTTTCTGTACTAGTATTTAAAAAAAATTTTTGGCTAAATACTTTAGCTATTTTAATAGCCCAGATTGTTCTGTCAATGGGTATTTTGGATCAACTTATCCTTTTTGCCTCTGTGAGTTGCAAGCTCATTAATTTTTTTCACAAAAATTGAAATGTCAGTCATTTATTTATCACCTAAATATCCAGGCATTATTGTAAATCAATGCTAAGATGGATGAAATCTTTACGATGAGCAAGTGTGGAGCATTCCTTGACGAGAACAACTGTTAAAAGTATGTCTCACCAGGTACACGGGAAAGAATCTGGCATACTAAAACTGCCTTAAAAATAAATACATGTAATTATGTGAGGTAATGAATGTGTTAACTAACCTTACGGTGGTAATCATTTTGCAGTATATATGTGTATCAAATCATCACATTGTACACCTTAAATTACCCAATATTATATGTCAATTATATCTCAATAAAGCTGGAAAAAATAAATACATAAGGTTTCCTTTTCCTAGAAAAATATATCACATATTCAATATATGAAGCTAGTATTCCTTATTAATCACTTAAGTCTTTAATCCTTTTATAAATCACCTGGGATAAGAATACACAAATAGATAATTACCAGCTCTAATTCTCATAAGTCAACTTAAGCTCTTGGACGACTGACAATTTTCCCTGCCCTAAATGTATATATAGTGTCATCTGACTCAAATCTACTTCCTCCACTGTTCAATTCCTTTGATATTGAAGATGCAAACTTAGCTTGTACAGCACTTTGAAGCAAAGGGCCCCAGTAGTCATCTGTTGTGTTGTTTACCTAGAATCCTTTTGTCTACCATCAGACCACACTGCTCCCGTCTCACCTGCCACTGCTTCTTTGGGGAAGTTCCCCACTCACTCCTACTATGTGAGTGTGGTTGGTCTGTGGGCACTAATCACAATACTGCACCTCCCTTCTCTCCAATGGTGTGGACTTGTGACCCAGGCCTGGCTAATGGCAGTAGTCCGTTACCCTCTTGCTCAGGACCAGTCTACGTGGGTATGTGACTCAAACCAGGCCTGTCAAAGCTCTTTCCCAGGACTTTTTCTATTTGAGGCTAGGGGAAGAGGGAATATGCTAGAAGCCAGGGGAGGGAGCACAGAACCAGGAAAAAAGATGTATGAAGGAACTGCCATGCCATCCAGACGGAGAATAAAGCCAAAAATAAAAAGAGAAGGAAAGCAGGAGGCAGAGCTACAGACTGCAGCAGAAGACAGACACCGGATGAGAGCTACACTGAGTTTTTGGCTCTAATTGCATGGGAAGGCTCCCGTGACCCATGAATCCCCTTTTTTTGCTTATGCTAGTTTTGTTGTTTGATTTCTGCTACTTATGACACAAAGAACCATGATACAATTACCATGCCATCTCTGACTGAGAATTTATTGTTTTCAGATCTAGGTTCCTACTTAGTATAGTACTCCAGAAATTATAAATAAATAACTGAATAAAACCACCCAGAGCCAATAGGAATTCTTTATTTTTAAATTTTCATTTGCACATGTATACACATGCATGTGCCCACGCATACACAAATTTATATGCATAAATATAAAAAGTCATACATATTGTTATTTATTAGTGGTCTCTGTGTGTGTTTGTTCTTTTTTACATGGTCAATTTCTTCTCTTCACGTCCCTCCACCCGTAGCAACCCATGTCACCTCCTTATCCCCAGTAACCCATATTAACTACCTGGTGTATTTTCTTCCATATCTATTTCCATGTACATATATTTATCCATGTACATATAATTTTAACAGCAGACATGCACACTTTTTCCAACGCTTTTTTCTAACTACTATATTATACCCAGTTTCCTGCATCTAGCTTTTCCCATTCAATAATGGATCATGAAAATCTCTCATTCAACTGATAGATCTCTAAATTCCTACCTAAACAGTCTCAAAGTATTTCACCATTTGGATGTATTGTTATGGAGCCAACCATGCCTTTCCTGTTAAGCATTCATTTATCTCCATTTTCCCCCCAAATGTTACTGCAGAACACAACCTTGTAATACATAGCCTTACATACAGATGTTAGTCACGGGGCAGGAAAAATTCCACTGCGGCATGAGTTTTGTCTTCTGTGTAAAGTACAGCCCAGGGAATATAGCCAGTGGTACTGTCATAGCTATGCATGGTGTCAGATGGATAGTAGACTAGTTGGGGTTATCACTTTGTGAGGGGTGTAAATGTCTAATCACTGTGTTGTTTTGTACACCTGAAACTAATAATAAAAAATAAGTAAAATAAAAAGAGATCCTGGGTCATACAGATATTACTTCTACCACATGATGCCAGATTACTTTCTAAGACTGTAACACCTACGGCAACTAGAAATATGAGTACTCTTTCCCCCTAACAGCAAAAAATGTTTCTGAGCTTTTAAATTTTGCCAATTTGAAGGGTGATATATCATCATTTGAGTTTGAGTGTCTTATTTGCTGGCCTTCTGCATCTGCTCTTCTCTGAACTATGCCTTCATATTTTTGGCTGATTTTTCTGTTGGGTTGTTGGGACTTTGTAGTCAATTTGTAAATGCTTTTTGTCATTATAGATATTAAACTCTGTCCTCTGTATTGCAAACACTTATCCAAATTTACGATTTATTGGTTTTGCTTAATATCCTTTGAAATACAAAATACTTAACTTTTCATGCAGTCATGTTTATCTTTTCTCTTGTAGCTCTGAGTCTCTAATCTTAGTTAATACTGCTCCTAATATTGTACATGCATTAGTTATTTTCTTACAAAATTTGTCTTGCATTATTTTTAACTTTTTTTTTCATTTTCATATATGGTATAACATAGGATTCTAATTTTATTTTCTTCCAGGTCAGCAGCTGTCTGTATCAATCCCATCTGTCGAATAATCCATTATTTGCTGATTAACTAAAATATAATGTCATGTATTAAATTCTCATGCATTCTGAGATCCATTTCAGACTGTCTATTATATTCCACTGATTTATTCGTCTAGCCATCGGTTTCGACTATAACAATTTGAATACCATGGTTTTTTAGTATAGTCTGATACCTGGTAAATCTCTCCTCAGTAGTCTTTTTTTATTAACTCATTCAACTATTTATTGTCAACTATGTTCCAAACAGTTATAGCGACTGAGGAGTCAACAGGGAGCAAAATCCCTTCCGTCATGGAGTTTACATTCCAGTGGTTTGGAGGGGGGTGGTGGAAGGATTCTTTCCTCAGCTATTACTAGTGGCACTTAACCTTCTGTTACAAACTTTCAGATCATTTTATCAAATCGAAAAAACAAAAACTGTTGGGACTGGAATTGGAATTGCATCAAATGTATACTTCAATCAAAGAACATGGTATGTCTCTCATTTGTTCAAATCTGGCTTTATATTCTTCATTAAGACATTTTCCTTTTCTCCATGTTTCATGCCTTTCTTTTAAAATTATTCTTTAGTATTTTTATGTTTTTTCACTATTATAATTTTTTCCCAGTCCTCATTTCTAAGGACCTATTGCTATGATGGCAGATGGAGGGATTTTGTTTATGTATTTTGAATCCAGCCACTTACCAAATTCTCTTATTCATTCTAATAAGTTCTACTGGGATTCTCTTGGATTTGAAAGTTATACAATCATATCATTAGGAAAAAGAGAGAGTTTAAGCTTGTCTTTTCTAATATTTATTCCACTTATTTCATTTTTCTTGTTGTAATGAATTCACTAGAAAATCTGAGACAATGTTAAATAATAATTCCCACAAGAACATAAGCTCCACGAGTCATAGTTTTTTGTCTTCTTTATTCAGGTCTCAGAACATACAACAATAGCCTGGCCCAAAACAGGTGCTGAAAAATATTTGTTAAATGAATGGGTGCATAGTGATAGCCAGACTGCTTAGTTCCTGATACTAATTGTAATTTTATTGTGTTTTGCTGTTTAGGATGACACTTACCAGTACTTTTTCCATTCTTTTTGTTAATTTATACTTTTTAGTAGTGTTTACATCTTTTAGTAAATGCTTTTCCAGCATTTATTGATGTGACAACATGGTTGTTTGTCTTTAATTTGATCATGTGAGGGATTGCACTGTAGATTTCCACTCTTACATTCTTGGAATGAACCTTACCTGGTCATAGCTGCATCTTCAAATAAGCTGATGGGTTTTATCTGCTAATATTTTATTTATAATTTTTGCATCTATATTCACCATTAAATAGGTCTCCAGACTTGCTTTATACTCTACTGAGTTTTGTAGTTAAAATATATGCTTACTTTACAAATGAATTAGGAGCTTTTCATAATCTTCTGGAACAGTTTAAATCATGGTAGAACTATTAGGTTTTGAAAGATTACGTAAAACTCAGCTATAACTCCGTATGATCCCACTGCCTTTATAAATGGTAGGCCTTTAATCACTTTTCCAATCTTTTTAATGGTACTGTCTCATTCAAATTTTCCACTTCTTCCTTAGTCAAATTCGGACATTTATATTGGCGAGGAAATAATCCATTTCTTCTGGTATTTCAAATTCTTTGCCATAGAATTGAATTGTTATCTTTATTATCTTCTTTGAATCAGTCCTACATCTCTGATTATGTCCTTCTTCTCATTTCTAGTCTTGTAAATATTTTACTCTTTATGAATTTTCTAATGAGACACATAAATCTTGTATCTATTTTATAGTTTCAAAGAACCAGCTATTATAGTTATCCTTTCTATAATTTTTTGTTTCATTAACTTCAGCTTTTATGTTTAATTATTCCCTCTTTCTAATGTAGTTTAGTGGGTTTTTTTGTCATTTCCTTCTCTCATTTCATAATAAGGGTGCACTTTGTCTTTATTCTTAAATAATG
Organism: Rhinolophus ferrumequinum; assembly: GCF_004115265.2. Taxonomy (NCBI): domain Eukaryota; kingdom Metazoa; phylum Chordata; class Mammalia; order Chiroptera; family Rhinolophidae; genus Rhinolophus; species Rhinolophus ferrumequinum. Next base: position 80,476,254 of record NC_046292.1, read on the forward strand.
GAAACATCTAAAGGCTGCACAATTTCCACTGGCCATTATGTTCACTCCATCCAACAGCTTTTGGAATAAACTGTGCTCCTTCTGTTGATTTCTAGATACCTTGTAAATTAACTCATTTTCACTTTTGATACAAAAGTTATAAAACATGTTTTGAAATTTCCAAATAATAAAGTTCCTCTTCTATTTACTTTCTATTATTTATTTCTAACATTACAAGATTATGATCAGAGAACAAGGTCTATAAAAATCTCTTTTCCTTTGAATTTGTTAAGGTCTTCTTTGTGGTCCAGTATATGATTAAGTTTTGTAAGAAGTGCAAAAAAGAGCATTCTGTATTGAAGGGATGTAAGGTTCTAGCATATCTATTAAATATAACTTTATTTATTCAATTTCTCTATTTTAGGGGTCTACACAAAGTTCAGGCGGGTTGATACAAGTGAGAGAGGCTTATTCAAGTGTCTCACGATAACTATATTTGCATTTCTAATACTTTTGCTTCATTTCTAATACTTTTACTTAGTGGCTATGTTATTTTATATATGCAAGTTTATTTATCTCCTTCATACTGTGCCTTTTAAAAAAAATCGTTATAGAATGTCTTTCCCTATTGTATTTATGCCTTTAATTTAAATACTATCTGTCTAAACCTAATATTGCTAGCTCTGACTTTCAGTATTTGCCTGGGATCTTTGTCCGCCCTTTTATTTTCAACTTCCATCACTTTGTTTGAAGTGTTTCTTATAAACACCGTATGTCTGAGTTTTACTTTTTTAACTCAGTCTAACAGCATCAAATGTTTAATGGGAAAATTCAGTTCATTCAATTCAACGTAAAGACTTATATTTGAACTTATTCTTTCCTTCTTAAGTTGATTAATTTAGAAAAATTTCCTTTGCTACTGTCTCCCCTCATCTTGAGGTGTTTCTGATTAATTTTTTGTTTGGATGCTTTTTTGTTTGATACTCTTTTCCTGAGTATTTTTGTTAAAAATGGGTGATGGACATCTCTGCTTTCTTATATAACAGTCAATATCATTTACTCTGACAGGGAAATGGCATCTTAGCTATGCGTGTGATTTCCGGGCTGCTGGCTTTTTGTCTCCACAATCTACAGAAGTTTCCCCACAATCTCTAGCTTTCTGTGCACGGATGAGAAATCTGCTGTTCGTCTGATACTTCTTAATGGTAGTTAATTTGTTCTCTCTGCCAGGAAGCTTCTAAGATTTTGGCTTTTATTCTTTTCCAATATATACAGAGATGTCTATTTTCATAAATTTTGCCTGGAACTTGATGAACATTTGAATATATAGACTCAAGTCTTGATTCTTAAGCTCAGAAAATATTATTTAAGCTCAAAAAAATAATATCTTATATTAATTGAATTATTGTCTTTCTTCCATCTGTTCATTTTTCTGTTTCTGGCTCTTCTATTACTCACATGTTGTATTTCCTAGATCTATTTTCTCTTGTGAACTCCATTCCTTTATATTTTTGTTCTATGCTCTAAGATTCTTCCACTTGACCAACCAAGCCACTAATTCAAGTCTCAGGAATGACCATCATCTCCTTCAATTCATTTACTGAAATGTTCGATTTGGAATATCATGCATTTCATCTCTAGGAAGTCTTTTTGTACTACATTTCAGTCCCCTTAGGTGCCTTACTGTTTTTTGTCAGGTTGTCATCTGTCTCCAGCTGTCGCTCTATCACATTAACCACGTGTTCTATCTGTCCTCATGGCTGTCTTCTCTTTGGCTGTGGTGCCATCATTTCCCTTTGTTTTATCACTGGGGTGAAGTGAGTGCCGTTCTATGAGTGGTGGGTGCACAGTGGTCTCTCCTGCTGTGATCTAGCTGTGCGACACCAGGAAGGCGCCAGGGTCCTGCCAAGGAAAGACTTTCTGCTCCATTTCCTCACACTCTCCCAGACTCCAAGACAGTGAGGACTCAGCCCAGGAGTTCATCTTCATCTGTGTCTCCTGTAGGAGACACACACACACACACACACACACACACACACACACACACACACACTCATGTACATACAATGGAGTGAGGGCGATTTTCAATTTTCTTCCCAGGGGCCTCCCAACCTCGGTAGGTCAAGCTCTTTATAGTATCCAGTGCATTCTGACCCTCCCCCAGAGCATCAGATGCCAGTCTTCAGTGCCAGCCCAGCCCAGGAAGAATGCCCCCAGCTGCTCCCTTCACCCTCAACTCCCACGGAGCTCAGGGCTTCACCTGCACACACGGCTCTGTTGGCTCCAGGAACGCTCTGGGTTAGCAGAGGCAGACAGCAGAATTGAGAAAGGCAGAATAATGAGCCACACTACCCTGCTATATCCCAGAATCCTTACCAACTATAATTCCTGGATTTTTCCCACAAATATTTATCCAGATGGGAAATGTGAGAATTTGTGATTAAAGTTGTAATTTGGGGACAATATTGGCAGTTCTAATCATATTCAGTGACTATTACAAAAAGATACGTATCGAACTGATACTCATCCCTAACTTCATAACTATTTTTGAAAATCTTTTTATAAATTTTCCCTTCTGCACATTCTTTTGTTTTTCTTCTATAGCAAAATGACCCCAAGAATCCATAAATTTGACACACAAGGGGATAAGAATCCCTTTACTTTTCCCTTGGCTACCTTTCCTAAACAATACCATACAAATTGTACATTTTAATTCAGTGAGTTGGTATTAGCACATACCGGTTATATAAAAAAGCCATTAAGTAAGAATTTTTCATATGTTTCTATTTCAAAACATTCATATATACTTCACAAAACTGTTTTGGGTCTCTCCATTGTTTTCGTCTTAGGCTGTTTTGGGTCTTCTACCTCAGCTTTTCATGATATAACTCTTCTATTTCAATTCATTTTTTTTTCTTTTTTTTTTTTTTTTACTATTAGGCAATGTAGTTTATTATTTCACACAAAAGTTAGGGACCAAGGCCACAGTGCTGTTAGACACCTGCAGCCCACCCACCCACTCCTACCCTGCTCTAAAAACAGAACACAATCCAACAAAATACCACGGTTCAGGCTGAGACTTCTATTTCAAATTTAAATTTATTAGTAGACCATTTTACCTAAATATCCTTTGCCCTTCCCTTATCTTGGGTAGCAGATTGTTTGTAAATGGCTATAAATATTCCCCACAGTGTGTACAGCCTGTGAAATGTGACTTTCCATTCATCCCACCCACAGGTGGAGGAATCTGCTTTCCTCACCCACCCCTTAAGTCAAGGCTGGCCTTGTGACTTGTTGTGACTAATAAAATAAAGCTGAAGTGACTCTGAGAGTGCTGAACCCTCACTTCAGGGTGCCTTGCAGCTTTTGCTCCTGCCCTCTTGGAACTTGTGTGAAGAAGCCCAGGATTTTCTCCCTGAAGATGAGAGAGAGAGAGAGAGAGAGAGAGAGAGAGAGAGAGAGAGAGAGAGAGAGACAGACCAACCAAACACTATCATAAACCAACCAGCCTCGGAGAACCACCGTGATTACGACCATTGGAATGGGTTACCCCAAGAGAGACCAGCAAAAGAATCATCCCTGCTGAGCCCAGATGAAAATGCTGATCCACAGAATCACGAGCAAATAAAATGGCTGTTGTTTTAAGCCACTAAGTTTTGAGGTGGTTTGTGTTGTAACAATAGATAACCAACACATCAAGTTCAACTATCCCTTTCCAAACAATTCCAAAGCTCATCACTGTCAAGAGAAATGATTTTCTTCATTCATCAATGGCTGTCATTCCTACCCAGAAGAACTTTCTTACATACTTTGAAGCTGCCTGACCCTATAGTTCTTACAATTTTTGTGTTAGAAAATTCTTGGTCAGAATACAGTTTCTATATATTCTTCTGTATATGAACTTGTATCATTTCTATTACAATAATGTATGTTAAGGACAGTTTCTCTAAGGAGCTCTAAATTTTAGGGTTTCTCTAAAATTTTTAGAAACATTGAATAACCTTCACAATAGTGAAGGGCAATAAAATTCCCATTTAATAGATGTATAAATGCCCAAAGAAGGTAAGCATTTTTTCCAAGATTACATAAGAAGTCAGGACAAAGGGAGTCCAAAAACTAAGCTGTCACTGTAATCCTATTTTATGCTTGTCCAGGGCTCTATCTTGTGTATCACTCCACTGTCCATATAAATTACTTTTATATGTCTCAGAATGAGTTTAGTTTCTTCCAAGTAGTTCTCATACAGGTTTCATTTAGCCTGACTCATGCTTGCAGGGTCCATCAACCATTTTAATTTGGCATTAACGAGACAGGTTATATTTTTCCTTATGAAACAGCACCAACTGCCAAGTTTCAATTCTAATTTCCTGGATCCTCTTCCCATTCTCGAAAATAAACATTATTAACATTGCTCTCTACATGATGAGACAACATATTTCAAAGGGCTTTCTAACAAAAAACTGATACAAATTAAGGAATTGTCATTTTCATTATCTATGGTTCCCATTTTTAAGAGATGGTGTTAAATTGCTTCTGTGTTTGATTTTTTGTGTGTGTGCAAAATGGAACATTACTCTTCAAACATTTTCATTTCTTGATCTTCAGTTTTTATGACATCCTAAATTCTCTGACTAAGAACTCTATCCCCCAAAATACATGAGAGATTCTAGCACTTGTAGCAACATTCCTCTTTGTGAATAATTGAGGCAGAACATTGGTTTTTAAGCTCGGCTACTGAATAATGATACACGTTTGTCGTCACTCTAAGGTCAAGCCTCTCATTCACAAAACCCTATGCTCCAAACCGTAGTATTTATGACATTTCCATCTCAAACGAAGTTTAAACCATACATGTGGCATCTACCCTCAAGAAAGCCCAGTTTTTCCACCTAGAGATTTGTAAGTTGGCTTCCAGTTAGAGTGTGAGAGACTCACATTACTGTTAATAAGTACACCTGAAACCTATGTAACTTTACTAACAATTGTTACTCCAATAAACTTTAATTTAAAATAATAATAATAATCACTAATCACCAGTAATATGCTGGTCGCAGTCCCAATTACCATAGCTGTCAGTTAGGGAACATTAACAACATTTGTATTTTTGTATAGTGTGATAATCTCAGAATTGAGGTTTTTGCTATGTCTTTTCATTGAAAACCATCCTTCTTGCTATAATAAAAGGCTCTAACTTAGAAAACACTAAAAGAATAGGCTCAACTGGTACCACGCACTCATTATTGAAGGATCAACAGCTGACTCTAAATGAATGTAACCTATAACACCAATAACCCTAATGGTTGCTTAGCAGCATATTGAGCACCTTCCAGAACACTTCCCTTAAAGATTAAAACTCTTACTTTACCACTCCTCCAAGACCAAACAACTTAATTTGATGGGGAATCATAATCTGTGTATTAGAATACAGTCAAGTTAATGATCTCGAATTCTAGGCTATTAATTTTGAATGAGAGGCCACTACTGATACGTATGAAGGAGGGATCTATCATGAATTGTTTGCCAGTGGTTTTAAACCAATAAATGTCCAGCAACAAGGGAGGAAAAACAGGTACTCCTCACCGTACGTACAGTTATCCACATGTGCACCCTCAGGACCTGGACGTGCAGCCAGGGGCGTGACCACACTTGCAGGCGGTCCGGAATGGAAGAACATAGGATCTGGCATCAGGAGACCTAGACTTGGAGCCTGGCGCTAACATTGATGGTTATGTGATCTTGGACTCTGAATAACATCTGCCTCACAAGGTTATTGTGAGGATTCAAAGAAATCATCTAGGTATAAGTATTTTTCAGAAATAAGCACTGTATGGATGCTATTAGAAATTTAGAAATAAGGTACCCACTGATATTTTTACAGTACTTCAGCATTCTAAACTGGTACTAGATATAAGAATATGCATTGAACACAATATCAAAAGGTACGTAGGTTTTCTGTCCATAGATAGAGCACAGGCCAATGAAGTCTAATCTACCAGTTTTGCAAATCGTGATAATCTCCACTACTTGATGAGTTGAAAGGGAAACTTCATTAGTTTTTCCTTGCTTATTCTTTGCTTTTGCTATGTCTATGGGGCACTAACAGATAATGTATAAGTCTTGTAAGTTTAGATTGTTTGCTTGGTACCTTACACTTTAGTTGGAAGAGGCGAAAATATAATTTAAGGATTATATAAATTAATAGGATTAATAAAAAGGATTAATAAAAGGATTAATAAAAATACAGGCTGCAAATTACATTATTAAAAGTTACTGAGTCCTTTCTCACTAGACAAATCTCTTTGTTATTAACAACTTCTTCCATAATTTCCCTTGGCCAAAGTTTAATAAAACTCTCTAACCATATTAAGAAAGAATAAAATGTCTAAAGAAATTAACATAGGTGCTTTGCGCCATTTCTACAATTTCAAACTTACGTAGAAGTAGGTTATTTTGATGCCGATTTCTTTAAATAAAACTAACTCTCTCTCTCTATCTCCCCTCCCCCCCACCATATTCTTCTTCAAACCAATGTAACCACCTTTCTTTTGGGAGACAGAAGTAATATACCTACTGATCAAAAAAGTACACAATTATACACCTGAAGCCATGACTGAAAATCACAGACTTTCAATATATTTTTATCAATATATTAGTAATTGATAGGAAAGTCATCTTCAACTGCTACAGAAACTCACTTAAAAGAGCAACAGTTGGATTTTAACTCTTGATAGACTCATGATGTAGCCTTATTTTGATACTATCTCTCATTTAACCATTCAACAAGTATTTACTCAACGTCTGTTATGTGTCAGGCAATGGGCTAGATGTCCGGCATGCAGACAAATAACACGGGATTTCTGAAAGCAGAAGCTGATTATAAAGGTAAATGGATCCTTTTCTGCCATTACCTTGTTTCACCTCTCAAAGATTTTCTACCCAATGACCATGCCCTTCCTCCTGAAACCCTCTCTTCTTTTTACTTCCGTGATGTCATACTTTTCCAGTTCTGTTCCTGACCACTCTTTCTCAGTGTTCTCTGACAGCTCCTCTTATATCAACTGTCTAAATGTTGGAACACCCTTGCACTTGGTCTTGAGCCATTGTTCCTTCTCTAGCTGCACTCTTTCCTTTGGATTATCTCATTTACTCCAACAGCTTTAAATACCACCTTACTACTCCCCCAGTATTGTGTCTGCAGCTCATACCTTTCCTCTCATTTCCAGACTGCCTACTGGACACCTCTAATTGTATTCTTACAAACATTTCAAATTTAACCTAAATCTAAATCAAGTCTTAATCCTCTCCTCTAATCTCCACCCAACACAGTTTCCCCATCATAACTAAGGGCACCACCATTTTCTCAGTTTTTCAGCTCAAAAAGTAGGAGTCATCTTTGATCCTACACTGTATCTCACTGCTCACAACAAATCCATTGGCAAGTCAAGTCGATTCTACCTCCAAACTGTGTCTCCAACCTTCCAACTTCATCCAATCTTTGACCTTGCCCATTATAATACTGCCTCCCAACTGATATTCTTGCTTCTCATCTTGCCCCACTACAAACTATTTTCTTTGCAACAGCCCAAGGTGACCTTCTAAAAATATCAATTAGATGATACTTATTGTTTGTTCAATCATTTTCCACAGAGATTAAAATCCAAATTCCGTGGAGCAAGGTGTTATATAATCTGGCTGCTGCTGTCCCTATAGTCCCATTTTGAACCACTGTCCATGTCGCTTTCCTGTCACAGAGACCCTTGTAAAGTTCCATAAACAGTCCAAACTCTTGCCTGCTTTAGGCTGTTTCCTTGATGGAAGATGTCCTTACTAGAAATGTCCTTACTGAGCTCATTCCTTCTCATAGACATCAACTTCAATATAAAATCCTCAAGACGGTCCTCCTGAATTACCTTATTTTAAAAATCCCTGACCTTTTATTTTCTATGACCCTGTTTACTTTCTTCAACAAACTTCCACTCGCCCAATTTCACTAATTTATTTGTTTGTTTGCTCTCAATTTCCAATACTAGAATACAACTTCTAAGAATACAAGAGCCATTGGTATGTTGTTTACCATGGTAGCACAGGCACCTATCAGAAATCAGCACAGAGTAAGTAATCATTAAACACTTGCTATGTGGCTAACTATAGTGAACTGTCCCCAAGGTTCCTCCTGTCTCCATCAGTTTTTGATGGTACACCATACCCTTCTAAATGTGGGGAAGTCGGCACTTTGTCTTGATAAATATTCTTGAATGCTATGAATTTTTAATCTAGATTTTTAAATTAGAAATCTAATACCCTATAATTTCCATAAATAAATATTTACTCTGATCAGCTAAACTTCCCAAGAAACCTTTAACCATAAAATAAAAACTGTAAAAAGATTCATAAATCATAGCATCTGGAAAGGCCTGGATATGTGTTGAACAAATGAATGATTTCCTTTCTCTATCTTCATCATTGAAAATCCCAATTTTCATAAATACTTATCCACATCAGCTTCAGGTTTAGGCTCATCAAACATATCCATTAATACAATTCACAGAATACAATCCCTATAGGATTGTTTCTCTGTAAATGTCTAGACATCAACCTGAAGAGGTATATTTTGTGCTTAAGGCTTTTAAATTTTTTCTGAATGTTCCCTTATATATTCAGCAAAACAGTCACCACTACTATATCTAAATACTCACAGCTTTCTCAAAATCATAAATACAGTAAGAGCTAGAAAGATGTTATTTTATAATATTATTCTAAAATATTTTTCATTTTCATCTCTCCCAAAAGTGTTTTGCTCACCTCCCATAATTCTCAAAAATATATCATTTCTTCTCCAGCATTAATAAAAGTGGCTATAACATCTCCGGAAGTGGAGTTTATTTATACTTACCAAAGTCCAACTGTACATTGAGTTAGCAAAATATGACCAATCCAATTAATTAAATGTTTCAATTAATAATGGACGAAAAGCTTTTTAAAGGAAAAAAATCACTTTCTAAATGCTACCACATTTACTAAATGTCATAATCCACGCTTGACAAGGAGAAACAGGAATACAGATTAAATTTTATTGAATTTATTTGCCCTGAATGGCTTTTCTCAAAAGGGCTTTCAGACTCAATCTTAAAGTGCCACGTTGCAACACAGCTACATAATGTGGCACTATTGATTGACATACACTCAACTGTGAAGATTAGGAGAAAGTAAAAAGCTGCAATATTTTTTAATAAATAAAAATTATCTCTGTATAAGAAACGAAGCACACTTTTAGGAAAGATAATTCTATATTTACTACATATTAAGGTTAAGTGATTTTGTTGTGCGACAGACATACTAAACACTCCATCCTCAAACGGCAAACCTAGAAGAGCTCTGCTTCCTTGCTTATCAGCCCAGAAAACATTGGGTCTGGGAAAGCTTTGAAGTTATGACAAAAATTGCTCCTCGTTTTATCACTGAGAGAAAAACAGCTCAATTGCTGGTATCCCTGAAGATGGTCAGAATTCGTCTGAAAATCTGCATGTGAAGAAGGGAGACGCAGTGGGACAAGGTAGATTGACTAGAGAAAGAATGTCATGGAGGAGTCTAACACAAAGGACCGCCCGCAGACATTGGGTCAAAGCAGCGACAGGGTGCAGCAGAAGATAAAAATAGAAGACGACTTTTAAAGGCTTTAAACCCATCTTCAAAATCTTTTCATTATTCAGCTAGCAACCAGGGGGTCCATGAGTGACATGAATACATTCAAAAGGTACCTCAGGAACATGACGTACTCTCTTCTCTTAGATTTTATTTTCAGTTGTTAGGAAAAATAATCAAAGTTTAAACATCTTATACTTGGCAGTGAATATAGAAACATCAGATCTCAGAATTAGAGACGGAGTTCTAAACGTCACCTGCAAGTGGGGAATAACTGAAATCGTGAAAATAACACTGGCAAACTATGATGTTAGAGTTTGATGTTAGAGTATGATGTTAGAGTTAAACCAAGGATGTTAGAGAAACTTAAAGAGAAAGTGAGAAATGCTGAGGGTACATAAAACAGGACTCAGGAACATTGTTCAGGGTTGGGGAAAGAGAAGAGAGAAAAGGAATCAAGAGAATGAGAAGAAGAAAAAAAGTCTAAGGAAAGTGTGAAAAGGAGGCGTCAAAACCAGCAAGTAGGTCAATGATAGGAACACTTCGAAGAAACTACAGGTAACCACAAATACCTAAGGGGCAAGCAGACCACAGTGGGTTTAGGGTGAAAGTTTGGCTACGGCAGAGAGAAAACACGGACGATGGATCTGAACAGCTAAAATAATAGAGAAAAGCAGCAAGGACGTACATTAGAATAGTCAACTAATTAAAGTGAACTATGGACAACAAGTCAGGAGAGAGCATTTTGATATGTACAATAATGTTAAATTTGAGCTCTTTAAATATGTCCATATTTTTTCCACTTGGCACTAATGAAAAACCAAGGCTATTAAATCAAATTTCAGATTGTAGGCTAACTAAATAATATTGCATTACAAACATTTTAATGTCCATTTTGTTTAACAACAATGACCTAGTCATGATAAAAACAAGTATGTTAACACCGATTTAAAAATATGTACAACTGTGAGAAAGAATCTAATTTCTGAATTTGAAAAACATTAAATGTTTTTCTCACCTAATAAAATGAATACTGCAGCATCACGTATTTTAGAGCTGCAGACAGAGACCACTGATTTATTTTATAACTACACCGAGACATTCCGCCACGGAGCTGAGAATGCCTCGGGAGGGCCACAAGCTGCAGTGTGACTGTTAGCACACCAGCCATAGGCCCCTCCTGTGCGCCTGCGGGTCGTCTAGGAAAACTGAAACATCAAATATGTTAAAAATCCATAATTTCATGGTGATACTTTAGAAAGAAACTGATCACCTTTGGAAGATGCTAGGAAACCAACTCCTTATTCTGGAAACGGGTACTAATAAATAAAGGGAAAGACTTGAACATTTATCCTACTGTCCTTTTACAAACAGAGTCTTAAAGTAACCAAATAATTGATAAGGCAAAATGCTTCTTTATAGACTCATTTCGATTAATAAACAAAGGGTGACAGAATTACAATATTTTGCAAACCCTGAGGAAATAACTGATGTAGGTCAGGAGTTGGCAAATAATGGCCAGAGGGTCAAATCTGATCTGGTAAATAAAGTTTTATGGGAAAACAGCCATGTCTACTCATTTATATGTTGCCTAAGGATGCTGCCACACCACAGTGACAGAGACCGTATGGCCAGCAAAGCCAAAAATATATTCACCATCCAGCCCTTTGCAGAAAAAGTTTGCCAACCCCTGATGTAGACAATAATTACCAATGGGGCTAAAACCATGAAACCAAAAGCAGATGGGGAAGTTTATAACGAATGGATCCGGCTGACAACACCTGTGCTCACTGCTCAAGTCTAACCTCACGAAGAGGGGGAGGCAAGGTATGATGAGCCCCCTGATGCCTTGCAATAGAAAGTACATACCCCACCTCTGAAGTCTTCTTGCCAAAAAATGGAAAATCTGATAAAAGCTCTGGCTCCAATTACCAGTTTACAGGAAATGCAGGGGACAGAAAACCAAATTAAACTACACCATGGGGACACAACTGGTAAAAATTTATACGTGGGAAATTCTATAGGCAAAGGTTCTGGTCTCTTCAATATAAAAGTTGCAAAACAAACAAACAAAATGGTGAACCTATGGATTAAAAGAGACCTAAGCGATTTATCAACTAAATACATGTGTGGTCCTTATTTGGATTCTGATTCTGATACACCAACCAGACAAAAAATTTACAAGACAATCAGGGAAATTTGAATACTGATCAGACAGTTGATGACAGTAAAGAATTACTGTGCTATTTTCTGGTGTGCTAATAGTGTTGTGGTTATACTTTTTTAAAAGGCAAGTCTCTTTATTGTTTTAAAGATACATACTGACGTATTCATAGCTGAAATAAAATGACATCTGGGCTTAGTTTACAATAATCCAGTGGGGCGAGGGGGAAGATATATGAAGCAAGATTGGCCAGATGTTGATCATTGTTAAGGCTGAGTGATTGGTAAAAAGGGATTCATTCTATCATTTTCTCTACTTTTGAATATGTTTAAAGTTTTTCCATAATAAAAACATAAAAATGAAAACCATTGGCAAAGCTTTCTGTCTCAACTTTCCAACAATTGTGTTCATGGATCTTTTGCTTCTCCCCTGCCCATCGACCATGTATATCCGTTTATTAACCAAATATTTATTGAACACTTACTGGTGCTAGCAATAATCTTACCTTCAAGGAATGTACAACCCAGAAGTGGAGCCCCTTAGGTAACTCAGCTATTACAGCACTTGATGATAAATGCTGCAAGAGAAGGATGCTAAGGGAATGCTGGGAAGGGGAGACACACCTTCCTGTGATCCTCACTCCCACCCCTTAATATTCTTTTGCAGTATATTTTGCAATAGAGTTCCTTTCTCTAAGTGGCCCTGACTTACCCTATCTTAGATAGGCAATACCCTACCTATTGCCTATTCCGTGATGAAAGTGAGACACTGAATTCTGCTTCTACTCTGTTCCACACAGGTCCTTTACTTCTATGGGGACTTTCTCTGACAGACCCAAACTCCTACAATGCAATAGCATAAAATTAATAATCCCATTACAAAAATGGGCTAGGGATTTGAAAAGATATTTCACCAAAGACATACAGCTGGCCAACAGGTACATGACAAAATGTCCAGTGTCACAAATCATCAGGGAAATAAAAACCACAATGAGATATTACGTCACAACCTGTTAGGATGGCTACTATTAAAAAAAAAAAAAAACGCAGAAAATACCAAGCGTTGGCAAGGAAGTGGAAAAGCTGAAATCACTGCACACTGTTGGTGGGAATGCAAAATGGTGCAGCTGCTATGGAAAATATGGAAGTTCCTCAGAGAATTAAGAATAGAACTACCATGTGATCCAGCAATACTACTTCTGGGTATTTAGCCAAAAGAATGGAAATCAAGATCTCGAAGCAATATTAGCACTCCTGTGTTCACTGCAGCACTACTCATAATGACCAAGATGTGAAACAACCTAAATGGCCTTCAGTGGATGAATAAAGAAAATGTGGTACACACCGCAGTGCACATCTGAAGCTGAAGCTGAATAATAATGAATGTCAACTATAATTTAATACATATATAGTCACAGGATGTGGCATACAGCATAAGAAATAGAATCAGTGGAACTGTAACAGCTATATACGATGTCAGAGGGGTAGTAGATTGGGGGAGGGGGTTATCATTTTTTGAGGGGTATAAATGTCTAACTATTACATTGTTTTGTATACCTGAAACTAATAATAAAAAAAGGAAAATGTGGTATATACGAGGTGTGATCGCAAAATGTGATGAATGTTTCAATTTAAAAAATATTATTACAGTAGAAAACACATTGCCATTAATCCCCCTCAAACTACTCCCCCTCGCTTTGAACACACTTATTCCATCATTCTTGCCACTTTCTGAAGCAGTTCTGGAAGTCCTCTTTTGTGAGTGTCTTTACTTCATCCTCCATCATGACAACGCTCCATGTCACGCATCACTTCTGGTATACGGCAATTTTTGTCAAATAAAAACATTATGGTGTGTCATCATCCACCTTATTCACTGTGCAACTTCTGGCTCTTCCCCAAAGTCAAAATGACCATGAAAGGAAAACGTTTTGAATCGATTCAGGACATTGAGGCAGCTACGACAGCGCAGATAAAGACACTCAGAAAAGAGGACTTCCAGAACTGCTTCAAAGAGTGGCAAAAAACGATGGGATAAGTGCATTCAAAGCAAGCGGGAGTATTTTGAAGGGCACTAATGGCAATGTGTCTTTTACTGTAGTAAAATTTTTTTTAATTTAAACATTCACCGTATTTTTTTTAATCACATCACAAGATCACATCACACAATGGAACATTATTCAGCCATAAAAAGGAAATCCTGCCATTTCCAACAATATGAATAAACCTTGAGGACATTATGCTAAATGAAATAAGCCAGTCACAGAAAGACACTGCAGGATTATTCCACTAATGTGAGGTACCTAAAGTAGTCAAATTCGTAGAATCAGAGTGGAATGCTGGTTGCTACGGGGAGGTTGGAGGGGAAATGAGGAGTTACTAATCAACGGGCATGAAGTTTCCATCAAGCAAGATGAATAAATTCTAGAGATCTGCTTAATAACATTGAACCTATAGTCAACAATACGGTACCACACACTTAAAACTTTGTTAGGAGGGTAAAGTTCATGTTAAGTGTTTTTACTGCAATGTTTTAAATGGGTTATTTTATTACTAAAAAAAAAAAAAAAGGCAGAGAAAAACTGTCAACATGAAATTCAGGTATAGCAATAATAGAGAGAAACAAGGGGATAAAAACTCAGCTTATGGATTAACATTTCCAAAACAGCATAAGAAAGAGAAGCGGTATACTTCAATCTTTGAAATTTTTAAAACACTGTAGTGATCACATATAATCAAACAATTTTTAAAGGTTTGTTTTTTCTTAGTTTTGTGTTGGTTGTTTTGTTGTTGTTGTCATGTTGCTATTACTTTATTTTTGCTTAAACTGTAGTATGGGAGTAACTCAAAAGAGATTCGGCAGATTAAGAATGATGCGTTTGACAACAGAGAGCTCTGCTAAATCACCTGATGGGCCTAGCAGGGACAATCTTGAGTCACTGTCATCGCCACCTTTGCAATTTTACCTTTTAAAGTTATTTCTTTTAAAAAATGTAATGGCAACACTGTGGCAGTTTGACTTTTGATAAATATATTCTGTGATAACAATATCTGAAGGTAAACCCCCAAATTGGGTCACAATCATTTCAGGTTAAACCAATCCCAGCTTTCTCTAATGAGCAGGCTGTGGTACCTTAAGTAAATCACTGGGGAAATCACTTAACCTTTCTGGTCATGGCTGTTTTCAATTAAGATTCTGGACTTGATGGTGGACTTGATTCTGGACTCCCTGTTCCAACATTACGGGGACCCATGATTAGGAGCAGACTTTCTATATGCATTGTGATGTTTGCAGTAATTCAAATGACAAATGGGGGCATTTACATCCTAACAAAGCAAAGTATTAGTAACACTCATTTTCTCCTACTTAATGTTGATTAAGCCTTGCTAAATTTTCTTCTTAGGACTCGCCACAGGGTAAGCAGCTTATCTACATTAACTGTTAACTAATGTAAATCACTTCTAAGAAAATCAAATTGCTATACAACAATATTAAAACGCAGGCTGATGATCAGAGGATGGCACTTTGAAGTAAAAAAAAATCTGGGTTTAAATCCGAACTCCACCAATCACAAATTATATGACCTAGATCATGTTATTTAAAGTGTCTGAGCCTCTGTCTCTTGATTTAATATGGATATAGTACTAGCCTCACAGGGTTGTTAGAAGGATGAAAAATAACAGATGTAATGTGTCTGGTTAAACAAATATTAATTAGTTCCTTCTCCGCTATCCATGGACATTAAACTCTTCTAGTTATCCCTGATCTCCACCCATTTCTGGTTTCATCCTAGATTTCCATTCATAAAACACCCTTGCTTGTCCTGTGTTAATGACAAAGACTCTCTCCTTGACCAAACTTTAGTCAGGGTCCTCTGAGCTCCCTACTCAATCAACTAGGCCTCTCAACCTTGGCCTATAAGAACTACAACTTTTAGCAAAATCGATTTCATCCACCTCCCACACTAAGAGAATTAAACAAACACTAGCATAGTATCTATTAGCTCAAGGCCATGTTCCTAGAATGATGACCCAGCTCCCTGAAAAGCCTGCCTGAGAAAGCTCAATGCTGCCAAAAGAATTCACTGTTTGTTCCAGCCAAAACCTAACTATAGGCCACTGACCTCCCTTTTCTTAGAGCATTCACTTTAAAACGCTTGCAATGATAAAGGCTTTCCCTGCCCCTTTAAGATATAAATCATCTACCAACCAGAAATGTCTCCTCGAGGACCTCTTTAAAATGCAGACATCTAGGGAGCTATCTCTCCTATCTCCCAGTTCTTGTGGGAGAGTAAGAGCATGATTCTAGTGGGCACCTTGCTCCAATATGCAAAACTACTTCCTGTCCTAAAGATATGAGAAATTTGTTTCTCATCCAGGTAAGTGCCAATGAACAAACCCAGATTGCCGAACCACACAGACCAAATTCCTGGAAGGACCATCGGTATCTCTCCTGTAGCACGCCTACCACAGGATCTAGAAGGCTTCCTGCCTTTTATTTCAGTGGCATTGAGCTCAGTTTACAATAAGTCTCTCTCCCCTACCGCAGTAGTACTAAATAAAATCTGACTTGTCATTTTCTTAAAGTGTCTGGTGTAAAATTTTTCTTTAACATTATTCACTTAGCCAACATTTACTGAATACCTCCCATGTGCCAGGTACCATATCTCTAACAATGAGCAAGATGCTGTCACCTTCCTCACAGAGCTCATACCTAGCAACAGGGACAGTCAAATACGCAAAATAAAGCAGTTAAAAGGCAGTGAGATAAGTGCTGGTGGTACACAGTTCTACTGGTATCTCAATATTCATTTGTCCAGTAGTATAACTTATTTACTGTAAAAAATTCTATTTCTCTAGCTCCATCAAAAAACCATGGACTGCAAAGCAGAAACAAGCTCCATGGGCCTAATAATGATGCCTTACACTGTATGGCATTTTGTAATTTTACCAAGGGTTGTGATATACATCTTTTATTGGATATATGCTCTTATTTAGATGAAAGCAATTATATAGCAATTTATAATTTAAAAACAAATTTCACTATTTAGACATCTATAAGGTAGCCATTAGTGTCCCCTATGTGTAATTAAATATGTGTAACTCTATTAAGGCTTACTTTATATCTACTAACCTACCAAATAAGAATTTCAGAAAAAGACAAAGAACAGAAAATGGTTTCCTCTCATACATTCTCAGAAAATCATTGATTTTCCTTTTTCATTCTTCAGTGTACTATATTCATAAACTTAATACTTTGAACAACAAAAACTTTATTTTAGAATACTATATGTTCAACTTTTAAGCTTATACTAATTCAAAATCAATGCCTATCAAACACACACACAAAGTCATTATAGTTCATCATAATATTGGTGGTTCACTGCAGTGATATATAGAAAAACAGTTCCGAACACATTTAGGTAAACAATTTAGAGATAATAAAAGTTTCTCAAACAATATATCAGGATAACACTGGCATATCAGAGTAGGTCAATGTAATTTCTGTGAATCTAATAATTTTTTTGAAGACTTCATTTTTTTAAAGCAGTTTAAGATGCACAGAAAAGTCGAGAGGAAGGTACAGAGATTTCCCACATACTCTCCTACACATTCATAGCCCCTCACGTTGTCATCACTCACCAGAGTGGTACATTTGCTACAATTGATGAATAATTGTTAAAAGCTATTTTCAAGACTGATTTTTGCTTTCTATATTGTAATGAAAAGAATTAAATCTTAAAGAAACTAGCATAAAAAAATTAAGCATTGTGTCATTTCACCAAAAAACTAAGAAAATCATTTCACAGTAATGAGTTAAATATTTGTGTTTTTCTAATAATAAATGCAAATAATGTTGGTCTTAATATTCTACAAATTAATAAAGATCTACACTACAAGTCATTATCAAGTTTTTATAAAATTGCCTTACATAGTTAGTTGATTTTATTGTAAGAAATAATAAAGAACTAAGTGGTTCAAAGAAACTATTCAAAAGACCTATAATATAGTAACACTGCAGGTCAGTTTATCCTTTTATACAAAAGAGTTTCTTAGTTATAAACCAAGTAGAATTTCCCTAGTCCAAATTTTACAGGACAATTTTTTTAACCTTTTCTGTCTAGTCATTGCATCTTGAAGAGAGTCCTTGATTGTTCTAAGACAAGACCCTCATCTAGACAAAAAAAATTGTATGATCACACATCTCTTTGTCAACTTAGGTAAAATAATGACACTAAAGAATGCTTTTGTGACATTTTGGTATTTTTCATCTGACCGTCCATATCAAACGTTCCCATCTAAACATTATCCAAAATCAAGGTTTATCATCAAAAACTCTGGTCCTTATGTCTAGTGGTACTTTGAATCGTTTATATGGTAGTATTGCAGCAGTGCCTAGAGGATTTTACAGAAAATTGGGATAGTCTCCATGACCACAGCTAAATAAATAAAGCATAAACTACCTGCCTTAATCTTTTTTGAAAAGGTTATTATTAATCTTTTTTTTTTCCACCCAGGGACTTTCTAGCAGTATGACTGCTACCTTACTTGAAAAGTAGTAGTACCCAAACACTTTTAGATTCTTTAGGGTTAATGTACTTTCTAAGTCAGCTCCCAGTTGTTTCATCTCCTTTACCTGCATTTATTTGGTGTTTGTCTAAAGAAAGGAAAGAGGAAAGCAAATACAAATTGTACTATTTCTGTTAAATCATTGGGTTTTAGTGGTAAACTTATTTCAGGGTAGGGTGTTAGAAAAAGAAAAACTTTGTGTCTTAGGCTGAAGAGCTAAGTGATTAAAACATTTGACTTGATGATGATGGTTTGTTCACTCTTTCAAATGAATTTGCTTTGGAAACAAATGAAGAGCAGCTCTCCTCCTTTCCTCCACTCAGTGTTCAGGTGTGGCATGTTCAGGTGACCCTGCTGGATTCCAGCTGGAGCAGTATGCTACCCTTGTGTTCCAGTGGTTGGTTGTTCCTTTCTTGTATTCACCAAAATGGGCGCAACGACATGATCCCAAAGACATACCTAGTTCATTCCAGCTGATAGCAGACCAGAAACTTTGTAAATGGATGGCTTGGTATTGCTGGAGACAAAAAACAAAAAACAAAGGGCCTGGTTGAGGGGAGAAAGAATGCTTTTGGAGTTCCACTTTCATAAAGAGTGAAATAATTTGTATCATACCAACTCTCCCCTGAAGAAAAGT
Organism: Rhinolophus ferrumequinum; assembly: GCF_004115265.2. NCBI lineage: Eukaryota > Metazoa > Chordata > Mammalia > Chiroptera > Rhinolophidae > Rhinolophus > Rhinolophus ferrumequinum. The sequence goes on from NC_046292.1 coordinate 80,495,245, forward strand.
TGGATAAAATTTACAGAAGCAAAAAATTGTTAAAGGCCTTAGCAACCAAAGCAATCGGGACTTGAGAGACAATGAGCCTGGAGAGACGGGAAATGCACTGAAGTGAGCCTGACATTCTCGGCTACTTTGTTCGTCAAGGCATTTGCCAATTTCTATGCATACTCGAGAGCCAAGAAACCAAAAAGAAAGAAGCAGCTCAAATTTTTGGCTTACTGCACCATGTGCTCAGAAATTAGAGTTCCGTTTACCTCCAGGAAGGACTGGAGGAGCCAAAATCCCAAAAATAAGAGGCGAGCAAAGAAGACAGACCAACATTCTGTGTAACTTTTCAAGATTCCTAAGTGGCATAACACGAGAAGCCAGGAAACCAAAGAGAAAGTGGCATCTGTTAGGTTAAAATACTAAACAGAGCTTTTGGTAGAGTTCAGAAAAAAAGAAAGTGGAGTTCAGGTTCAGCAAGGAAGAAGGCCCCAGTAAACATCTCAGTTTGGGATCTCAAAAGGCTGTGCCCTAGGAATAAAGAAAAAACAAAAGTAAAATACATGGATTCTTCAAAAAGAATGAAAGTCAGAATCAAATGTTTTCAATCTTGACTGAATCAAAATAGGCTACCTTTACTTTGTCTTCCAGAGGAAAATTAAGTGTACTCTGAGGAAAGATGAGATTGTCCAGAGCTTCTACAATTTTTCAAATACACTGTCTGACATTCTATCAAAAAAAAAAAAAAAAGAAGAAGAAGAAGAAGAAGAAACACACATACTAAGGGACAAGAACAAATGAGTAAAATCCAGGGCAGAGAAGTGAGGGATGGACTAGAGAAAGTGAACCACTGGTGATACAAATACTGAAGTTATCAGACATGGACATTAAAAGTACTATGATTGATATGTTCAAGAAAACAGATGACAAGGGAAGAGTAACCAGAGAACTGGAATCTGCTTTAAAAAGAAAAAAAAGTAAGAATCAAACAAAGATTATAAATCTCAAAAATACAATAACTAGAACAGATTTACTCCAGCATGATGGAGTGAGGAGACGGGCAAATCCTCTCCCCGCAAAACAACTACAGAGTTGGTCAAAACTGGCAAAAACAATCACTTCAGCATTCTGGAAATCACAGAATAAAACAAACAGAGAAGCATATACTCATGAAAATGACTGAACTTTGGGTGAGATTAGCATAAGTACTGTAGTACTCTTGCCTGCGGCTTCTCCCATCAACTCTGTGCCCTCCCTTCAGCATGGCAGTGCACCCAGGGCATAAGCTACTGTGAGAAACAGCAGCGTCATTGCCACTGTCAAGGAAGCTCACTGAATATAAAACATCATTTACAGTGGTGATCTCAGTCACAAGCTAATAAGGAGAGACAACAGCTCCACTAGCCTAAGATAAAAATTATGCTTGGGGAAGCCATAGACTGGCTAGTCAGGTATGTTGTCCCAGAAGTTAAGACAGCCAAAGGAGGTTTGAAAAACTTTCCACATAGCTTGGGTTGACCAGAGGCTGAGCACATACAGAGAATAGAGTTTAACACACTTACCTATTCATGGCCAACAGAGCCTCAATACATTCACAGAGAATACGTAAGAATGCCCAATGAAAGTAAAAACTGGAGCAGACTTGAAAACTGCCTGAACTTTGAAAGGACTCTGCAGCCCACATGCAGATATCTATCTGGAAAGAGTGGAAGCCTTATTAGCTTGAGATATTTGAGCACTAGTTCTAAGTAATCTTTGGCTGAACCTTCAGCTATAAAGACACAGGAAAGATCCTTAGGAAGCCAGGTTTTAAAAATAAAAGATGAGAAAAAGAATTGAGCAGAAACATCAGCTGCACACTATGGGGAGACAGACTTCACAAATTTAAAACAGTTAAGTTGCTAATCACAAAAATAAACAAATAAACAAACCACCACCACTTTCAGGGGGAAATAAATCAGTCCATGGTTGCTGTATTATCCAAAATGTCCAATATTCAACAAAAAAAATTTAACGTACGCCAAGAAACAAGAAAGGGTGACCCATACTCAGGGGGAAAAAGCAGTCAACAAACTGTCTCTGAGTGACTCCATATGTTAGATTTAGCAGAGATCTCATGCTGCAATTACAAGTATATTCAAAGGACTTTTAAAAAGTTGAAAGAATTAAAAGAAAGTATAATAACAACAACTCAATCAACAGAGAATCTCAATTTAAAAAGTTATTTTAAAAGAACCAAATAGAAACTTGGAAGTTGAAAATTATAACAACTAAAATGAAAATTCAGCAGAGAGGCTCAATGACACATTTGAGATTGAAAAACAAAGAACCAGTAATGTTAAAATAAAGATATATTATCCAATTTGAAGAATAAAGAGAAAAACATTAAAAAAATAAACAGAGTCCTAGAGACCTGTTGGCCAACATTAAATATAATAATACTCAGATGGATAGGATAGAGAGAAAGGGACAGAAAAAAAGTATGTGAAGATATACTGGCCACAAAATTCCAAACTTGATGTAAAAAAAAAATAATAATAATCTACAAACCTAAAAGCTCAATGACCCCAAAGTAATGTAAACACAAAGATCCACACAAATACACATCACAGTTAAACTGTTGACAGACAAAAAGAAAAGCAAGATCTTAGAAGCATCAAGAGAAAAACCATTCATCATGTATCAGCGAAAAATGAGATTAACGATTGAGTCTCTCAACAGAGACAACAGAGGCCAGAAGTCAGTGGATGATATATCCAAAGCGTCAGGCACGGGGCGGGAGGTGGTGGGGTGGGGAGCGTTGTGGGACTGTCAACCAATTGAGCAAAACTATCGTTCAAAAATAAAGGTAGAAACAAAGGATATTCCCAGATAAACAAAGACTGGGAGAATTTGTTCCTAGCAGATTTGCCTTGCAAGAAACACTAAAGGAAGTTCTACAAACTCAAAGAGAATGACTTCCAACATTAATCTGAACTGCCAGGAAGAAATGAAAAGTGTTTCAAATGCTAAATATGTAGGTTAATACAAAATATTTTATAAACATATTTTTCTAATTTCTTCTTTAAATCACATAAAATTGTATAAAGCAATAATTATAATATTGTCGGGTTTGAAAAATTTAGAGATGCAATTGTTTAGTTTTCAATATATAGAGGTGTAATATATATGACAATAAGAATTCAAAGAAAGGGGGGATGAAAAGGAGATATAATGAAACAAAATTTCTGTATTTTACTGCAGTTAAATAACTGTTAATCCAAAGTGCACTGCTATAAATTAAGACACGTAATCCCTAAAATAATCACTAAGAAAATAACAGTACCAAACAAGCATGTTTAAAAATCAATAGACAAATTAAAAAGGCTTACTAAAAACTAGTTAACACAAAAGAATAAAGTCAAGGAAGAAGAGAAGTATAAAACACACATCAGACTGGCAGACATAAAACCATATCAATAATTACATTAAATGTGAATAGACTAAACATTCCACTCAAAAAGCAGAGACTGTCTAACTGAATTTTAAAAAGCAGTAATTAGATGTGAAAAGTGAATTAGATGCTATCTATAAAAGACACTTCAGGTTCTAACATACAAATACATTGGAAGTCAAAATAGAGGAAAGATATAGTGTGTTAACAGTAAACACAAGTGAGCTGAAATGGCTATATTAATATCAAATAAAACAGACTGTAATGCAAAATATATTACTAGAGATAAAAAGAGACGTTTCATAATGATAAACCTGTTAACACATCAGGAAGACATAACAATTATTAATGTATATACAGCTAATAATAGAAAGCAAAATCTGACAGTCATGAGAGGAGAAATAGATCATTCAACAATAACAGCTGGAGATTTCAATAACCTGCTCTCAACAACTGGTAGAACATCTAGACCAAAAATCAGCATTGGAAGCCAACACTTAAATAAAACTATCAATCAATTTGACCTGATAATAGAAAACGCTATTCAATTACTATAAAATATACATTCTTTTCAAGCACACATGGAAAAGGGAATATTATAAACAATTACCTCTACAAATTAGACAATTTAGATGAAATGGACATATTCCCCCCCATCCCCCAAAAAAATACCCAAACTGCCACAACACACTCAAAAGAAATAGAAAATCTGAATAGACTTAAACAACGAAAAAAAATTGAATTGGTAAGTAAAAATCTTCCCATACAGAAAAACCCAAGCCCAGATGGTTTCACTGGTGAACACTATCTGTCGCATCCAGCGCAACACTGGCAATGAGGGAACGAAAAGGGGCGGCTTTGGGTTAAGTTTTAAGAAAGAAAGAAGCAGAGACTTGATGCAGTTAAATCTCAGAAGGCCAGGGGCCTCGCAGTCATGGTACACAGGAGCCCAGAATCAAGCCGACTGGTGGCTTTTATTGATATTCACATAAGGCATTAGCATTATTTATCCATGGTCTGTGAATCTCATACATCTTAATAGAAAACCAATTCGAGTCAATCACCCTTGCCTGCAGACAGCTGGACCGTGAGTCTCAACTTCCCCAAGGGACAAAAACCATATGCATATGAATAGATGGAGAGCACCTCATTGAATCACTTCCCTTGCAGGTTCTGGGAAGGAAGCCTGAGGAAGGTGGGGGGTTGTGCCCACCTCTGTGAACCCCGTGGGTTCTCCTGTTGGTCCCCACACGACTGCATCTGGATTGAGTTGTTCCTTCCGTGAGAAATCTTACTCGTCATTGACTGTCCAGTCATCTTTCTGGGACCAAACAGGGAGACATAAGGTGCAAACACAAAGTTTAGCCAAGTCCCTGAAAGGATTGTCTTACAGACTCTCCTTTCTTAGGGGGCAGGTAGAAGAAAACAAAAGGTTAAGCTGTTGCATGGCTACAACTATCACAAACTTAAGGAACAAATAAAGCCAATTTTTCACAAACTCTTTCAGAAAATAAAGGGAACACTTGTCAACTCATTCTGTGAGGCCAGTATTGCCTTAATTCCAAAGCCAGATAAAGATACCACAAAAAAAAACTAAAAAACAATGGTCCTCCTGAATATAAACCCCAAAATCCTCTTTAAAAATACTAGCAGACTGAATTCAGCAGTACAGGAAAAGGATTATACAGCTGGAACAAGTGAGATTTAACCCTGGAAAACAAGGCTGGTCTAAAATTCAAAAATCACTAAATGTAATAAACTATATTAGTAAAGATATTAATAAAAAGGAAGTTAATATTAATAAAGCAGAAAAAACACAATCATCTCAATACATAAAGAAAAACATTTAACAAAATCCAATACCACCTGATAATTTTTTTTAAACTCTCAAACTAAGTATAGAACGGGTCTTCCTCAACCTAACAAAAGGGCATCTACGAAAAAAACTACAACTAACATTATATAGAATGTTGAAAGACTAAACACTTTTACCTCTAAGTTCAAGAACAAAGCAAGGGTGTCTGCAATTGCCACTAAACAAGGCAAGGTTGTCCACTTTTATGCAACCTTGTAGTGGCAGTTCTGGCTACTATGAAAAGAAGATAAGGAAGGAAGGAAACAGGGAAGGAAAGAAGGTAGGAGAAAGTGAGGGAGGAAGGAAAGAAAAAAAGGTATTCAGATTTGAAAGGAAGAAACAGAACTTTTTAATTTGCATACTTTGTGATACTATACTCATATGTAGAATATAATATGGAATCCACAAACAACTAGAACTAACAAATGATTTAGCAAGGTTGCAAGACACAGGAACACAAACAAGAATCAATGGTATTACTTCATACCAGCTATAAACTAGCTAGTACGCCACATACTAGCAACAATCTGAAAATGAAATTAACAAAGCAATTTCATTCATAGTTGCATCAAAAAGAATAATGGGGGTGAGCAAAATGGGTCAAGAGGGTCAAAAGGTACAAACTTCTAGTTATAAAATAAATTAAGTCCTGGGGATGTAATGTACAGCATGGCAGCTATAACTATATGCAATAATGCTGTATTGCATATTTCAAAGTTGCTAAGAGAGTAGAACTTAAAAGTTCTCATAACAAAAATAAATTTTTCTGTAACTATGTATGGTGACAAATGTTAACTAGATTTATTGTGGTGATCATTCCACAATGTGTACAAATATCAAATCATTATGTTGTACACCTGAAACTAAAATAATGTTGGATGTCAACTATACCTCAAAAAAAGAATAGGATACTTAAGAATAAGTGTAACAAAAGAAGTGCAAGATTTACACACTGAAAACCACAATATATTACTAAGGAAGTAATATTTGTAATATTACAAAATATTACAAAGGAAATTAAAGAGATAAATAAATGGAGACATTCCCTATTCATAAATTGGGAGACTCAGTGTTGCTAAAATGGTAACTTTCCCCAAACTGAACCATAAATTCAACACAATCTCTATGAGAATCTCAGCAGGCGTTTTTTGTAGAAATTGGCAAAATTATCTTAAAATTGATATGGGAAAGTACAGAACTTAGAATAACCAAAACAATTTTATAAAACAAGAACAAAGTTGTAAGATTTACATTATTTGACTTCAAAATGTAATATAAGGCATGATATAAGGTAAGGATAGATAGATAAATAGGTAGGAAGGTAAGTAGATAGGTAGACAGACAGACAGACAGACAGGAAGACAGACAGAAAGACAGATCAGACAAACAGAATTGAAAGTCCAGAAATAAAACCTTATGTTTATTGTCAATTGATTTTTGACAAAGATGCTAATTCAATGAGGAAACTATAGTCTTTTCAGCAAATGGACGCTGGCAAGTGACTGGATACCCATATGCAAATAAATAAAGAGACAGATAAATAACCAAACAGACCTTTTGTCACACCATATGCAAAATTAATTCAAAATGGATCATAAGCCTAAATGTAATCATGAAAATTATAACTCTTCTAAAAAATATATAGAAAATCACTGTATTTCATGGAAAATATAGAAAATCTCAGATTACACAAGTTCTTAGGTACAACAACAAAAGCATGCCATAGAAGAAAATATTGACAAATTGGACTTCATCAAAATTAATTTTGTATTTCAAAAGAAGACACTATTTAGAAAATGAAAACACTAGTCACTGATTTGGGAAAAATATTAGTAAATCATATATTTAATAAAGAGCCTATATCTAAAATATATAAAATACTCCTACAAATCAATAAGACAACCCAGTAAAAAAAAAAAAAGGGCAAGAAAAGCAAATACATTTCACCAAGAAAAACATACAAGTGGCTAATAGCACTTATAAGGTACTCAACATTATTAAGCATTAAAAGAATGCAAATTAAATCACAAATTAAACTCTATATACCCACTAGAATTGCTGGAATCAATAATCGTTGACCAGGATGTGAACTGAAACCTTCATACATTGCTGGTGGGACTAGAAAATGTTACAGCCACTTCAGAAGATAGTTCCATGGTTACTTAAAACGTTAAACACACATCCACCACATGACCCAGAAATTGGCCTCCACTTCTCTTACCTAAAAGAAATGAAAACATATGTCTACACCAAGACTTACATGAATTGTCATGGCAGCATTATCCATAGTAGCTAATACCTGGAAACAATCCAAATCTTCATTAACTGATGAATGGATGAACAGACTGAAGTATATCTATATAATATAATACTATTCAGCAACAAAAAAATAAAATACAAATGCATGCTACAATATAGACAAAGCCATGTAAGCTTCAAAAACATTATGCTGAGTGAAAGAAGCCAGATACATAAGACTGCACATTGTATGATTCAATTAATATTAAATGAGTAGAAAAGGCAAATTTATGAAAACAATGGCCATCTGGGGTTAGGGATGGAAGCACAGATTGCAAATAGGCTCAAGCGAATCTTGGGGGTAGATAAATGTTCTAAAACTGGATTGTGTTAATGGTTACAGAACTCTATAAATTTAACTAACATCATTGAAATGTATACTTACAATGGTTGAATCTTATCGCATGTAAATTATACCTCAATAAAGCTGTAACAAAATAGAAACTCAATAGATGCTTTTAAAAGCAGATTAAACATCAAGAAGCGAGCAATAATGCACTGTAAAATAAATCATTAGCAAAATTTCCAAACTAAAGCAAAGGGGATAAAAGACAATGGGAAATACAGAAAAGAGTTGAAGAGTCAAATAGGACATAGTGAAAGTGTCTAACATATATGTAAAATTATGCTTTTGGGAGCAGAGGAGAGAAACTAAACCAGAAGTAATATCTGATGCAATAATTGCCAAGAATATTTTAAAACTGATTGAAGAATCTCTATTATCCCCAAGCAGGATAAACTGTAAGAAAAATATTCCTAAGCACGTTATAATAAAATTCCTCAATATCAAAGACAAAGAAAAAAATTTGAAAGCAGAGAAAAACAGCACATCATCTTCAAAGGCCCAACAATGAGACTGAGCTGATATTTTAAACAAAAATAAATTACACAGAGAATGATGTAAATAAATCACAACTTTAAAGCACTGAAAGACACTGACAACCTAGAATTCTACATGCAGCGAAAATACACTTCAAGAATTAAGAAAAAAATAAAGAAAATTTCAAACAAACAAAAATACAAAGGAACACTAAAGGGAGTTTTTCCAGCACAAGGAAAATAATCCCAGAGGGAAACAGAGTTGCATAAAGGAATGAAGAGAAATGGCAAATATAAATAAATACTAACTGCATAAAACAGCAATAATAATATATCATGTGGTTTACTCATATGTGAAATTAAAATAAATGACAGCAGCACTACAAAAGGAGCAGGGGCTTTTTCAGAGTTAATGTACTCTCAGAATCATGCATTGTGAGGAAAATGATTAAAGTACTAATTTAGAGTAAATGCATAAGAGAAGGATAGATGATGTAGGATAATGGCAAAAGAATAACAACAGGATATATAATTAACAAGCCAATAGAGAAGAAAATTGAATGTTAAATACTTGATTCATCAAAAAAAAAAAAAAAAGGCGAGAAAAGGGGAAGAACAGATGGGATAATTAGAAAACAAATAGTAAAATGGTAAATTTAAATCCAAGTATATTATCGATTACTTTAACTGTAACTGAACTATCAGATCTCCAAAAATTTTCAGGTGAGATAAAGAAGCAAAAGCCAACCATACGCCGCTTATAAAAGAAACAACTCAAAAATAAGAGTCCAAGAAGTTAAAGTATAGGAAAAGATACACCATGCGAACACTAACCAGAAGAAAGCTTGTATATACAGTACTAATATCAGACAAGAAGGTTATAAGAACCACTACTAGCACTAAAGAGAGGCATTTAATAGCAATAAAAGGGTCCAATATAATAAGAAAATATAAATTTGTATGTATCTAATAATATAGCCTCAAAATATGTTTGAAAAAATTGATTGAATTAAAAAGATAAAAATTCAACACAATGAGAAATTTAGCTTATTTTTCTCAGTAATTGACAGAATAAATAGACAAAAAACCGACAGTTTGATCAATACAATTAATAAACTTTATCCAATCTATCTGTATAAAACACTACACCAATAACTACAGCATATAATGTATAGTTTATTCAAGATTACACGTATCATTTACCAAAAGTAAATGATCATTTGGTAAATGATCACATATCATTTACCAAATATTCAGGCCATAAAACAAGTCTTAAAAATATCAAAAGACTAAAATCTTAACAAGTTATTTGATAATAATGGGATTAAGTTAGAAATCAATTTTAAAAATCATTAGAATATCCCAAATAATTGGAAATCAAGCAATAATTGTTTAAATAACCTATAGGTCAAAGCAAAAGGTACAATGGCCATTTTAAAATACTTTAGCAGAGAAACTAAGATATGACATCAAAACTTGAGGATACTATTAAAACTATGGCTTAAAGGAAAACGCAGAGCTTTGTCTGATATTAGTATAATCTAAGTATCGGTCTCACAAAGTTAGAAAAAGAGCAGCTAATTAAAGCCAAACGTATTAGGAAGAAAAAAATAAGCCAAAAACAGAAATTAATGAATTAGAAAATAAGTATATAATAGCAAAAAAAGAAAGAAAGAAAAACCAAGTCAACATAGGCTCACAGACAGAATAATAAATTTGATAAACCCTAGGCAAGACTGATCAAGAAAAGAAAAAGAAAGCACAAACTGTCAACATCAGGAGTGAAAAAGGGGAACTACTCAGATCCCACAAACTTTAAAAAAAAAATTAAGAGGATTTTATTATCAACTTTTACCTGTAAATTTGAAAATTTAGATGAAATAACCAAATTCCTTCAAAAACACGACCTACCAAAATTGACTCAAGAAGAAACGGAAAATCTCAGTAGGTCTATAGTTAATATAATTGTATCCATAATTAAAAACTTTCCTACAAAGAAAACTCCAGTCTTAAATAGCTCCACTGATGAATTTTCTATCAAGCATTTAAGGAAGAACTAACACCAATCTCTTTGAGAGTTGGACAAAAAGGGGGAACACTTCCCCTTTTATAAGACCAGCATATCCATGATACCAAAACAAGGCAAATTCATTACCCAAAAATGAAATTACAAGCTACTCTCTCCCCTAAACATAGACACAGAATTCTTAAACAAAATATTAGCAAATTGAGCCCAACAAAACACAAAAATGATACCATATCTGTTGGGTTTATAAGACTACAAGATTGTTTGAATGATTTTTTTTAATGTGCTTTACCACACAATCTTTACCACATTGACAAAATAAAGGACAAATAACTCATATGATAATCCCAACAGATTCAGAAAAGCATTTGATAGAACTCAACACATGTTCATGATTAAAATGTCTATCAAATTATAAATAAGAGAATTTTCTTAATCTGACAGAAAGTTTTCAACAATACTCCTCAGTAAGTAAATGCCATACTTTAAATATTGAAAGCTTTCCCCCTGAAACTGGAAATGAGAATGAGATAAATACATGCTATCATCACTACTATTCAAATTCATAACCAAGGTCGTAGTTAGTGTAATGAGGCAATAAAAAATATGAAAGTTATAAGAATTGAACGAGAAAAAATAAAACTCTTTATCACATAAAATGATTATGCACATAGAAAATCCAAATGATTCTACAAACTATTCAGACTAAGAAGTAAATGTAGCAAAATCTTTCCAATCAAGGTCAATACACCAAAATCTACTGCATTTATATATACAGGCAACAAAAAATTAGAAAGTGAAACTTTAAAAGATATAATTTACAATAACAAAAAGAATCAGCCTAATGAAAGATATGCAAGAATGCTACAGAGAGAACTTGAAAACGTTGCTTAGAGAAATTAAAGACAACCTAATTAGAGGGAGAGCTTCATTGTGTTCATTGGTTAGAAGACTCAATATTGTAAAGATGTCAACTCTCCCAAACTGACCTACAGATTCAATGCAATACCAATAAAAATCTCAGCCAGTTTTTTGTGTGTGCAAATTGATAGGGTGATTCTAGAATTTATATGTAAATACTAAATAAACAATAAGAAAATGCCAAAAGAAAATCAAGAAAAACAAAATTGAAAGACTTACACTACAATAATTAAAGGCATTTCATAAGACAAATAGCCTAATAGCAACAAAATGCAGAGTCCAGAAACAAATTCACAAACATACAATTATTTAATTTACGAAAAAGGTGCCATCGTAATTCAGTGGAGAAAGGATGATCTTTATAATAAATAATGCTGGGTCAACAGGATATTTACAAAGATGAAAATCATCTTGACCTCTATCTCACATCATACACAAAATTCAATTCCAAGACGGCTGTAGACCTAAATGTAAAAGGTAAAACAAGACTTCTTGTTAGCACAGAATACCTTTATGACACCGAGGCAAGCAATATTTTCTTAAACAAGACACAAAAAGCACTAACCTAAAGGAAAGATTTACAAATTGAAATTCATTCAAATTAAAAATTCCTGGTCATCAAAGAAACACCATTACAAGATTAAAAAGCAAGCCACAGTGTAATCTGCAACACATATATCTGACAAAGGATTTGCAGCTGGAAAAATACAAAGAACTCCATAAAAATCAGTAAGAAAAAGACAGACAAACCTTTTTTTAATGGGCAAAAAACTTGAACCAGCATCTCACAGAAGAGGCTATTCAAACGGACAATAAAATATACAAAAAGTGTTCAGCATCATTTATTAGAAAAGAAAAAATAAAACCACAATGATATATCACTTTTCATCCACCTCTATGATTGCCAGTAACAAATGTGAGCAAGAATGAGAAGCAACTAGAACTTTCATACACTGATGCTGAGAATATAAACTGGTAACAAACCCTTTGGGCAACTCTTTGACAGTATCAAAGGTAAATCATAGAGCTAACCTACCACCCGTTCCAGTCCTCAGTATACACTAAACAGAAATGCCCACATATGTACTTATATAAGAATGTTCATGGCAGCACTATTTGTAATAGAGAATAAGTAGAAATGACCCAAATGTCTATAAATTGTAAATGGGTTTTAAGAAATGTGGTACATACAATAATGAAATATCAAGATGTGGGGGAAGAAAAACCAAAGTATTACTATACCTAGCAGCATGGATGAATATGATTAGTGACAAAGAAATGGTTAGTGACCAAAAAAGTACATATTGTATAATTCCCTTTATTTAATGTTTTAAAATAGGCAAAACTAATCAATAGTGATAGAGTTCAGACTAGTGATCACCTTTTGGTGCAGATAATGACTAAAAGAATGCAACAGATGGATTCTGGGGTAATGCTAATATTTTCTTTTTTGATGTGGGTAGTAGTTACACAGGTGGCTTACACAGTTGTTACACGGGTGTGAAAATGCATAGATCTATAACCTTATGACTTGTGCACTTTTCTGTATGCATGTTAACCTTCAGTAACAAAAACAAAACAATGCTTCCTTATGTCTATTCATGATACATACAACACAAAACAGGTAGAAGGATGTTATGATTTTGCTAAGTCTACAAGAAGCATCCAGAAGGATTTTCTAGAATTCAAATCTGATCATTTACTCCTCCCCTGCTGAAAATACTTTAATGTCTTCCTAATCCGGCCTCTGCCTTCCTGAGCAGCCACATCTCACCCCTTACCACTCCCTCCTCCACCTCACTCCATTCCCTCCCCAACTCTACCTACTCTCCAACAGAAGCCACACTATCTCTAGAATAGCCTCTGGGCTTTTAGTATGCAACGTTCCCTCTTCCTAGCACTTTTACCTACTTGCACCATTCTAACCAGCCACATACCTGCCCCCTTGCCTAGAACACCTTTCATTCAGTGTAGATATTAATCATTCCCAAATCTGGTTTGGACACCTCTCCTACTGAGGCAGGATAGGTGGCCTAGGAAATTGACAGCCCCCTCCAGGGTACAACTCCTCACTGGTTACACTATTGACAAGTGACTGTATCCAGCACCTGCAGCTAGAGAACAAGAACCAGTTTCATCCAGCAAGACTAATCCCCTTGACCAGGACCTGACCTAGTATAGCTAATTATAATGTCATTATAATCTCATTTACATTGCGGTTACTACGACTCCCAGCATGCATCTGATGCCATGACTGTCTGAGGAGCCAAATAAGGAAGAAAGAGCAGGAAACGGCAGAAGCCACCTAATGGGAGGAAACTGACAAACCATGTCCATGGGATGTTACCAAGTCCTGCCCCCAGGAGGTGCAAATACCCCTGGTCAGGACTTCCTTGGCACAATTTGCTCAGTTCACCCACACTTCCTCTCAAGTGTGTACTTCTGTTTCAATAAACTCCCTGTGCTTCCCTGCCATCTATCTCACTCCTAAATTCTTTCTTGTGTGGAAACACGAACCTGGTCTCTGCTACTGGGGGTTAGAGCAGGCTTCCACAGGCATTGTATGCCCCTCACGTCACACTCCAGTGTAACAACCACTCACAAGGCTGTTCGTTCCAGGAGGGTGTTCATCTTTGGGTGATCAGTGCCTTGCATACAGTGGGTATTCAATATGCACATACTGAATAAAGTAATTAGGAAAGCAGAGAATCCTTAAAATGCATTTACCTAAAGACTTTCCTTCTTTCTACAATGCAAGATTTTTACATGTGCTAAATTTTCTCTTTTTTTAAGCTGACTTTCTCTGGCAGAAAAAGCTATCATTTACAGACCAATCAACCATGACCTAGAGGTTAACAATCAAGCCATTTAAGTTTATTGCAGATCAAAGAATAATTGAATCTCAAGTCCAGGTATAATTTTGAGTTCTAAAATGTTTTAAGCTCCTCCTAATTATGTGTCCCACTGTTGGAGTAAAACTATTTAAAGGTTTCAAACTCTTCCATCATAAAGATAGGGAAAAGGAAAATACTAAATTTGTTATGTTGCTAGTTCCATACCCAAAACATCTAAATCAATATCATGATCCATTTCAAATGTCCCATTATAATAAGTGAGGTTGATCATAAACGAACCACAAATGTCTTATTTTGTACTCCAATATTTTAAAACATCTTTTGTATATATTCAATGTAAGATACGCTGAGTAACTCCTCTGCTCATACATTCCCATGATTAAGTGATCATAATCTCAACAATTTCAGTGACATCATACGGTTTTAACCAACATGCTATCTTTTTGACTATCAAATGTTCTCACAGAGTCCCCATGAAAATAACCTCCACCTATTAATATGTAGCTTATAGTAGTTCCATTGTCAAAATAAGTGTGAAGGACTTGCAACTCTAGTTTGAATATCTGAATAAATAAATACCTTGATAACAAATAAATACCTTAATATTATGATTTTGTGAATTATTTCCCGCTAGCCAAAATAATTTCGTTAGCCATGATACATGTATCTATCTTCTATGTGTGATATAAAGAGAACACTGAATTGATAGTTAAATCAATATAGATGGAGTTATATCTTATTCATTATTTCCCACAGTCCTCATATAGTCACTCAAGTACTGCCGTTGTTTCCCCAAAAATAAGACCTAGCTGGACCATCGGCTCTAATGCGTCTTTTGGAGCAAAAATTAATATAAGACCTGGTCTTATTTTAATATAATAAGACCAGATATGATATAATATAATATAATATAATATAATATAATATAATATAATAGCAGGTCTTATATAAGACTAGGTCTTATATTAATTTTTGCTCCAAAAGACGCTTTAGAGCTGATGGTCCCACTATGTCATATTTTCGGGGAAACACGGTAGGTAACCGAGTACCCATATGGTGCCAGATTCTGGACTAAATACTGGGAACACAACTTTAAGCAAAAAAAAGACATTGCCTCTGCCCTTAAAGAGCTTACAGTCCAGTGAGGACAGTATCAATCAAATAATCATATAAATAAATGCAAAACTACAATTTTAATAAGTACACCATCTCTCACCTGGACTACTCAATGGACTCCTAACAGTGCTCCCTGCTGCCACCCATTCCCTCATGATCCAATCTACAGAGAAGAATATTTCTAAAATGTAAACCAAATTACTCTCATTTCCCCTAACCACCACCTCTACAAAAAGCCCTCCAATAGCTTCCCGTTGCGTATAAACTAAAACCCAAGCCCTTACCCTGAATTACAAAGCCTTGAGCAATTTGACCACTCCTTCCCTCTCTAACCTCATCTCATACCACTCTCCTGCCTCCTCCCTGCCTCACAGCCTTTGCACTATCCTTTAGTCTGAAATGCTCTGCTCCTAATCAAGGCTCCCCTTGTCACTCAGATCTCAGCTTAAATGCTACCTGCTCATCTAGCATCCAATCACTTGCCTTATTTTAATTATTGTATTTTATTTGTCTCTGCTAATTTTCTTATTTATTTGGGTTTTCTTTGGGGGAGGATGTATGTGTGCACACACATGCAAGAATCTCTTCACTAGAATTCAAGCCCCACAGAAAAGGAACCTTGTCTGTTTATATCTCCAGATCTTAGAACTCTGCCTAGCCCACTGTAGCTACTCAGTAATTTTCTGTGGAATGAGTAATGGTGTTTGACCTGGTCAGAATGTAAGGGAAGATTTCCATAAGGAAGTAACAACTAAGCTGAAACCTGAAAAATAATCAGGAGTTTCTGAGTGAAGAGAGAAGGCAAGAACATTCACGCAGAAGGAATAGCCAGTTCAAAGGCCCAAGAGCCAGAGGAAGAACTGCACAAATGGGGGATTAAAAGAAAAACCACGAGATGAGTTCAGAGTACCAAAAAAGTATAGCTAAGAAAGACGTTAGGAGAAATCTGTTACCTATTTGAAGAATACAAAGGTAAGTATTATACAATGAAATTAATACCTTTGTCAGGTTTGAACAAAACAAGCGCTCTGCTTAAAAAAATCACTACAGAATTATTTCATAATAATAAAACCAAATTAGGCATAGATGACAAGATAAAAATGTATTCAATTAGTAATACTTTTAGAACAGGATCTACTGGGAGGGCCTGGTGGCTCAGGTGGTTGGAGTGCCCCTGAGGTCGCTGGCCTGATTCCTACTTGGGCCAGTGAGCTGCGCCCTCTACAGCTAAGAATGTGAACAACAGCTCTCCCTGGAGCTCGGCTGCCGTGAGTGGCCGACTGACTGACAATGACCGACTGCCTCTGCGGGGGGAGCGCAAGGCTCATAACACCAGCATGGGCCTGGGAGCTGTGTCCTACACAACTAGACTGAGAAACAAAGGCTTGAACCAGAGTGCGGGGGAGGCGGGAGAAAGGGCGGAGACGGGGAAGAAAAGGATCTACTATAACGTATTTAACCTAAATCCCACAATTTAATATCTATTCTTATTTTTCTGACCTGATTTCAGTAGATTGCTCTATCTAAAAAAAAGAAAAAGAGAAAACCCTGCCACATGAAAACTGTTTTATAAAATACGTTAACTGAATAACAGTTGATGAAAACTTATTTGTAGAATTGGTCTAAAAAGAAAACCTGATTCTACTCATTGAGATATTACTGACACTATACTGAGTATGTCTGACATTTTAATGTTATACTATTAACTTTTTTAAATAGACTCACAATGTAGTTTTTAAATTATATAGGACTCACATTTGAAGAGCAGTGTAAAGAACTTTGTGAATGGAAAATAAACAGAGACCTGGAAAAAAAATAGATAAAATGCCAGAATTACTTTTTTAAGTAATGATTAAAAATGATCTTTAAGGATAAGTCTTCACCTCCTAGGGAAAAAAGGCAGAAATGAGAGGTCCTGTGATAGAGGGGAAAGACACCAAATAGCAAAGAGCTACCAATTATTAATTGCATTTTATCCATCACGTGTTGTACACTTTACATCCATCCATCCATCCATCCATCTGTCCGTCCGTCATTCATCCTCACAACGACCCTACCAGGGGATGGCATTATACCCATTTTACATTTCGGTGTCCACTGACTCCTGGTTTCTTCCTTGTACATGTGCCATTCGTTTTATCTGTGCAAATGTACTCTGTAAATGAATATAGTCTCTTATAAAACCAAAAAAAGTCCTACGCAAAGTACAGGGTTCACACCTTCAAAACTGTACATATAAGAGTTTTAAGAGAAAGAGTTACTTACCCTGCTCTTTAAAACTTCATACCATCATCATTTGTCAATAGGAAGAACTGGCTACTTTATCCTAACAGATTTGTTTCCGACATTCTCCAAATTATTGAATCTCAGCCCTCTCTCCAGATGTTGAATTAAATCTAATTACTTCCCACCTACAGACAATACCAGTTGCAAGAACATGCACTCCAATTCTGGTGCATCTACACTTCAGTGAACCTGCCATCACTTACAAGGGAGCTAAACGACAAAAACACCTTTAAATCAACACAAATCAATCCCCACTGCTAGAAAAGTTTATGTCCAAGGTGGTTGGTTATACCATTTTTCATGTAAAAATGTACTACTACTACCCACTTCTATTATAATCTCCCCAAGCTAATAATACTGTATAACCAATAAGAAACAATAAATGAGCTGATAATAAATACATACTATTGTCGTGTCGGTGTCTGAGTGAATGGTGTCCCGGGAGTAAGGTGTCTGCAACTCTGGGAGCTGGAAGAAAATGCACGGAGCCGAAGGCAGAGCAGACATGCTTTATTCACAGGCTTCCTGGGCACAACCAGGGTTTCTCAGGGTACTGCCAGGCTTCCTGGACACAGCCAGGGTTTCTGCCTCATTGCTGGGCACAGCTAGACATTCTCAGGTTACAGCCCGTGGCCAGCAGCAGCCTCATGTCGCAGCAGCCCTGGGGCATGGCCCCCACAGGCCCATTTCTCAGCAGCCCTCACACACTTTGGGCACAGCCCACGTAACCAGCCTTGTACAATACAGCCCTGTAAAATGGCCAGACCCCTTTATATCGTACAGAGACAAAAGCGGCACACAGCCAAGGTGCTTACATAAGTGTACATAAACAGCAACATCAGGATGGACAGCACCTGTGTGACATTCCATCTATCGGACCAGCGATTCACTGGCTGGGTCACGGCCACCAGATGGCGGGGGGTGGGAGGTGTAGGGAGCCTGACTAACTTCTTTGTCCCTACACATATATTACCTCATTTACTCCTTTAACCCTCCAGAAAACTCAGCACTAGTATCCCACTTTGTAATGAGCTAAGTGAAGCTTGTTAGGGAACATGCTCTAGATCACAGGGTTTCTAAGTGGCAAAGCCAGGATTTGGACCCAGGTCTGACTACTAGGAAGCGCACACTCCTCACATCCATGCATTGTGGGCACAGTGAAACAACAAGGCAGGCTACGCTCCCATAAAAACTCTTTATTTCATTTCCATCTTTCAGTCCCTAGAGCTGATTTAATAATCTTTAGTGAGTCTGTTCACTTTCTCAGGGGACATGGACACACTCAAAAAGAAAAAGTTCGTATGACACATACACATCAGATACAATAGCAATTTCTTTATTTTAATTCATAGGCTGGGAGGGAGAATGTATTTTGTTTTTTCTATAGCCCTGTTCATATTTCAGTGATTAAGAGATCATTAAAAGCTTTGCTAAAGCACAACTTTCCAACCCTTCCCCCTGAAAAAACATTTACTTCCGATTAAAAATAGATAAATCAGCAAACTACTGGACTTTCTTGATTTTGCAGCTTCTAGCTCTTGAGAAACCATGTTTTTTAAAGTGCTTGTTATTATCATTACTATTTGAATATCTTCAAACTGCTATTTCAAGCAGAAGTTTCAGTGTTTTCCTTTTATTTCTTAGCCCTAAAATTGCACATAAGAAATTTTAACTCATATTAGCATTAGCAAGGGTTCAAAATTATTTCAAATGGTCTATATCTATTTTAACAAAGACTTGAGAAGCGGAGGAAACTATGCAGTACCTTTTTTTAAGACTTCAACAAAGCAGTTAAAATATTATTAAAAGCCCTCACTCAACTGAAAAAGTCTCTGCCATAAAAATGCTCATGTCTCAGTGATTATAGATGTCTCAAGTTTTACCAAATAAATAATTCTGATCTGTTTATCAGAACAGAGGATGGCATTTTCTGTGCTATTTTCTGGAATCACTTAATAAGCTACAGAGACAACCATTTGATAACACCAACCAGATAGAGGCTTGACTACAGAAATCTACAACTCTTCTATAATGTTCTAGAGTTTTCTAAGACTGATCCCCTGTGCTAGAAACAGGTATCATATAAAATTATTTTAGTCATTAAAGAAATATTTATTGAGCACTTACTATATTCGTGGTGGTGTTCAAAAAGCTGAGAATAAATAAATAGAGCCACTGTCTTTATGGATTTTACACAATAAAAGAGGAAGACAAACAGATATACACTTTTTGTTTGTTTATGTGATGTGCCAGGTGGTAATAGTGCTATGGAAAGAACAGGTAAGAGGGATAGAAAGTACAGGAGACAAAAAGATTATAATTTTTTACAGAGTGCTTAGGGAAGGCCATTCTGATAACATTAGAGTACAAACCTGAAAGAAAAGAGGGAGTGAGCTTACAAATATTTGGAGAAAGAGCAGTCCCACCAAAGGGAACAGCAGCGCTAAGGTCCGGCGGCCAGAGCAGGCTTGGTGTGTTTAGAGAACAGCAAGGCTAGAGTGCAATGAGCAAGGGGGAGATGCAGTGGGGGCTAGCAGGGGCCAGAGCGTGGAGGCCTCGTAGGCCCCTGAAGTGGCTCTGCCATTGATTCTGAGTCAGGAGGGAACCAGTGCAGGGGGCTATTTTGTTTTCTTTTGGCATCACAGTCTTTTGAGCAGGGAAGTGCTAGGATCTGATTTCAAGTTCAAAAGGATTGTTCTCACTGCTACATAGGAAATAGACTGTATTCTGCCTTATAAGGGCAGAGATTGGGAGACCCGTTAGAAGATACCTGAAGTAAAACAAAAGGGAAATGGCAGTAGATTGTACTACAGTGGGAGAAATGATCGAGTTAAAAGGCAGAGTCAACAAATCTACTAAAGGACTCAATTTAAAATATTAAGGCAAAAAAGGAAAAATCAAGTTATGAAGAAGTCAAGTCCCAAGTTATAGCCAAGGTACCTGAAGATACTATTTATTAAACTGGGAAAACGGAAACAGCAGGTCCGGAGGGGATTGGTACAGGAAATCAGGAGTTCGTTTTTGGATACGTTGAGTTTGAGATGCCTATTTAGTCATGAGATGAGATCAACTACCTAGGAAATGAGGGAAGACAAAAAAAGGAAAGAATCCAAAGTCTGGACTTGAAGGTACTGCAAGGTTTAGAGAGATCTGCAGAAGGCCATCCAAGGACACTGAGCAGTAAAGCCAGTGATGGACAGAGCATCAAGAAAGAAAGGTGTCCTGGAGGCCACATGTGATGTGCTGGATTATTATTTGCCAATACTCACTCCCCTTCCCTTCCCAATGGTGGCTGGCATACGCTTCGCTGCCCACTGATGTCAGGCCTGGCTATGTGAATTTCTTTGGCCAATGGGAGTGTTAGTGGGCAAGATGAAAGAAAAGGCCTTCAGTGTGCTTCTGTAGCTTGATTTTGCTCTTGGACCCCAATAACATGCCACAACAAGAGCATACCCTGGATAGTCCCTTCGCATAAGTCCCAGAACAAATACATGAGGAGTAGATCTAAATCCATTCCACAGCCAGGAGCAGGGCCACCCAACTCAGCCGATCCTAGATCAGCTCAAAAGCAACCAACCTAGGAGACCCATGAACAAAAAATTGGATGTAAGCTAATGAATTTTAGGGTGGTTTGTAATGCAGCATTACTAAAGCAACAGCTAACATATATACCAAGTGAAGAAAGTATTTCCAGAAGAAGGGATGGATGGACTGTCAAATCTTACTGATAGGTTGGGTAAGAGGAAGATTGGGAACTGATCTTGGATTTGGCAAGGTCATTCCGAAGCACTTTCAGCAGAGTAATGGGTATGAGCCCCTAACTGAGATAGATTCAAGAATAAGAGGACAGAGAGGACAATCAAGATGGTGCAGTAGGTAAACGCTGTGTTTACCTTCTCTTACAACCACATCAAAATTACAACTAATTTACAAAACAACCATCATTGAGAATTGCCTAAAATCAAGCTGACCTGAAGCCTTTCAACTGAGGACATGCAAAAGAAGCCACCTCCAGACTGGTGGGAAGGGCAGAGACGCGGAACGGACTGGTCCCACACCTGTGTGTGACCATTAAAGATCAGGAGGGCTATTTCAGCTGTGGGGATCCTCTCATCCCCTAAAGGAGCGAGAGATCCCAGCCCCACCCCAGCCCAGGGTTCCGGAGCTGGGGAGAGAAGTCCCCATAATTTTTTGGTTGTGAAAAACAGCGGAGATTGTGACTGAGTGAGGCAGTGTGGCTGCACTCACAGGCGCCCCTCTTAAATGGACTGTGCATGGACTTACCCACCAGTGGAATCACTCACTCTGAGCTCCAGCGCTGGGGCAGCAGCTGGAAAGGCAGCAGGGACAAATGGTGAGAATTGAGTTGTCCGGCTTGGGATGGGGGCTAGAGAGGTGGCTTTCTCCTGGACTGGGGAGCTGGCAGAGGCCATTGTTTCTTTGTTGAGCCCTCACCCTCCCTGGCGCAAGAACACAGGCGGCCACCATTTCTGAGTCTCCGCTGTTCATTCGCCATGCCGTGGTTTGAGATCTGGCCCCACCAAACTTTTGGGCACACACAGGCGCTTTCAATGTCTTTCTCATGCAGACCACCTGCCTTGGCTCAAGCTGCACTTTCCTAGGGTCTCTCGACGGTTCGCGGAACCCAGACAAACAGCATCTGGCTTGAGCATGT
Source organism: Rhinolophus ferrumequinum (assembly GCF_004115265.2). Taxonomy (NCBI): domain Eukaryota; kingdom Metazoa; phylum Chordata; class Mammalia; order Chiroptera; family Rhinolophidae; genus Rhinolophus; species Rhinolophus ferrumequinum. The sequence goes on from NC_046292.1 coordinate 80,517,508, forward strand.
CCTGTACCTCTGGCTGATCAGCCCTAAGCCGGCACTAGTGGCAGCCTGCCTTGGTTAGTGGCTTGGTCTCTCAAAGGCACTTCCAAACACAGCATGGGTGGGAGACATCAGCAGATTTCTTTCTGGCTCACTCTAGGGGGCCCCAGGTGGGGCACAGGCTGTGGCTGAAGTAGACCTACAGTGGATCCCCTCCAAGGTGGTCCTGGGGCTGGCACCCCCAGTGGCCAGCTTCAAAATGAGCTGGAGCATCACCTAGCCATCTACAAGTATGAAACACCCAAGGAATGGATTGGGCAGGCACCAGAGTCTTGCTGAGGCAGATCCTGCTCTGTAGGATCAGCCCCTGCACAACAACACTTCCGCTGTAGTCAAGGCCAGTCCTCACAACCAATGAGCCCAAGGGTCAGTCCCTCACATTGATGTGCAATGATCAACCAAGGCTCAACTACAAGAGGAGGATCACACACAACCCACACAAGGGATGCACCTGGAGCGCGTGGCTTGTGACCAGAAAGACTGCGCCACTGAACCCCACAGCACACCTACTACATAAGGCCACTCTACTAAGACCAGAAGACATAACAGCCCTCTACTTAATACACAGAAACGAACACAGGGAGGGAGCCAAAATGGGAAGACAAAGAAACATGTCCCAAATGAAAAGAATAGAACAAAGCTCCAGAAAAAGAACTAAGTGAAACAGAGATAAACAATGTATCAGATGCAGAGTTCCAAACACTGGTTATAAGAATGCTCAATGATCTCATAAAAATGGATATGGAAACCATGAAAAAGAAGCAGTCAGAAATAAAGGATACAATAATGGAGACAAAGAATATATTACAGGGAATCAACAGATTAGATGAAGCATTTGAGGATCCAACCAATGATGTAGAAGATAAGGTAGCAGAAAACACCTAATCAGAACAGCAAAAAGTAAAAAGAATCCAAAAAATTGAGGAGAGTTTAAGGGGCCTCCAGGACAATATCAAGCGTATCAATATTTGCATTATAGGGGTACCAGAAGGAGAAGAGAGAGAGCAAGGAATCGAAAACCTATTTGAAGAAATAATGACAGAAAATTTCCTTAACCTGGTGAAGGAAATGGGCATACAAGCCCAGGGAGTACAGAGAGTCCCAAACAACATAAACCCAAAGAGGTCCACACCAAGACACATCATAATTAAAATGCCAAAGGTTAAATACAAAGAGAGAATCTTAAAAGCAGCAAGAGAAAAGCAGTTAGTTACCTATAAGGGAGCCCCCCAAGACTATCAGGTGATTTCTCAACAGAAACTTTGCAGGCAAGAAGGGAATGGCAGGAAATATTCCAAGTGATGAAAAGCAGTGACATACAAACAAGATTGCTCTACCCAGCAAGGCTGTCATTTAGAATTGAAGGACAGATAAGGAGCTTCCCAGACAAGAAAAAGCTGACGGAGTTCATCACCACCAAACCAGTATTACAAGGACTTTTTAGAGGGACTTCTTTAAGATGGGAGGGGGGTTAAGGATGGGTGAAAGGGAAAAGAATTAAGAACAAATTGGGTGTTATATAGTAGTCATGGGGGTGTAGGTCATAGCATAAGGAATATAGTCAACAATATTGTAATAACTAGCTCTGGTGCCAGATAGGTACTAGATCTGTCAGGGTGATAGAAGGGAATGGGGTTGGGGTCAGGGTGAAAAAGGTGAAGGCATTAAGAAATATAAATTCATAGTTAATGCAGTATGGGGAATATAATCAACAGTGTTGTAAAGGTCATGTAAGGCGCCAGATGCGCACTGGACTTATCAGGGGGATCACGTCATAGATGGTGTAGATAGATTTGTGACCAATCTGCTGTACACCTGAAGCTGAAGTACAATAATATTGAATGTCAACTCTAACTAAATATATAGCTATATATAGTCACAGGATGTGGAATATAACATAGGGAAGATAGTCGATGGTATTGTAATAGCAATATATGGTGTCAGATGGGTAGTACCTGGGGGGGGGGTGGGTTATCACTTTATGAGGGGTTTAAATGTCTATTACATTGCTTTGTACACCTGAAACTTAAAAAAAAAAAAAAAAAGAATGAGAGGACAGAAATAGGGAAGAACAGTGTAAACAAAACTTTTCAGAAAGTTTTGCTAAGACGAAGAGCAGAGAAATGCTGTAGAAGCTGAAGAAAAATGTAGGGGTTCAGTAAGTATTGTATTGTGTTTGTTTTGTGTGTGTTTTTGTTTTTAGACGAGCTTAAATGACTTCAGTTTGTAATATTACAGTATGTAAACTGATTAAAACGATCCAATATTGGGGGAAACTGATGATAGAGAAAGACCATTACCCGTGAGTGGGCAAGAGGGGATGATACACAGTGCACCACGGAGGAGGTGGCTGCGGACAGGCGCCCAGTCACTTAGAGTCCCGTTGGAGGTGGCAGTGTGTATGGCTTCAGAAGGAGGCGAGGCCACAGATGCAGTGGTGGAAAGCCTGTGGAAGTTCTCTAGAAGCAAGGTCATCTGCTTCTAGATGGCTCAGGAAGGAGGAGGGGGTACAGGTTTGAAGGGAGAAAAAAAGAGAATAAATGACTGTCTAGAAAAGCAGGATAATGAGCAGACCAGGAAAAAGGAGGAGGGTTGCCAGGCAGCGTTTGAGCTCACACCTGGATCACATTAAAGTCTTAGCATTTCCACCTAAACGGCAAACTACCTTGGATGAAACAGAGATGTCATAAGCTTACCCCACGATACCTCCTTCAAAACTACTACTGCTGTCGTACGCGAATTTTTTTAATTGTGTTAGAAGCCACTCAGAAAGATAGACAAAAGTTGGAACAGTTGAACTTAATGAAATGACATTAAACTGTCTGTCGAGACAATCAGACATCATTAAAATTACTGTGAGCTAGAGAAATGAGGAATCCAGCTGAGTGAAAAAAGCCATCTGAAACAGCAGTGGGACACAACCCAAAGCGATCAAAGAATTAGCTGAAGAATAGGTCTGAATCAGGCTTGCACTATCCACTATGGGAGCTACTAGCCACCTTTGGCTACTGAGCGCTTAAAACACAGCAAGTGCAACTAAGGAACTAAAATTTTAATTTAATTTCTATTCATTTTAATTTAGAAACTAAAGCAATATAAAATATTTTTCTATCAGATACAATTTTATCATTTTGGCAGGACTATCATTCATTGTAACTGCTGAAAATTTAGCATACGAATTGAGATTACTCTGTAAGTGTAAAGTACAGACTAGATTTCAAAGACTTCATGCAAAAAAATAAAAAGAATCTCAAATATCTCATTAACAATGTTTATATTGATTATATGTTGAAATCATGATGATATTTTGGATATGTTGGGTTTAATAAACTTAAAATAAAATTAAAATTGAATTAAAATTAACTACTTTTTGCTTTTTTATACTATGGCTACCTGAAACTTAACATTACATATTTTATTGGACAGCCCTGGTCTAAGAATTAAAATACCAATTCTATCTGAAAAGCATGGTTTGGAGTTATCTGTTGTCATGGTGACTACAAATGAAGGCCAAGCCTATCCACTGATGTCACAAGAAGAATTATCCAGGATCTATGCAGCCCGGGTGCAAGTATCTAAGCCTTAAATCTGTAATCAATAAGGATATTTTCATGAAAAATGGTCAAGCCGTAACTTGAAATCAGAATGGAACGGTATGAAAACTAAAGCTCATCTGAAATGGTACCTCCAGCTTACCTGAGATAATGAATTTCCTCCTAGTAGGTAAATAACTTTCCAGTCTAGAGAAGGTCTAGAATTAAATTCAGACATGATGACGAAAATCAGACTCATATTAATACTTTTCAGAAATGTAAAATATGTTTTACATTAATTGGAACAGTTTGTGAACAACTGTTTTGTTTTTAATGTTTAAAAGAATCTGATATAAACTCACAGATTAGCCTTATAATTCTAATCTAAAATGTGTGATAAATTTAGACATATGATTTATTTAGATTGAAATGTTGAAGAGGATTTGGCTATGTCTATAAAACATTAATTTTATAAGTGATGGAACAGTCAAAGAAACTTAGGCTAAGTATTTGGAAAGGTTTTATTCATATGGGTCATAAATTTGCCCAATAAGCATCTGATTTGTTTAAACAGAAAACCAAATTCACTAAATTTATATATGCAATTGAAAATATTTAAGGGTTTAAATTTAGCTAAATTTATAAATGGGGCTGATAGTTAAAGGAACTGAATCTGTTCCATCTGAACTAACGTTTCATCAAAGAAAAAGTAAAGGTGAATGTTCACATTTACCAGATTTATAAACAGAATAAGACAAATATATTGAACATGAAGGTCTAAAGAAATCTAGATTTTTATTTGTACCTGTGAAAAAATAAAATATTAGTTGTCTTTCTGTACAAAAAGCTTACTTGTGATAGCTAATAATTAAGTAGCTTACAAATATTAATTTGTTTAATCCTCACAACCCAGAGAAGTAAGTAATGTTTTTCTCCCCATTTTACAGGTAATGAAATGAAGGCACAGCACGATTAAGTAGCTGCCCCAAGCTCATACAGTTAGAAGGTAGCCGAGCCAGGATTCAACTCTAGGTTGTCTGGCTTCAAAATTCATGCTATAAACCACAATACTTTACTGACTTTCCTTCTTTTCTTTTTTTTTAATTAGTCTCAGGTGTACAAAACAATGTATAATAGTTAGACATTTATCATTTATATCCCACACAGTGATAACCCCCCACTCCCCATCTACTACCCCTCTGACATCGCATACAGCCATTACATTTCCACTGTCTCTATTCCTAATGCTGTACTCCACTTCTTTTAATTATATATATATACATATTTTATATATATATATATGATATTCATTATTGTTCAGCTTCAGCTTCAGGTGTACAGTGCAGTGATCAGGTATCTACATCTTCCCTGAGGTTGTCTCCCTAATGAGACAAGTGTCCATCGGATACCCTACAAAATCTTTACAACATTACTGATTACATTCCCCAAATTGACTTTCATATCCCCATGGCAATTTTCTGGTTACCGATTGTGCTTTCTAATCCCCTCACCTTCCCCTTTACCCCCTCTCCCCCATCTAGCAACCCTCAGTTTTTCCTCTGTGTCTCTGAGACTGTTTCTGATTAGTTCATTCATTTATTCTTTTCTTTAGATTCCACATATAAGTGAGATCATATGGTATTCGTCTTTCTCTGTCTGACTTATTTCACTTAGCAGAGACAAGGGAATCCTCACGCACTGTTGGTGGGATTGCAGATTGGTGCAGCCACTATGGAAAATAATATGGAGGTATCTCAAAAATCTGAAAATGGAGCTACCTTATGACCCAGCAATTCCACTCCTAGGTATCTATCCAGAGAAATCCAAAACTCTAATTCGAAAAAATGTATGCACTCCTATGTTTATTGCAGCACTATACACAATAGCCAAGACATGGAAACAACCAAAATGCCCATCGATAGATGACTGGATTAAGAAACTGTGGGACAGTTATACAATGGAGTATTACGCAGACATAAACAAGGAAATCTTAGTATTTGCAACAATATGGGTGGACCTTTACTGACTTTCATCCTGCCCTTGAATGTGAAAAAAAGCTCACATTGACAAAGAGTAGTTGTTCATAAAGAGAGCTTTTGCATGCTGTTGAGACTATAACTAAAAGTCCCGTGTTCCTCTTTTTTCTCAGTAGTTATCAAAAAAGGTTTGTACTAGGAATTCCAGGGAAAACTGAAGATGTACAGGAGAATGACCCAAATGAGAAGAGTTTTCAAGCCTTCTAACTTCATCCTGACCTTACACTCCAGACCTCTAGCATCCTAAGGGAAGGATCCCTTGCAGTGACAAAGAGCCTCAGAGAAGTCCAGCCTAAGGTACACGACATTTATTGAGTTACTTCTCATTTCATTTCTTTTCATCCTATTCACCTCTATGGCCCTTTTCTGTGTTAATTCCCAATCCAGGTCACAGTATAAAATTAAATGAAATTCAGGAAAGAGAAGACAATTTCATTTAATTTTGTATTTAATTCTAAAAATAGATTTGAAGGGAAGAGTTCTCCCCCTCCTTCTACCCCAAAAACCCACCTGGAGGTCTGCAGCAATAAGCATAAACAAAAACTTACTTTCTTGGTTACCTCCTAGGAACCATCTCCCCTCTTTAAACCACACCTACCATTCTGAATCTGTCCCACCAGGCAGTCTGCAACTGCCACTTTTTCCAAAGCATACAAACCAGAAAGCATCTTCACTGAAGCGGAAGTAGTTGTCCGCTGGTAATTAACAAAGCAATCACAGTCAACTTCAGATTGTTATTTATCCACACAAATCATGTTTTTAAATTTACTGACTCTGTGTGATCTTGGATAAGGTATTTATTAGCATTTTATAGATAAGGAAACAAGAGTTATTGTGAAGATCAAAAGATAGTTTGTGTAGCATATTTAATAGAGTACCTGGCACCAAGTAAGTGCTCAACAAATTACAATATTTATGATTTAAAGAACTTACAGAACTATGCTTCATTACTTGTTTTTATGGACACCTGTCTCTTATTTATTTAATCTTACTTTTCATATAGCTTAAATGAGAAAGGCTCCCTGAAATGAAAATGTTAAATGACCCTTCTATGGAGACAATGTAAATATGTGTTTACGAGGGGGATGAAAAGCAGGGAGAGGAGGTAAAAAACTAAAAGTATTACAAAGACAAATGTAAATGATTTCCGAAGACCCATTGTTTGCTGTCTTTAACTAGAATAATCAGAAGTTTATCCATAATTGCTAGTATAAAAATTAAGCTAGATAGTGTTCTTTATGCTTTTTATATATATCCTTTTATGACATGAACATCAGGAATCCAAATAATTGAAAATGGAATTATGATATTTGATTTCTAATGCTGTATTTCAAATAACTAAAAGCTCAAATTAATTTTATAGTGCCCTAATTATACATTTTGAAACTTAGATAACTGAAGTACCACTACTACAAGAAAATTGAGTCAGTTTCCTATGCCCCTAAAATTGACTTTCTTAAGGTCCTCAATACTGACTTTGGAACTAGATTTAAAACATAGTAATTTTATATCTCATAAAAAAGTATTCAATTAAGCAAAGCATACGTGTACCTACTTTGTCTTTGGAAATGAGTAGGACATAGTACTTTTTCTTAAGAAGCTTAAAAGTCCAGCACAAAAAAACACAGACAGATGTATTTTCAAACATGCTAAACTGCTTCAAAAAAAAAAAAAAAAGGTATACACAGAATTCTCTTGGAAGAGAGAGAGTGACAGAGGAATATCACTTAGTCCTTAGGACAGGTTAGAGTTAGCTAAGAAAAAAATAGGAGACCTAGAATGATGGTAGCCCACATAAGGTAATGAAAAATAGAGAAACATTTAAAAGATATATTTACATGTATATAGCAAGGCTAACACCATAGAAAACATGTATTTTTAATGTATGAATACAAATAATAAGTGAAAGAACCATCTTCAGAAAGTATCTTCTCTTAGTCTATTCTACTTTCATTGTACAGAAAATACTGGTACATGTCACAATATGCCATAAAGAAAGGCTTCTTGTTTTATGACTTTAGGTTTTGTTTCTTTTTATTAAAATAAGAAAAAAGCCCAAGTGCCACAACAATTAGTGCCTTTAATTTCTATACTTAAAACATATCAGTGAATTGAAAAGTAAAGCTTGCTGTATTCCTTGACATAAAGGAGTCAGGATTCTGGTACATTTTGTGTACCTTTAGGTTAATATGACAGAGACAGCACATCAGTTTCCTCCTTCTTAAATCTGGGGAGTATAAGAGTACCTAATTCATAAGATTAAATAAATTAATATTTGTGAAGTGCTCAGAAGTGCCTGGCCCAGAGGAAGCATTGGTAAGGGTCTGACTGATGGATAGAAAAATAGATGGAACTGCAATCGTATTAAACAGGGTCTGAAGAAACCATATATAACAAGAGGAAATGCCAGATAAGACCACACAGAAACATTTGATTGTAGATTTACAATTCAAGAGTTTGGTTAACATCTGTTCTTCAATACAACTATGCCTGACACATGACATAGTGATAAAACTGTGTAAAATGTCATGTCTCCCTTGAATGACTATGGTTATAAGAGAGGGAAGACGATTTATAATGTACTATTACTCAGAAACACAATTTCTCATTTAAATATATCAAATATGTTCGGTAAACACACAGTTTTATTTCATAGTTCCCTTACTGTCCTGATTATCTAACTGGCCTACTTGACTGACTAGATTATACAATACACCCATGTGGAAAACCTTTCCTTTTTTGCCCTAATTTGTGGTTTATAATATTCAAAGTGCACTACATCACAATTCCAAGGAATCACTTTTTAGTCAGTAAAGGTGGGAGTAAGCATCCAGAACCAGCATCTCTGTTGTAGGGGTGGCCAGCCTCTGGAAACCATGTAAATAGCCCTTGGGTAATTGCTTCAGGATTCTAGACCTTAAGGTGTTGAAGAGATTATTAGTGCCATCAGTCTTTTTCCTCCCCGCCCCTTTACCACCAAGCCCTGCAGGCTCTCAGTGTATATTAATCTCTCACTGAACATTTTTTAACTCACCGAAGCCTCTACATCAAGATCCTTTGGCTTTCACTTCCACTGATTATAAGGGATCTAGTTCAAGACACTCCGGGCTATGAGCAATCAATCACCTAACAGGATCCCAAATTTTCCTACCCATCATACAACCTCTATAAATGTCCAAAATGTGAAATTAAGGATTATAATACATGTTTTTCTAAATGCACACCATTACAAACTAAGGTTCCAATATTCTTCTGGTTGAATAACAAATTAACCAAATCATATATTTTAAAAGCCCTGGGAATATAAAATCATTTTAAAAGCATTATGGATTGAACTGGTAAGTTTTCCCCTAAGAAAAGGAAAGCTGAAAACTAGGCCAGAAGAGACTATTTGGGTATTGTACATAATGAGTTATACATAAGATAAAACAAATACTCATAATAGTTGGAAAACAAGTAATTCCTCATCTGTAAGAGCTCAGATGACTTATATCAAGCAATATGGAGTTTATAGAAGGAAACACTTGATAAATATTTGTTTGCTGATGTCCAAAACTATAGTATATAATTGCTACAAATAAGTGACATGTAAGGAAATCAATCATTGACTTCAAACTATATTTACAACACTCCAATTATGTGCCAGACAGTATAAACGCATGCATTTTCCCCATGCACTGTGGTTTCCGAAATGGCTTAAGACATTTTATCTTCATTTTAATTGAGAGCATAAAAAAATGAACACCACAAAAGTTTTTCAACCACCATCAATCACTATTAATAATCCATGTCACAAGCCACCACTTCCTCAGCACAGTAGTTGTGCTGCTTTTCCTCAGCACAGTAGTTGTGATCAATACCCACCATGCACAGCAGGTCAGGTTAACAATACCTTACATTTATTGCCCTTTTTCTGCGAGGTCTCAGGGCTGGCTACGTTATCCTCCCCAGCCACAAATCCAAACCTAAGTGTTTTGATAATGAATAAATCATTAAAAAACTATCATCTTTCCCAAATGCGCTTTTATAAATGCTACAGCACATTGTACTAGATGCTAAAGTACCACCCAGCCATCATGTTATCACAGTGCAACGAGAAATTACAAGAGAATGTTGACCCAGAAACAGCCAATAAAGGCTTCAGTGGCCTTATGCTGCCCATGCGGGCTCATATGGTTACAAACAACAGACTTTCAATAGCAGAAGTATAATGTTAATCCTAACTTAAACATGAACATTTCTTGGCTCATTTTATATCTTTGGGCATGCTTGATAAAGCTAAGTTAACAGAATTCTTCAGGTAAAACAATGGCTGTGGTTACAATTATAGACCATATTTTACAACTTATACCAAAAATGGGGACTGGTTTTACTTCATAAAATTAAAACTCTTAAATCTAGAAATGCAAACATGTCACACCACTGTGAATCAGTGAGAGTGACGGATGGTATTATACACCTGAGGATGTGCTGTGCTGTTCGCTACTTCCACCAGGTGGCTAATCTAAACCATGGACATAAAGCACACTTTCCATTTGTATTTCCTAAGGAGATAGATATTGTGGATATCACAGTATTTTTTCCTTTCATTATCAAGTTATGCATACATCTCTGAACACTAGTAACATATATAAACACACCAAATTATTGTTTTTCACTGCACTGAAAAAGCTCCATTTCATGCTTCAGAGCTTGTGTAAATAAAACCACTACAACAAAGCAGTGCTTGCAATACAAGACTGTTTCTGATGTTTACTGACTTTATTTTTTGGCAGAAAACGACACAGTTTTAAAGATGCCAAACTATATTGAATCTTGGGTCTTGTGTGAGCTAGCAGCAAAGGCAAAACGTAAGTCTTTATTGTGCTGAATTAACATTAGATATTTCCATTCTTCAGAATACAAACTTGGGGCCACACCATAAATGTTCAGGCTAGAACTCACAGTGAGAGTTCCATCTGGCTAGAAAAGTAGGTCCGGAGTCCTTGCACTTGAATGTTGGATTTGCTAACAAAGATCTGAATAAAGTATCTCAGAAAGAACACAAAACATGAAATAGCATTCTGTGCCTAAATAATAAGCCTAGGCTTCAATATTCTGATAGTCTTTCATGCTTAAATGAGAAAATCCTTATTTTCTCACCTGGTTATCTTCTCAAAACAGATCTACCTCATTTTAGTCAATGTATCATTTCATTACCTTCACCAAAGAGTATTTAGCAGAGCATCTGTGACTCACTCCACAAGTAAAATTCAGTTAAAAACAAACCCAATTGTGAAATAATCTCCAAACTGTTGTTGCAACTTCATCCTTTTAATTTCCAATACAATCGTCTAATGAAGTGACATTACTTAAAATTGCTAGCAAATAGGAACAGGCTTAGAAACCTAGTAATCAGCAGGCTAACAGGTGTTGAAATCCCAAAGGAGAGAAGAGGAATATTAGATAATCACTTTATGCCTGACACCTCAAGTAGCTTTAATATCCATAATTCTAATTAATTTAACTGCAATTCAAAATGATCCGTGCCATTTGGATCACTGGTTTCTTTTCATTAACTACCTTTTAGCAAAGATGTAATTTCTTGTATTCCATGTAATGTTCGCTAACTGACCAATTCCAATTTACAAATTATTTTACTAAATTGGGTATACAATTTAGTTGACTCATTTTCCAGTTATCAGTGTGACATCTCTCACCAATTAAAACAAATAATATTAACAAATATATTATTTCCTTCTGAATTGATCAGCCATATTTCTGAAAATGAGTAGTGTTCTGTCTTTCACATTATTACACGTAAGATGGTATTTAAGTAGCCACAAAACAGTCTGCACAATTATATTTTAACGCATTCTTTGCATCTGCAACAAACTAAATATCACGAAATGATGGCAAGGCTTGGGGGCTCTCAGAAAGGCGAGGGTACATAACTTGAGCAATTCCCCAGCCAGTACCCCTATGCCCTTGGCAACGGCATCATAACCCTATCACACTCATAAACACATGCAAACACCACCTAGCCACTTGTCTTCAAAGGTGCTTTAGATTGCTTCCTTACATATAAAAACGCAAAGCATTTTCCAGTTCTCCAAGCATGAACACAATACCTGCCAGAAACAATAGCAATGACACAGGTGCCAAGGACCTACTCTACAAAGTACTGGTCCTGCTATTAACTCTGGTATTGCTGGATGGGAAACCCGGGCTACCTTTCCCATTTAGTTCCAGGTGCAACTACACCCTCCAGAGATAAAGGTCGTTATGTTTAAAATCCAAACGAACTTCAGAAGCACCTGAAAATGTTTCAGTCGCAGGCACAGAAAAATGAGCTCTGCTTTCAGAGATCGTAAAAAACGTCTTAAGTGTATCCCTTACATCCCATCCTCAAAGAGAAGAAACTATGAAACATGAAACTCTAAAGATAAGATTTTCATTTTTTTCTAAAAGCCTCGATAACGAGAGAGAGAGAGAGAGAGAGAGAGAGAGAGAGAGAGAGAGAGAGAGAGAGAGAGAGAGAATATGAATGCAGGTAGGTACCACCCACCGCCTCTCTGTAAAATCACATCCAAGAAGCACACGGCCGAAGCTCCGAGCCCAGCGGGGCGCGGACCGTCGAGTGGCGCCAGGACCGTGGCCCCGGCCGTCGTGCCCGGGAGGAGGATCAGCCCGCCCGCGGCCCCTGGCGCGAAGTTTGCCGCCGGGTCGCCGCCGCGGTCCTCCGGCCTCAGCGCCCCGGCGGCCGGGCGGGAGGCTCCCCGACGCGGGGGAGGCCGTCTCCCAACTGGGACGCGCCCCTCCGGGACTCGGATGCAGCCGGGCCCGGCGCCCGCTCCCTGCGGCGGGCGGACCCCCAGCCCCCGGGCGCGCTCCCGACTCCTCCCCGGCCGCGGGCACGCCAGCCTTACCTGGCCCACCGCGGCGGCGGTAGCGGCGGGCACCGGGCCGAGAGCCGCTCCGGCGGCGGCGCCTGGGAGGGAGGGAGGTGCCCACGGAGGAGGAGCTCGGGCGAGAAGCGAGCGGGCTGGCGGGCGGCTTTGTTTCCACTGCGCGGAACCGCCGACCCTGCGTCACCATGGCAACCGCGCGGGGCCCGTGGCCTAATGGGGACCCTTGGGCACCCAAGGTCCGGGACCCACCGAGCCATCGCCGCCGGGACTCCCGCCCTTCTCCTCAGCAGTCTGAGAGCTCCAAGGGGACAAGGACCCCCAAGGAGCCGCCACCACTACAAACACACCCCTGTCTCAGTCTTCCTCACCAAATCGTGTGTCTTGCCCCAGCAAGAGCGGAGAGGGAGAAAGAGGAGGCCTAGGGTCAATCTTATTTCCTTCCTTGTAGGCACCCCCTTTGGCTTCCCACATGGGACATTCCAAAAGCCCCCAGCACACCTTTCTTCTATGGAGCTGAACCCTCAAAATGGAAATACACTGAAGAGAGAAGAAAGAGCAGCGCAAACTGATAAAGTGTTGAGCAACTGGTATTTGGCGCTCCTGTTGCCACTGCGGCAGCGTGCACGGAGCTGCCAAGGGACAACGTACCTCCTCCTCCTTTCACCAGGGTTCTCCTCAAGTGGATCTGGTCTCTCTTCACCCAAATCCTGTATCTGTCTTGCCGAAAGCTCCAGGAGGAGAGGGGGAGAGGGGGCTTTAATTTTTAATTGTAAACACAGGATACACTTACAACCTCAATAGGCTAAAACACAACTTTCCTGGTGCATTGTGAATCTCAGCTGTTGCCACTGCTCAGCTGCTGGTTGTGACTGCTAAGCATTTACCCTGAGCACTGAGGCCATGGCGCTCGGAAGAAGAGAGGCAGACGCTAACCTTGGCACACACTAGGCATCCTCTCCTATGGAAATTCTTGGAGAGGGAAGGAAAAGTACTAGCAAACCTACAGCGAGCCTTCCTCTAAAGGACAGAGCTAGAGGATAGCTACCAAGGGTGAATGAGTCATCAACCTATACTATGTCTTCTTGAAAGATGGGTTACTGAGTCCAAAACCCACAGTGTCTTCATTTAGACCTCAGGGAGCATGGCATTTATTTTCTGGCATTTGTGAATCACCAAAAGAATGTCAAAAACATAATAAAACCCCAGGGTAGCTGGTGTTTTCTGTGTTTGCTGCCTACCTGAGAAGCCGTAAAGCAGAATAATGTTATTACCAAATGAAACCACACATATTAATTAATGGAAATATAAGATCCATTTTATGGTGGAGAACAGAAAGTTTGTTCCTCAGAAAGAGTGGCCATTTTCCTGTGTTTGTTCCTCAGAAAGAGTGGCCATTTTCCTGTAACAGGAACATTGGTATTTCCAGTTGAAGTCAAGAGACAAGGTCTTTCCCACAGGCTGATAAGCAGTTTGGCAGTGTTTGTCAAAATTTAAAATGCATATACCTTTCACCCAGCTATCTCGATTCTCAGAAATCTTTCAAGCAGGAATATACAAGCGTGCAATGATAGATGTACAAGGATGTGTGTTGCTGCAGTTTTTATAACATCAATAATGTGAAACATCTTGTATGTTCATCAACAGTGATGTAGTTAAATAAATTTAGTACATTCATACCATATACTATGCAGCCATTAAAAAGAATAAAGTATATAAAACACATATAAAGATATTGATTTTTTATTAAATAAAAAGAGGGGATGCACAACAATATACATGGGGTGATCTCATTTCTGTACAAAAAAAGTTCTAGATAGGTAGAAACATAGATATAGACACATTGATAAAACAGGTATGTATTCTCCAAGAATACATACCTAATTGTTAGCAGTGATTATCTCTGAAACTAGAGTAGGAATTGAAGGGATTATTATTACTTGTTACTATAAACAGCTCAGTATTGTTTGGTTTGTATGGTTTTTCTTTTCAATTAGCATATTTTAGTAATTTTTCAATGAAGAACCCAAAACAAAGATCCTTAATAAATGTTTGTTGACTTATATATTAGTGCCTTGTTGGGAACTGAATACAGAACAATAAGGAGCTATTGAGTTGTCCATCTCTGCCCTCAGATGCTGAACGTTTGCAAAATCCACACTGGGTCCACACTCAGTGATTTTCCTAGTGACCTGGTTCTGCATTATTCTGTGAGGTGGGTATTCTTGCAGACATTCATTTTGCCCAAGCAGATTTAGTTTTACCTTAGGGTCTGCTCCATTCTAGCTCTTAGACAAAATTACAAGATTATAAGGAAACCATCCTTCTAAAATTTGTAACCTTACCTGGCGGGGGATATTATTTAAACAGGTTAAGTGGCAGCTGTTAATCCAATTAGTTGAGTTGGAAATGAAGGAACTAAAGCTGAGAAATTATTGTATGGATGCGTAACTATCCTTTCCTCGTCTCACCATTTTTAAATATGTAAAATAGTGAATTTTATTTCCTAAAAAGATCTTCTATAGTTGCACTGTCCAATTCAGTAACCACTAGCCACATGTAGCTATTGAGTACTTAAAATAGGGCCACTCCAAAGTGACATGTTCAGTAAGTGAAAAATACACACCAGGTTTTGAAGATTTGGAACAATAGACCCCAAAAAGTCTATCTCCTCAATAATGTTTATATTGATTACATGTTGAAATAATATTTTAATATATTGGGTTAAATGCTGTGCTCACCTCTTCCCATGACCACATCAAAATTACAACTAAACTACAAAACAACCATCACTGAGAACCACCTGAGGTCTAGCTGAATAGAAGTCCAATAACTAAGGATGTACAGAAGCCACATGGAGATTGGTAGGAGGGGCAGAGATGTGAATCAGGCTAGTCCCACACCCATGTGTGGTGGTTAAAAACTGGGAGGGATATCTCAGCTGCAGATGTACCCCTGAGGAGCAAGGGGTCTTAACCCCACACCAGAATTCCCAGCTCAGTGTTCTAATGCTGGAAAGAGAAGTTCCCATAACTTCTGGCTGTGAAAACCAGTGGAGATTGTAGCTCAGTGAGACAGAGGGTGGCTAAAGTCCCAGGTGTTCCTCTTAAAGGGCCTATGCATAGACTTACTCACTGATGGACTTACTGTCTCTGAGCTCCAGCATTAGGACAACAGCTCAAAAGCCTCCAGGGACATGTGGAGGTGAAACTGAATTATCTGGCTACAAGGGAAGCCTGGAGGGGCAGCTTTCCCCCAGACAGAAGTGCAGGCAGAGGCCATTGTTATTCTGTTGAGCTCTTCCCCCAACCAGCATGCAGATGTAGGTGACTGCCATATCTGAGTCTCCATCTCCCTGGCCAACACCGTTCACCCACCCTGGTGATTCCCACCCAACTTGCCGGCCCACCCAAGCTGCTTCCAATGGCTTTTCCATACAAATGGCCTGTTTTGGCTCATGCTGTGGACTTTCTTAAAATCTCTTAAAGGTTCACAAAACCCAAACAAGCAACATCTGGCTTTGGCATGTCCCATACCTCTGGCTGAGCAGAGCACTAGCTAAGCCTGGCACTAGTGGCAGCTGGCCTCAGTTTGTGACTTGGCCTCTTAAGGCACCTCCAAGCTCAGCGCAAGCGGTGGCCATCTGTGGATTGCTTTGTGGGTCATGCCAGATGGCCCCAGGCTGGGCACAGCCTGTGGCTGAACTTGACCTGTGACAGGGCCTTTTCCAGGAGTCCCTGGGACTGACATTCCCAGTGACTAGCTTTAGACTGAGACAGAGCATTACCTGACAACCTCCAAGGACAACACACACAAAGAGCAAACTGGGCGGGCACCAGAGCCCTGCTAAAATAATTCCTACTCCATAGGGTCAGCCCCTGCATAACAGCTCCTTCACTGCAGTCATGGCCAGTCCTCACTACCAGCCTGAGGGTCAATCCTTCCCACTGACGTGTAAACAGCAACCAAGGCTCAACTACAACAGAAGGACACACACAACCCACACAAGGGACATACTGGACCAACTGGCTCAGGTGGTCAGGGAGACTGTGCCACTGGGCCCCACAGCACACCTACTACACAATGCCACTCTAAGACTGGAAGACATAGCAGCTCTACCTAATACGTAGAAATAAACACAGGGAGGCAGCCAAAACGGGGATACAAAGAAACATGTCCTAAATGAAAGAAAGAACAAAGCTCTAGAAAAAGAACTAAACAAAATAGAGACAAGCAATCGGCCAGATGTAGAGTTCAGAACACTAGATATAAGGATGCTCAATCATCTCAGGGAGAACTTCAACCACGAGATAGGAAACATGAAAAGGGAGAAAGAAAACATGAAAAAGAACCAGCCAGAAATGAAGAATACAATAACTGAAATGAAGAATACATTCCAGGGAATCAACAGTAGATTAGATGAAGCAGAGGATCAAGTCAGCAATGTAGAAGGTATAGTAGCAGAAAACGCTCAATCAGAACAGCAAAAAGAAAAAAGAATCCAAAAAAAAAAATAATAATGAGGAGAGTTTAAGGGGCCTCTGGGACAACATCAAGCATAACAATATTCACATGATAGGGATACCAAAAGGAGAAGAGAGAGAGCAAGGAACTGAAAACCTATTTTAAGAAATAATGACAGAAAACTACTCTAACATGGTGAAGGAAATAGACATACAAACCCAGAAAGTACATAGTGTCTCAAACAAGATGAACCCAAAGAGTCCCATACCAACACACATCATAATTAAAATGCCGAATGTTAAAGACAAAAAAAAAAAAGAATTTTAAAAGCGGCAAAAGAAAAGCAGTTAGTTACCTACAAGAGAGTCCCCATAAGACTGTCAGCTGATTTCTCAACAGAAACTTCGCAGGCCAGAAGGGATTGGCAGGAAATATTCAAAGTGATGAAAAGCAAGGATCTACAACCAAGATTACTCTACCCAGCAAAGCTATCATTTAGAATCGAAGGACAAATAACGAGCTTCCCAGACAAGAAAAAGCTAAAGGAGTTCATCACCACCAAACCCGTATTACAAGGAATGTTAAAGGGTCTTCTTTAAGACAAAAAAAAATAAAATAAAAAATATAGGGCTGTCCCGGTGGCTCAGGCGGTTAGAGCTCTGTGCTCCTAACTCCGAAGGCTGCCGGTTCGATTCCCACATGGGCCAGTGGGCTCTCAACCACAAGGTTGCCAGTTCAACTCCTTGAGTCCCGCAAGGGATGGTGGGCTCTGCCCCCTGCAACTAAGATTGAACACAGCACCTTGAGCTGAGCTGCCTCCCGGATGGCTCAGTTGGTTGGAGCATGGGTTCTCAACCACAAGGTTGCCAGTTCAATTCCTCGAGTCCCGCAATGGATGGTGGGCAGCGCCCCCTGCAACTAAGATTGAGCATGGCACCTTGAGCTGAGCTGCCACTGAGCTCCCAAATGGCTCAGTTGATTGGAGCGTGTCCTCTCAACCACAAGGTTGCCGGTTCGACTCCCGCAAGGGATGGTGGGCTGCGCCCCTGCAACTAGCAACGGCAACTGGACCTGGAGCTGAGCTGCGCCCTCCACAACTAAGACTGAAAGGACAACAACTTGAAGCTGAATGGAACCCTCCACAACTAAGATTGAAAGGACAACAACTTGACTTGGAAAAAAGGCCTGGAAGTACACACTGTTCCCCAATAAAGTCCTGTTCCCCTTCCCCAATAATTAAAAAAAATATATATATACGCATGTTCATAAAAAAATATGAATAATAAAATGGCAATAATTGCATATCTATCAACAATCACTTTAAATGTAAATGGATTAAATTCTCCAATTAAAAGATGTAGGATGGCTGAATGGATAAGAAAACAGGACCCTAACATGCTGCTGACAAGAGACTCATTTCAGATCGAAAAACACACACAGACTTAAAGTTAAGGGATGGAAAAGATATTTCATGAAAATGGAAACAAAAAAAAAAAGCTGGGGTATCAATATGTATGCCAGAAAATTAGACTTTAAAACAAAGCCTATAACAGGAGACAAAGAAGGACACAGTAATCCGACTTCTGGGTATTTATCTAAAGAAACCCAAGACACTACTTCAAAGAGACGTGTGTGGAAATATGTTCATTGTGGCATTATTTACAATAGCCAAGATTTGGAGGCAACTTGAGTATCCATTAATGGATGAATGGATAAGGAGGAAATGGTACATATACACAATGGAATATTACTCAGCCATATAAAAGAATGAAATCTTGCTAATATTGCCATCTGCAACAACATGGATTGACCTAGAGTGTATTATGCAAAGCGAAATAAGTCAGAGAAAGACAAACACCATATGATTTCACTTATACAAAGGACTGACGATTAAGTCGCGAACTGGTTGCAACGATGTTTCTAACCTTTTTTGACATCAAAAGGACTATTCATTATGAATTTGTACCAACTGGACAGACAGTTAACCAAGTTTACTATTTGGAAATGCTGAAAAGGCTGCATGAAAAAGTTAAATGACCTGAACTTTTCGCCAACAATTCATGGCTCTTGCGTCACGACAATTGCACCAGCTCACACGGCATTG
This sequence comes from Rhinolophus ferrumequinum, assembly GCF_004115265.2. Classification (NCBI taxonomy): domain Eukaryota; kingdom Metazoa; phylum Chordata; class Mammalia; order Chiroptera; family Rhinolophidae; genus Rhinolophus; species Rhinolophus ferrumequinum. The sequence goes on from NC_046292.1 coordinate 80,536,568, forward strand.
TCTGTGAGGGAATTTTTAGCCAGTAAACAAATCACTGTATTGGAACACCCTCCCTACTCACCTGATCTGGCCCCCAATGACTTCTTTCTTTATCCAAAGATAAAGGAAATATTGAAAGGAAGACATTTTGATGATATTCAGGACATCAAGGGTAATACGACGACAGCTCTGATGGCCATTCCGGAAAAAGTTCCAAAATTGCTTTGAAGGGTGGACTAGACGCTGGCATCAGTGCAAAGCTTCCCAAGGGGAATAATTCAAAGATGACCATAGTGATATTCAGCAATGAGGTATGTAGCACTTTTACTAGGATGAGTTCGTGAACTAAATTGTCCGACCTCGTACGTGGAATCTAAAATACAAAATAAATGAACAAACAAAACAGAAACAAACTCATAGATACACAGAACATTTTGACTATTGCCAGATGGGAGAGGATTGGGGGTGGATTATAAAGGGGAAGAGATTGAGAAGTACAAATTGGTATTTTCAAAATAGTCATAGGGATGTCAAGTACAGCATAATAATATTGTAATAATTATGTATGGTGTCAGATGGGTACTAGATTTATCAGAGTGATCACTTCATAAGTAATGTAAATATCTAATCATTATATTGTACACTTGTATGTCAACTGTAATAGAAAAATAAAAAAAATACATTAAAGAAATGAAAAATATATATATAGTATTGGGTTAAATAAAATATATTATTAAAATTATGATACTTATTTCTTTTCACTTTAACATGATTACTAGAAAATTTTAAATTACATATGTGGCATATTGGCAGCCCTGTTTTAATTGGTGTATGTGTTAAACTATCATTAAGAAATCCAAAGTTAGCTATTCTTATTAGCTTTTCATTAAAACAAAATATAGTTACCTCATTAATGCTTCCTAATTCATAGATATGCCATAATATAGCAATTTATGTTAAATAATTTCAACCTATTAGAAAAATGTCATATACAGACATTAGCTCATTTGCTTATGTTTTAGAAAGATTTTACTAAAGATGTTAAAGTTAGATTATCTGTTCCTAAGTCCCAGCTCTACTGTTTATCAGCAACATGACCTGGGTAAGCAGTTTGATACATCTGGTCCTCTGTTTCCACATCTGTAAAATGAGGATCGTAATGGTGCTTACCTCATTGAGTTGTGAGAATGAGAGCAATGAATGAATGAAAAACTCTAACTACAATGCCGGATTTTATACAATGCTGAATAAATTGTAGGTATTACTATTATTATTTCACTTTGTCAGATCTGTCACTTATTCTATTAACCTTCAAGACAGGTTAGTCTATATAATAAATCTTTCATCTGCCTTTAAATAAGCTAATTGGAACTGTGAGTGAGCCATCAAAATTTAATTCTCCTCACCCCTGAACTGATTATACAATTATTATCCAAATCAAAGAGACATTTTGATACATTTTATCAAAATAAATGAAAAATTCCAATCACCAGATCAGCATTCAAAATAATTTCATTTTGATAAATACTAAAATTTCCAGGTTTAATAAAATGTAACAAATATCTAAAATGGTTTCTATTCTGTTTATTATTGTCAAATCCCTAATGTGTAAAATAAATAAGTTCTCCTTACTGAATTATTTGTATAAAAATTTTCTCATTCTATAATTTGGAATTTTCTTACCCAAATCCTTATTTTTTCCTCGATTATAAGTCATAATAATAGCTAATATTTATTACTCACTGTGACAAAAGTCACACAGTTACTTAGTAGCAGAATTACTAGACTCTTAACCACTACGCACTAAGAAATATCTTTAAATTATTTGAAAGCTTGAGTTCAAATATGTTTTATCCCATTAAGCTATGAGTTTTGAAACAGGCAGAGAAAAGACAGCAAACTTCCATGTTCTCTCATTACAACCTCATTAAGCAACAACTTCTTCTAGTCATGTTCTGATATTGTTGAATGAGATAGTTTCAACACACTCAAAACCCATGAAAAAAATACTTCTGTTGTCTATGTCTTAAAGTTAGTTCTCTTTGTGGATAGTTTTAAAATTTGATTGGAAAAACCCAGCTCCAGACATTCAGAAGTCTTGAAAAAAGAAAAACAAACACCCCGCTGAGTCTATAGAAGCTGAAAATTGAGAACTCACAAATTCCTCTTCTCCCAATAGCTCCCATAGGGCACTAGGTAAATATTGACTACCAACCACATCCCTGAAAGTGGAGAAAATGCCCTCCTTTAGACACTCTTCATACTGGTGTGGACATCCTGGCTCAAAGAAGGTATATTTGTCCTTTGGACTAAAAAACTGGCCATGCAGGAGAGTTTAAGTCATAATTTGTTTCAAAACCTCCAGGAGATGCCCAATTCACATGCTCAATTTCTTCATCATGGTTAATCTCTTATAGAAATAAAAGATGCAGCCAAATGACAAGAATGTTACCTAACCTGAAATGAGCTCTGTGTATAATGTGTTGGTTGATGATAGGCTGTGAACTGCCCTAATGGCCTTAGCAGTAAAAAAATAAAAAGACATCCAGCTTTCTTATCAACACCAAACAGTTTCATAATCACTTGTAGAACTGAAGGAAACTAACTTCTCACTGCAATCCAGTCCGTAAAGATAAGATGAATTTTGAAATTACCTTGCTACTTAACCAAGTATTATGAAAAATGTTGTTAATAACTGGTAGTGGTGATATATTTCACCACCAAGCTATCTGACACATCAGTGGGTTTCTGTGTGACAAAACATGTGCTAATTAGAGAAATGTATCTGCTAGGAATCCTGGAGAAAACAGCATAAGTCGATGTGATTGAGAAGGTCTGTCTTATGCATCATTTCTCATTCTCTTGTGTTTGTTGTACAGCCCATTTAAAAATATATACATATTATTTACCAGTGGGGAAAATGTCAGGGAAAAAGAGAGTTAAAGAAACAAATACATCACAGCTGTTTGCCAAAAGCTCCTTATGGAGAGATCCAACACGATATCTCAGCCAAAAGTACAATTTGATATTGATCAGATCACGGCTTAAACTTTTGATGTGCTTTAATCTGATTTAAATAAGTTTTGTTTTAAATAAATTAACTTTTGGCTGTGTTCAAAAGAGTTGTATTCAGAGAGGGAGTGTAAATATATTGCTTCCTATTCTTGGGCCATTAAGTAGAGGCTCACACCTCTTTCTAGGGTTTCTGGCATCAGAACTTCTCCACACTCATAGCTTATCTCATTTCAGTGGCAAAAATATGTCAGAATATGAATTAGTTCCAATATTATTGGTTTGAAATTCATAGGTTATTGACGGATTGATTCCTGACACAGCTGCAAATGAGCTCTTCTCCGACTAGAAATAATTTGTTTCTAGTTTCCTCATCTATAAAATGAAGTTATTGAAGACCTCTCTTATCCCCAGGAAAGTATTTCATAAGTTTGAATTAGATTGTTCAGTAAAGCTCATTGATCAAAGGTTCTGTGTGACTCTAATGCCGTAATATTACTGGAGCGAGAGACTAGAAGAGGTATCAAAGGGAAAGTATGGTGCTCTACTCTTCATTATAATAGTAAAACTATTTTAAAGGCTCTCTTTGTGACTAGATCTTTTGAACGCTACAAATGAAGACTTCTACACCATCAAAGCAAGCCAAGGGTGTTGTGGCCAGACAGGCTCTTCCTCACAGATGCGGTACACAACGCGTCAAAGGAAAGACGCATGGCAGCACGTCCACTGATGCTTCCCCATCACTTTGAGAGCATACCTTGCTTTGCTAGATAGACACAGACCACAGGAAATGCCCAGATATGGGCTTGTTCACTGTCACCAGATATGGCCGATTTAGGCAGGAGTGGAGATCTGGAACGCGTTCTGTTCAGTGGGGTGGGGAGGACACTCGGCAAAGGGCGGGGTAGACTTGCCAAATACAATACAGGAGGTGCACTATTTGGGACATACAGATACAAAACTTACTATCCTTTGTGTTTATTTGAAATTCAAATTTAACCCAGCATCCTCTATTTTTATTTGCTGTCAGGCAACCCTAGGCCGAGAGCGGAGGGAGGATTTCCACAGGTGCAGAAGAGGCTCCTAGGAAGAACCTATTCTAGTGGGCAGGACAATATCTGTAGTCAACACGACCCTAAGCAATGGCTAGTAATGGCAGTGCAGGTAAGTGGTCAATAAAGGCAGCGAGGGTAGATATGGGGAAGCTAGGGGAGAAGAGCACAATTAGTTATTAGAACTGGGCACAAGATCAAAGCCACACTAGCAGGAGCCAGCTGATGCTGAGTTCCAAAACACTGCGCTGGAGCGGTGGTTCTCAATGTTTCCGTATCCACACCATCCACAAAACCAAACACTTGAATCAGTAATGCCTTACTTTAATATCTCCCCAGAGGCATTTCTCCCAACAAAGAGGTGAGGTCTGAAAAATCCACCCCAAAGCTTCTATCATACATCACCACCACAAATGAGTTTATCCCTCCAATTAGCAATTTTCTGAAGATCATTCTTTTTTTACCAAGAACGGATTTGAGGTGAGTAAGATGAAAACAAGGAGACCCATGAATACACTAATTCAGTAGATCAGGTGAGAGATGATTTGAGTTGGACAGGGTGGGTGGTGGCAGTAGAGACAGAGATGTGAAAAGATTAAAGAGGCCTTTTGGAGAAAGAATGAAGAAGTGTCAGTAAGGGGTTTCCTCCAGGACATAAGGGAAAGTGCCAAGAATGCCTCCTAGGTTTCTGGCCAGCCATGAAGGATTCTGTGTTAGGGGAGAAGAGCAGGGCCAATTAGATTATCTCTCCTGAAAGAAGAAACTGAGACCAGATGGTGGAAGTGGATATAGTTGAGATGTCATAATACACGGCTGGAGGTAACTGCCATACTGATCTCAGAGCAGGAGGAAGATAAGCAACAGCAAAGAAGAAAACAGAGACAAGAATTCCATGGCCCCTCAGAGGCGTAAAGGCTGGCCTTGCAGGCTTTCTGTCTGTTCTTTGAACACATCAAGTGCATTTCTATCTGAGTCCCCTGCCCTTCTGTTTCCTAACTTGGAATGCTCCCCCCCACCCATTTATCTCCTTTGTGTGTTTCATCTACCCACTCAAATGCCACCCACTCAAAAAGAACTTTCCCCCACCACCCAATCTGAAATAGCACCCAGTTTCTTATTATCACATTACTCTCTTCTATTGTTTTCCAAACACCATCTTCTGAAATTGACATACGTTTACAAGTGTCCTATCCACCACCCCACCCTCTAGAATGCAAGCTCTCAGGCTGCAGGGACTTGTCTGTCCTTTCCACGCTGACTCCCCAGCCCCTAGAACAGCACCTGGTGCAGTGATCCCTCAGTGAACACCTGGTGAATGGGGTTCTGACAGATGGTTTCCCAGTTCCAGGTTCTGACCATAGCTTGTTTTCTGCCCTTGCGTACTGTAAAATAGTCATGTCCTTATAATAACCCTTTCTTTTCCTTGATCTCATTTAAATGGCTTCTTTTCCTTACCAGCAAAAGGCCTATCCCAGAACATACTTAGGAATCTAAATAAACAGTGGGGCTTGATGAAGGCTAGGGGATATGTCAACCCTTCATCAGGGGAAGAGCCACAGATTTTTAAAAATTAGAACAAGTATATCAAGAGAAGGAAAATGCACTAAGAAAGATACTAGCCTACTGCCTGTTAAAGAACATTAGCCAATGCAAAGATTTTATTCCTTTGCGTAGGCTCTCTTTCATGTGCAATCTGTGGGCTAGGCCAGAGATCTAGAGATGAAGAAAGGGCGGCCCCACCCCTGAAGGAAGGAAGTCTTCAGAGGGTAGATAAGGGTGACAGTGAAGGCAATACAGGTCGTAAGCACTCTGTAGCAGTCTGCAGATCGTGCTTGGGCCCTGACGGCCACCAAGGAGGTAATTTTCCCACTGGCTCTTGAGGTAACAAAGGAAGGGAGGTCATTCCAGGTAGAGGAAACAACAGATGCTGAGATGCGGAGCCAGCATATCAAGTTCTGAGGGTTCAATTCAACATGGCCAGAATTCAGGGTATTTACAGTCTAGTGGCAAGCAATTGTATTGGGACAGTAGCAAGGGCCAGATTGTATGGACCTGTGTAAGGAAAAGTAATTTTCTTTAGTAAAATTAAAACCTAGAATAGTAAAATCTATCCCCAGAAAAATGCTTTCCTGGTGAACAGGACGTCACAGAGCCTAACTCTGTTCCCTCCCCGATTTTCTCCACCACTGGTAACTCTCAATGCTTAAGCCTCAGGGGACCCTGGTCCTTCTAGCTGAGGAGCTGGGACTTTATTGCCTAGGTGACCACACACACATACACACACACACAAACTCACACACACATCCTTTCTTGAAGGCTCTTTGAATTCTCTGTGAGTGCCTTAGAAAGAGCTTAGCAAATATTAAAGTTGACTGGGATTAATAATAAAGTGTGCTGGAAATTAAGAGGTCCGCTGGTCCCAGTCCAGGTTCCCATGGATGGATATCCCGTGTCGCCAAGACCAGTGCCATTGTTAGCCGCATCAATGACAGCTTGCCAGAGAAAGGCAGCGAGCCAGAAATCCTCCAAAGCTGCCTGTTGTGTAGGCTGACGGAGACTGTAGAATCACAAGGGGCTTTAGTTAACTCATTTAACAGGAAAGACATTCATTGGAACTGCTTGATTTTAATGAAAACAAAACCTGTAGGCTGGGAGGTTACTCTGCCCTTTCAGAAGCTCACATTAGAGATGAAAGCCTGAGTGAACTTTTTCCTCTGCGTTCCGGCCATGTGCCCCTCTCTATCAACTCTTTATATTTAAGTTTTAAATCCACCTTCCTACTCACTTTCATTTCCATAACCTTAGTAAGGAGTCTACTATACTTTATCTGAAGTATCATAATAGCTTCTAACTGGTCACGTGGTCTTCAATCCCCCCCACCTGCAGTCACCTCATTCATTGTTGCCAGCCCCACTTCTTAAAGCACAACTCTGAACATATCATGCCCCCTCCTGAACACTCTGTAACTCCCCATTGCCTCTAGAATGACAACTTTTCCAAACTCTTGCTCTCCATGATCTGACACTGACTTACTTTTCCCATCGTAATGCCTACTCCATTGTCTTAATACCACAGTTAAACTGAAATATAGTCATGGTTTATTCTACTTAGAATGCCTTTTTCTCCACTCTTCCCACATTCAAATATTACCCACCCTTCAAAGCTCACTCCAAATGCCCACACTTCCACAAAGCAATCTTGCATCCTGCTGGGGAGATGGAATCTCTCCCACCTGGTATCTCCTATAGCACATGACCTTGTATCTCTCTCATAGAGCTTACTACCTTACATTTTGTGCTACGGTGGTATTTGCATACGTCAGGAATAAAAATCCTAAACCACGAGGTTTGAGGTCTTATCTATGATAATCCCATGGAGCTCCTAGCATGGCATCTTCCCTCTGAACATGGTGTCTTGGCCTCCATTGTAGTTTGTTTGTTGAATTAGTTAAGTATTTTATCCCACAGAACTCCCAGCCCAGATGAAACTTTATTGGACTCATTGCTATGACATTTTATTTAGCTGTCAAATGAGAGTGCACATCAAGTACGAGTATTTGTTTTGCCTTTCTATTTTGTGTGGAAGGTGGTGGATGGTTGTTTGGGGTTTTGGGTGAAGGCAAACTGAAGAGGTGCCAATTTGTAAAATGTGACCTGGAAATTAATTTGTCCCATTGCTCTGAAGGCACCCTTATTGGCACAAAGTCACAGCTTTGGAGTTGCAATCCGAGCTTCCTTTCCTACGCCCCTAATTACTTATGTAGGCTTCTTTTGTCGGAGGGTTTTTTTTTCCATTCTTGGACTTTTGCCCTGCTTAACAGGCTTGAACATCCTAGCACTGGAGACACATTTGTTTCATCAGCTGTTACTCCTAAAGGATTTTATAGGATCAATTTGTTTAAGCAAACTTTTAATTTGCTTTTGTTTTCTCTTCAGGGAATTTATTTGTAAAACTGGAATGTGTATACACAAAATCAGATGATTAAAGTGAATGAAATGCCAGAAAGAAGAAAGAGAGCGCAACCTCGGGGGACATTGGGACAAAATAATGGCAAATATCCCAGATGGTGTCTTGAGTGTTTTCACATTTATAGCAGCAAATTGTTAAATTATTAAAGTACCTGTGTCTTAGTCTGTTCGTGCTGCTATAAAACAAAACAAAACCAAACCTTATACTGGGTGGCTTAAACAACAGACTTATTGCTCACAGTTTTGGAGGCTGTAAGTCCAGGATGAAGGGGCTGGTAGATTCACCTTGATGAGGGTCCACTTCGTAGTTCATAGCTCATCTCTTTCTATACCCTCACACGGTCGAAGGTGAAAGGCTTGTGGTGAGCTCTCTTTTATAAGAGCACTCGTCGCTTTCACGAGGGCTCTCCCCTCCTGACTTCAGTACCTCCCAAAGTCTTCACCTTCTAATCCCTTCTAATGCCCAATCCCCTTGGGCACTGGATTTCAATATATGAATTTTGGGAGGACACAAACAGTCAGACAACAGCAACTTGTATCAGGTAGGATGCTTTAAACTCCAGGAAGGAAGTAACTGACTAAAAGTAGTCCAAATAATAGGTGTTTATTTCACAAAACAAGATGTCTAGAGGAAGGCAGTTCCTGCAGATCATAATATCAGCCAGAGGTGGGTTCTTGCCATGTCTCTGCCTTCCTCTCCCAGTACGTCAGCAGTAGTCCTTACAATCACAGAATGACTGGCATGGCTATAAACTTCGTGTCTTCACACAACTATCTCCAAACAGGGAGAAATGAGATGTAACAAAAGGCCTTTCTCATCACGTTACTCCCTTTAATCAGAAAGGAACATTTTCCCCAGAATTCCTCAGCAGCTTAAGCCTTAGTGAACTGAACTGGGTCTCATCTCTTGGCCAATCACTGTCATAGAAAAATCGAAAACGATGACTAGTGGAGGCCAATCACATTCCCTGGAGCAGGGCACAATGCCAGATGAAAAAAGGAATGGGGTCCTGAGAGGAAGAAAAAGGGGAAATGGTTGTGGCGCTGATAAGCCACTGTACCTGCCAAATGCTACAGTATGTACTGCTCTCCATCTAGTTCCATACGGAGAAGGTACTTTGTAGGCAGTTAATCGGTACTGATAGGAGTGAATGAAGGACTTTCCATATACAGGCACACCTTGTTTTAGTGCACTTTGCTTTATTGCACTTCACAGATGTTGCGTTTTTTATAAATTGAAGACAATACCCTCTGCCAGCAAAAAGATTATGATTTTCTCTATTGCAATACTCACTTTATTGTGGTGATCTGGTACTGAAACCATATCGCCAAGATATTCCGGTAGATTAACCCAAACCCAACCAAATAATAATAATAAATTGTTATTATTATTATTGTCGTTATTATTATTATCAAAAGAAATGATGATGAAAGGCTGACTCTAAAAGACCAAAACTGTCTACCTGATTTAAGCTGTTGCTTGTTTTATTGTCCTGGATATTATTATACAAGGTTACTGGAAACATTTCTCTTATGTTTACTTAAATTAAGCTGAAAGGCCATCATTATTTATTCTTTTCATGTTGGTAGCTAAATGAAATAGTGGCTTTTGTGTAATTACTGGGCCTGGAGGCTTATCCTTACTTGTGGGAAAATTCCTCTCAATCTGTCCATCACCATAAGCTTTCATTCAAACTGAGTCACCCAACCTTTATCACTTCCTGCTAGCCTGACTAAAGCTGTCATTTATCTTTTATTACTGCTTCACAATACGCTTCCTTCTCTCCTTACTTTTTTTTATTGTTCTGTCTCACCTCAAATTTATTTTACTTACTTTTGCATGGATTGCTTGTCCCCTCGTGTCTTACATGCCCATGTTCACGCAGTGTTCTTTGATCATGCTGCAATCTAACATTGCCCGCGGATATATAAATTCCCCCTAGGGAAAGCTTCCAAGCTACAAATCAAATGTAAGACTCCAAATATCAGAGTGCTCTTTGAAGCTGTGCTTCATATTGAGCCATTGAAGAGACAGCAGTGGGGATGAACAGAGCAATTGAGCAATTCGAGGACGACTGAAATGCCAGGGAACAGAAAGATAGTTCGGCCTCAAAAAAAACTCAGAAACCCTTGGGCCCAACCGAGTGCCAATATTGTAAAGAGACAGGAGGAGCACAAAAGTTGTCAGAGGTCTGTTACAGGACGCTGATTTAGGTAAACAAGAGAAAAATGAATGAAAGAGAGCTGTGAGGAGGAACAACCATAGGGGGCTTGATCAGAGGCTAATTCAGAAGGCTTTCTTTGATACTCTATGACTTTAAGTCACTTTAACAGAATGTCAAGGGTTGTTCCTGCTTTCCCATCTTTCTCCATTGCCTGTTGCTATCCACCCACTTCCTCATTAGAGTCAACACCGAAGCAGACGTAGAATACAGAATACCTAATAGTTTCTCATAGAAAAAGGAATCAATCTAACTTCAGGTGAGATCTTTCTGCAAATTTCGTTCCCTTGAAATCTTCTGATAATACATAATGAAGAATGAAACGGGCTCTTCATTTCATGGACACGCTTGTATATTATTTCACTTTACCTCTCATAAATTCCCAAATCCCCAACCAATTTTGTTGCCTGCTCCTTCATTTTCTTCTTTTTAACACTCCTCCACCACCATCTATGCATTCTGACCTACCTCTCCTCCCAGATTCAAAAACAATAACAATCAAGTTTAAGAAAAAAACTGTCTTCCTGTGTAAAGCAATGGCTCAGACTTTGTCCTTGCCAACCCTTTCACAACTGGGTGTTATGATGCAATGGAGAGTCCCAGACAGGGAGCAGTAAACCAGGCTTCTGTGCCAGCTCCACCCTACCTGTGCCCTTCCGCCCCATATATAAAATGAGAAAGGGTTTAAGTAGGTGATCACACACAAGGATTTCCTCTCTCACAGGCAGTATGGCCTATAGTTAAGAGCAGGGATTCAGTCGGAGATGCTTTAGTTCCACCCAAGTGATTCTACCACAGACTCTCACAAGCTCAGTAACCATGGTCAAGATCCCTCATGCCCCCGTGTGTTTCCCTGACTATAAAATATGGAATATTAAAGTACCAACCCACCAGATTGTTGTACAGATTCAAAGAGTTAACATATACTAAGTACTTGGAATAGCACCTGGCAAATAAATTCTACGTAAGCAGCTATAGCAGACTATGGATTCTGTCTCTTTTTTAAAAACTTCACTGAGATATAATTCATATACATATAATTCACCCATTTCAAACGTATAATTCAGTATATTTACAGAATTGTGCAACTATCACAACTGATTTTAGAACATTTTTATCACCCCAAGAAGAAACCCTGTTCTCTTTAGCTTTCAACACCTCAAGCCCCAACACCCCACTCCCCGTCCTAAGCAACCACTAATCTACTTCCTGTCTCTACAGATTTGCCTGTTCTGCACATCTCATACAAATGGATCATACAATATGTGGTCTTTTGTGACTGGCTTCTCTCACTTAGCATAGTGTTTTCAAGGTTCATCCATATTGCAACATGTATCAGTATTTTATTCCTTGCTATTGCTAAATAATATTTCATTGTTTGGGTATATCCATTCATTGATTAATGAACATTTGGGTTGTGTTCATATTTTGGCTATTATGAACAATGCTGCTATAAACACCCATGTAGACATTTTTGTGTTTACATAACATGTTCCTTTGCCTTGGTTATAAATCTAGAAGTGGAATTGCTAGGTCCTATGGTAACTCTATGTTTAATCATCCAAGGAACCACCAGACTGTTTTCCAAAGCTGCTTCACCATTTTTCATCCCCTGCATAGTTTATGAGACTTCCAAGTTCTCCACATCCTCACCAACATTTTTTGTTTTCTGACTTTTTGATTCTAGCCATCCTTATAGGTGGGAGGTGGTATCTCACTGTGGTTTTGATTTGTATTTCCTTAATAACTAATAATGATGAGCATCTTTGCATGTGTTTACTGGCCATTTGCAAACTATGGATTCCTATAAAATGCCTCTTGTTGATGCTTCAGGAGACCTTACATCACCAGAGATAGTCTGAGAGCAGATCCAGATCCTGCTTCCCATGAGTCTGAGAAAATCCAGTTTATACAATTTGGCCCCTACAAGGTGTAGACACTAGCTATGTTCTTAGTGTTATTCCAATCAAGGGAAACGAGAAGAACAGGATGGTACATCTTGAGTTCAAGAAGGCTCCTCTTTAACTCCTGTTTCTACATAAGCCTCTTTCATTTCTATGAAAACTCTATATTCCAGTGTCTTCCAGAGACCCCAATTACCATAATTTGGGTTTTCTCAAATTCCGCTGCCTTGATGTCTTTTTCATGTGTGTTAGCCCTCCCAGTGCAAAGTCTTCAAGGATACAGAACAATTATACCTTTCGCATTGCACCTGGAAGTAATCTGTACATACTAACTGAGAAGGTCAAAGTCTTACCACATCTCAAGAAGGAGATTCAACTAGCCAAAGCAGTTTAAATCAGATTTGTAAACTTGAAAAAGTTGATTCACTTCCATTTTCTCATTGGTCAAATGAGATTCATAATCTCTAATTTATAGAGCTCTTGTGAGTAGTAAATGAGTTGTTGTATATAATATATTTGGCACAGTGCTAGACAAATAATAAGCACCGAATAAAAGGCATAATATATGCCTTTTATTTTATGTGTGTGTTTGTATGTGTGTACAGAGGGTACAACAAAATGTATACAAATTTTAAGAAAGGAAAACTCTATTAAAATTATAATACTCACTATATACCAATAACAGAAGATAAATACAAGTCATGTTTGACTTCTGCAATTACAAGAGTTGCTCAAAGTGGTTACCATCAACGTCCAGACACTTCTGATTACAGCGAACTACTGCTTAAGCAACACTGACCAAAGTGTCCACTTGTATATATTTTTTTGGCATCCCTGGTATATATACACACACATATATACATATGTGTGTGTATATATATATATTTTAATAACAAATATGTATGTCAATTTATGCCTATTTTAAATCAGTCTCTCTAAAATTGTCTGTGGGTTGACTCTCCAACTTCATAGGGTCAGTGGGGCACATCAGGACTCAGATAGAGGCTGCCTCAGAATACAATTTGCCTGGTAGTCGGGAAATAAGAGAAAGGGATTCCAGATCCACAGGGACCCAATGACAAGGCTGAATTAGCAGAGGACCTTCCATTTTTTAAAGCTCAAGCGGAATGAGTAGAGGCAAAAGGCAGAAGGAACTGAACATCCCGGGAAGCTCCAAGCCACGTGCCCTCCCTACATGACGTTGCGCCTTCCTTCAGTGCTCCTGGGGTTCTTCTCTTTAAGCCTCAGAAGAAGAATCAAAACAAAGTTCTCCTGCTCTGAAGAGAAGAGCCGCATCTCAGACAACGATCTGAAGCATCCTCCAGAGATGTAATCTGTCATCTTCCATATTCTTCACCGCGGTTTTAAAACACATGCGCCTGACAGCGACTGGCTAGAGGCGCAGAGATTCGGCAGAGTGGTCACTTGCTGCCATCTATAGGTAGAACATGAAAAGTGACCTAAGCGGAAATGAAAATTTCTCACATCCATTACTTCAATTTAAATGTAATTCTACGGAAAGCACAAAATAAATTTTGTGTTTATTCATTGATATTCCTAATATGAATAAATATAAGAAGGAAGATTTAGGATATCTGGCAACCCTATAATAAATATCATCAGATCTGCCTGAGAAGAGTGATTGGCAGATTATGCTCTCGGTTTGAAAAATAAATTGATTCTGATTTGTGCAGTCCTCCACAGCCTTTAACTGGGAGAAAGCTAAAAAACAGAGATCAAATTAGACTAAGGGATTTTTAATAACAAAAATTGTAATTGTTTTAACTAAAAATTAAGCTCATCAAACCTATTATAGCAAAGGTCTATTTGTCATGGTTACCATGGAATTAGGATTGTAACAATTATTTGAAAAATAGTAATTTCTCTCCACAGCTAAACACTTATGCATACAGACAAAATAATGGGCTTTAATGAGAGGAGCACAATTGTGTCCTGAAATATTTATACCAGCTTTGCAAATAAGTATAAAATATTTACCCGGTTTTCTCTCCAAACACATCTTTCAAAAGGAGAGAAAATCTCTAACTCACCAAAAATACAAATAACAAAAGAAGTTGTTTTGACTTATCTGGTCTGCCAATTTTAGGCAAATTGAAAATTCCGGGGTAGGGAAATAGAACAGGAAAATGGAAAGTGACAATTTTAGTTAGGAAGATGGAAGTAGACACACTTGTGCACAAAATTGTTAAAGTATTCATAATATTTCTTGTTGATATTCCTATCTCCAAGCTAGATGTGAGATCTTTGAAAGCAGAAATAGTGTTTTATTTACCCTTGTATATTCCAAAGCTATTCCACGTGCCTGAAGTTTAGACAATAAATGTTTGTGGCTATCTAAGCAACAAACATTTATTTTGCATCTACTGTGTACCAATCACTGTTCCAGGTGCTTATTCTAGGCACTGTTATAGGTAGAAGGAACGAAGGGAGGAAGGAAAGAAGGAAAGAAGGAAGGAATTATTGTGGGTTTTGAAAAGATGGGTGCTAACTTTATCAATGCAGTATAATATAAAGCAGGAGAAATAGAATACTGTTGAGCAGATAAGCTGACAAGGTTTTATTTGGCTAATATGTTTGCTATGGTGTGTAGCCTGCATTAATAAGAAGATGTAATGCACAAAGGCTAAATTTTGGTGGGGTATGTTGACTAAATTCAAGCAGATCAGTTGATTATTTCCAGCTGAGAAAGGCAACATCACGTTTAGGGGTAAAAATAGGTTCTCATCTATTTTGTTTATAACTGTATCTCTATTACTTACAACAGCTCTTGGCCCACAGGGCTCAATAAACATCTATGAATGAATATTAATATCATACTCTCCTACTAGAGGCCATGTCTGGCATACTTGTGAAAATGAGGCCTTCAGAGAGATGGAATGGTCCTCCCAAGGAGGACCATTGTTAATAGTTTAACAAGAAACTATTTGAATTCCAACTGGTATACAAATGCTTGATTTCTGAGGTCCTAAGGTTAGTCTTCCAGCCAGACCATGGTATACTGCTCAGACTTCAGATTCCAGTCCTACTGACACTAGCAAAGAAATCTACACTAAGAAACAAGTATAGTGAATCCACAGCATCTTCCCCTACCTTTGCTGCAGAGCTTACTCTGGCGACCTTCTGTCTGAGGCCATCCAAAGGGTTCCATGATAATCACTGAATTACATAACCTAACTATCCAAATGAGACTGCACTTCCATCTGTTAAGGGCCACCAGAGCCCCCGTGCAAAGAATTTCAATTTAAGGAGCTTTATGTCCCATCTGGAGCAAGAGGATTCATTCTTGTATAAGAGGAAATGATCATTGCGATTTTAACCTGGTTTTAATGGAAATGACTAAATTCAAATTTTAAAATGTAAATGATGTTTCAATATTGGATGTGTCAACTCACTGAGAGAGAATGATCTTGCTAACAATTATTTTCAAAGTCACATTTTCACAGCAGTATAAGTGCATTAAAAATAAACCATATAAACAAGAACTCTCATTGTAGCATTGTTTGTAAGAGGAGAAAACTTGAAATTAATCCAAATGCCTATCAAAGGATATGAAATAAAGAAATTGTGTTATGTTCATACCATTCAGCTTTGAAAAAGAATGAAGTAGATAGATCTACATGGGCGAATGTGACACAGCATTTAACATTTACTAATAAATGAAAAAAAGATGCAAAATGCTATGCATGTTTGTAATACAACAATAACAGTAATAAATATCAGTATATGCATGTCAAAAATCTGAAAGAATATACAACAAACTATAGACAGTAACTACTCTAGGAAATAGTGTTGTGCAGTAATTTTATTTTCAATCTTATTCATCTCTGCATCCTGTAAATTGTTTACAATCATCACATATTACTTCTATAATTTAAAAAAATGCTTCCATCTCATTTTAAATATAAATAGGTATAATAAATTTAAAATTAATAAACTGAAAGTTTAAAATGAGCTTATACATGAACTGACTATATTCTTTTAGAAAGTTACCCTGTGCCACAAGCTTTGTGTGTGTTTATATTCTTTTGTCCAGTAATCTTTAATACAGAAAACCTTTATTCATAGAGGTGTTTATTACAGTTCTATCGTAATAGCAGAAAACTGGAACCAACCCAAGTAGTTAACAGTGGAATAGTTAAATAAACTGCCATTCTCAGTAAATATTATGCAGTCATTTAATAAGAAGTGTTAAGTAGACTATGAAATAGCATGAAATGGTTGTTATAATGTTAAGGGTAAATGGCAAGATATAAAATTATATATTCAAATATGTGAAGTAAGATCTCTCAAGGGAAAATAAATGAAAGAAATTTACCAGAACTAAGAATAACATTGTTTAGACGGTAGCACTCTTGTTTACTTTTTTCCTTACACATTTATTTTCATATTTTCCCGTTTTCTAATTAACCATTCACTACATTTGTAATGGAAAATAATGCAATCCCTGCTCTTGATGGGATATTAAAGATAGCCTGGCATTTAAATGTATTCACATTTTTTTATTTCATTCGGCTCTTGGGTTCATTTTAAGGAAAAGCAAGTTCTAATCCTACGCTGCCCCTAACTTTCTCAGTGCTCTGGAGAACCCCCAACCTCTTCACTCAATAACTGTAAAATTCAACTATTTCATTAGGCTAAGTGAGAAATTAAATAGCTTATGAAAAATGGAATTCCCACAAAAGGAGATCTATTCTTCTAGAGTAAGCTCAACATCGCTGCTGAGCAACTAGATTGCTGGCAGGATCCACCATCCAACAGCAACGTTGAGTTTCAGTCACAGTTCAGACACTTACTCAGCGAATATTCTTCCTGCCAGTTATTTAATCCCTCCATTTTTTAACTTTTTCACTTACGAAATAACTGGGTTGAACTAGAATCTGAATTTTAGACTTAGAATTTTCCTAAAATAGAGGGAATCGGAAGTAGCTACTGTGTGCCAGAAAAATATTAAGAGAGATGCTATTACCTGTAATTGATGTGTAAAGAGATGAATAGACAAAAAGCATATAAAAGTTGACCAAAGTGACTGAGCTACCTAGGATTCAGTCCCAGTCTGTCTGAGTCTTTCTCTTTAAGATTTTGTAGGTTAGGGTAGTGTGGATGCCAAGGGCAGGATAATTTGTCCAAGGTGCATAGGACGTTAGGAGCTAGAGTTAGGGCCAGAACTCAGGGCTCTTGATGCCAGTCATATATTTACTTTACTTTGTTTTCTATTTTTTTAAACTCAGATGCAGATCTGAGTTACTTATAGTCCTCTATTCATAGTTCATTATCATCAATTATCAGTATTGCCTGGTCTTTTTTAATTTAACTTTTCTCTTTTGTTGCCTACCCTCACTGTAAGTTGCCTTCTGGGAGTCTTTCTGAATCTGATATTGCAGTTCACTAATTTGTTCTTCAACTATATTTTTTCTACTATGCGTCCTATCTGTTGAATTTAATATTTTAAACCTTTTTTAAAAATATAATCAGGATATCCAATATATTCTCCTTTATACCTTCTTGTCCTGCATCATATTACAAATATCCTATCATTGAAGTATTTTATTGTGCTTATTTGTAAATTCTTGTTTTATTTAATTATTTCAAATTCCTGCAGTGACATGAAAGTCAGGATAGGATAGGATGTATCCTATCCTGCAGTAACAAGTAATCCTGGAAATTTCCATGACTAGCACAAACAAAGCTTTATTTCTCACTCACAGGCAACTCTCCATGCTTTTCTCCAACTTTGACCCAGACTGCTTCCACATTGCAATTTCACCATTTTGGAGTTCTTTACCCGAAGTCAAAAACAATAGGGGGGAAAGAACATGGAGAACTCGTATTCATTAGCTAGAACTAGTCACTTGGCCTTAACCCAACTACAAGGAAGGCTGGAATATGATAGATGAGAAACATAGACATTTGGTGAGTACCACTTATTTCCACTACAAGGGTGGCTTGCTTAGTTTGCCGTCTCTCTCTTTTATTGTGTTGTGTCCCTCAGGTGTCTGTGAGCTCACTTTCCCCTGGGAGTTCATTGTTCCCTACCCCCATGTTGGCTAAAAATGTATATCTGTGGTAGGGGCCAAGTCTAGGCCCTAACAGTTGTCATTCTTGTTAGATTTAATGAGGGGAAATGTGTGTCTCAGGACAGAGTACAAAGTCCCCTGCATCCTAATCTGAGTTTGACCACCAGCCCCACACACACGGCCCTGCCCCTCAGGTAAGCTTTTAATTCTCTGCCCCAAGCATTGTTCTTCAAGATAAATTTTCCCAAGAGTAATCACCTACTGTAGCTCAGGGTGTGGTGGGAAAGAAAGAGAGGAAGGAATGTTGGTGGACCGGTGAGCTGGCTCCACTGCCTCCCTGATATTCTCCCTACCCCATGTCCATAGCACAGGACAGATGCTGAAGCTGCTGTGTCCCACGAGGCCATAGGACGGGGTGAAAAAAGAAGAGGTGTGCTCAAAGTCGCAAACTGTGGAACGCAAAATTTCTTCCCCTGGCAGTTTACAACCTCCTTTTCTCTACCTGGGGATTTCCTGTTCTTCACTTCTCAGATTAACATGCTGCTTTAATTTCTCAGGGATCCCCCAGGGTAAGGCTGGGGCGGGGAGGGAGCAGGGGTCTTTCCTAGGTCCCTGACTTGTCAGGCTCCAGACTCCAGAGCATTTTTCTGCAGCATTTCTAATGCCTCCTTGGAAATGCTTAAGATCCCTAAGATAGTGAGCTTTCCCAAAGAACACGGGACTTATGTTTTATTTCCTCTTGGAATAAGGGTACATGGTACTGGCACAGAGCAAGGCCTCAAAATATGTTGATGTGGCATGACTTGAATATCCCATTCCCCTTTGTGTGAAGACAGAACCACTTCTTCCAAAATATGCAAATCTCATGAGTGTGGCCCAAAGAGCACATTATCATTCTTGCACGAAGCCTGAACTCGCACACCCTCTTTTCTCAAATTGTTGTTCATATCTGGACAGTACGTAGAAGAATCGGATAAAAGGTCAAACATGAAGGTCATAAAGTGGCTAGATTTTCTAATTTGCATCCTGCATGGAAGTTGACTTTTATGAGCATAATTAAACATCAGGAAGCAAATAGATGAGATAGTACTGTCAGCATTTTTTGTTACCAGGGGAAAGTATGTAAACTTTGCTTATAACAAGTGCTTAAAATATAATAAATATAAATGTTTCAATCCTAAAAGTATAACCTAAACTGCAATTAAAAAGAAATCCTTATTTCTCCAACCACTTAATTGAAACACAACATATCATCAGAAAAGGGAAAAGGTAAAACTACTTTTTATTTCTTTGCCCAACATCCCCACTGTAACAGATGCTTTCGTTGCCTACTTCAAAATCATCCTCTACCTGTTTGTCCCTTACCTACCTCAAATTATAGAGGATGCAAACCTCAGACTTTGCTTTGCCAACCTACCTTATAGCCAAGTTGCTAAACAACCCAGTTCTGGCCTAAGACTTGTAAGAGAAAACTCCTTGGGGGAGCAAGGATTATAAACCTAACAATGGACCACTCCTAAGAAGAAAGATCTTTGCCACCCTGCCCTTCCCCTCTCTGCCACTGCTTCCTACCTTCAAATGTAGTCATGATATCTGAGCTCTTGTATGATCTGGCAACCATGAAGCAGCACAGTTTAGCAGGAAGAAGCCACACAATTAGGATAGCAGAGCAGAATGATGGAAGGAGTGTTCTGAAAGTGTTCTTAAAGATGCTTGTCCCCAAACTTCCTGTTAATTAAGATAATGAAATGCTTTACAGCTTGAGTACCTGTTTGTTAGTATTATGTTACTTGCAGTCAAAAGTATTCCTAAGAATTAGCATATCTTCTTTGGGAAAATGTCTTATTCAGGTCTTTCGTTCATTTTTTAATTGGATTATTTGGGGTTTTGTTAGAGTTGTATGAATTCATCATATATTTTGGGTATTAATCCCTCATCCGATATATGGTTTGCAAATATTTTCTCTCATTCCATAGGGTGCTTTTTCATTTTGTTGATAGTTTCTTTCGCTGTGCAGAAGCTTTTCAGTTTGATGTAGTTCTACTTTATGTTTGCTTTTGTTGCTTGTGCTTTTAGTGTCATATTAAAAAAGAATATTTCCAAGACTAATAGCAAGGAGCTTGTCATTTATGTTTTCTTCTAGGAGATTTATGGTTTCCAGTCTTACATGGAAGCCCTTAATCCATTTAGAGTTAATTTTTGTGAGTGGTGTAAAATAGTGGCCCAATTTCATTCTTTTGCATGTGAATATCCAGTTTATTACCAACATCATTTATTAAAGAGACTATCTTTTCCCCACTGAGTACTCTTGGCTCCTTTGTCAAGTATTAGTTGACTGAATATGCAGGGGTTTATTTCTGGGCTCTTGATTCTGTTTCATTGGTCTATATGTCTGTTTTTATTCTAGAACCATACTATTTTAAGTATGATAACTTTGTAGTATAGTTTGAAATCAGGAAGTGTGATTCTTCCAGCTTTGTTCTTCTTTCTCAAAATTTCATTGGCTATTTGAGGTCTTTTGTAGTTCCATACAGGTTGTTTTTTCTATTTCTGTGAAAAATTCCTTTGGAATTCTGATAGGGATTACATTGAATCTGTGGATGGCTTTGTTTTATTTCTTTTTCATATAGTTCATTGTTGGTGCATAGAAATGCTATTGATTTTTTTTTTTTGGTTCATTTTGTAAACTTCAACTTTACTAAATTTGTTTTTTAGTTTTAACAGTTTTTTGGTGGAATCTTTAAGGTTTTGTATATACAGTCATCCCTCACTATCCATGCAGGATTGGTCTCAGGACCCCCTGCAGATACCAAAATCCACAGGTGCTCATGTTCTTTATATAAAATGGTGTAGTATCTGCATGTAACCTGAGTACATCTTCCCATATACTTTAAATTGCTATTTAGATTGCTATCTAGATTGATTATAATACCTAATAAAATGTAAATGCTATGTAAACAGTTGTTATACCATATTGTCTAAAGAATAATGACAAGAAAAAGTCTGTACATATTCAATACAGATGCAACCATTGTAGGTCTAACTACGTAGTCCACATCAGCAACAACGTGACTTTTTTTGAATATTTTTATCTATGGTTGGTCGAATCCACAGATGTGGACCACATGGACACAGAGGGCTGAGTGTAGAAGATCACGTCATCACCAAACAGAGGCAATTTTACTTCTTCCTTTCTGATTTGGGTGACTTTTATTTCTTTTTCTTACCTGATTTCCCTGGCTCGGACTTCCAGAACTATGTTGAATAGGAGTGATGAGAGTCGGTATCCTTGTCTTGTTTCTCCTTTTGGAAGAAAAGCTTTCAACTTTTCACCCTTAAGAATGACGTTAACTGCGTCTGTCATAACTGGCCTTTGTTATGTTGAAGTATGTTTCTTCTATACCCAATTTGTTGAGAGTTTTTATCATAAAAGGATATTTTGTCAAATGCTTTCTCTGTATCTATTGAAATAACTATATGATTTTTGTCTTTCATTCTATTAATGTGATGTATCATATTTATTGATTTACATGTGTTGAACCATCCTTGAACCTCAGGGATAAATCCCACTAGATAATAGTGTATGATCCTTTTAATGTGCTATTGAATTTGGTTTGCTAGTATTTTGTTTAGGATTTTTGCAACTGTATTCATCAAAGATATTGTCCTGTACTTTACTTTTCTTGTAGTGTCTTTATCTAGCTTTGGTATCAAGGTAATGCTGGCCCCAGAAAATGAGTTTAGGAGTGCTCCTTCCTCTTCAATTTTTCAGAAGAATTTGAGAAGTATTTGAGTTAACTCTTCTTTACATGTTTGGAAGAATTCACCACTGAAACGATCTGGTCTTGGACTTTTCTTTTTTGGGAGGAAGACAGCTCTATTATTTAGATGCTAGTTCATTATATGCTTCAGAGTGCTTTAACTCTAGTAATTGCTAAGTTTTCACAAATTTTTAACTTCACTAAGTATACTTTGGCTGAAGTCATATTTAACACAATTTGTCAATCAAAAATTGAATTTATAATTTAAACAACCACGAGGCCACACAAATTCCTGGCACAATGCATATAGGACCAGCTATTGTTAGCTAATGCCTCATCACTGAATAGCTAACAGCTCTCTAAGAGCCAAATAATCACCTGGAAAGAAAGAAAGGGAGGGCAGGTACTAGAGATGCTAGAGGCTTCCATGACTACCCAAATAAACACTGGATCCATAGTCCACCTTGGAACATGGTAAGATTTTTCATTTTGTTCAAACTTATTGTTTCTTACCTTCTACTCGTACTCATAGGAAAATCCTCAAGGAGGGGGATAAGTGTATGTTTTTAATTACCTAAATTATTTCCTAAGTACCCTGACCTATTTTGCCACGTACAATGCAAGCACTAGTCAGACATAATCTCTCGTGTCTTGAAAATGTTGCCAAATAACCTGAAATTTCAAAACCTGAGGCTTAAAAACATACCAACAGCAATGGACATATACAATGGTAAATATTTGTATTTTCATTCAGTTACTGCGTCTGTAGTTAAAGTCAACAAAACAGGCAGCCTGTTGGAAAGGAAGCTGTAAAGTTAAAACAGGTTCCACATATTTTTAGCAATGTAGTAACTCCAAAAGGAATCTAAAGAAATAGACAATGGGTTTCTAAAATGGGTCACAGTGGTTGAAACTTTATCTGATATTCTTTGTTTTGTGGTTTTTCAACTACTAAGGATTGTACAAATATCATTCTTCAGATTCGTGATATTATTACACCTAATATATATATATAAATGGTGTTTATCCTCAGAGGATAAGTTCTTCAGTCACACTTAGTTTGAGTAGTGTCAAAGCAAAAATGAGAATATGCAGTATATACAGATGAAATAAGTAGCTACATGTCCTATAATGTGAGGGTCATAGAAAAACTCTTTGGAAACAGAGTCTAAAACAGGGAGGCATGAAATTGGTTCATTTGCAAGTACTCTCAGGAGATGCACCTGGAAAAAAATGATAAAGGCAGCAAACGGGCAGAGGGAGAAGCTGCTTTGCAGTGCGGGTGTGACAGAGGCCGTAGCCCATCCTTCAAAGAGCTCTGGAGCTGGCACGGCCCTTCAGATTGTCCCAAATTGAGGTAGAAGAATGTCACAGACTGAACTGTGTCCCCCAAATTCATATGTTGAAGTCCTAACCCCCATCGCCTTAGAATGTAACTGTATTTGAGGAGATAGGGCCTTTAAAGGGTTAATTAATGTTAGATGAGGTCATATGAGTGGGTCCCGATCCAACAGGACTAATGTCCTTATAAGAAGAGGAAGAGACACCAGAGATGCACACACAGAGAAGCAAGACTATGTGAGGACACAGCAAGAAAGCATCGGTCTGCAAGTCAAGAGGTACCTCAAAAGAAACCAAACCTGCTAACACCTTGATCTTGGACTTCCAGCTTCCAGAGCTATGAGCAAAGAAATTCTTGTTGTTTAAGTCATCCACTGAGATATAATCACCATGAGGACAAGGAAATAATTCACATTTCTCTTCACTGGGCACAACACCTATGGCAGCCTGAGCAGACTAATACAGAGAGCCAGGCTACTATTTGTCAAACTGGTCCTCCACTCCTGCCTGAAATTCCATCCTCATAAATTCCTTTATATAATCAGCAATTTAATTCACTCGTTCACCAAATCACCATCATCACCATCCCCATGACCACCGCCATCACCGTTATCATCATAACCATCCCCTTCTCTCTGTCAGGCACTAACAGTACAATAGTGAGCATGTAGCCATGGTTCCCGCCCCTTGAAGAATACAGACCAAAAAGTAGTTATGATAAGGTGGAAAGGGCAATGATATAGGATGAACCGTGTGCCATGGAAGTGCTGATGTGGGACACTTAATTAGACTTGGGTGGACACGGAGGGCTTCCGGATGAGTAGGAGAGCTTAGGCTGAGAGGGGGAAGGAATTAGCTAGGAATAAAGAACAGCATGTGCAAAGGAAGGGAGAACTGCTGGCGTGTTAAGTCACAGAAGGGTGGACCTTAGGGTGAAAGGAGACAGGATGGTAAGAGAAGAAGCTGAGGGAGTATACAGTGCTTGGGCCATCCCAGGAGTTTGGATGCTACATGAAGAGCTGTGGTGAGGCACTGAAGGGTCGAAAGCAAAGGGATGAAATAAAATCTTTTTGCAGAGTATCACCTGGCTGTAAAATGGATTAGATAGAAAATGGAGAAAAGATTAGATAGAAGATGGATGACAGATTGAGAATGAATTAGATGGAAGATGGATTACAGGTGGAAAATGGATTTGAGAGGATGAGTGATGAAGCAAGGAGACCATCCCAGCACTTATGCAGTAAATCAGTTGACAAAGCATGGTAGCCTCTCGTAGGGAAATTGCTGTGAGGACATAAAGAACCCTTCCAATCTGAGGCACAAGTAGAGGCAGAAATCAAGAAGACTTTGTAATTGACTGACCATCGGTGGTAAAGCAAAGGAAGAGTCATTTGGAAAACTAGGAGGATGGTGGTACCCTTCCCAGAGAAAGGATTAAAATACAAAGTAAACTATTGCCCCATTAACTGCCATCATCACATTCAAACCCTGCACATTATATGTGAAAGTATTTGCAAATATGTCACCCCACTGAGATATACTCACCTGGAGGGTAAGGAAATAATTCACATTTTCTTCTCTGGGCACAACACCTCCTACTGCTTGATATACATACTAGTAAAAACATAGGCTCTGAGGTCAAGCAGACCTGGGTTCAAATTCCAATACCACAAATCATTAACTACGTGAGTTTGGGGCAAGTGGTTTTATTAGGTTGGTGCAAAAGTAATTGCAGTTTTTGCACTTATTTTTAATCTTTTAAACTGCAATTACTTTTGCACCAACCTAATATTTCTCTGAGCCTCAGTTTCCTCATCTGTGAAATGGAGGCGCTAACATCTACCCTACTGGGTTGCTGTGGGGATTAGTGATTATTACAGATTAGTGTATATGCTAAATTTAACATATGTATTCATTCATTCATTCATTCACTCACTCACTTTTAAGCACCTGTTATGTGCCAGGTACTGTTCTAGGCTTGAGGATTTAGGAGGTACATTCCAGTAAGTGGGAGACAGACAATAAACAAGATAATTTCAGACGGTGATTAGTATTACGAAAACAAAACAGGGAGAGCTAATATAAAGTAGGAGTCCGAATAGGGGATAGATGCTTCCTTAGATAAGATCAGCATGGAAGGCTTCTCGGACCAAAGTACATTCAGCTGACACTGAATGATAAGCAGGAGAAAAAGCATTTTCAGGTAGAGGAAACAGCAAGTGCAAAGGTCCTGAAGTCTGCACTCACTAATTATTAATCCCCTTCTTACTTTCTTCCTCTTATTGGAATGAATAAAATCACTCAATTTGTTACAACTTCAGTCTCAAGATTCCCTACTGCAATAGGCCCTTTCTCTTCAGCTATTTATATTTTGTGGCAGCAATTCTCAGACTTGCCTGGACACTATTAGGGAACAGATTCTAATTTAACATGAGGTGGGCCTAGACTTTTACCTTATTCATAAGCTCCACACCTGATTCCAAAATTTGAGAAACACTGTGTTATACATAGGGCTGTGAGCCCCAATTTAGAAATGTAGTATATTACTTATAAATGTCCTTCTTGGAGTTTGAAATTTGATTCTTTGTTTCCTTCATAGCTCTCCAGCCAAATTCAGAGTTAGATAAGGACTTAATTATGAAGCGAGTTAGCTCTGCTCCAAGCTAGAGGAAGAAATGTGGCCGCGTTTTGGGCACCATTTAATTGGAGGTGAATATTAGCATATTGGAGAAAATCCAAAGAGCAATTAAGGAGGGAAAAGAACTAGCAAAATCATAAAACCAGGAAGTGTTATTTCCAAAAGCTGAACATACTCTGGTCCATAACTATAGGGAGAAAAATGAAATGTCCACGGGGGATTTATAAATGCCAATAAGAAATGCTTCAGAGGAGAAAAATGTTTCACTTATCAAGTATAAGCTTCTTGTTTTACACAGATAAAATCTGAAGTTACAAATGAAGGAAACGCTTACATCAGTCATGAAAACGTAATTTATAAAATAGAAACATAACTATTGTGTTAAGGAGACTACTCGTACATTATTTTCTGAAATAGATATGTTTTTGAAAAGATGTGATTATATCACTTCAAAACAGAGAGGAAGAGACCAGGAATGAGGGAGTGGAGCATCTTTCTAAAGAGGCCAAACAAGAAGGGAAGGAGACAGGAAGGAGGAGGAGGGAAAAGATCAATGCCCTTTCCTAGGGATCCAGACGCAGGTAGTTGGGTGGGACTAGCAGCTCCCTGAAAAATGAGTTCAATGGCACTGAGAGGGGTAAAGTTAAAAGGAAGGGGCCGCAGTGGCCGCAGCAGCACAGGGTCATATGGAGTTAGCAGAAAGAGAAAGCGTCCAGAGCAGTGTCATGTGGCACTTGGGAGCAGTGGCTAGAGAGGGACAGGGAGGCAGGGCAGACGGTCTCCACAGTGACCTGAGCACTAGGGGCCACGTACTGCCTGGAAGGAGAGGCAGTCATGAGGTGTCCCAGAGATTCACACACACCCCCAACATGCGCACACACGCGCACACACACTCACACACACACACACCACTTGCTCACACACATAAAACATACTCACACACATGCTCCATATGCACCTACATACACACTCACACACGTGCTCACACATACTTTCACATTTAGCTGGAAGGAGGAATTTCAAGGTGTTGCTAGCCAGAAGAAGTAGCTGGACTACTCGGAGCCTCAAATTCATTATTTGTCCCTTTTTTCTGTTACTACTATGAATGTTCAAGTGGAAAACCAAAGAAACACCTATTATTGTAGAAACTATACTTTAAGGGAATAAGTAGTGACCCAATCAAAAATGCATTACTATCTCAATTTTAATTAATTTCCAACTAGCAAGGATCCTGAAGTCTTTAAAAGACTCTCCCACAACGAGACAAACCACAGCCTGTCCCTAGCAGAGAATAAATGGTAGTGCTATTTGTGCTGGGGAGGAGTGTCCTTCTGTGGCTGTAATTAAAGGAGCAGTGTAGTCAGGACCAGAATTACCCTGTGAATCAGACACATCTGCAGGTTAGGAAGCTGATCCTGTAATAACTTTGGATAACAGGAAAAGTTTTTAAAAAAACAACTTATTTTTATTTTATCACTGTAAATCTGTGAAGTTAAGGTCCTTGTTATGATGTGAATAATACTGTCGTTCCCAGAAATATCTACTGAGGGACTCTCTGTATTATTCCCTGGGAATCTCTGCTCTTCTAGAGCTTGCGTTGTATGGGGGTGGGGGAAAAGAGGAGGGAGACAAAAATCAAATGGATAAGAAAAATACACAATATGTCAGATAGTGGTAAGCTCTGTGATTAAAAAAATAATAATAAGTTAGAAAAAAGAATCCAACAACCACCTCAGCTCTTCCTTCTGAGTGGTTTTCCATCTTCTTGAGGTATATCTTTTAGAAATTCCTTTAGTGGTGATGTGTAGGTGATAAACTCTCAGTGTTTATTTATCAGAACTGTCTATATTTCAGCCTTTTAGAGGAACAGTTTTGCTAAGTATGTAGTTCTAGGTTGATAATTATTTTTCTTCGGCACTTTAAATATATCGTTTCCCTCTTTTCTGGTTTCGGTTTTGCTCTTGATACTTCCACTATCAGTCTATTTTCTTTCTTTTTTGCGTAATTATTGTTTCCTCTCTACCTATTTTAAGAATTTTGCATTGTCTTTGATGTCTTGCAATTTGTCTTTGATGTCCATATGTCTAATTGCACATTTCCTTTTTTTTTTTTTTTAAAGATTTTATTAGGGAAGGGAAACAGGACTTTATTGGGGAACAGTGTGTACTTCCAGGACTTTTTTTTTCCCAAGTCAAGTTGTTGTCCTTTCAATCTTAGTTGTGGAGGGTGCCATTCAGCTTCAAGTTGTTGTCCTTTTAGTCTTAGTTGTGGAGGGCGCAGCTCAGCTCCAGGTCCAGTTGCCGTTGCTAGTTGCAGGGGGCGCAGCCCACCATCCCTTGCCGGAGTCCAACCAGCAACCTTGTGGTTGAGAGGGCACGCTCCAACCAACTGAGCCATCTGGGAGCTCAGCAGCAGCTCAGCTCAAGGTGCTGTGTTCAATCCTAGTTGCAGGAGGCGGAGCCCACCATCCCTTGCGGGACTCGAGGAATTGAACTGGCAACCTTGTAGTTGAGAGCCCACTGGCCCATGTGGGAATCGAAGTGGCAGCCTTTGGAGTTAGGAGCATGGAGCTCTAACCATCTGAGCAACCGGGACGGCCCCTACACATTTCCTTTTATTTATCATTCCCAGAAATTTGTCTTTTTGATGAAACAGCTTCAACTTTATTAATATTCTTTATTGTTTCATTTTCTGTTACATTGTTTTTCTCTTCTGAATTTCACCTTGCTAACTATTCAGCTTTTCTTTTTGTCTAAAAATGTGTCATGTAATACCTCTGCAGCTGCATCCTTTAAGTTTAATATGTTATATTATTATCATTCTATTTTTAACATTTTTAAATTTTCATTGTGCTTTTTTCTTTAATCCACAAGGTCCTTAGAAATGTGTTTTTAAAATTTCTAAACACATGGAATTTTTAGTTTTTCTTGTTGATTTCTAACTTAATTTAACTGTAGTCAGAAAATGTGACCATTAAAATTTGTCGAGATGGACTTTATGGCCCATTCATGATCAATATTTGTACATGTTCCATGTGTTCTTACAAAAAGAAAAATCTATTCTCCAATCTTTTTGATGCAAGGGTTTATAATATGTCAATATGATATTGTTTGTAATATTTTTGAAATCTTCTATGTTCTTATTGAATTACCATCTTTTGACCTTCAGTAATTGAAAAGAGTGTGTTAAAATATCTCACTATGAAGTTAGATTTGTCTATTTCTTCTAATTTTTTTTCCTTTATGTATTAAAGGTTCTGTTATAAAGTGCACACAAGTTATTTCTTTCTGATAAATTTAATGTTTATCATGACGAAGTGACCCTCTTTATGTCTAGTAATGTTTTCTGTCTTAAGCTGTAGTTTTTCTGGTGTTAATATAGTTACAACAGCTTTCTTTGTGTTAGTCCTGGAATCCAGCCTCTAGAAGTATTGACTACACGATAGTGATTGTCCAGCGGTGGTCCTTAAACAAACTCTTTAAGGATTCTCAGCTCACTCAGAACAAGTGTGGAGAAGACTTATCCTTCTCAGTAACTGACAACGA
This sequence comes from Rhinolophus ferrumequinum, assembly GCF_004115265.2. Lineage (NCBI taxonomy): Eukaryota > Metazoa > Chordata > Mammalia > Chiroptera > Rhinolophidae > Rhinolophus > Rhinolophus ferrumequinum. Next base: position 80,566,025 of record NC_046292.1, read on the forward strand.
CTTTGTGCCCACTCCCCCGCACCCAACCCCCCACCCCCATGCCCTAGGAGCAGGAGAAGAATTTGAAAGCTAGTAATTAACAGTGTCTCAGAACCTCAGGTAATTTCAGTCCAGGTGAGTAAACTGTAGTTTCATACAGCCATGAACATGTGTCATTTGGGGTCACTGTCCAGGTGGAGCCCCTCTCCCACAGCAGGGTGGGGTGTGGCCTGCCCACTCCTGCCATCACCAGTGACTTACTGGCGCTGCACCTCACGTGATCCTGGTCTCACATCCCTTCCTACGGGTCCCGGCTGCTGGTGACCAGCGGCTGCTGCTAGCTCTGTCCTGTGAGTCTTGGGTGGGTTTCGAGTGCCCATTGGCATTTACTCCACTGACTACGAGGGGGTGGGACCCTTGACCTCAGCATCCTCACTGGCGCTCAAGTCTAACAGAGATTCTGGTCCAAGCGAAATGCCAGAATTTCCACCGGGATGGCCGCTTCTCTGAGACAGGGACCAGTACTCCCCCTGCCCTGCCCTTGATGTGTTTCTGCGTGTGCCAAGTCCCTCCACACCCACGCAGCGTGCTAAGTTCTGCCCCACCTCAATTCTCAATTCTAGAGGGGGGTACTCATTAACCTTTTGCATGGATGGGACAGACAGATGGATGCTGCCTTCTTCATACTAAGAAGGGCAAAGGAAAGGAATAGTTGCCACCTCATTAATTCTGTTCTCAAAAAAGAGAAAAGAAAAAAGAAAATCCACCTGCTCTCTCCTCCACCATGCTTTATCTCTTTCCCTCCAACTTTTTCTCTCAATCTCTCTCTCTCTCTCTCTCTCTCTCTCTCTCACACACACACACACACACACACACACACACACACACACACACAGAACACAAACTGTTTTTTCCTCCAATTCTTTGCCTCACCAGGAAAAAGTCACTGTATTAGTCAGTTCTGGATGCCAAAACAAAGTACCACAGACTGGAGGACTTAAACAGCAAAAAATTGTGTTCTCACAGTTCTGAAGGCTGCAAAGTCCCAGATCAATGTGTCGCTAGAGTTGGTTCCTTCCGAGGCCTCTCTCCTTGGCTGCCTTCTTCCTGTGTCCTCTCGCATTCTTTCCTCTGTGCATAAGCACCCCTTAGGTTGTCGCCACAGCAAACACATCAAGCTCTACTATTCACAAGTACTGGTGTGAAACTCCATCTTAACTGCTCCAAATGGGTGCCATAAACCTGTCTCCAGTGGTTGTTTGTAAAACAAAATGTGGAGGTTTGGGTGGAAACAAACCTTTCCCTTACAACAGACATAACTTCCAGTCATGCAAAAAGAGTGAGCCACACATACAGACAGGAGGTTAAAAAGTGCCTGGAATCACTCTCACCAAAAGCAAAGAAAAAAATGAAAGCAGAAGTCAATGGTGCTCGAGCTGGCTGAGCCCCAAGACCTCACTTTGAATAACACTGCCTCGTTGGACATTTTTCTTTCACTGCCTTAAGGCTCCCTGGAAACTATTAATGAAAATTAGAGGTGGGGTTTTTTCCAGGAAGCAGTTCACCAAAGTAAAACTCAGCAACTTTAGCTGTCCCCCAATCCGTTCCTCCTGAGTATCTCTTCACTACTTTTTACTTCTTGTTGAACTTCTGGAACAAAACAGAATTATGAGCTTCCCTTTACACCTACCAGAACATAACTTAGTAGGGTTTGTTTTCCCTTTATCCTGATTGAGTCTATTAAAGCACAATAAATGGCTGCAATGAGCCCATTTTCTGTGATCCCAATTAACTTCTGCATGGTGATGCATTTTCTAGCTCAATATATCTTGTGCTCTGTTTCTTTAACCACTGCCAAGAGCTACTGCTTTCCTTTACCCAGAGTTCCCCCAGGCAACTGATCTCAAGTAATTGGAATCCTCACATCTTACCAGTTAAAAGGAAAGGAATGTCTCACAACCATTAGGATGGCTACTATTAAAAACACAGAAAATAACAAAGTGTTGGCAAGGATGTGGAGAAATCGGAACCCTTGTACATTGTTGGTGGGAATGGAAAATGGAAAACAATATGGTGGTTCCTCAGAAAATTAAAACTAGAACTACCAGATGGTCCAGCAATTCCACTTTGGGTCTATACCTAAATGAACTTAAAGTAGAATCTCAAAGAGATATTTTACACCCATGTTCATGACAGCATTATTCACAATAGCCAAAAGGCGAAAGCAACAAGCATCTAACAATAGATGAATTGATAAGCAAATGTGATATATACATACAATGGAATATTATTAGCCTTAAAAAGGAAGGAAATTCTGACTTATGCTACTAGATAGTTGGTGAAAAAGTAATTGTGGTTTAAAAGGTTAAAAATAAATGTGAAAACCACAATTACTTTTGCACCAACCTAATAGATACACCTCAAAGATATTATGCTGAGTGAAATAAGCCAGTCACAAAAGGACAAGTACTGTGATTCCACTTACATGAGATACATACGAGTTTGGGCAATAAAGTCCATGAACTTTGTTGCAGTGACGTTGCTAAACTTTTTTAATATCAGAGAGATTATTCATTATGAATTTGTACCAATTGGCCAAACAGTTAACCAAGTTTACTATTTGGAAGTGCTGAAAAGGCTGTGTGAAAAGGTTAGACAACCTGAACTTTTCACCAACAATTCGTGGCTCTTGCATCACGACAATGCACCAGCTCACACAGCACTGTCTGTGAGGGAGTTTTAACATTACTTTAAATGTTACTTTAAACATTTTAAAGTAAACAAATCACTGTATTGGAACACCCTCCCTACTCACCTGATCTGGCCCCCAGTGACTTCTTTCTTTACCTGAAGATAAAGGAAATATTGCAAGGAAGACATTTTGATGACATTCAGGACATCAAGGGTAATACGACGGCAGTTCTAATGGCCATTCTAGAAAAAGAGTTCCAAAATTGCTTTGAAGGGTGGATGAGGTGTTGGCATCGGTCGGCGCACAGCTTCCCAAGGGGAGTACTTCCCAAGGGGGGTGCAATATACATAGTGATATTCAGCAATGAGGTATGGAGCACTTTTTCTTGGATGAACTCGCGAACTTCATTGTTCGTAGAATAATCAAATTCATACAGACAGAAAGTAGAATGGTGGTTTCCAGGCTAGAGGAATGGGAGAAATGGGGAGTTACTGTTTAATGGGTAGAGAGTTTCAGTTTTGCAAGATAGAAAAGAGCCCTGGAGATGGATGGTAAGGATTGCACAACAATGTTAATGCACTTAGTGTCACTGAATCATACACTTAAAAATGGTTAAGATGGTAAACTTTATATTATGTGTATTTGTAGCACAATTTTTTAAATTAGAAAAAATCCATAAGTGAAGGTGTAAATTTAAAAATAGAATATTTTTTTTAAAGAGAAGGAATGAAGAATGAGAGTCAAGGTTAGGATGGGGGCCAGGAAAAGTGTCAGTATCTGTTAAGTATGTTATTGGTAATTTTTAAAAGTCAAAAGTCAAATGATTTTTTCAGCATGCAACACATTATCATTGTCAAAATGGCTGTCAAAATATTGATCACCCCTTTCATAGTTATACAGCAAAAATGACGTGTCACCCAAATATGCCTCTCCTAAAGACCTCAAAATGAGACCAACCCATACACACCTTCATCTTGGACTTCCAGCCTCCCGAACTGTGAGGAAATAAATTTCTATTGTTTAAGTCACCCAATCTGTGGTACTTTTTATGGCAGCTCTAGAAAACTAATACACACCCCTTCCTCAACAACCTTGAAGAGTTATCCAACTTTTCAACAGAGGGTTAGTTTGGTACCCTAAACAGAGTCTACTTACTAGTCTATGGCTGTACACAGTTATGGTCACTAGATTGCCAGCAGCTCTCTGGGGAGTGTCTGCTGACATTGTCTGCTCAGGAACTTTGGGGCCTGTCTATTCCACCCACGCCTTCCCTGTCACTTCCCATGTCAAAATGCAAGGCCCTATGGCCACATTATCTTCTCAAGTGGAAGCAGCTTATTGTACTTCACTTCCGCCTTCCCAGATAGTGGAGTAGCCACCAGGAAAATAGAAAGCAAGGGATTCTTAACTGTCTTCTCTTTTTGCTTAATCATCAAAGTTATGGCTTTTAGGTATTTGTTTTTCTTCCTTATTTTTAAATTTGTGTTTTATTTCTTTCCTGTTTTCCTTGTTTGGGAGCAGAGACTGTTGTTTACCAAAGACTTCTTTTGTATTAATTTGAATCTTGAATCATTACTGAGTTCATGCATTTTCTAATAAATGAAGTAGAAACTAATATATATATATATATATATATATATATATACACACACACACACATATATATATAGATATGCCTCTTCTAGTATCTCTGTCTTTTTAGTACAGACATTACATGAATATTACCTTCTCCAAAACCCACTTACATTTCAATTCTTTTATATCAAGCTAGATGGGATGCGCTTACACTGCTGATCAGAGCAGGCCATTTTAACATGCAGGGTGAGGGGAAGAGGTTTTGACCAGCTGTGTGTCAATTGAGTCAAAACATTACATCAAAATGAAGAAATGCTAAGGTGGTCAAACATATGGTGATGGAAGGAGAACTGACTCTGGGTGGTGAACACACAATGTGATTTATAGATGATATATTACAGAATTATACACTTGAAACCTATGTAATTTTACTAACCATTGTCACCCCAAAAAATTTTAATTTAGAAAAATGAAATGCTATTTTTATTGCTTATTAATATTTCAAACAAACATCACTGACACTTAGCCCCCACTCTGGCCTCACCTTATCTCTGAGCCTATCTCATTCCCTTACCTCACACCAAAAAAATGCATCCAAATTGTAAAAACGGTTTATTTTTCACTATCAGTTTTCATCATAGACATGCTGATATATCCCTGATCTTCATCCCAAATGCCCACCCCATTCCATTCCCCACACAATGATGGAAAGAAGCTCATAAAAATTATGTGTCTAAAAAGGGTGAGACAGCAGATGCCCATATTAATGAGAAATTGCAGCAGCCTCTTTTGGTGTCCCATGTCCCTTCCCCTGACTCACTTCTGATTTTGGTCACAACTGCAGTAGACAGTTCCTGCTAGTTTAGACTCGCACCCGCGAAGTCCACATCAAGCCTTCACCTCCAGTCTCCATGTCCTCCTCAAGTATTTCTCTGAACTCTCAGGAGCCCACTTGGCTCTCACGGAAACACAGCCCGGACACACAGGGCAAACAAGACTCCTAGGGTGACCCTTAACTGATGGAGAGAGCAGAGCTGGTGGTGGCTAACGCCCCACAGTCTCATCCTGCACAGACAGTTTTGGGGGGTTGCCTGTACCCTACTGGCCCAGGTGGAACTGAAGCCCCATCACCTGCGTAGCTCACCTCTTTCCTGGCCTACCTCTCTCCACTCCTTTCTTATCGCCTAGAATCACCCCTCCCTCAAGTCTTTGGTTCAGGCTCACCTTTCAGAAGAACCCATACTAGGATGATTACTTTTTTTCAAACCTGTATGTTTCGTGTTAGCTGTTTATTTTAATGGGGCTAATTTTTTAAAATGGTGTTTAAACAAAAACAAAACATACTAGTTATTTTCTGCAGTGCAGTGTCATTGTGACCTGAAAAAAAGTTCATACAATTTCTATTTTGCTCAATGGTTCTGCATCAGCCTACAGATGTGGAAAGTAAATCCCACAATAAGGTGTGTGTGTGTGTGTGTGTGTGTGTGTGTGTATGTGTGTGTGTGTGTGTGTTTGTGAGTGTACATGTAGCTATTACTAATGTAGGTTCAGTACTAGGACAGGTTTTTTATTTTACTTTTTAAGGCATCTCTAAGTTCTTGCAGAAGTCATAAAAAGATGCAAATAATATTTGTGTTCAGAGAGTACTTAGATATCATCTTATGCTATTTTATAGGTGGGGATGCTCAGGCCCAGAAAGTTAAGCAACGTGCTCAAAGCATCTCATAAGAATAATGGTAAAATTGGGATCAAACCCACTGATTCTGAATCCAAGTCCAGTGACCCTTCATTTATACCACATAATAAGATATTTCAAAGACAATAAAGAAGCCCATTATTTAAATGATGATAATAATAATAATAGCATTTAGTGGATATCTACTGTGTGCTCTGAGGGCTTTATCTACACAATTTCATTTATTTTACATAAACTTGAGATATGTACAGTTACCATCCCCATGTTGCAGATGGGAAAACTGAGGCACAGAAGTATAAGGTAACCTACCCAGTATCTCAGGACTAATAAGCAATAGAACCAGGGCCTTGAACTCAGGCAATCTGGCCATACAACTTAGAGTTTTCACCCATTTGCTCAAGTGAAAATGTATCATATAATTCCTCAGCTTTATGAACATATATTTTCTTCATGTATAATCAAAGTCATGTCTTTGAGAGAACAGGAAAGAAAAAACATTTTAAAGTATCTTTTCTAGTTTCACAGGGAACTGTGGCAGTGGTTGCTTTCTTAGGAAAAGGCCAGAGCTCAACTGCCACAACAGATGCCACTTTTCTTACTGCCAATGCAGTGACAGAAAGACTGGCCACAGCTATATTCTTCGTCTGTAAAAAAGGGTAGTCCTCTTTCTTCCTTCTTCCCACAGACTCCAGAATCCCTGAAGTTCGTTAGAATAGATGCTTCATTTAACATAGACTTAATGTCTGATGCCTACAGTGGATATTTCACAGAGATCGCCTTTGATGAACAACTGCCAAAAAGAGCCTTCATCAAGACAAAACAGTCAAATTTGAAAGGAAATGTGTTTCCCAGGTTCACCAGTATCAAATAATTACAGATATGTGACTACCTTATGTCCATATGGATTATATTCTCAAAGCACAAAAATTATCTCAGATTCCATGTCATTCTTTAAATTATACATCTGAAATAGAAAAGACACATCTCTGGAGTCTATTATAAACTTATATTGATTAAGGAAAGAAAAGCACAAGCAGAGTAAAATCTATTCTTTTTCTAACCATACTACAAGCCACTATATACTAAAGAAGTTTCCTTAACTTGAGAAAAACACTAATATATCAGTTAAAGGAACAAAATGACAAATGAGGCTTCATTATAGTTTTCAGTGAGAATTTCCTTGTGGATGAAATTCCTCACCTCCTTTTACAACAACATAGTAAGAAAGAATTATCAGCTTTGCATAAAACAAACAAACAAAAACTGATAGATGGGCAACACAGTTACTTTGAAGTATTTGTCATTTATCATAACATTGAATGATAAATGTGAATCACACCACTGTTGATTAGAAATGTAACCCTATTATATCCTGAGAACCCACATAATCCAGTTTTGGGAAAGCTACAAATTCCACACAAAAAAATGTCCAGCAAACAAAAGTAACTGAAAATAATTCCAGGTCTTATTTTTACAGTTTCAAAAACAACAAAGAGGTTCCATTTCCTCTCATTTCTAATTCTTTCAAATTCCATAATTGCTTCCACACCTTTAATCTTCTTCTCACTCTCAATTCTCTCAAGAAACTCTGCCAACACCTTTACTTGCATCCTTTTCTTTCCTCCTTCTCTCTTTGCCTCAATGCTCCTCCCTCCTGATCAAACCCTGCTTGCCACCAAGTTGTTTGGTAAATAATATTCTTCTTTCATGAAAATTTTCTGTGGAATAAAATTCTTCACCTCCTTATATAACATAGTAATAAAAAATTAACTTCTGATTAAAAAAACTATTGAGGGAGCAATACAATTATATTACTTTTAACCGTGTTCTCTTTATAACATTGAGTAATAAATGTGAAAATTATGAGTAAGGAAAGTGTTCTTAATGATAGAATAATAGAAATAATAGGAAAATAAAAACTTTCTTTAAAGCAAAAACTAGATCTAGTCAAATATTGTATTTGTTCAACGGTATATTGGTTGTCCAGCTAGGCACTTATAACAAAAGCAATACCTTTACATTGAAATGTCCATAGGAAAAACAACTTTTTAAAATTGTTATTCTGTAACTCTAATTCCTAACCTTCCTTTTCTCAGTAAAACAATTGTAATTGTGTGGGATTTGACTCTCCTCTGCTTCCCATCTTACTGGTTTGTAAAACAGTGATAATGGGAATATCACCTTGCTACCATATGGGACTATTAGATATGAGTGGTCATTCAGTCTGCTATTTTGGAAATATATTACTTCTCTACAATAAATCTGGATTCTAAAATGACAGACAATGGTTATGATCATCCATTGAAATAAATTTTTGTATACTGGGACCCATCCAGGTGATTCTTCTTCACCAAATGCACCTTTCACACCTTATCATTCCTCTTTTCAAACTTCTAAAACCTCCCTTCCAGATCCTTACTTTCTGAAACGACTTTGTTTCCCATTTCACCGAGAAATAGAAAAATCAGAGAACTTCCTCCGGGTCCCACCACAAATACCAACCTGCCTAAGTCACGAAGTCTGCACTCTGGTTCTCTCCGTGTTGTGAATGAACTTCAGAGGGTGCCCGTTCTCCCTGCACTCCAGGAGCATCCTTTCCTCTACCCAACAGCACTGGTTGTTGCCACGCAGCAGCCTACCCGTCTGTCCCCTCGTACCTGCCCCTAAAGAAAGGAGAGTCTGTGAGACGGATCCTTTCAGGGACTTTGCTTCACCTTTGTGCTTACACCTTATGTCTCCCTGTTTGGCCCCAGAAAGATAGCTGGTTAGTCAAAGATGGGTACGACTCCCCGGGCGGGGGGTGGTGGTGGTGGGGGGACAATCCAAGCCAGACACAGCCACGTGGGGACCAACAGGAGAACCCACGGGGTTCATAGAGGTGGGCACAGCCCTGCACCGTCCCCCGGCTAAGGAGAGCCTCTGCCTCTGTGGCTGCATTCCTTCCCACAACCTGCAGGGGAAGTGACTCAGTGATGTGCTCTCCATCTATTCATATGCATAACGGTTTTGTCCCTTGGGGAAGTACTTATCCTGAGACTTACAGTTCTGCTGCCTGCAGGCAAGAATGATTGGCTTAAATCAGTTTCCTGTTGTAATGTATGGGATTCACAGATCTTGAGATTGACAAGCTTTACTTCTTTTACTTCCTCACCTAAGTAATAAAAGCCATGCGTTGGCCGTTGGCCGATTCGGGGCTCAGTCCTTGAGGCTGCAGTCCCTTGACCCCACTTGCACTCTACTCTCGTCTACTGTCTTTTTTTTTAACCTTATGCCGCCCTCCTCACTTCCCACAACACTTGTCGTGCTGGACACGACAACTGGTCCAGCATTTGTCTCATCTCACTCCTGCATCCACAATTTTCCTCTCTAGAGAATCATTCTCATTAACATATAAACATACTGTAATTACTCACGTTAAAAAAAAATTTAAGTTTCTCTTGATTCCACTAACCCCTCCAGGTGCCATCTCATTTCTCTGTGCTCTTTATAGTAGAACCCTTTCAAAGTGTTACTACTACAATTGCTGTCTCCAACTTTTCTCCTCCCATTCTTTTGAAACCCACTTCAATCTGGCTTTCCTCTGCCTTTCCACCAAAATGAGTTCTTGTCATTCTCACTAACGACTTTTGTGCTGCTAAAGTCAATTGGTTAGTTCTCAGTCCTCATCTTACTTGATTTGTTCAGATCTTTTGAACTACTTGATCTCTCCCTCCTTGACACTTTCTAAACACGCCCTCCTGGTTCTCCAGATGCCTCAGGGGTTGCTTCCCACTTTCCTTTGTTAATTGGCATGGCCTAGAGTTCAAACCTTTTTTCTTCTCTGTCTGCATTCTTCTCATCCAGGCCTGCAGCTTTAAAAGACATGCTGACAGTCCAGGCCTTTCCTTTGAACACCAAGCTCAAATCCACCCGCTTGCACAGCATCTCCACTTGAATTCATCACAAACAACATATCCAGAAACAAATGCATATCCAGAAACAAACTGCAATCCCTACCCTCTTCCAAACCTGCTCCACTCACCGTCAGCCCCATCTCCATCACAAGCAATTCCATCCTAGTTTTTCTAACCTTAAGGTCAACCTTGACTCGTTTCTCTCACAGCATTCATCCAAACAAAGCCAATAGCAAATTTTGTTGCTTCTACCATCAAAATACATCCAACATCTGACCATTTCTCACTACGTCTACTGTTACCTGACTGGCTCTAGACACCGTCATCTTTCCCCTGGATTACTGCAGTATGCTCCAAGCTACTCTACCTTCCCACTACAATCTATTTAGCACACAACAGACAGGGAGCTACCTTTAAAGGTCAGTCAGATCATGTGACTATTCTGCCCCAAACCATCCAGTGACTTCCCTTCTCACTCAGATAAAAGCCCTCAGGCGGTTGGAGCTCCATGCTCCTAACTCTGAAAGCTGCCGGTTCGATTCCCACATGGGCCAGTGGGCTCTCAAACACAAGGTTGCCAGTTCGATTCCTCAACTCCCTAAAGGGATGGTGGGCTCCGCCCCCTGCAACTAAGATTGAACACGGCACCTTGAGCTGAGCTCCCGGATGGCTCAGTTGGTTGGAGTGCATCCTCTCAACCACAAGGTTGCCGGTTCAACTCCCGCAAGGGATGGTGGGCTGTGCCCCCTGCAACTAGCAATGGCAACTGGACCTGGAGCTGAGCTGCGCCCGACACAACTAAGACTGAAAGGACAACTTGAAGCTGAATGGCACCCTCCACAATTAAGATTGAAAGGACAACAACTTGACTTGGAAAACAGGCCTGGAAGTACACACTGTTCCCCAATAAAGTCCTGTTTCCCTTCCCCAATAAAATCTTAAAAAAAAAAAACAAAAAAAAAAACTAGGGCCTCTCTAATCTCATCTTCTCCTAACTCTTCCCCCTTAATCTGTTCAATTCACACTGGCCTCCTTACTGTTCCCTACATAAGCTAAGCACACTCCTACCTCAGGGCCTTTGCAATTACTGTTATCTCAACTTGGAATTCTCTTCTGATATTTACTAGATTCTTTCCAACACTGATTTCAGGGCCCTGCTCAAAAGTTACCTCATCAGTGTTGCCTTCCCTGATTACTTCATATAAAATAGCAAAGCTGTTCCCCACCTTCCAGCATTGTCTATTCCTTTTGCTCTTCTTTATTTTTTCTCTACAACATCTGTCATCATCTGTCTTATTTATTTATCCATGGCCTGCCTCTCTCTCTCAATTAGAATGTAAAATCCATGAAGGCAGGGTCATTGTCTGTTCCATTCACTGACAAATCATTAATGTCTAGAACAGCTCCTGACTGATCATGACTAGTTGTTGAAAGAATAGACAAATGAATGGATGAGTGGAACACTTTTGTTATTATGTTTTCCTAATAACATAGAGAAAAATTTTAAATTGTTCTAAACCAATAAAAATATCCACCACAGGGAAGTAGAACATGATTGGTAAAATACAATTTTTGGAGAAAAACTTTTGAGGAACTAATTAAAGTCATTTAAAGTTGTCCAGAAATTCATTGGCTGTAAGAATGGTACAATAAAATACACAGCAATGAAAAATAATGCATTAGAACAGTATATATTATTGACCTGAAGACTTGTCCATGACATAATGTTAAGTGAAAAAAATCAAACTACAAAGTAAGAAGATTAGCATCATTCCATTTTCTTTAAAGTTTCAATGACTACGTTATGTAAATAAATATATGGTATTTGGCCACAGGAAACATAACTTCAAAAAGAATAGAATTAAAGTGGGAAATCTCAAACCTGAATTATAAACTTCTATATTGCTTACCTTATTGAAGTAAGCATTTATTATTTTCATAACTTTTTTTAATCCAAAAAGGCTTTTAAAGGTGCTAATGTGGAAAAGTGTTTGAGCACAAAGCTATTAATGAAATCTGATGTAGATATTGAGCAGCTTTTGGATTTATGACATAGCTAAATCAAAAATGAAATATTAAATTCCCCAATGCTTGAGCCAAACTAAGGAAAATATTTACCTAGATAAATTAAAGAACCTCCATATTTTTCTTTCATTGCTTATGCAACTCAAAATACTTTCAAATAGTTTAATTAAATTTAGAATGCAAATATATCTAAACTGGAAACAATCCAATTTATTTATTTAGTGTGTGTGTGTGTGTGTGTGTGTGTGTGTATAAATGAGTTTATTGAGGAAGACACAAGGTCAAGCTTCCCCCAACCCCCAGCATCCCCAAGAACAGATCTCAACAACAAAAGAATGATAAGCATTCTGAGGGCAACATTTACCCCTTCTCCCCCTCCCCATTTCTCTCCGAGTCCCAAGCTTCACAACACAGACACACTGAACAGGGTGGGGCGAGGACAGACACTCAGGGAATCTCTGGCCAGCAAGTTTCTGGGTGTGTGTGTGCTTCCGTTGCCGTCTGTATGACACCAGCTGACGTTACAAAGACATACTGAGGCAGAGGAGAGGGGAACGCAGGGCAATCTCCATTCTGTTTCCCCTGTTCAGCCAAGCTTGAAATGGGCCAGAAGGGAAGCTGTGGTGGAGGCAACAGGTTCTGTTTCTTCAGGAGAGGTCCTTTTCTGAGGAGCAGAATCCCTCCCTAAGTGTTGGGGCGCAACGGGAGGCAGCCTCCCCAGAGCCCAGGTTCCCGGATTGGCTCAATCAGGGCAGCTGGGAATGGCTGCTCTTACCTACCACTGCTAGGAGGCTGAGAGAAGCCTAATTTCAGGGGTGGAGGGACATATCCTGATATAAAATTGTTTCTGTCTGCTTATCTTGACACACACCCCTCCTTCTGGAACTAGTTTGCTTTGAGATGAGAACATTGTATTTGTAGTGTGAACCTTCACTGCTTGTATCCAACTGACTCTATGACTTGCCAATCAGGGAACTTTATTAACCCACTTTTCCACTCCACACACCACCAACCTATCCACCTCCCACACATACTCTCCACATGCCTGAGGGGTGGTGAGCGAAGGACATAGTTCCTTTCTCCCACCCCAGTAATTCTTCTCTTGGAGATTCTCAAGGTTTAAGAAACTGCTTTAGGGGACCCACTCCCCCAGGCTTTGCAAATGGTATGAATCGGGGGTCATTTCAGACATGGCAGGACTGGGGGGCAGTTTCTGCTCATTTTCTACATTTCCTGCTCTTGGACTCACTGCAGGTCTGAGTCCAACATACGGCCTCTGGACCCCAGAGTACCTCTGATTTGAAGAGGGGCAGCTGAGAACCAGTCTTGATCATGGACCCTGAACACCGGGTGCCAGGCAACACAAGTGCCTACAGATGAAAGGGTGTAGACACTGCTAAACAGGTTGGTGTTTTGGGCATGAAGCATTCGTTGCCAACTCATACCCAATGTGTTGAGGGAGGAGATTTCACATCTCCCAGTCTTCTAAGAGATGACAAGAACGGCTTGCTCCTCTGAGAGGACCCCGAATTGCCATGTAGCCTAAGTAGCAGGAGTAAAGAGCAGATCAGAGCTGAAGGGATAAGGGAATCTGAGACACTCTAAGCTCACTTCATCTCTGCACCTACCCCGGTGGCCTCAAGAACTACGGCTCCAGGACCACATGGGAAACATTAGCTACTCCTTTATTCTGGCATCTGGATTTACCTTCTAGTGACTGAAAAGATACTCTGCTGCCACCTGATGCCAATGAATGGAGTGCCAACGTCAGTATGGAGCATGAGAAAATAGCCACAAAGAAGTAGGCACAGAAAAGGCAAGAGAAAGACAGTGAGGAAAAAAATACTAGTGAGACACAACTGCAGTGAGAACAACGCTGATGGGGATATAGGACACACAGTCCCCCAAGTCTGCTACTAAACAGCTAACAGGCCTTAGGTAAAAATGTTCTTTTTTCCTTTTTCCTTTTTAGAAAAACAGGGTTGCATAAGTTATCATTTAAAGTCTGTTTCAACTCTAAAACTGATTTTAGATTTGAATTGGATCCGAGAGTTGAATGAAATACAGGGTAGAGAATGGGGGAAGGGCATTTTGATTCCTGTTCCCCATCTCTACTCAAATTCCTTAATAGTGTTATTAATGGGTCAGATCAGGGGAAAGGAAAGTAGTAAGTGCTAATTTCTCTCAGCCTTGGTGCTGGCAGGCCCCCAATTTATTTTTGAAGAAGGAAATAAAGAGATTATCAAGGAATCATTTCTTGATTTTGTTCCTATAGAGGATGATCCAATTGTTGGATTTATATTTATTTGGGGACTCTGTTAGTTTTAGTGATTTGGAACTTTCAAAGTGTCATAGAGCTATGGTAGAATAAATATTACACAATAAATGGAATATATTCAAGCACAGAAGCATAAGAGAATGACATTTAGAGAATGACACTGCACACTACCCAGTCCAGAATCTCAATTTCTTTAGCAACAAGACAGTAATTGTTTTGACAATGTTTAAAATACACTTTTTTTACCTACGGTTTCAATCTTGATATTTGCTTCAAATTCAATTCCAAACAAATTGGATACTATATTAAAGAATTAAATTCTGAACAAATTGATGACCCCTTTATATAATATATATTACATAAACATATGTATATTATTATACATATAAATACATAGATATTTTTATATATAAAATATTTATATAACATTTGCATATTATATACTTAAAATGTAAAACTATAAAACTGAGTTTTTCACACTATTGGAAAAAGTGAGTTTTCACACCGTGAAAAATCTTTGAATTAAAAGAAGGTAATAAAAGTTCTTGGCTGTTTGGATTAGCAATGATCCTCAAAATTTGTATTTTTTTATTATTCGCAATACTTCAAAACAAGGAATAAATAACATATTTCCACACAAAGACTTATAAGAATGTTCATAACAATCTTATTCGTAATAATAAAAAATTGGAAACAAACCAAATGCCATCAATAGGAGAATACACAACTAAGTTGTGGAATAATTATACAATGAAATACTACTCAACAATAAAAAGAAACTAATTCCTGAATTGTATTTTTAAAAAAAGGAAATAAAGGAACTAATTTCTGATACAACAATGTGGATTAATCTCACAGATATTATACTGAAGATAGACACAAGGCAGGAGGAAGCCAAACCCAAGGCAATCCTTATTGTATGATACCATTTGTATGAAGTTCAAGAACAGACAAAACTAATCTGTGGTGATTGAAATCAGAAAATGGTTGTTTCTTGGGAGGGGGTGGTTTATGTAAAAAACTGGAAAGAAACACAAAGGAACTTTTGTAGAGTGATGAAAATGTTCTCTATTTTGTTTGGGTGATAATTACATGAGTGTATACAACTGTTAAAAGTCACCAAGTTGAAGTAAGATCTGTGGATTTTTATTATATGCAAATTATACCTCAACTTAAAAAACTTGCAAAGGACTATCGTTAAATAAAGTTCATGCCTTAGTTTATTTAACCATTCCTCTAATGTTGGACATTAGTTATTTCCACTTTTTCACAATCATAAATTATAATACAATAAACACCTTTGTGCATATATTACATTGATCCATATGAGGTTACCAATCTTACATTTTCAACATATAAAAAAGGCAAGTTCCTATGTTCCAATGTAACAGATATTTAATATTTGGATTATTCCCTTAGGTTAAATTTTCAGAGTTGATGACCTGAGCAAAATTTATGAACATAAAAGGTTATTGATATGAGGTGTGAGCAAACAATATGGTGAATATTTAAATTTAAAAAATTTATTACAGTGAAAGACACATTGCCATTAATCCCCCTCAAAATACTCCCTCTCACTTTGAACACACTTATCCCATCATTCTTGCCACTTTCTGAAGCAGTTCTGGAAGTCCTCTTTCGTGTCTTTAATTGCGTTGTGATGGCTGCATCGATGTCCTGAATCATTTTGACTTTGGGGAAAAGCCAGAAGTCACACAGTGCCAGATCTGGTGAATAAGGTGGATGAGGACACACCATAATGCTTTTATTTGACAGAAATTGCCATATACCAGAAGCGATGTGTGACACGGAGCATTGTCATGATGGAGGATGATTTAAGGCACACATTTTTTTTTTAAATTTTTATTGGGGAATATTGGGGAACAGTGGGTTTTCCCAGGGCCCATCAGCTCCAACTCAAGTCATTGTTTTCAATCTAGTTGTGGAGGGTGCAGCTCCCTGTAAGGCACACTTTAAAACACACCTTCTCTCAACCATAGCTCACATCCAACTGACAGCACTGAACAAGTTGAAACATGTCACACACTGTTACTAAGGTTTGACGTGCCGCTTCCTGTATTGAAGATCCCTGCCTTTCCATTGGATAGCACTCAACAGCAACATTCACCATATTTGCTGATCACAACAGAAAGGCTCCATGTCATACATCACTTCTGGTATGGCAATTTCTGTCAAATAAAGACATTATGGTGTGTCCTCATCCACCTTATTCACTGGATTTGGTACCGTGCAACTTCTGGCTCTTCCCCAAAGTCAACATGACCACAAAAGGTAAACATTTTAAATCAATTCAAGACATCAAAGTAGACACGACAGCGCAACTAAGACACTCACAAAAGAGGACTTCCAGAACTGCTTCAGAAAGTGGCAAGGAGGATGGGATAAGTTCATTCAAAGCGAGGGGGAGTATTTTGAGGGGGGTTAATGGCAATGAGTCTTTTACTGTAACAAGTTTTTTAAATTTAAACATTCACTTATATTTTTAATCATACCTCGTACGTATTGCTAAATCATTTTCCCTAGCAGTTTTACAAATGTATAATTCCTACAAACCTTTTATGCAAGTTTCTACTTGCACCTTAATACTTTTCTTTTTAATTTGATAGACACTTACATCTCTTCCACAATCATATGCACTTTCTTCTATCTTACCAGCACTCTGTAGCTCTCTTATGGCTCATAAAACATTCTTCTTTCATCATGTGTGTACATATATGGTGTAAGAAAACAACTGGAGGACAAGAACAATCTCATTTTTCTTTATCTCTTAGCCTGGTGCCTTGTGCATTTCATTCATTCATTCAAGGAACATCTATTGAGTTCACACAATAACTGAGATAGGTGCAACAGTCACTCAAAACGTTCATGGAACTGAACACCACTAGTTTCAAATATCCTTTTATTGTACCAGTAGGTCTCATTTAACATTCATGCCCCAGGTTTTAAATTTCCAGATTGAGACTTTCTCATTTCTGTGCACTAATCCGGAAACAAAAACTCGGAAAGTTTAGCCTTTAAATGTATTAACTATGTACACGCCGTTCTCTCTACCTTGTTAGTAATTCTTTCAAATGCACGCGAGCGCCATACTATGGAGAGCTTCGGCCGAGGATAGCAAAATTTTGGATAGCATGGTGGAGCAGGGATTTTCACCCAACTCTGAAAGGCGCGACGGTAATTAATTTCTCTATAAGGACACCAGAGTAACGAATATGAAAATTTTGGAGGCACGCACCCATTACCATTCCGGGAGCGGCCGAAGCATCACTCCCGCCCTCCGCGAAGCCTACAGAAGCCGGCGCTAGCTCGAGCGGGGCGGGACTCGCTTCTTTCAAGGAACCTGAGACGAGCCCCGCCCCGCCCCGCCCCCTGCCTGAGCCCGGAGCCCCGCCCTCCCGGCAGGAAAGGGCGGGCCCAACGCGGCCGCCCACCCTCGCTCCTGCTTTCGGATTCGGGCCGGGCCGGGGCTGCGCTTGACCCTCGCTACGGGCGAGCGCCATGAGCGCGCGCCCGTGCCATTGACATCCTCCGGGATGGACTGTGGCCCCGGCGCCGGCGAGAGGCCGAAGCGCCCGCGGGACCGCCAGCGGCTTCTGCTGTTCCTACTCGCAGGCCGCTGTGGGAGCCTGGGCGGCCGCGGCGTCCTGGCGCGCCGTTGCCTGTCTGCGCTTCCGGGAGGTCTTGGGGTACTGCGCCCCCGCGTCCTGGCAGCCCTCGGCAGCACGTCACGTGCCTCCGCACTGCTCCTCCTGGTGCTCGTGCCGTCCCCGCGCCTGGCCGCTGCGGCCCCGCGCCGGCCGCTGGGAGATTGGGAGCGCCCGCGCCCGGGGGTTTCGGCTCCGCTGGCCGGGCGCGGCGGCGCGCGGAGGTGTCAGCCGGGTCTCGCCCCCGGCGTCGCCTGTGCCGCCAGCGCCCTCCACCTGTGCCACGGCCGGGTGGCCGCCCTCGCTTCCTCGAGGAGAGGTAGGGCCGGGCGGGCGGAGGAGAGGGGGCTCTTCTCTCCGGGCTGGGGCTGCGGGGCGGAACGAACTTTGGCTTTGACCTCCCCTGGCGAAAGGCGGGGAGACCCAGACGTCCGGTCACTTGAGGTCACCAAGCTCCTTCTGGGGCGTGGGGACGAAGGTCTGGAGGGCCCCGCCCTTCTGGTCCGCGGTAGCCTGGGCTTCCCCAGCCAGGAAAATCAGAATTACTCGGGATCCCGGGCACAAAGGTTTTGGCGCAAAATTGGAACGGGCTGCGGGGAGGGCCGTAAGCTGATGCACGCTCAGGTGCAGAGCTACCGCGAGGGCGCCGCCGTCCTGGTTGCTATTTACTCAGCTTGTGGCTACTTGAGTGAAGGATGTGCAGGCGGCTTGAAAGTTTGAGAAGCGGAGCTCTGGGAAATGAAGGACTTGTTTACAATTTCATTTTAAACTTGAACGATTCGGTAATTCATTAAACACTAACGCCTACTCTGTGGCTGGCACTTTCCTAAATACTTAGAATCTATCAGTCAACAAAATATTTTTCTTCTTGGAACTAATTATGGCAAAGGAGATGATACACATATATATTTAAATAGGTAGCTACAGATAAAATTTATGTATACATATACAATTTACATATGCATATGTAATATTTATATATACATAATCTGATAAATACTATAGAAAAAAACAGGTGATAAGGGTTAGAAAATGAGGTGGGCCTCCAGTTACGAATGTAAATGACGTCATCATAATAGGTTTCATTGAGAAGAACTATTTTGACTAAATAATTGAAGGGGGCGAGGGCAGCCACTGACCCGCATGAGAGTAAGGAAGTCGAAACAGGCTCAATTTACTAGATAGTAAATTGTTGATAAAAAAGTCATTTTGGGTAACATTAATTAGCAAACTTGGCAAAAATACCATTTTGGGTAGTCTATACTTTTCCATCAGTAGCCATTCGTAACCACTCTGATAGCCTTTTTTTTTTCTTCCTCAACTGAACCACTCAGTAAATGTTGGCTGCATCTAAAATTTAAGAACACCTTTGGCTGGGAGAGAAACTGATTGGTAGAGCAACAAAGTGAAGGAAGCTTTACATATTTCTGTACTTTGCCTTTTGGTGCTTTTTTTTTTTGACAAGCTGGAAACTTGTGATTGATTTTCCGTCGTAATTCAAAATTATGGGGTAAAAGGAGGAGTGTTGTTTCTCATCAGTTTTCTAACGTTGTATCAGTAAGGTGGTAATGTTGGATTAGTTTCAAATGCTGTCATGTTTTCTTCTTTGGTCCTCAGCCTACTGGTTTGTTTGGTGCCCAGGTTTCTCAGTAGGGCTACTTAGACTTACCCTGTTGGGAATAGGAAGTTTGTATTTAGTTCCTTCCTCTATTCAAGGCTAACTTGGGGCTTCTTTTGTAAGTATGTGATTTTAGTATACTTTTGATATGCAGAAGGTCCCCCAAAGGAGAATTACATATTACACTTGAACATAGCTCAGTTTACTTGCTTCCTGTTTATTAGTGGGAATTCATGGTTCTTGGGCCTCATTTTGTTGTTACAATAAAGGAGGAAAAGTGAGTCAGAGGTGTTCTGAGTGTCAGAATATTACTGTGTTCTCAGGCATTGCCCTTTGACAAGCTGGCATTCACTTTCCTTCAGCAAGGGTTGGAGGGCCAAGTGGGAAGTGGCCAGCCCTTTTCTCCACTTTTCAGATAGCAGTGTTTCTTTGAAATAAGCTTGCAATTGAAATAAATTTGGATCGTTTTTGAAAAGAAAAGAAACCTACAGTATCTAAATTGGAATTAGTTCTTGCTTAGAAAGTAGTAGTGATACTTTGTTTTGGGGGGGGGTGTTTGTGTATGAATGTGTATATAAGATGTTTTGTTTTAAATTACACGAATTTTGTTATTATGTTATTAAAAACAAGGAATTTGGGACAAGAATAATCCCATCATTCTTCACAAGCCAGTTCTGGACTGGAATGTTTTCAAGCTCCCTACCCCCTGGCAGAGTCCAGCACAGTTCTAAGGGTAGTGTGGCCTGCAGAGAGAACTTGGAGCCGTACATTCATTCATTCACCCATCACTTTCTCTAGAGCTAGGTCTGTTCTGTGTCAGGCAAACATTCAGAATCTCTTCTCATGGAGGCCAATTTTTGTCCAGGACTGAAGATGAAGAATGAAAAAGGAGGTACTCATGTGAAAAGAGAAGACCATAGGTGTAGAGCATCACTTGCTCCTGTTTTTTTTGTGAATGTGAAATAAGATGTGCCTCCCTTAACACCCAATAATTGGTGATACTCTTCCTGTTTTTGCCGTCGTTATTGTGTCTTCTGATCATGATCCCAGGCCCTGTCCACACACATAGTGGACTCTCAGCTGCTGTGCTTGGACGTTATGATTCTGCCCCCTGATCATAAGTGGCTGGGCCTATCAGGGCTTCTCGAAGATCAAGAGGTTGGGTGTGCCCACTAACTGGCTGTGTGGCCTTGGACAAATGTCTCAACCTCTCTGAGACTTAGTTTCCTTGTATGGAAAATTTGTGTCATAATAGACTTACATCCCCCATAGGATTGCAATGAGGATCAAATGAGTAGCATTTAGCATGGTGCCGGGCACATGGTCAGGACCTTTAGATATTAACTATTCGTGTTACTATTGATCCATTTGACTACAAGTTATTTGAGTGCCTGTTGTATACCAGGCAGTGTTCTAAGTGCCACAAGTAGAGCAGTGAACAAAACTAGGCACACCCTACCCCTGCAGAGCTTAGATTCTAGGAGAAGAAAGTAAACGATAAACAAGGAAATATAATGTCTGGATGGGAGCAGTGAAACAACGAGCATTACAGCAGGTTGGGTCTACTGATACAGGGTGTTTAGGAAAAGGGGTAACATTGAGCTGTTCACTGAATGTTTTGAGCTCACCTTCTAGACTTTTGTGACTTACTTTGGCCAATGGAATGTGAATAGAAGTGATAGTTGTCACTTCTGAGTGGAACTGCAGAGCCACTGTGTGGTTCGCCACATTCAAAAAAAAAAAAAAGGCACCAACTTTGTAAAAAGGGAAGACTGTAGGTGAGGCGGGAAAGGAACTGATGTCAATTTTTCTTTCTAGACAGTTTCACAATCCAAATCTTAGAATATCATACTGTTGAATTTTTTGTTTTTAGTTTTTTCTGGCCTGCAGGATGCCAGGCCCTCTGCCACATGCTGACAATACAAAAATGACTTAAGACTGGCTGCCCTTGGGACTCTTGGATTAATAGATGGTACAGATATGGAAATAAGGTAGTGAGTGTCATGATCGAGCCATCTGTACTGGGCTGAGAACACAGATAAGGGAGCAATAAAAGCTGCTCCCTGACCTGGGTGGAGCAAGCAGAGAGAAATGTAAATTTTATAACCAGAACCAGAATATAAGGGGTGCTTAGTAAATTGTCAAATTAAATGAAGAAGGGTAAAAGGGATCCTTGAAATTTACCAGTTAAGAAAGGAGAGCAAGCCAAGCTTAAGGATGGAATACCAAGATATAAAAGTTCAGGAAACAGAATATTTTACGTAGATGGCTAAAAAGCAAGCTGGAAGAGTAAGTGTGGGCTAAATTGGGAAACGCTTTGCATGCCTTGCTGAAGGACCTTATAGTATAGGCTAGCGGGTCTTTGAATCTAAAGGCTTCTTTTAACCATTAAATGCACACATACAACAAAGAGTGTTGCATTTTATATTTTGTCAGTCTGCAAACAGTGAGTGGTATACAGTGATTATTGGATCTCTTGCACTTATCTTGATGCTAACTGACCACAGCAACTCTGCTCTTTCAGAGTCGCCAGTAAGTTGGGGACCGCTGCTCTAAGCTTGCAGAGAAGAATCAGATCCGTGACCTGTCTGTGTCACGTTTTTGCTTACTCGCAATTTCTTTCAGAGTTTTTAGGGGTGAAGGATTGAGAATAGTTGAGTAGCTGAAGTATCTTTCTGGCTATTTAGGAGACCTACTGAGAAAACCTTTGAACTTACAGTTAGTAGATGACTTATCTCTTCTACCACTCTTCTACAACACCTGGCATCGTTGAAAAGTAAGGACAAATATGTAGCAAGATTTTCATACAGCTATGTTAATTACATTTAAATGAAAGTTTTTTATATTGTTCATCTCTTTTTATTCTTTTGCTGTCAAAATGTCTTTTTAAAATATGATTATAATAGTAAGAAGCTGTTACATTTAAATGTCCATCTTCACAAAATTACAAATTGGCACTGCAATTGTTCCATATTTTTTAAAAATTATTTTTGTGGTTCTTGAAATACAAAAGCCAGGAAACTATTACTATGCTACGTCCTTCAAATGAGCACCTTGAAATAAGTTTTAAAAATGGGTTGGAATCTGTGGTTAAGTGCATAGAAATTCATAAAAATGGTGATATACAAATTGTTAGGACATATCTCTCTAAACATAGGCTTTTGCAAAGACATCACCAGGGAAGAAAACTACAGATTAATACCACTTATGAATAAGGATACAGAAATCCTCAACAAAATACTAGCAAGCCAAATCTTGCAATATATAAAAAGGAGTATACACCATAACCAGATGAGATTTTGTCCCACAAACACCAGGTTCATTTCACATCTGAAAAATCAATTTATATAATGCACCATATTAACAAAACAAAGGAGAGAAACTACATGATCATCTCAAAAGAAAGAAAAGGTATTTGACAAAATTCAGTGCCCCTTCCTTATTACAAAAAAGGAAAAAAACACTTGACAAATTAGGAGTAGAAGGGAACTGCCTCACCTGATGAAGGGCATCTGTGGAAACCCATGGCTAACACCATACTTAATGGCAAAAGATGGAATGCTTTCCCTCCAAAGTCAGAAACAAGGATGTCTGCTCTCACCATTCCTCAACATTGTACTAGAAGTTCTAGCCAGGGCAGTTAGGCAAGAAAGTGAAAAGGCATCCAGATTGCAGAAATGGGTAAAACTGATCCTAAAATTCATATGGAAATGCAAGGAACTCAGAATAAACAAAAACAATCTTGAAAAAGAACCAAGTTAGAGGACTCATTTCCTGATGTCCAAACTTACTACAAAGTAATCAAGAAAATGCGGTGCTAGCATAAGGACAGACATATAAATCAATGGAATAGAATGGAGAACCCAGAGATAAACTCTTATGTTTACAGTCAATTGATTTTGACAATAGTTACAAGACAACTGAAGGGAGAGAATAGTACTTGGACACCAGGACATCCTATCATCCAAAAGGATGAAGTTGAACCCCCATCTCACACATAACAAAACTTAACTCAAATGGATCATTGACCTAAATGTAAGAGCTAAAACTAAAATTATTGGAAGAAAACATAGGTGTAATTCTTTATGTACTGCAATTAGCCAATGATACCAAAAGCACAAGGAACAAGAAAAAATAAATTGGATTTCATTAAAATTAAAAACGTTTGTGCTTCATCAGGCACTATCAAGAAAGTGAAAGATAACCCACAGAACGGGAGAGAATATTTGAAATCAAATATAGGATAAGGAACTCATCTCTAAAATATATGAAGAACTCTTACAACTCAGCAATAAAAAGATAACCCAATTTGTAAAAAATAGGCAAAGGGTCTCAATAGATATTTCTCCAAAGAAGATATTCAAACGTCCAGTAAGCACATAGAAGGATACTCAGCATCATTAGACATCAGCGAAATGCAAGTCAAAACCACAATGAGATACCCATTAAGATGGTTATAATAAAGATAATAACAAGTGTTGAAGATGTGGAGAAATTGGAACCCTCATACTCTGCTGTTGGAAATGTAAAATGATGTAGCCACTTTGGAAAGCAGTCTGACATAAACTTGTAAGGTTAAAGATAAAGTTATATGGCACAGCAATTCCACTTCTAGGTATGTATCTAAGAGAAACATGTCCCCACAAAATTTTACACGCAAATGTTCATAGCAGCATTATTCATAACAGCCCATAATGACCAAGTGGAAACAAGTGTCCTTCAACTGATGAATAGGTTAAAAAATTCTTTTGTGTGTGTATTTATACAATGGAATAGTATTTGGCAATAAAAACAAATGAGGTACTGACACATACTACAAGGAGAATCTTGAAAACATCATGTTAGGTGAAAGGAACCATTCACAGGATACCACATACCTTACAATTCTATTTATATGAGATGTCCAGAGTACGCAAATCCATAAAGACAGAAAGATCAGTCAGTGGTTGTTGCCTGGGAATGGGGGACTAGGGAGATTGGGCATAATACCTAAAGAATGTAGTTTCCTTTGGGGTTGATGACAGTATTTTAAAGTTGACTGTGGGCTTCCTTATACAATTCTGTAAATACACTAAAAACAATCAAATTATACACTTGAAATAGATGAGTTGTATGGTATGTGAATCATAGCTCAAAAAAGCTACTGTAATACAGATGGCCAAGAGACGTATGAAAAGATGCTCAACATCACTGATCATCAGAGAAATGCAAAAACAACCCACAATGAGATATCACCTCACACCTGTTAGAATGGCTATCATCAACAAGACAAATAATAACAAGTGTTGGAGAGGCTGTGGAGAAAAAGGAACCCTCATACACTATTGGTGGGAATGCAGACTGGTGCAGCGGCTGTGGAAGGCAGTGTGGAGGTTCCTCAAAAAGTGAAAAATAGAATTACCATGTGACCCAGCAATCCCTCTCCTGGGTATCTACCCAGAAAATCTGAAAACATTGATCCATAAAGATGTATGTGCTCTGATAGTCATTGCAGCTTTATTTACAGTGGTCAAGACATGGAAACAACCAAAGTGTCCTTCAATAAATGATTGGGTAAAGAAGATGTGGTATTTACACACAATGGAATACTACTCTGCCATAAGAAAAGGTGAAATAGTGCCATTTGCGACAACATGGATAGATCTTGAGATTATTATGCTGAGCAAAATAAGTCAGACAGAAAAAGTCGAGAACCATATGACTTCACTGATATGTGAGATATAAAACTGAAAGCAGCAAAGGAACAAGACAAAGAAATAAAAACTCTTAGACACAGACAATAGTTGAGTGGTTACCAGAAGATAAGGAGGGAGGAGGGATAGTAATAGAGGGTAAAGGGGGTCAAATATATGGTGATGGAAGGAGAACTGACTGGGTGGTGAACACACAATGTGATATATAGACGATGTATTATAGAATTGTACACTTGAAACCTATGTAATTTTACTAATCGTTGTCACCACAATAAATTTTAATTAATAAAAACAACCAGATAGGCTTTGAGGTATGTCTGATTATTTTATGTTGCTGAGTTGCTTTTGTTTACCATAGAACCTGTTTTGAACCCTGTTGTCCTTTTTTGTTCTAGAGCTAAGCCTCTCTGCTGGGTGCCTGCAGCTTGGGCGAAAAAACCAAGGTTTCGCCTCTTTTGGGAATAGGAAGCTCTACTTTGACACCCATGCCTTGGTGTGTTTACTCGAAGAAAATGGTAATCCTTTCTCAATGGTCACTCAGTGCCATAGAAAGACACTATAAATTATGACTTCTCTTATGGTTTCATCTAATTTCTCATGTTTCTCTTTGACTTTTAAGTCTACAAGTAATCTTTTGATCAGCCTTCATTTTTTTAAGTCCTCATTTTTGGTTGAAGGACACTTTTTCTTCCTCAATACAATTGAGATTTTTGTCACATATTTTGCCCAAGTGAAGTGTATTCTTGTAACGTCACTCTGGAAATATAGTATTATAGATAAAAATTTAGACACAAGTCAGCAAAACTCAGGAGTGGTTCCTATGCCAACTGTCTGGAGCACTAAAGTGATAGTTTTATTATTGTGCATCTTGTGTGCTTTTAAAATTTTTATGAAATTAAAATGTTACTGAACAGCAGTTATTGGTAATATCAACTTATTATATTCTTTTTAACAAATATTCAGACTAACATTTTCCTTTATTGCTAATGAGTTAATATAAAAGATTGCTCTGACATTTATGACATTTATTGAAAGTACACTTAGTAGATAGGTAACATTCTCATATTTAATCTTATGTAGACAAATACACTAATTATAATTCTCTATACTGTGATATATATTCTCAAAATCAGAATCTTGAATATCGTAGATTATGGCTTCGAAATAAACATACCTGTTTTTCACTTCATTGTAAAGTTGTTTATCCAGTTGTGCATGTTCTTATCTGTAAAGCTGCCCTCTGTAGATGTACTTCACGTGCACAGATCAAAGTGATAGAATGAATTCTGTGCTCATGTGGGGGAGTGAGAATCTCTGGGTTCAAACTGCTGGGTTTCTGCCGTATAGCCTAGGCCGCCTTTTCTTCCTTCTCAGTGTCCATTTCCTCATTGGTAACGTGGGCATAATAAGAATCCTTTTGAGTATTAAATGAGATAATGTACTTGACTGCACGTTGGAAAAACTGTCAAATGCTGTATAGTAATTTTTACAGCTTTTCTTCTCAAACTTGAAATAGTAGGCCTTTTTTTTTTTTTTTTTTTTACCAAAAAACGTTTTTCATTAGTCAAAAAGAAAAGTGGAAGTGAGAAGGGGGGCATCTAAAATTATCTAGATAAGCAGAAGTCTTCCTACTTTTCTTTTTTGTGGACGTTGTGTGTTTATATTCAAGGTAACCAATTACAAAAAGAGATATTAGAGATAACGGGGCATTTCAAGATACACTAGGTGTTTGATGATATTAAGGCGCATCATTAATTTTGTGAAGTGTGACAATGGCAAGGTAGCTGCAGTGGACTCAAGATGGCCACCAAACCTTCCTCCCGATGAGAGGTGGGGTTTATTTCCCCTCCCTGCCTTTGAAAATTTATTTGTTTGTTTTTGAGAAATAAAAATTGCAAATGTTTAAAATACGTTTTTATATATGTACTTCCTGCTTTTCTCGATTTCAAACCTTGACCCATGAATATTTGCATATTTCAAGACCCGTGATGTGAGGCCCCCACTGAAGTGTAAGGTGTAAAGGCGCTGAGAGCATGATGGGATGTCAGAGTTGTCTGGGTTAGGATAAGGCCAGGAAGAACCCTTCAAGGAATATTCCATCCTTTATCATTTTCTCCAGAGTTAATGTCTCCTGATGAACAAAACTTCCTATGTATCTGTTATCTCACCAACCCTGATTGTGTCTTGTTCTCTCATTCCTACAAAAATTTAATTTGTATCTGGTAACCCATTAGGTTTTCAGGTTTAACTTCTGCTTTTTCTTATCCCTTTCACCTCCCATACTGGTGGTAATAAATTATAAGGCTTTGGAGTTTGTTTTATTATCAGTATAAGTGCTCTTCTAGTCTCTGTTTTTCTTCATAATTGCCAAACCTCATTATGTTTAACTGTGAGCTCTTAAAGTTTTAAAAACTACAAAAAAAAGTTCATTTTCAAAAAATTAGAAAGACAGAAAAGAAACAAGAAAAACTATTCTGAATCCCAATACCCCACAGCTAAACAATGTTAACATTTTGGAAGGTAACCTTTTGGTTGATTTTTCTAGATGTGGGTGACCCACATGTTAAAAATTAAAAGGATTTTGAAAGAAATGAAGGGAGTAGGTCTTTGGAGGTCTTTTTGGTCTCCTTTAAATCTGTGTCTTTGTTGGTTGTTGTTTTTTACACTATAGTCCTATGCTAATCTCATCTACATTGTATCAGTTATAACTTTATTCAAACTAATGTGCCATTAATTAATTACAAAAATCAACAGATTCTTCTGAAGTTCTTACAGATGGATGTATTTAATAGAAAGAGTTACTTTCCAGGGACTTGGTTTTAAGCATTTTATTAGAATTTCCAATGTGAAATACAAGTTACTATCCAAAGTTACTAAAAACAGTGATACTGCTTGAGTTGAATGTTTGTATTAGGTTGGTGCAAAAGTAATTGTGGTTTAAAAGATTAAAAATAATTGCAAAAACCGCAATTACTTTTGCACCAACCTAATATAATTCAATTCTGCATCATTTATTGAGTATCAATATTTTTTTTCCAGTTTGGGCCCCTGTCACTAGTGACTGACAAGAATTGTGGAGGAAAAATGAAAGAACTGATTTTAACATTCTGTCTTTTAACATTAACTGACAACTAAATTACTGTTTGCATAGTCAATGATTTGACTGATTTATTCTAGATATAAAATAACTGAGCTTTTCTACTTAAGTAAATTATATCCTGCTAATGTATACATTTTTAAATTAAGGAAGTCACATCCATTGTAGAAAATTCAGACAACACAGAAGAAAATAAAAGTTACCTAGAATCTTTGTTAAATTACAAAAGCAAATAATTGTATCTATAATTTTGAGTCTTGCTTTTTTTTTCACTTGACCTTGCATTGTAGGCATCTACTGTGTAATTAGACATTCTCTGAAAACGTGATTTTTGACAGCTAGGGAGGAGGTTAGAGAACAGTTAGCCCAACCCCTCATTTTACATGAAACAGTCTCAGATGTGTTATACTTGTCCAGAGTGACGAACATATCATTGCCTGTGACTGTAGTCTCTTCATTCTCCTACCACAGTAGGCTTTCTACTAGCTTCCAAATGTGTAAGTTTGCATTTTCTCCCTTCCTATGAAGGATTTTTTTTTTTTTTTTGACAACTAGAGTCTCCTGAGTGTGATTGCCTTTGTGTGTTTGCTTAGGGTTTACTACTCAGCAAGCAGAAATCATTGTGTCTGCATTGATCAAGATCACGGAGGCCAACATGGACATCGTCTACAAAGACATGGTCACCAAGATGCAACAGGTTAGCTCTGTCGGGGCACCTTAGCAAATTTAAAATCTAAAGGGAGGATGTTATTTGTAACATACATTTTTGGATAATATGTTGAAAAGCATGTAGTAATTTTAACCATAGTTGAGAGGCAGATGGTTGCAGTGGCATAAAAAATACGTATTCATAGTGAACTCTTGTAGAATGATTCTTGAAAACTGACTGTTCCTGTTGACCGTACTTTAGTAAATGGAGACACGGCCAGAGTTACAGCAGCATGTTCTCGAGCTACTGGTCGTCAGACTGCCACCCTTTCAGCTGATTCTCTTGATGATAAAACCAGACTTGAGTTTTTATTCGTTCCCTTTTCTCTTTTTAACACAGAGCATGACCTGGTTGAACCTCTTTTCTTGTGTCCACATTCTTCTAGTTTCTCATTAAGATGACACCAGGTAAAAGGTGAACCTCTTAGATTAGACTGGGTTCCATGTTCTGTTCTTCTTTTCCTAGGAGATCACTCTTCAGCAAATAATGTCTCAGATTGCTAATGTGAGAAAAGACATGATTATTTTGGAGAAAAGTGAATTTTCAGCCCTTAGAGGAGAAAATGAGGTAAGACTACACAGCCACTCATAGTTATAAAATGCTTTATTATATTCGGACATTGAGATATAATATACAGACACAGAGGTGCACAGGTAAGTGTACCTCTCAATGAGTTTCCACAGGGTGTACACTGCCAGTCAACAACGTCACCGATCCCCCAGAAGGCCTGCCTGTGTATCCCCTTCCAGTTACTCCTCCCGCAGAGGAGACCACTGTCCTGGCTTCTGTTACCATTGACTGGTTTTGCCTTTTCCAGAACTTCAACTGATGGAATCTTACAGTGTGTCTGGTAGCACTAGATCCTTCTTTTTCATTGTCTACAGTGTTATATGAATATGCCACATTATTCTACTGTGATGCATATTAAAATTGTTTCCAGTTTGGGGTTATGAATACATGCTGCTGTAAAATATCTTAGTTTGTTACAATGTGGCATATGGGATCAGCATTTAAATAAGTGCTGTCTGTGCATCTTCCTTTTGTTCTCAGCCCTATTGAAGTCCCTTAAAGGAAGTTCATTTATTACCTGTTAGTCTTATAAGAAACCTTCTGGCAAGAGTCCTTCTTTTGCTAGAAAAAGGTAAAGTTTGAAACTCTCAGATGTGTCCTTGAAGTCAGCTGTTTGAGGGCAGTTAGAAAAAGTTAGAAAGAAAAATTAAAGGAAGTATTAAAGACAGCAAGGCCTCTGAAGGCAAATGTGTATGTTTAAAAAAGATTGTACCATCCTGGCATGATAAATAATCACTTCTGGTACTGAGACTATTCAGTTATGTTGTATTCTGAGTGTAGCCAACTTCATGTTGAATGAGGGAAGAACTTGAAGAACTTGTGCATAAATACATGTTCTACTGTTTGTTTATTATCAAATTCTATATTTTTCTTCTAACCTCTTAAACATATCGTTGACTTGTTTCTTTTTAATGTGTTTTTAGAAAATAAAACTTGAACTACATCGGTTACAACAACTAGTAATGGTAAGATCCTCATTTCTGTTTGCTTGTTTATAATTAATAAACTAAGTAATAAATATGTCAGAAATAATATATATGTTCTTAAAAACTTAATTCTATGTTAAATATTTGTGTAATATGTCTCCACAGCACACACTGGAAGATTTATCTAAAAACAAGCCAATGAGTAAATTCCTGACGTCTGTAACCAAATTCATTGAGAACATTATGTTCTAGGAAAAATTAAATCATTTTTAAATAAAAAAATTTTCTAAAGTAGCCATGTGAGAACACTTAGTTTCTCTTAGAAGACACTGTCTTTAGAAAATCACATGTGATTTTAAAATGCTTGCTGTGCCAGTTTGATTTTATTTTTAAGTGAAAATGACATTGATGTTAAAGAAGAAAAGATTTTGATGAGTGTCAGAAAGAAGGCTTTATTTAAGCAATCGTGTAATATTTTACTTCTTCGAGTCCATCTCTGCTTTCCAAAGTTGTCGGAGGAACAGCTTTAACCATAAATTCCACAAGGAGATTATCTTGGGAATCTTGAGATTAAAAGCAACAATAACCCACTCTGGGCTAATGTAAACATAGAAGGGGATTATTCGGATATGAAGGGGATCATTTGTATATATAACTGGGAAGTCCCAAGACAGGGCTGACTCCAGACGAGGCTTGGCATCACTAGTCCCCAGCTCCGTTTCACTGTGAGCCCCCTCCTGCCCCTTCCCTGGGCTGGCCCTTGAGGGTAGAAGCAGAGGAGGCAGCTTTCCCAGGCTTCACATCCTCAGAGGGTTTTACTTCTTCTTTGGATTTGTTTGTTTCTTTGTTGTTTGCTTTCCCACTAGGATGAAGTGATCAAAGTCCGAACAGATACCAAATTAGACTTCAATCTAGAAAAGAGCAGAGTAAAAGAATTGGTACGTGTCTTTAATAAATAAATGAATAAATTTCTTTGCAGGATGGAATGCTTGGTCAAGTCTAAGTTTATATATAGTTCACAAGTACTGTTAAATATTTACCTGCATATCATTGTCAGACACAGTTTTTTTAAATTGTTTTTTTAATTGTTCTTTGGATTAGGGCTTAAATTTGATGCTTTCAGAAGTAACATTAAAATTAAAGTCTTGGTCAAATCAAGTTTGAATCTTTTTTGTTTCAGAGATACTAAATTATGTGTCACTTTGGCATTAATAAAGAAATTCAATCTTGATCTATTTAAAACTGATTTAAACCTTCACAGATCCTAATTTTACAAAAGTTGATTATCTGAATTGAATAATATTAAATTATTAATATAAAATAATACTAAATTCTATATCAAAATTCAAGATTAAAAAAATATTTCCATATTGTCTTTTTTAAATAGAGAAATCTTAATGACTTTATTGCATTGTTTTAAAATGTAAATTCTAAATGATTATTTAAGTTATGTTAACTTGAAATTTTTAATTACGAAAAGTAGTGCTGTACATTTGTTACCAAAAAGATGTCACAAAATGTAGGTTGTAAATAATTAAGCTGAAGGAAATACCTACCTGCGCAATAACTTGTGGGATGATGCGTAGGACCAAAGAAAACTGGAAATACAGCCCTGCTCTCCTTTGCTTTTTCAAAGATAATGCATATAAATACATTTTTCCCCCTCAGAGTTTTTACATTAACACTTCTTTTTTTTAATGGAGATGTAATTGACATATATTAGTTTCAGGTGTACAGCATGACTCAGTGTTCGTATACATTGCAAAATGATCACCACAGTTTAAGTCCAGTTAATATCCATTACTGTACATAATTACAAAAATTTTTTTCTTGTGATGAGAACTTTTAAGACTACTCTCTTAGCAACTTTCTAATATACCATACAGTATTATTAGCTTTAGTTGCCATTCTGTATATTACATCCCCATGACTTGGTTTTGAACTGGAAGTTTGTACCTTTTGACCCACTTCGCCCATTTTGTCCATCCCTCGACCCTGACAACCATCAGTCTGTTCTCAGTATCTGTGAGCTTGGGTTTCTTCTGTTGTTTTAGATTCTGCATACAAGTGAGATCACACAGTATTTGTCTCTCTCTGACTTACTTCATTTAGCATAATGCCCTCAAGTTCATCCATGTTGTCACAAATGGCAAGATTTCCTTTTTTATGACAAAATAATGTTACATTATTTATACATATATCACATTTGCACATATATGTGTGTGTGTGTGTATCACATTTTCTTTATCCATCTTTCAGTGGACACTTAGATGGCTTCCATATCTTGGCTATAATAAATGCTGCTATGAACATGGGGGTACAGTAAGTTGTATGTTTTAATAAAGATATGTGTTGGGTTGCCTCTAGTACTTTTTAACCCATCTATCTTCTTGTTTAGGCTTTATTTGAATTTGGTAACATTAGATAGATACCTTTTTGATTTTTAGCATAATGAGACATAGGGCATATAAAGCATTTTTCACTAACAGAATTGAATACACTTGCAGAAACTGAGCACTCAAAATTGTTCACTGTCTTCTCATTTTTTTACAATTTTCTTTTAATCAAAATGTGCCACAATGATAAATGAAGCTAATATTGAAACCGAAATAGGTACTTAACTATATTTTGGAACTGCGTCTAGATTTCAAGAGTTAAGTTGAGCTTCGTTATACCAAATAATTATGCCCATGTTACCTGTCTTTCTAGTCTTAAAAAACTTTTCAATCATGAAGATGAAATCACTTAGTATCACCAAAATATTTAATGATCACTAGCATATGACTAGTATCTGGAAGAGGAGAAACTCTTTTGGTTACCTGTGTCCCCATGGGTTGTGTACTTAGAAAAAATTTTGAATTCACTTGAGTTAGGAAGGTTCCTGTAGTTAATCAAGCTGGGAAGAAATATACCCTCGTGAGATGTGAGGATGGATTAAAGCCAGTGTTGATTTGTGATTTACTAACCTAGCTGAGAAGTTGTTCTTGGTAATCCTAAACTCAGATTACTCTGAAATGCAGGAGAGTAGTATATTGTTATGCAGCTAGCATGTATTTAACATGTACTGATGAAGATAAGTTATTTGACCCTCAGATTCTTTTGTTTAATAAAGTTAATAGTGTCAATTACATTAACTGTGGTGATATTTACTGCCAGTTTCAAAAGTAGTATGGCCTATAAACTGCTTTGGGATACAGAGAGATGGAGCCGCATAGAACATACTTTTAAAAATCATGGCAATGTCAAGATTTACTCTCTTCTCTCTGGTGGCTGAGTCAGTGAGTCACTGGACTTACTGAAGGCCAGAGTTTAAAGGTGTGCAGAAAATCCAGATCCACCCTGCCCTCTGGTGGTAATCTGATGCATAGCTCTCTCATCTAAAACCCTGGCATTTAAAGATGGAAATGAGCATTCTTTGATCCTATGACTGGCCCTTAGTTTGGGGTTCTGGGGTTTTTTCTAATTTCCAAGTAATACTGTTTTTCTATTCCCCTGGTATACTTGGGGAAATTTTATACCTGGAAAGTTTCTAGATACTTCAAAAGCATTATTTTCCCCTATAACAATATTAATCTATTATAGATTTTCACTTGTTGAATTAAATCATGGTCCCCACTACTAAGGAGATATGTCTGATTTTGGTCTCAGTGTCAACAAAATTGCACTAAATCTTTGCATAGACATTAACAGCCAAAAGCAAGATAGCATTTTATTATAATTCTGGGAAGAGCTATTAGTTCCTTTAGTAACACTAGGTTGTGACTATGCCTAAGTGGGTTTGCTTGTTTATTTTTAATTAAAACCAACATGTGATGGTTTAGTGTATTTTCTTGTATCTGTGTAGTCACATGTGTTTTATAATCACAAAGCAACATCTAGATCACAGAATAATATTTCTTGAAACTGTTTTTTCCCAATATAATATCTTTCCTGTCCTTTGTCTAAGCCTCAAGTAGATACCAGTTTTTTGTGTAGTTATGATGGGATAGCTCGTAAATTGAAATTATTTCCCACTTTTTTCAACACTCTCAAAGCCAACAAGTATATGACTCAGAATCCATCTAAATTGGTCCCAGAGAATGCTGTTATAATAGTGGGAGGAAACTAGAGACATCACAGCAAAGAGATGAAAAGAGAAAAGCAGCAGAGAGAGAGAGAGATGAAGGATGACAAAAGGGAATCCAGATATTGGAGTGATGAATGAACATAAATAAGAAACTTCAAAAAAACAGATCTACAGGAGAGGGTTAGGTAGGCTACTTTATCCCAGAGGTGATTTCTAGTGTCACATATTCTTGGAAACAGTTAGACCGGAATATTTAAGGTGCTAGAAAAGGAGGAGACAGAGAAAGGAATAAATCAGAATCTGACCTATGTGGCATTTGTTTCAGTATTCTTTAAACGAAAGGAAGCTGCTGGAAATGAGGACAGAAGTGGTGGCATTGGTAAGAAATGAGACTGACTTTTCTTGATCATTTTATTCATCTCTGCTTCAGCCCATGCATGGTTGCTATTGCTTGTAATGATGTGTTATTGGAAAACATATGGAGGTTTAGTGTCCTAGGTTTTTTTAGTTGTGGTAAAATCCACATAAAAATTACCATTTTAACCATTTTTCAGTGTATACTTTAGTGGCATTAAGTACTTTCCCACTGTTATGCAGCCATCACCACCATCCATCCTTAGAACTATTTTCATCTTGCTGGACTGAAACTCTCCCCATTAAACACTAACTCCCCATTTCCTTCTCCCCCCAGCCCCTGGCAACCACCACTCTACTTTCTGTCTGAATTTGACTATTCTAGGCACCTCATATAAGTGGAATTACACAATATTTGTGCTGTTGTGACTGGCTTATGTCACTTAGCATAATGTCCTAAAGGTTCATCCATGTTTTAGCATCTGTCAGAACTTCCTTCGTTTTTAAGGCTAAATAATAATTCCATTTTATTGCTATATGCCATTCTGACTATCCGGTCTGTGGACACTTGGGTGGCTTCCACCTTGTGGCCACTGTGAGTAATGCTGCTGTGAACATGGGAAAGGAGCTGCTGGAGTCCCTGTTTTCAATATTTTTGAGTATAAACTCAGAAGTGGATGGTCATAGGATTTTTTTGCGCTTAACCAAATACTTGATTATCTTAAAAAAAATTTAAACCTCAGTTATTGAAGAATAAGAAGGAATAGAGATAGATTTCTTTATTGTATTTTTAACTCATGGCATGCATTACGTGTTTTCCATCCTCTGTTACCTCGGACCTCTGAAACCTACAAGAGACTTCCATGAGAGAATACTGGGATGTTCCTCTGGAATAGTTTTCTACTCATCCAGGCATTTCTTTCCTTAATCATTACCTGAATTGTTAGCCATAACAAACTACTTACTTGCCCTAGGATTTTTAGTGAAACATATCCAGTGCTATTATGCA
Source organism: Rhinolophus ferrumequinum (assembly GCF_004115265.2). NCBI lineage: Eukaryota > Metazoa > Chordata > Mammalia > Chiroptera > Rhinolophidae > Rhinolophus > Rhinolophus ferrumequinum. The sequence continues at coordinate 80,601,870 of NC_046292.1, forward strand.
TTAATGAACTATGACAACCCCTTTATAACATCCGCCAAACTCACTACCCTTTGTAGGTAATTATGTATTTAGTTTAACTGTATTATATTGGGCAAAGAACATAAGTAGGCCTTCCGTATAGCCAAGCCTCATAATAATAAAACACTGATATTTGAACATAAAAGAAGAAAACTTTTAAAAATGTGAATAGACATAGTGTCAAAGCACGCACTGGTGGTTTCAGATTATCCAAGACTCCATTCATTTTTGAAAAGCATTTTTTGTATACCTTTCACTAAGAAGGATTTCAAGGATGGGACCTATTCATTGCCACTGAGAACAGACTGGCTTCATAATGTTAACCTTATTTGTGGAGCAATCTGTAATGTACAAAAGCTTTTTTACGTAGCTTACCACATTTGATTCTCTAAACAGCCTGTGTGGAGGCAGGGCTAATGGTATTTATGTTTCCTTTTTTCAAGCAAAAGGAAACAGCCCTACATATGTTAAAGGCCCTGACCAACACAACATAGCATGAAGATAGTAGAACTAAAGACTAAAGCCCAGTCTCTTTAATCTCACCCCAATTTCCCTTGACTGCACCCTATTGGGAAGGAACACTCAGGACTGAGAGAGCAGAGGTCATGGTATATCCCAAGAGGTTTAATGCTATGAATCTCTTTGTTTTAAAAGCATGCCCAGCAAGATCGGGCCGTCACCCAGACAGACAGAAAGATAGACACTGAGGTTGCTGGCCTCAAAACCATGCTCGAGTCGCACAAGCTTGATAATATTAAATATTTAGCAGGTAAGCTATTTTGTATCTAAGTAGTTAAAAGAAGCTGAAAAGAAAATAACATTTATAAAATAAGTCAGTGACAGATAATGCATTTCACTGATTCTGACATATTTTTTCATATTTCAATCTTTCTGAAATTGGAAGGTGTCTTATAATTTCCAGTAGATGGAGTATCGTATTATAATTGGCATATTTTTTCTTTCTTAGTAGTAAATAAAGAGATATTTTGCTTTTGTAATTTTTGAGCCAAAAGAGAAATATTTATATACAAAAAAAATTACTTAGCCATTATTTAAACTCAAATTTAATATTTTAGGTTGATCAATATTTTAGTAATAATAGTGTTTAGAAGTGAAATTTTGCTCATAAAGTTAAAGGGTATATCTCTATGCACCATATATATATATATATATATATATATATACACTTTGTGACCACAGAATTTTTGTGATTCTAACCTTTATTAGAAAGTTTTCTTGACTACTGGATACATTTGTACTTTGAAGATAATGATTTCAAGACATGGATGTTTTTTAATGGGCGGGTGTTTTATGGAAACAAATCAGTGAGCAAGCTAGGTTTCTGGAGTTTTTTCTTTTTTCTTTTGGTGGAAAGGTGGATAGGTGTCTGTATGTTTTCTTAATAAAATGATATTCCCTCCAGTAACTGCTAATGTAACTAATACTATGCTCAATTATTTTTTTCTTACAGGGTCTGTATTTACGTGCCTAACAGTAGCTCTGGGATTTTATCGCCTATGGATATAATAAAGTGTCTATTTAAAGAGATTTCTATTGTTTTGCCTTAATATCATATTATTGTGCTTTTTTCCCCCTTGTTTCAAATGTTAAACCTGATTTTTGTTTGGTGCATATTATTTATTTTATGCAAATTATGGACATAACCAAGGCAAAGAAGTCAGGAATTGCATAATTGCTCCTTTTTTCTGTGTAGTTGACTTTATAACAGTGAGTGGTGGTGGACAAAGCATGGAAGACTCCACTCAGCTGGATCAGTGAACTTGGTCTAACCTGTGGGACACACTAACAGTTACTATTTGTGTAACTCTGCAATTTTAAATCCTTTTTCACATAGAGGATTTGGGTCTCCATTTAAAAGGCACGTTGGCTGCACCAAGTGCTGAAGAATCACTGAAACTAAACCTAGAGCACCAAGTCCTCGTTACTACTCACCCCGTCCTTAACATCACCCAACCCCTGTGTTGGAGTGTTGTGTTTCAGCTCTAGTTGGTTGGTGTGTTAATGATACAGCTGTACTTTACATCCACAGGAGAGAGTTTTCTTTTAATTCCATTTCTTAGTTACTGTTAGGGTTATTTTTTAGGTGCCTTCCAGCTGGACGATCTAGTTGCCTAATGAAGTGTTGTAATTGTAATGGGGACTCTTTGTACCTCTAGATTTATCTCCTCCCTCTCATTTGCTCCTTCTTCCTCTCCCTCATGATTTGAGAGCTATAATAATACTCCACTTGTGTCATTGCCTGCCTAGAAAACGTTCTGATTCTCAGCATGGATGTCTGCTTCAGTTTGTGGGACAAGGTTTACTGGTTTTCTTCTGCTTTTTATACAAGGGAGGCAGTTTTCCTTCTGTAGCAATAGCTAGATGTTTAGTTAGTATATGCACTTGTTAGAAAGGCTTTTAATGAATGTGTCTTTGCTACACAGACCATAGGCTTTCAAAATCAGAGAGCTGTCGTACCAGATACCATCCAAATTTAGGTGGATTTCTTTGGCTGTTAAAGACATTCTCATACCCACCTAATCTCTATATTTAAAACAAGTAAATTCATAGAAACAACTGGGCTTGTTTTGGAGAAGCACAGTTTCTTATTTGAATGACGGGCATGTGGGACAAAATAAGCATTTTCGAAATTAAGGCATGGATAGCACCTTTTCTATCTTTTCTCCACATGCGCACGTGTACACTTAGTCTGCCACAGTGGAGAAACCACTTAGAGACTTCCTGATCAACCTGGCGGATTAGATACCCACAGTCACTGTTCCAGCCACACTGGCAAAAAAGTTACCTTTTGTGCTTTGGATGTCATTTCTAAACTTTGGAAAATGTAAGTCGTTGCCTTTTTAAAAAAAAAAAAAAAATTGTGTAGCACAAAGATTCTGAACTCCAAATAAGTATGGAAATCAAGTACTTTTGCATTAATGGTATCAGTTTTAAAGTGAATAATATAATCTTTTTCAACTAGATTCAAAGTTACTTTAACTGCTTCATAAAATATTTTATCCACATATCCTTCCCCTTCCCAAGAAAGATCCCCAGAAAATACTGCACATTAAGCAATTGCCTCAAATATTAAAGGCTGAAGTAAATGAGATCTCATTAAAACCATATTTGCAACTACTTAATGTAGTTATAACTTTGGTTAGTAAGAGCTTGAAGAAAGACACTCTTCCAAAAGAAAGAATTCCTAAGTGGAGATGGTATTGTATATAATTATGTTTCAAAGCAAACACTAACTTGTGTAGGTTAAAAACAGTGAAGTGAGCTTGCATCCTGATAAAATATTTTTTAGATAACATTCAGTGGGGTGACATTCTTTCATCCGCCGAAAGTATTCCAAATGACAAGCCTACCGGTGATACTGGTCTGCATCAGTCCGTCACTTGATTTGGGCCACTGGTTTAGCTGCAGAGTTCTTTACAAAACAGCCCCCCCGCCCTGAACAATGAATTTTCCTTTGGATGGAATGGATTGTATGTATCTGTGGAGGTTAGAAGGGTTAGGGACGATCTTCCCTGTATTTCATCAAGTGTATTCTATTTGAAAAGTGTATGAGCCAAAAATACAAGTTTCCTCTTCCCACTGCTGGCCCAGACGTCTGTGAACAGTATAAGCATGCTGTGACGACACAGTATGACGGCTTCCCGAGCTAGGAAGCTTTCAGATCCCTTGAGGAAATTGGGCATTAGCTCTCAGAAGACGGACGATGCCTGGAAGAACTACCAGAGACCTGTGTCTAGCACGTGGGGAAATTACCCACGGCTAGATCCTGAAAACACCCCTCTAGGCACAGATGGCTTAAGGACAAATGCCTAAAGCTGAGAGTCAAATGGACAGAAACTATTTCCTGTTCATGCACTGATTACTCCATTCTTAAGGGTTCCTCTGCATTCCTACTTTCTTCTCTCCCCTTGCCTGTCCTTTACTGTTTTAGAAGAACCTAAACTCTTAATTCCACTTCTTTCCTGGCCCGTTAATAAGCAAAACCTGTTTGTGTGGACAGTTCTTTACAGGAAACACGAATTTTGTGCTGGTCTTATTCCTCAGCTGGTTTACTAAATCTGAATGTATTCCTTTTTTTCCCCCTAACTATGCCAAGTACCTCAGTTGAGAAGTCACACATTCGAGAAGAGAAGTTTGACTCAAACCAGACATCTTGCTGGAGTTTGTCTGAACACTTTGAAAACCAAACTCCTGAGCCACCATGGACGTGACCCAGCCTGAGTTGTCTCGGGCTCGGCTTGTGCTTTTCCCCCTTCTAGCCCCACTTAGTGCCGGGTTTTTCCCTCTCATGTTCTGGTCTCCTCCTTTCCAGCCATTCTGCCTGTGAATTAACCATGTCGTATTGGCACGCATTTCTCTTCCTCCACCCTCATGTGCTGTGTTCTAAGAATTTTGGCGTCATTTCTGAACAAATATCTGAGAGACGGCACTACAGAACTCATGTCTGGAAAACTGGCTTTAGCAGATGTTTATCAAATTGTTGTGATTTTTCTGACACTAAAGCAAAAGTATGCTAACCAGAAATAATTTATTCTTTATGTATATAAAGTGAGGATGTTTAGCCTTTTATTGGAATTTTATTTGGAAAATATCTTTCTACAGATTTATACTTATGCTCCTCTGATTATAACCCAAAGCATTTCTTCATCCTTTTATTACTTACACAAATATTCAGTTTCATTTCACTATGTATTAGAGTGAGTATAACATTTTTGTTATCTAAAATAAACTATTTAATTCTATGTGACTAATATACTTTTCTGTTTGTTCAAATTGACTATGACAGCTAGAACAACTTCTGCCTACACTGTATTTCAACTGTTATTCCATCCAATTGTATATAATAACGCTGGTGTATTATAAGACTAGTACCTAAAAATGTAAATTTACATAGAAGATAAATTTGAAAGTAATTATTTGATTTACAAAATAAATGTTTTTCAAAAGAATTCTTTTAGCATGCTCGTGTAAAATGTTTGAAGGGAAGTGAGGTTTTTACACTAGTTTTTAAAAAGTGATAGAAACCCAAATCAAGCCAGCTTGAGCAAAAAGAAAGGAATTTGCTTTATTTGGCTTCCATAGTCAAAGTTCAGGAAGAGCAAAACTATACCATCGAAACTCATCTCTCAGGCAAACTTCAAGTGTGGAGAGCTGGAAACACCCAGCACATGCCCTACAACTCAGTGACTGGAGCGTTCCCACTTTGGAAAACCTAGGAGGAGGTATCCAAAGCAAGCAGCTAGGGCAACAGCCAGCGGAAGGGTCCCGAGAGCGGTTCATGTGGCGTGCTGCTTCCCTGAGGGCCTGTGAGCAGATCCCCCACCTCTGGGAAATCGAGCTCCCCTGGCTCGCGTCAGCCTGCGCAGGCTGATCTTGGGTGTCACAAACATCTGCTCAAGCGAAAAGCAAAGGAACACCTTGGGAAAAGGGGTACGTGAAAGATAGCCCAGAAATTGTAGGTACATTTCATTTTCTCCAACCAGAAATCTTTTACCAAAATTAGAGTCGAATTAACTAGATTTGAGGGTGAGCCATAATGTTTCTGAAGGGCCCTAAATAATTTGAAAACTCAGCGTTTGTGTTCCAAATGGCGTGCCATCGATGTTTCAAACATCAGTTGTCAGTCCGCGTTCTCGCCTCAATCCCACTCACCTCTGTGGTGTGCAGACAGACTAAAACCCTTTTTGTTGCCTTGGGCCTTTGATTTCTTTACAAACAAGAACATTTATAGCCATGGCTTTCTCTCTGGAATCTACCTCTGGCATTGCACGGCACAGCCTCACCATTCCTTGTACGGCCAGTCATGGCTCTACCTTAATTTTACAGTTTCCCCTTGAGAATCAGACCATGGCGCCCTGGGGAGGGGTCCTACTGTCTGTCCACTGACAGCCAGAAGGTTCTGAGCATTGGCACTCTTAAACAGAGCAAGCACCGCGGTCGTCTTGTACATAGCAGAGGTATGCAGACAACTCTTTTTAGGCCAACACTCAGGAATAAAGTTGAAATACTGTGGGCATTTTACAAGGTCCTAACTTTTCAGGTTTGTTTTGTTTTGTATATACTCTTTCAGTAAACCCTAATCAGTTGTTTTGAAGTCTCAGGTCAGCTTAATATTAAAGCCCAGGAAGCCACACACACAGTTGCAGTTTAGTGTGTCATTTCTGAAGTTACTGCCTTTAGTGTTTTGTTTTGTTTTTTTTCAAACTTTCCTCCTCAGCCATCTAGATTCGACAACACCCATTCTCCCAGTAGAAAAGAAATAGCTGCTTAGTGGCAACTTGTCCCTTCCGACATGAAAGTCAGTGTCTGTCTAACACTGAGTATTTTTTACTATTTCTCTTTAATTTGACAGTACTTTGAGGTTTGGATGAACCTCACAGCATCCCAAGTGGTGCTGTAACAGGCAGTGTCTCTCAAACCTCAAGAATTGCTATCTGTGAAAACCTCTGGTTTAAGACTTTGTGGGGAAAAGATGGAAGCCGGGAGATCAAGATACTCAGTGAACCCCTGAGTTCACTTATACAATTTTTTTTTTTAACATTTGTATCAGTTGGATGCTTTCAAGTGCAAGTAACATAGAACTAACAGTGGCTTATGCTTAATGAATTTTCTTACTTGAGTCTAGAAATAGGTAATCCTCAGGGCTGGGTTGGCTGTTCAGTGTTGCTTTCAATGACTCAACTCTTCTTACCTTCCTTTATGTGTTAGCTTTCAGCTTCAGCCTTGGTCACAAACCAGATCACAGTATTGCTGCCACAGCTCCAGGATTCACATCCTCACTTGGCAGCATCCAAAGCAAAAAGAGAGAGGTGGAAAAGAGAGGACGCTCTTCCCCTCCCACAGAAATCCCCTTATGTCTCATCGGGCAGGACTAGGTCACATGGCCACCTTTGGCAAGACAGATTGCAGAAAGGAATGTTTAGCTTTTTTAGCCCCTCTAGTAGGAGGTGGTCAAGGAAGAAGGAGGCTAGAAATAGTTGTTGGCTTGGCATGCAACAGTGTTGGTTATAGTGTTCATGAAAATAAAACAGGCCGCACACTAAAGAGAACCATACAATTAGCTTTACCTTACCATCTTTTAGTGGCTAGAAACAGTTCAGAATGTCCCTTGACTTCTAGTAATGTGGGCAGTTTTATTCTATGTCACGAAATATTTTTACTGGCTCTCCAAATCTTCAATTCCTTTTTTTCTTTTATAAACTACTTTCCAGAATTCCACCATTGTTCTGGATTAATTTGCATGCTTGACGGGGGGGGGGGGGGGGGGGGGGGGGGGGGGTGTTCGTTAACAAATTCACATTTACTCTGGGGTATTTCTCAGAACTCCTCAGTATACAGGATTATATGTCCTTAGCTTCGCCATATTATTTGAACCAAAGCACAGCATATCCCAAACACCACTCCCCTCACCTTCAAAACAGCAGGGGAGCCTTCCCACAGATCCTGCACCCCTCAGTACCCACAGATTTATTTTTGCCTCAGTGGCCTTAAGCTGCATGGCAAAACCATGTCTCCTGCACACCATCGCTCCTCTTGTTTTCCTATCTTATCCTGCTTTCCTCTTTTCTGTCTCTTACAAGAATAACTCAGAGATTATGTCCTTATCTGAAATTCGCATGGTTGCTGGAAGTGTAAAAAGTAAGTCGACACTTGGTAGAATTCGAGCGTGGAGAGGGATGATGGCACAGCCGGTGGTCCTGGGGTTTGTCAGGGTGGTGGACCTAGGAAGCATTGTGTTCTGTGCCGGACAATATGTTCTTTGCGGGACGCTGTAAATTACTGATGTATCCAATTCCTTCATGCAACCTAGGGCAGGAGTACCTGCAGAAAGTCTGCTTATGATGCATGTATGCAATTAAATCACAAGGTCAGGCGCTCGTGAAAACAAAAAGCTGTTGGTCGGTCAGTTCGGAATAGTCTCCATGAATATTTCTGTGAATGCCATGGCTTGGTTATCGCACCAGCAAGTGCTATTCGACGAGCAGTAAAGAGTCCCCAGAGTTTAAGAAAACTCTGAGGAAAAAAGTGTAAGATTGAGATTAAGTCTATTAACATCTTTCTGCCAATTAATAAAATCATGATTATTTTGTTTTAGCAGCATAATTTTTTGGTCTGGTTGCAAAACACGAGTTTTTACAGGCAGATAATTTCACAACCACTAATAACGATGAGATGGACGCCCGGGGTTCAGATCCCAGCCTTGCCACTTTAAACAGTTTAACCTTGCCAAGCCTTAGTTCCCTCTTTTCTAAAATAAAAACAATAATAATGCGAATAAGCATAGAGCTTTTGTTTACTATGTTCCAGGCACATTCCACAGCCTTTGCGTGCTCATTGAAGCTTCATCGCATCGCTATGAAGTACTGTAGTGATCTCTATTTCACACATGAGGAAATCAAAGCAGAGAGAGTTGAATTACCTGGCCCAAGAGCACCAGCCGCTAAGTGGTGACTCCAGATTCAAACCCAAGTATTCTGATTCCCAGGAACAGACCCTACCCAGCTGATAGCACTTGGTAAGGCTCAAATGAGGTCAAACGTGAAAACGTTTTGTAAACTATAAAACCATACATGCATAGGAATCAATGCAGTCTGTGTGCTACAACTGGAATTCCTTAATAGGAACTACTGTGATATTATTTACACCACCACCCAAACAAGTCAATTTCCCTTAGTATACTGCCCAGCAACCACCCCAGGGTACCAAGACGGATGAATTTAACGAGAAAGATGCAATGTCCCAGCAAAAGAATATAATCCTTTGAACAGCTAGGCTATAGATTGTAGTAGGTATTGAAGGAATAAGATAACCTGTAAGAAATCAGCATAGCTCTCAAGCCCTTCCTATAAATCCCAGGGTGAATGTTCCTAATTTTATTTGGAGGTCTTTATATAAAGGGATTGATGTTGACATGAAGCCCACTGTCTAAACCTAAGCTTCATCCAAAGTTTAGGCCTTAAATAATTCCTTATTGTTTACTTTAGTACCCTTCTTCTTGTGATGCTATAATTGACTAGGATATTTCATTCTTAATCAACAAACTCAACCAACTGTGTGTAGCACTACCTGAAAAAGTAAAACAAATTTCAGCTGCTTTTCAAAAGTTTCCCAGAAAGCTGGGCTACCAAATCCTGACCGCGCCCTTGGGGACATTCACATCTCATTCCCATCCTGTTTTATTTGTATAAAACCCTTCTTGCCTGCTTGCAGCTTTCCATGGAAACCATGTGTCTCCATCTCTTCTCAAGCAAAGCAGGACTTCAGATCTCAAAGAGGTGGGAGAAAGAATGGCACTCTTGTAGGGCACACTATGCTTTTCACCCCAATCTCTCATGTGTTAAAAAAATGTTATATACACGCACACACACAACTTCACTACAACAGGCGAATCCACAGAGACAGAAAGTAGATTGATAGTTGCTTGGGGCTGGGAGGTGGGGGAAATGGAGAGTGAGTGCCTATAGGACAGCGTTTCTTTTTGGAGCGAAGAAAATGTTCTAAAAATCGATTATGGCGATGGTTGCACGACTCTGTGAATATACTGAGAACCACTGAATGGCACACTTTAAAGTAGGTAAATTGTATGTTGAACTATATTTCAATAAAGCTTCTTTTTTAAATGTCCATTTTACAACTTCAATTTACAGGTGAAAAACCAAAGCCAGAGCACCGTGCACTTGACTGCACTGGTCGCACAGCCAGTCCCCGGAAGCCCAGACTGGGATTCGGGCGGCCAACTCCTCCTTCAGTCCCCCTCCCTGCACACCCACCGCGTGACTCCTGACTAGTCTCCCAGGATGACGCTTTGGTTGCTGTTAAATCCTAAATTACTTTTTATTAGGGCTCAGTGGTAACTACATGAAATAATCTAGTCATCAGCTCTATTTTTAAAATCTTTTATGAGAGGCCGAACCAAGTCCTGGTCAGCACAGGGAGAGAAACTGAACTCATCCATTTATGAGCTTGTCTCCCCAGCGGCACTGTAGGTGAACTCCCGCCACCCCACCCCGCCTCCAGGCAGGGTCAGGACTTGCTGATCTCTCATCCCCAGTGGTCAGCGTGGTGCTTATGGCAACCAAGTGGGGCAGAGCCACGGATGCTGACCACAGGACCTCGTCTAGAGAGCAAGTCATTGAGGGGACAATAGGGGGCACTATAACAGGCACGGAGGCGCAGGGGTTACTCATCCAGGGGGCACAGACCATTCGATGCCACAGCAATGTCCGCTGTCAGGACCTCAGCCCTTACCTCCCTCCATCCCCAGCTCTGGACGGACCCAGGCCAGTGTAGGCAAGCCAAGCGTGCCTTAGAATTTCCCAACTGTGACCGTCTTCTTAGACCCAGTATCATCTGAGAAATGGCCATCGTTCTCTGCTCTTCCGGTCCCAGGCCCAGACCATCTCAGGCTGCTGCAACCCAGAGGCCACTGCGGGAGGGCGTGTGGGATGGTGGAAAGGCCCTAGACAGAATCACGAGGCTGAACATGCTGATCTGGGCACCACAGAAGCTCTCTGAGCTTTAGCATTTCCCTGTCTATAAAACAAGGAGGTGAACCAGGTTATTTGATTGTACTTTCCAGACCCGTAACTCTGATTCTAAAGCACTCAGCGTTGGAACTCAGGGCAAACAGGGCCCCCAGTACCCAATACTCATGGAATGGTAAAATTATGCAAGAGGCTTTCCGTTACAGAATGTCCATCACAGTCATTAAAAGTAATACAGGTTAGCAAAAAAAGAACCTATTTTTTTAATCTAACTCATTGTCATTTACCCTCAACACTTTCCTGAATCTCCATCATTCTTTATCAAAGCTTAACTTTTCCAGGAACATGTCTAGATCAACCCCATTCTTCTCCATGTCCCTCCCTACTAGCTTGCTGTGATGTGGTTAGGAGCGTGGCCTTCAGAGCCAGGCTGCCATGGGTTGAATCCTGTGTGACCTTGGGCAAATGACTTAACCACTCAGTGCTTCAGTTTCCTCATCAGTAAAGTAGGCATAATAACTGTACCTACGCCACAGAGTCGTTATGAGGATTAAATTAGTTTATGTACGTGAACACCCAGTACCTAGAAACAATCTTGTGTTATCTTATTATCTTAAGTTGTTATTTCCTACTCATTGACGTATTTTATAGTTGTTTCTAAACATCACTGGGAGGACTGTCCCCTACCTGGTAAGCTTTCCCAGTGGTGAAATAATGTGGTGCACACAGCAGAGACTTTGATAAATGCTTGTTTGTTTCCCAGAGCAATCTGTTTCAAATTGGGAGAAAGGCCTTCATCTGAATTTTTACCAAGGATAATCTGCCCTTATTTTAAACTCTGGGTGAGTGTTGGAGGAAGCGTTGTCACTTTCTTGTTTACCTTGTTTCTCTGAAGCCTTGTTTCATGTTTTCCCTGAAAGTGGCCTTTAGCTATAGCCACCCTGGTACCTCGGGACCTCCCTTGTACTGGGCTTCAGATTACAGGTTAAAATTAGCCACATCACCCTGTGAGGGAGGAACCAAAGGAGGCAGGACTGGGGTGGGAGAGGTACCTCCCACCTGCAGAGGAGACAGAGGTATGGCGGAATAGAGGCAAGAGTCCCGTCAAATGTCGGCATCCACTGAAGGGTCACAGAGCCTAGGGATCCCCAAGGTTATAAAAATCCTGAATTCATACCACGGCGTATGTCTCTTGTGCAAGGTCTGCTGCTACAGTTTTGCTGCGTTGACAACTGGAATCTTCCAGATTGTTCCTTTTGTGATTACAAACTGTCTTTAGAGTAGCATGGTGTGGGTGGATGCAGTTTATAGAACTACTTGGACCAAGCAGCCTACTCCTCAAAGGAACACTTGCTTCACACTCTTTCAGTGTCATTTTTGCAAAACAACATAATGTGTCAATCTATTTGGGGGGGAAGGAGAGGAAAAAGGACATCATTCAATTTAAATACATGAAGAATTACCAGAGCATAGGTCAGCTCTGAATAAAATTCAGCAGGAATTATCTGTCTTTTATGCATCCTCCCTTTTCTCTCTGGACCTTTTCCTCATTTTATGGTACTCATTCTTCTGTTAAATGCCCCCCTGCCTTCATGTATTCTCAGTATCCCAACCCACCAAAAACAAATACAAAACCCTTTATTCTCAGGAAAGGAGAAAATCTTACCTTTTTAGGCTTTATTATTACGGTGGGCGCTGACAACAGAGAGACCTGATTCCAATCCTAGCTCTTCTTTTTCCTAGTTGTCTGAACTACTGCAAATTGCCTCACCTCTCCTATATAAAATGCAGGTCATAACGCTCACCATACCTAGTATGTGCTTTGAGCTGCAAGTAGCTAAAAAGCCAACTCCAATGGGTTTAACCATGAGGTAAGTTATTGACCCATATAATCAGAAGTTCAAAGGTGGGACAGGCTGATTGAACCCCCACTGTATGTCCAGCACCCAGGTTCTTTCTGCATTTCTGCCTTTCATCTTCAGTGTCAGCTGCATCTTAAGGCTATTTTCACAGTCAGAGTGGCTGCGAGCAGGACAAAGAAGGTCATTTCTGATTCAGTAGTTCCAGAGAAGAGCCCGAGAATTTGCCTTTCTAGAAAGTTCTGAGGTGACACTGATGCTGCTGGACCACACTTTGAGAACTACTAGCATAGACTAATCAGGAGTACCTCTGGACTGGGGTCAATTCCCCAAGTTGCACAGTGAGGATGGGAGTGAAATGAATGTTGGAGGTCACTGTGACCTTCAAAACTTTCCAGAGTCAATGTGGAGATTGTTTCAGTAATCTATTGCTGAGCAACAAAATCTTAGTGGCTTAAAACAGCAATTTATTACTATTTCTAATGATTTTGGGTTGACTAGGTTCATCTGGACAATTTTAACTTAGGGCCTCACATGCAGTTGTAACCAGAGGTTGGTTGGGGGCAGAATTATCCAAGGGCTACATTGAGCTGGACGTCCAAGATGGCCTCTTCATTCACAAGTCTGCTACCTGGTTTGGGAAGGCTGCAATCACTGAGCGTTGGCCAGGCTTCTCTTTCTCCACCTCAGACCTTCCACATGGCTAGCCTGGGATTCCTCACAACATGGTGGTTTCAGGAGAATTAGACTTCTTATGCGACTATTGACTTTCCCCAGAATGACCATCCAAGAAGCCAAGGCAGAAGCTGTAAGGCTTCTCCTGATCTAGCCTTGGAAGCCAGCCAGACAGTGTCACTTCTGCCCCATTCTACTAGTTATTCATGAGTCACAAGGCCAGCCTAGATTCAACGGGAGGGCACCACACAAGCAGGCAGAGAGGCAAGGGTCATGGAGGAGCCGTCTTGACGACTAGCTACCACAGGGACTGAAGGAGATCACTCATTAAAGTCCTGAGTATGAAGGTAAGTAAAGCATTGACCATAAGTAAGTGCTCAGGAAACGAGCATTATTATCATTGCTGTTCTTTTCTGGGGTGGGAGGAGGGGCTTGCTTATTACAATTGGTCTGTTAGTGAGGAGTTTAAGGCTTTTTCAACTAGCAAGGATTTTCAGGCACTAGCCAGAAGGTGAAGCAGTATTTTCTTGGAGTGTGATCTTTCCAGTGTCCCCCAAACCATACTTGCAAGTAACTATTTTCTTAGCCAGGAGGAAGACCTGCACTCCGAAGTATATCTGCTATTCAATGCAAATGTTCCTTTTCGCTTGGCTTCCGTGTGGCTCCTACAGCACAATGTTGGCTTTTGATGAGAGATTTTCTTTTTTCACTCGGGCTCCTGTAGATTGGCTGATTTTAATAATTATGACTGCCCTTTCATTCTATATCAGTACTTACATAAAAGCTAGTCCTCCAATGTCCTCATTCACATTTCAGTTATGGAAAGTCTCTAAGACAACAACTTAACAAGTTACTCTGGATCACTCCCCTTCAGCCACCTCTATTCTGAAGACAAATATACCTTCCCAATTTGAACACTACTCATCACTTAGTTTCAGAATGGCCTCATAGATAGGATGATTTTTCTGTTTATCTCTGCCAAACATGTACATATGTGTGTGTGTGTATGTGTGTGTGTGTGTATACATATATGTGTATGTATACACATATATACACATATCTTAGTACAAAACTAAGATATATATACATATATGTATATATATATGTATATATGTATACATATGTATACATATGTATATGTATACATATGTATATATATATATCTTAGTTTTGTACTTACTGTTTTTTCCCCTTTTCTTTAGAGTGAGAGTGAGTTGGGTTTTTAGTCAACTGCATGATCGAGAGAAGCTTGAGGAGCTTTCAGTTTCTGCGCGTTGTTGGGGATGGGGGAGGAGAGGTACAATCTATAAGAGGAACCTACTGGCTCAGAGGGAAAAAGCAAGGAGAGCCTGAGGAACTAGAGTATTTGTTCTGTCAGCTAAGGTAACCATGTGGCCCTGCCAAGCTCTGATGTGTTTAGACTTGAGCTTCAAGGGGAAGATTGCACAAAGGCAAGTTCCTGGGATTTGTTTTGTGGTCTGAGTCTGCTGAGGTGTTCTCACTGGGCTATTTCTGTATAAAAAGCTGTCTGGAACCATCTGAGAACCCACTAACCACTGTGGTTTACGGCAATATATCTTCTAGTCACTCTCTGTTGCATCATTTCCCTTCCATTTTATGCTTAAGAGAATGACTGTGTGCACATGTGTCTGTCCATGTGATGCGTGTGTTCCAAAGTTATGTTACCATGGAGAATTGTTTGGAAAATTTCAACTGTATGGACCATTTCAGCTGAAGATATAAAAATGCATTTCAAAAATCAAAGCTCCTCTTATATGCATAGATCCCGTCTGGAAGGACACATAAAAAATTTGGTAACAGTAGTTGCCTCTGGAGAAGGGAACTGGCGGATTGATCAGTGGGCTGAGAGCGACTTACTCTTCACTGTGTACTGTTTCATTTTTTCTTTGTACCATGAGCATGTCATACTTTTTCAAAAATTAAGCCCGCAGTTGATATGCCAAGGCTGCTCTTGGAAAACATTTGCTGGCTCATATATCCTCTTTGATTCCTGCACTCTACTTCCCAGGAGGAAATTGGGACTCTCTGAATAGTCACGGGCTGAGTATAAAGAAGGAAAAGTATGTTGAGGGGTGATACCATGTCTGTCAGATTCAACAGTAATCCATGAAGACTTGAAACACGTTCTTCCTGACAGTATGGCAGAGACAACACAGCTCCAGGGAATACAGAGGCCGCTGACTGCAGGGAACTCGGCGTATATGTGATGTTGAAGTTGTCTGCCAAGCCAACAGGAAACGGGTCGTCCAGGTCGGACAGGAAGCTCCAAAACTTGGTCATGTGAAAGAAGATTAAACACTTTCGTCATGGGTCTCCGTGGGTTTTGATTCCTGAAGAGATGATGGCTCAGACTTCAGAAACTGTGGTGACTTTATTGTATATTCTTACACTCTCTTTGCTAAGTTTAGGACCCACTTCCAAACCAGGAGTACAAATTATAAAGGAACATCCCAACAGCATTCCCTTTTCCATCTTTACTATACTGGGAGTCCATTAAAAGGGTGTCAACACAGAGCCTCTTGTACTCAGTGTGGCCTAACTGATTGTACGGGACAGAGTTCTAGTCATTCGAAATCATTAGCCAACACAAGAGGGAGGAAAACAAAAGAGAAAAAGAAAAACACTGCCCATCACAAAAATAACTCTAGAATTGTGCAACCTGCCAACATTGGTGATTTGTGTTAAACTTGCTTTCAGCACTCTGGTAAATACACCACACCCTACCACTGAAGCGATTACGCCCTTCCTTTGAATAGCATAATAATGGGAATTAGAAAAGCTCCTGTGAATTTGGCAAGGTTTAAATGTTTCCATTAAATCTGGCAAAGGTGAAGATGGGAGAGGGAAATCTGTCCATTCATTACGCTTTGGTACTGCCTGTTCATTCAAGGCTACCTTTTGGAGGTGAAGCCATGTTTTCCTGGACAAGAGAGAATGCCTGGACCTAGTATACTTGGCTGACAGTATAATTTTGCTGCACAGGTTATTGTTGTGTTGTTCCAATATGTTTGAAATTATCATGCAACTTCATGTAATGCTGAATATTTTCCCATGGAAAATATTCTTATTTTGCACATAGAGCTACCCAGTCTCAAAGTTTCCTGCTAAGGACATGGTGTTACTCCATTGAACACAACAGGGCAGATGTTCCAGAGGATTTCAGTATAACTGGGAGAAATTTTCTGACTGCCAGACACTTTCGTACATCTTCATGTGTTTCTGACAGCAGCTCTGAGCGGCTGATGTCATTGATTGTGCTTTCTAAGGGAGGAAGCTAGAGCACAGGGAAGGAAGTGACTTGTGTGCGCATGCCCTCTGTAAGTGACAGAGGCGGGGTGCACAGCGGGGCCCTGCCGGCCCAAATGCAAACTTCTTTCCCTAAAGCAGTGACAATGCCTTTCAATGCCCTCTGAAGATCAAGTGGGGGCTCATAGTTTGGACAGGGACAGGGAGGCTGACCAGACCACGAGTGGGACATTGATGAGAACGAGGACTTGGCTTAGGGGGCAAGGGGTCCACTAATTGAAAATACGATGACATCTAGAGAGTGAGGGATGAGATGCCTGCTAATCTAACAGCAGCTATATAGGGACTGTGTTACGGGGGCAGGATTGCAATCTCTAGAAAAACTGAGGAAGAAAAACCAAAGCGGACCTTTTGTCAAGGAGGATAGAAGCCATGAAGGCATTGACTCAGCATCAAAGTGATAAAAAGGGTCAACATGGAAACCCAAAGGCAGGACTTTTGTCACACGGAACATAACAATGGCCAATGAGGAGAATCACGTCAGAGCAAGACCAGCACCAGCCTGACTTGGTTCTGAATCTCTACTGTGTGTCAGGCACTATTCTAGTTGCCATGGAAATAGCAGTGAACAAAATAAAGTCCCTATCTTTATGGAACTAGAGAGAAAATTAAGCTAGTGAGAGAAAATTAAACAAATAAACAAGGAAATATACATCAAATGATGATAAATACTGTAGAAAACAAGTCAGCTGAGTGGGGACAGTAATGTTGGTGATGGAGTGCCTGCTATTTTATGTAAGGTAGTCAGGAAGGGCCACTCACTCTGGGACATTTGAGTAAAGACTTTGAAAGAAGTGAGGGAGTGAGCTATGCAACTATCTAGGAGAAGAGCCTTATAAGCAGAACGAACAGCAATTGCAAAAGCCCTGAGACAAACGGTACTTGGGGCATTGGAGGATAAGCAAAGAGATGAGTTTCCCAGGTTGGGTTCCCCAGGAAGCAGTTTCTAAGGGTATGATGAATGCATAAAATGTTTAATAGGGTGTGCTCTTGGGATCAACCTATGGGAAGGATTGGAGGGGAAGGAAGCAAGACTGGGCGGAAGACAATAAGCTGTGATACAGTCCCGGCAAATGCCTCAGATAACTCAAGGGGAGTTCTGAAGACAGGATGAACCTGCAGAGCTGTCCCATTGGGGAGAAGGGGGCTGGGCTCTTGCATCCCCATGGCATTCAGTTGTGGTTGCCATAGGAAAGGGGCAAGATGAGAGGCAGGAGGCAACTCTCCTCAAGCGAGCTCATCCTCTTGGTTGAGGGCTGTCAGTCAGCAGCACTCCCGATAGTATGTCCTCAATTCCTGAAGGGAGATCTGGGTGGCAACTCCCACCAACCACTGCATGCTGGTATGATTGGAGTAGTGACAAAATCGGCTCAAAGAGGTGTCCAGGGGCCAGATCATGCATGCCCTTGTAGTCTTATCGGTAAAGAAAGAGTGAAGATAGGGAATACATAAAATAGAGTCACTTTAACCAAGGTGCTAAAATTATTAACATTATGAAGCTTAGGGCATGACAAAAGGATTCTATTCTTGTCCTAACTAGCTTGGGAACTCAAACTTTTTTTTCAATTACAGTTGACATACAATATTATATAGTTTCAGGTGTACAACAGTGATTAGACATTTGTATAACGTATGCAGTGATCCCCCTGATAAGTCTAGTACCCATCTGACACCATCCATAGTAATTACAATATTACTGACTATATTCCCTATGCTGTACCATCCCCATGACTGTTTTCATAAATGTGTACTTCTTAATCCCTTCACCTTTTCCTCTCATCACGCAATCCCCCTCCCGCCTGGCAACCATCAATTTGTTCTCTGTATCTATGAGTTGCTGTTTTGTTTGTTTGTTTACTTTGTATTTTTAGATTCCACTTCTGGGTGTTTATCCAAAGAAATCCAAAACATTAATTTGAAAATATATGTGCGTCTCTATGGTCATTGCAGCGTTATTTACAATAGCCACGATATAGAAGCATCCTAAGTGTCCATCGATAGAAAAATAGATAAAAAAAGATGTGGTACATATGTGTAATGAAATATTACCCAGCCATAAAAAAAGAATGAAATCTTACCATTTGTGACAACATGCATGGACCTAGAAGGTATTCTGCTAAATGAAATAAGTCAGACAGAGAAAGTTAAACTTTTGAACTTTGTAGTCCCATGTCAATGCCAAGATATACATCACTACCTGGACATACACCAGACCTCCAGATAACCATCTGATTATCCTCTGAAGGACACATGTAGACATGTAGCTAAACCACCTGACATCTGTTATCAAGACCACTATACATGACCAGACCTCCTGGCAGACATCTGACTAATAGCCATCCTGGACCAATGTTAAGGTTAAGAATGAAGGACTGATAATTCTCAAGAATGTACTTTTTTTTACTATAAGAACTCTTTTAACTTTTTTCTTCTTTGAAGCACCTCTGGGATTTTTGTCTAGCTATGTTCCTGGTTTGCAAACTCTAAGAACCTGAAGTAAATCTTTATCATTTATTTCTAGCCAAAGCCTCCAAACTCTATTTGAGTTCACTTGACATAGGCCTTAGTAAAGACTTGGGCTTTTACTCCATTTGAGGTGGGAAGCCATTGAAGGTTTTGAGAAAGGAATGTTAAGCTCTAATTTATGTTTGACCCTGATCTCTCTGGCAGATAAGTGGACTAGACCGTAGATGAGGAAGGAGGGAGAGATAATTCCAATAAAGAGGTGATGATGGTTTAGAGCAGGGGTGTCAAAACTGCGGCCAGGCCAACTGCGGCTAGCAATCCATTGTTGATTGGCCTGCAGCAAATTCCAAAAATATATTTAGTTTACTTAAAGAAACCAGGTGAGGCAATATGTACTTCACCTCGAGTGAGTGGCCCGGCTGTTTGTGTATTTTATCGCATATGGTCTTTGGTAAAAAACGTTGAAAAAAGTTTTGACACCCCTGGTTTAGAGCAAGCGTTACTGGTAGTGATCGGGAAAAGTTGTTAGATTCTGGATATATTTTGAAGGTAGAGCCAATAGGATTTGCTGATGGAATGATTAGATGTGGGATATGAGAGAAAGGAAAAATAGGGACAACTCCATTGTCCCTCTGGAGCAACTGAAAGGATGGAGTCACCACTTACTGACTTGGAGAAACCTATGTGTGCTTATTTCCTATTGCTGCTATGACAAATTACCAAAAGCTTGGTGGCTTAAAAGGCTATGAAGGTATTCTCTTACAGTTCTGGAGGTCGGAATTCTAGTCAGGGTGTTGGCAATATTATGTTCCTTCTGGAGGCTTCAGGGGAGAATCCGTTTCCATGTCTTTTCCAGCTTCTAGAGGCTGCCTGCCTTCCTTGGCTTAAGGGCCTTTCCTCCATCTTCAAAGGGCATCATCCCAACTTCTGGTTTTGTTGTCACATCTCCTTTTCCTCTAACTCTGATCCTCCTGCCTCCATGTTATAAGGACCCTTGGGATTATATTGGGCACACCCACGTAATCCAGGATCTTCTCCCCATCTCAAAATCCTTAACTTAATCACGTCTGCAAAGTCCCTTTTGCCATGCAACGTATCATATTCACAGATTGATATGGATTAGGACATGGACGTATTTGGGAGGCTGAGTGGAATCAGAGCTGAACTGTGGACATGATAAATTTGAGATATCTTGTTAAATATCCACGTGGCAGCGTCAAGTCAGCAGTTGGATTAATAAGCCTGGAATTCAGAGGAGAAGTCCCAACTGAAATATGAATTTGGTAGTTTTCATGATGTATATAAAGCCACATGAGCAAACATATCTCCTAGGGAGTGAATGCAGAGAGAAGAGAGAAGAAATCTGAGGATTGAGTCAGAATATTCCAGTAGTTGGGGCCTGGGGAGAGGAGGAGGAACCAGCAAAAAGTGACTAGTGGTGAGGTGGGAAGAGGAACGAGAGAGTGCTGGTCGATTAAGTAAAGAAAGGGTTTCACAGCGGAGAGAATAGTCAGTCAGCTACTGAGAGGTCGAGTAAGATGAGTACCCATTAGATTTGGCTGGTGACCTCAACAAGAGCAGTTTCAGAGGAGTGGTAGGGTGAAAGCCTGGTTAAATTGAGTTCAAGAGATAATGGGAGGAGAGGAATCGGAGACGATCAGTATAAACAACTTTTGGAAGAGTTTTGTTGGAAAGAGGAGCACAGAAATGGGGCAATAGCTTGAGTTGGTTTGGGGTCAAGAGGCCAGTGAGTCGAGGATTTTCCAAGGACAACTCCAGTTCCATCCAGAGTCTGAGCTGGGTGGAGTCTATGTGCAAGCACAGAGGGAGCCCAACTGATGGTTAGAGATTACGGGGTTATAGGAAGAAGGGCCAAGAAAATCCTAGTGTGATAAGTGGAGGGAGGGAGAAAAGAGCAATAAGATATGCCTCTTTTTATACAAGGAATACTTTCCGACAGATGCTGAAAAGTTGGCTATGGATTGAATTTTTTAAAAATGTGATCTCATTTTAACAATAGTGGGGATATTATTTAGAGGAAACTAGTGGTGATTTTGTGTGTGTGTGTGTGAAAAATCCTCTTCAAACATAACTGCGGTATGAGAATTTCCATGTATCAGTTTTTCCAAAAACTGGGTACACCTATCATTACACTTTTGGTTCTCACTATATCTAGTATGAAACTAAATATAGCTATACAATAATTTCTTTAAAGGATATTAAACATTTCTTTAAAACCAAGGCTATCAAAATACGACTGTGAGATTATAGAATGGCATGTCGTTTTTTAAAAAGCTGACACATAGAACAGGGGAGTTATTTTCCAGATGTCACTGAATAAGCCTGGCCATGCCTGGCAATGAAGCAAGAGAACAGGAATTCAGGGCCAGAAGGCTGGTCACCCTCAGGGCCCAAGGGAGATAGATACATATCAGGAGCCAGAAGGAGTGGTTTCAAGGCTTTGCGAAAGGCTTTGAAATTTAAAGGACTAGCATCTATTATGAACTGGAGCTTGGAGAACAGCTCAGGGGCAGAAGGACAGAAGATGTGACCACTCTGGAAGGCCTGCATAGCGAATGGGGCTACCAGCTTTGGCTTGCACTAAGAAGAAGGTGCCCACGCTGTGCTTAGAGATGCAAGGCTGTAGAGGACGACCTTGGTTGGAAGTGACATCTTCAAGATGAGCAGGCCACCTCCGGGCCTTTGGCATGGTGTTCCCTCGGCTTGGACTACTCCTCCCTTCCCTCTGCCCTAGGCTGACTCTTACTCATTCTTCAGGTCTCATCCGAAATGTCACTTGGTCAGGAAAGCCTTTTCTGAATCCCCTGGCCAGCCTCATTTCACCTGAGTCCAGTTGTGGGGCCAATTAATTTGAAAGCTGCAAATACTTCTTCTGGCATAAACTTAGAATACAATGAAAAATTTTTTTTTTTAATGTCAGCCTCTCATTAAATGAGGTATCACTGAGGCCATTACAAATGCTTTGTAAGCTATGCCAATTGCGTGGACGCTAAAGCCCACACTAGTACAAGCTTCCAGCCCATCCAGGCCTCCTGTGGGCAGGGCCCATAGCGTTTCTGCCCACAGCACTCTTGCCACAGACGTCTGCAGGGCCGGCCCTCCCTTCCTCTAGGTCTCTGCTATCCCTCATCAGAGGCAGCATTCCTGAAACTCTATGTAAATAGCAAGTCCACCCACGCCACACTGTCTCCATCCCGCTTACCCTGCTTTATGGTTCGCCATAGTCTCTGATGACATCTTCACATGTTTCTTTGCTTATTGGCTGACCTCCTCCTTCCCGTGAGGACAGGGTGTCTGTCTTGTTCACTGTTGTATCCCCAGAGCCGGGAACAATGCCTGGAGAGTTGTCGTTGCTTGAATGAATGAGTGGCTCGATCAGCGTCATACAGCGGGGAGGGCGGGCTGCCATGGCACTGACCTGGCCCGTCACTCAGGCACTGACCTGGCCTGTCACACAGGCAATGACCTGGCCCGTCACACGTCCCCAGCCCCAGGACCCCCAGCCTCCCAGCCAGGAAAAGCCTCCCAACTGCCCCCGTCTCCTTTTGATTCTCTTTCTGCAGCACACGTATGGTCGCCTGGCTTCTCTGTTTCTTGGTTTTGGTGCATCTGCTGTCCCAGTTCTCTCGCCTTGTGCTGAGTCTGATTTCCTGATTCTTCTTGGATTAACGCAAGCCCCTGACAAACAGCCCATTCACTCACTGCAGTCTCCAGCTGCTCCCCTCTGCCTTAAGCTGCTCTTTTGAGGTCAGGCCCACCTGTTTTATGAGGTAGAGCATCTCAGCAGCACTATATCCAGTTCCTGAAAAGATGGTCACCTGCTTGCTAGTTATGCTGGGGAAAATGTCTTAAGGAAACATCTCACTCTCCTGACTGAATAGTGATCATCAGCGGTCTTCCTGAAGAAAAATATTCCAAATAATCACTGAGAAGCACTCTGAGGTTTTTGTTTGTTTATTGAGGTATAATTGACATACAGCATTACATTAGTTTCAAATGTACAACATAATGATTCAACATTTGTATATATTGCAGAATGATCACCACAATAAGTTTCTTTAACATCCGTTGCCAGACATATTTACAAATTATTTTTTCTTGTGATGAGAAGTACTTTGATTTCTGTAGAAGTTGCCCTTAAAACTTCCCGTGGTTTGTGGAGTCCTTCCTGTGTAAGATTTCAGGTGACATATTTTCATGAGGTTCTGACTAAAGCACCAGCAGAGAATGAATATATGAGAAGACTTCACAAGGTCCTGCATCATTTGCTCTTTCAAAGTTTCAGCTAGCAAGGGAAAGGACGAGAGACAGAAACAGAGATTGGGGCATTATCTTCTGAGACTGCCCCATCAGTGCTGTTGGCTTTCCTTCCCCATAACCAGGGCAAGACTCAGGCCATGTGCTTTCATGAGAATGCCCTACTCAGAAACAAAGCGTGGGCACCCAACTTGCAGAGGTCTGCTGAATTCTTACCATGTTTTCTTCTCCCAAAAGACACATGGCTAAGACACTTCAGAACCTACTAGCCAAAGACTTTCTGTGGTTTGGATTTATGGTGTGAAGGCTGCTTCCTGGAATGCCAGGGACTACAGACAGACTGCCTTCACTCACCACGGCCACAGCCACTGTTAGCTGCCACTTCAGGTGCAGGCCTCAGTTACAAAACACCAGCTGCCACCAAGCCATCCTTTGTTTACTTTTTCAGAGCAATGCCACCCACAGGTATAATAACAGGTGAAGACACCCCCGCAGTTAACGAGGTTTTAAGAAGTTTCGCCCTCGCTTCTACAGTTGTATCTTTACACTGGTAGGTGTCAGAAGCTTGCATCCCCAAGGCTTTCAATACAGTATCACGGAGTCAGCACCAGATTTTTTCTGGGTGAACTTCGTCTGAGTACACAAACTCTCTTTATGCATTGTTGTCCGTCCAGCACATTCGAGGGTGCCAGGCACCGACAAATATTTGTTGAATGAATGAATAAATAAATGAACATTTCAAGATGGTCTTTGGGGACAAATAGGGCTGCAACTTACTAGCTCAGTGACTTTAGGAAATTTGCAGAGCCTGTCCAAGCCTCAGTACCCCTGTATGTCTAAATGAGGATGAGAATACTACCTAGTATTTCAAGAGATTAAACATGACTGGACAACATGGCATAAAACAGTGTCTGGCTGTCATGCAGGGTGTCATGTGGGGTCTCCTGTCCCGCTCCCCACATAAGAATGCAGGACATGGTGAGGCCAAAAAGGAACACCCATGGAGCCATAGATAGGGGAGTCATACCACTATAGTTTCACTGGTGGCTGGGTTGGAGACACAGGAAGCAGGAGCCACACTATCTGCAACCTGCCGTCCACTTCTCTCTGCCAACCGACCAACTTGCTAGCTGCAATCCGCCTCTCTGCAATCCGCAATCCACACTCTGTCACTTGCAGGCTCAGCCACCACCTTCTTGCTAGCCCCCATTTTCTGCTAGTGTAGCCACGGCAGTTAAATTAGTGGC
This sequence comes from Rhinolophus ferrumequinum, assembly GCF_004115265.2. Classification (NCBI taxonomy): domain Eukaryota; kingdom Metazoa; phylum Chordata; class Mammalia; order Chiroptera; family Rhinolophidae; genus Rhinolophus; species Rhinolophus ferrumequinum. The sequence goes on from NC_046292.1 coordinate 80,626,245, forward strand.
CAATGGCTCACTGGTTACAGCTGACGGCCAACTAGCCACAGCTGATGGCCATCCAATCACAGTGGATGGCCATTTACTACCCGAGCCAGCACCTTTCTACATGAGGCCGAGAGCCTGGAAACTGCACTCCTGGCTCTGTCCCCACACTGGCACATCGTAAAAATCTCAGTACAATATCCTTATTGTTTCCTGTTTCTTTTTCACCCTATTCTCCTCCTAGGGCCCAGAATTCCTGGGTCATAGTTTGGGAACCAAACAAGAGGAACTACTATCTTTTGTATGTCTGGGGCACTGTGTTTCAATATTATGTAAGTATTCCTTATCAGTTCCTGCAGGTATGAGCTTCTGTGATGTAAAATGGGATTTAGCCAATATAGTTTTTCCGTGATAAAGTACTTTCCTATTGAAAATGATTCCTTGTTTGTAAATTATTGCTACCTAATCAACAAAGGTCTGATGAACAAATTCGCATTCATATGTCGATGTCTAATGATAGTATTTGCACTTCAGGAAGCATTGTTAGTGGCGGGATTTGGGGCCGCTAAAGTGTAAACCGCAGGGTAAATATCTTTGTAAGGCATTACTGTTTAACATGTGGTCCTTGAACCAGCAGCAATGGGATCCCTTGGAGGGCTTATTAGAAATGCAGAATCTCGGGCCCCACCAGACACACCGAATCAGAATCTGCATTTTAACGAGGTCCCCAGGTGGTTCACATGCACTGTAGTTTGAGAAGCACTGGTCTAGGGGACCATGAGATATTGGCCGTTCTATGCATATGGAAAACATACTGTGTTAAGAACTGAAGCGGGCAGATGGATGTAGCAAAACTCGCACAGGTGACACCCGTTACCCACCTGCTTCTGTTGCCCCTCCTCCTTACCTCTTCTCAAATCCACTTGTTATCATTATCAAGCTCCTCCCACCACCCTACACACACATCTTGTCTAACAATGCCACACAAAAACATACCTCCACATACCATCAGTGGTGAATATTTGAACCTATATATTTTTACATTTTTGCCGTTCATTTGTAAAAGAAAAATGGATTAAAATAAATCTGTTGTTAATTGGCTCCAATTTTCATAATAAAGGAAATAAACTCGGTTATTTTATCTTTCTAAATAAATCCCCATTTTAGTTCATTAGGAATGTCCTCTGAGTTGGCCTAATTTAAAACAATTCTAAATCCTGCATTTTTCCCATATGTATTATGCATAAATTTGTCGATTCTCCTCACCCTGATATCTGTGGGAAAACTGAAAAAAGCAAAATTATCAGTTTGGGTTCCATCATGCTTTAATGACAAAAAGAGAAACTATTAAACACTTCTTTGGGTTTTTGTGATAGATGCAAAATCTGGAGGACGGTAGGGCTCACTGCTTTTCTGCATAGTAACAAGGGGCACTTATATTTCCTAAAGAATAAAACCAGGGCCTCGCTCAATGGCGGAACATTCTTTCCTTGATATAGGATTCATCTGACCTTGGACCCTGAGGGAAATTGTCTCCGTAATGTAGTTACTTCAGAGATAACTTAAGGAACAAGCCATCCATAGCTCTTCAGGTGGGAAAAGAAATTAAAATTAGGGGGCTCAGTATCCAGCTTCTACCATAGGAGCCGTATTAGACAGGGTTCTCCAGAAAAATAGAACCAATAGGAGATCATATATCTATATCTATATCATCTATATCTATATCTATATCTATTATATGTGTATATCTATCTATCTATCTATATACCAGGGGTGCCAAAAAAATATATACAAGTGGACACTTTGGTCAACATTGCTTGAGCAGTAGTTCGTCGTAATCAGAAGTGTCTGGATGTTGATGGTAACCACTTTGAGCACCTCTTGTAATTGCAGAAGTCAAACGTGACTTGTATTCATCTTTTGTTATTGGTATATATTATTACAATTTTAATAGGTTTTTTCTTTCTTAAAATGTGTATACTTTTTTTGGCACCCCTGATATAAAAAGTGGAATATATATATATATATATATATATATATATATATATATATATACACACACACATACACACACACACACACACATATAAATTGTTTCATAAGGTTATGGAGACTGAGAAGTCCTAAGATCTGCAATCAGCACTCTGGAGACTCAGGAAAGACAATGGTGTAAGTTCTAGTAAGAAAGCTGGCAGGCTCAAGACACAGAAAGAGTCAAAGTTTCAGTTTGAGTCCAGAGGCAAAGACCAATGTCTCCGCTCCAGGCAGTCAGACAGGAAGAGGTCTCTCTTACTGACAGAAGAGTCAGCCTTTTTGTTCTATGCAGGTGTTCAACTGATTAGACGAGGCCCACCCATATTAGGGAGAGCAATCTGCTTTACTCAGCAGTCTACTGATTCAAATGTTAATCTCATTTAAAAACACCCTCACAGACATACACAGAATAATATTTGACTAAATATCTGGGCTCCCTGTGGCCCACTCAATTGGACACATGAAATTAACCATCACAGGAACACTGACTAACAATGAGGTAAAGAAGCATGTCAGTGTTGTAGTCAATACTTGAGTTTCCTGGGTGACAAGAAACCTAAGGGGGAAATCCCTTCTTGTAAAAGGGAGCATGACTTTTGAGTCATGCCAGTTTTCGTTTGTTTTTTTTTTCAATTAACTTTTACTAAGTGCTCCTGTGTTTTCTTTTCGTTCTGGCTTCTCTCCTCTTTTCTCTTCCCTTCCCATCCTCCCCGTCTCTTCCATCCTCTCCCCCCAACCCCCATGTGTTTTTATGTCACTTCCTTCCCCCCTGCACTCCCTCCCTTTTTCTGTTTTCCTCCCTTCCTTTCTCCATTTTTTTTTCTTCCTGTGACTCAAAAGCTTGTGTATCAACACTCCCCCAAATCTGCTGTACCAAAGGTCACAGTGACCTACTATCTCACCGCCTATTCCAAAGCACTCTTAAATATTCATCTTACCTGAACTGTTGGCCAAACTCAACACTGTTAATCCCTCCAATCTAATAGAACTTACATCTCTTTACTTGTGAGACACCAATCTATCTCTCTCATCCTGCCTCCAAGACTGCATTGTCTCAGCCTCCTCTTTTTCTCTTCATCCCTTCAAGGGATCAGCAAACATTTTCTATAAAGGGCCAGATAGTAAATATTTTACATTTCATGAGCCATATGGTCCCCATCATATATTCTTTGTTTTTCGTTTGTTTGTTGTTGTATTAAACCCTTTTGAACGTAAAAGCTGTTCTTAGATGAGCACTCTGTTCTTTGTGGTTTTCCTTCTCAGTCTGTGGGTTCTTCTAGGGGCATTCCACCCACTGCCGTCACTCCAACACCCCCCTGTAACCCAATAGCCTATATAGTGGTGTCCTTTAAGTTCCATCTTTCCATGAGACGGGTGTTAAGGATGCCCCACTTTCTGCATTCCAAGAAAAACTGTAGCTGTGCCAAAGAAAAAGGGCAAAGCATATGAACAGATGACTTCCAAAATAACAAATGTCAATGGCTTTTAAGCATATTAAGATTCTTAGCCTCACACACAATAAAAGAAAGACAAAGTAAAACCACAATGAGATGTGGTTTTGCAGTCTTGCAGAATAACAAAAATGAAAGCATGATAACAGAAGGCGCTGATGAGGTACTGGAGAAATAAACACCATCCCTGTAGGTGGACAATTTAGCAATACTGATCACAATATAAAATGCTCATATCTTCTGACCCAGCAGGTTCATTTATAGATAGTTATATGAGAAAGGTAGAATGGGGAATACAAGTTACTACTTGTGTTAATAAGGCATGAGGAAAATATATGCATATCCAATAGACGGTTAAGAGTGGTTAGGGTGGGGCAGAAATTAGAATGCTGGGAGGCAAGGGTGAGGAGAAACTTATTTTTTCACTTTGTATCTTTTTGTATTGTTGGAATATTTTTATCTGATGCATATTGTATTTTTACCAAAAAAATTAACATTAACAAATGAATGACTGGATAGATAGGTAGATAGATAGATAATAGAAAGGAGAATCTTATAAACAAAAAGAGAGGAAGAGTTGAGATGGAAGAGGCCTTAAACGTGTCTAATCCAACACCATTATTTGCTGATGAGGAAACTGAGTCCAGAGCAGCTCTGTGACTTTCCTAAGCCCTTACTGTTATTGACTAAGCTGAACTTGAGTCCAGGCCTCCTAATTCTCAGTCCAGCACTTGTCCCTCTACATCAAGTGACATCACATCTCTTAAACGACCCCCGTGATGCAAGAAGTTCATCTACATATTTGAATTTGAAGAGGAAATCAAGGCATTTATAAAACTGAGCATTTGCAATATATATATATTGCATATATATGCATATATATATATGCATAATATGTATATGGTTTTTAAAAAGGTCCATTCTTGTATTTTAAAATGACCAAGCATTAGATGCTTTGGTGTCTAGAGAATTGATAGAAAATTTAAATAACGCAGAAGTGTATTGTAGTGTTGTTTCCTCAACAGACATTCCACCCTCCCCTATCATGATTGATTTGCATGGGCCCAACCCTGCTCCCAGCTCCAGAGGACACACTGATTGATCTAAACAGGCTTCCATGCCAAAATGATTTATTTAGAGTATATATAATAGGTCCAAGCCAATCAGCACTTGCCAGTGTCCTGGTCACAGGGGTTCATTCAGAGTTGGTCCAATCAGTATTGAACCGGAAGACTTTTGCTGAGAATTATGAGACACAAACATGTCTCTGCTTTGGATACCATGGGTGTACAAATGTGAAGCCTGGAACCGCAGCAACCTTTTTGCGACCATGAGGGAATCTTGCCTAAGAATTCAACTGACAAAACAAAAGGCAGAGTACAGAGATGGAAAGAAGCCAACTCCTTGAAGACATTATTAAATTGCTAAACCTGGTATTGTCAAGCTGCCAAATCACTCCAGACCTCTGAACCTTCCAATTATGTGAGCAAAAGTTCACATAAGTTCACATTGTATTTAAGCTAATTTGAGTTAGGCTTTCTGTTATATACTAGGTAGAGACCTAAATGATACATATTTAAAGTAAAAAAGTGAAAGTTTCCCCACTTCCACACCAAAAGAATAACGACTGTGAACTATTTGGTGTTTGTCCTCTTTTACATACACACGTATAGTTTTTTTTTTAACGCTCATCAGTTATACCACTCATGATTTCTACAACTTGCTTTGTCCCTACTCAACTATATGGCGTGGGTGGTTTCCCTATCAGTACAAACAAAAGTACCTTCCTTGCGGCCTAGTATTCCATGGTATGATTTTAACTTACTTATCAAACCATCCTTCTAACTTTAGAATTTTAGACTTAGTCTCTATATTATAATAAAGCTGTTTAATATATATAAGAATGTTTTATATATGTTATACATATATCTTCCTGCATGTATGTGAGACATGTTAAAAGGAGTGATTATATGTCTGGGCTCTGGAATCAGACTGCCTGGATTTAAATCCTGACTTCATTAATTACTAGCTGTGAAAACTCAACTTCCCTAAGCCTCAGTTTCTCCTTCTGGAAAATGGAGGTAATTATAGGCCCACACTCAACAGGCCATTGTGTGAAGGAAACTAGGTGGTCCGTGTACTGCACCTGGCACGGGAACTGGTACATACCTATCTAGTGCTCAGTTAAGGTTAGCTGTTGTTATTATCATTGGAATCAATCCCTGGAATTGGCCTTTCTGGGGACAATCATATATACCTTTTACATGTTGATAGATGCAGCTAATTGCCCTTTAGAAATAAACCAAGTTACACTTTCCCCTCAGAGTGCTCTTTGACCCCCACCTGTAGAAGCACTGGATTTTTGACAATCCAGTGGGCAAAAAAGTTATTCACTGCTGTTTTCATTTGCATTACTTGGCTCAGGAGCGGGTCCTTTGATTGTCTGTAAGCCATTTGTATTGCTAATCCACGAACTGTTTGTTCACCCTTTGCCTCTTTTCCTTTTGAATTTTTCCTCTCTGGCTCTTTGTGTGCATTTAGGATACTAAACCTTAGTGTAATATATACGATGTAAATATTTTATTCTAGCCTGTCATATGTTACTTAACTTTTTAAAATGTCTTTTGTTTTTTAGAAGTTTATATATTTTTTTAATGTAGTCAAATCTGTCCTTTTCTTTTTTCCTGCGGCTTCCGGATTCTGTCCTTTTAAGATAGTTTTTGTTCAGAATTTTTATGCACATTTGACTTTTCTATTTAGAGCAGGGTCGCTCCTGGGTTTAGGGCATACTATGACATTTTTTTTTTCTTTTCTGGAATAGTCTGGGCCTTCTGGACATTATTATAAGCTATTAACTGATTGGTCTGAAAAAGGTTTAGAGTGCCCAGTCTGGGTTGTTGAGACTGTGCCCATAGCGCCCTCTCCTGGGCACCACAGGAACCCAATGTAGAAAAGGCTTCTTGAGCAGAGGAAGGTAGTGGGCGGTCTCTGGCCTCAGTTAGTTTAGTCTTTATCGAGTGCGGTATGTAGCAGTGGCATACAGGAATTATACCGGATATAGAAATGATATAATTCCCACCTGCAGGTGCCTGGAGGGAAATGAAAAAAACCGACACAGAAACAGATAACTTCATCTTTTCTGCTATGCCTGAGGAACAGTCTACTCTTTGTTCATAAAACATTTAAATATAGGTAGTGAGTGATGTTGACTAGATTACTTCATTTAGTATTACAGAATTCTACTTTTAAAAAAATGGATCCAAGGAGTTACGATCTAAGATTCCACAACAACCAAAGAATTACCTTCTAAATGAGACTAACAAAAATAGCCTGGTGTAGATGGAAGCCACTTGAACAAGAGTTAGTTCCTTGGATTCTCACCTAGGTTGTGCTGGGAGCAAGTCCTGTGATGCAAGGTACACCTTAAACCTTTGAGCTTGGTTTTTCCCTAGTTGGCTCTCAGGATCTTGCGGTGAACGGAGTTTGGGTGAGAGGAGGGCAAGTCAGGGCAGAGATGCCTAGGGATTGTTTTGTTGTTTTGTTTCAATTTTTAAATATCACATTGAAAACTTCTGGCCTTTATATCAAACTCACTTTTGGTTTACAACATACTTTGTAATCTGCCCTTGTACCCACCCAGCTGCATCTTGCCCTCCTGTTTCTGTTCCCCGGAGAGACCTATATTCTCTGGTTTCTGGGAAGCCTGAGCGTGTGCTTCCCTGGCCTTCTACTCTGGACTTCCTCCCATCACTTCTTCATCCACTGTTATGGGGTGAATTGTATCCCTCAAAATTCATATGTTGAAGTTCTAAACCCCAGCACCTCAGAACGTGACCTTATTTGGAAAAAGGGTGTTGCAAATGTCATTAGTTAAATTCAGATGAGGTCATACTGAAGTAGAGTGGGCCTTTGATCCAGTGGGACTGGTATCCTTACAAAAAGGAGGAAGTTTGGACACAGGGACACGAGGAGAGCACCACATAAAGATTGGAGTTATGCTGCCACACGTCAAGAAACGCCAAATTTGCCTGTAAACCACATGAAGCTCAGGGAGAGGACTGGAACAGACTCACCCGCACAGCCTGAGAAGGAAAAACTCTGCCAATGCCTTGATTTTGGACTTCTGGCCTCCAGAATTTATAGACAATAAATTCCTGTTGTTTAAATCACTCAGATTGTGGTCCTTTGTTACAGCAGCCCTCAGAAACTAATGCACCCATTTCGGGACTGCTCTCAGGCATCACCTGGAGGCTTTTCTTGGGCCCAGTCTGGGTGACCCAACATTCCCAGGGACTCACACAGCACGCAAACCTTTTCTAAGACTTCAAGTGGGCCTCGCCACCGCCCTTAGATGCTGCACCCCACATCCTAGTCCACATTAAAATGCATCCACATCCCAAATTAAATATAATTTTATGGTGTGAAAGAATATGTTGTATAATGTTAATTAGAAAATGTATTATTTAAATTTATAGTTGTTTATATCGGCAATCATTGTGCATATCTGGGAATTGTAGGGAAGTGAAAAAATCTAGCTTACAAATTGTTTTCAGATGGAACAACTTTTTATAAATAACTAATTTGGATGTGGTTGACATAATGTTACATTTTGTGGACTTTCAATTACATATGTATTTGATATTGTCATGTTCTTTTCATATTTTGGACATTATATATATATTTTTATTCAGGACTCAAACATTTTTATAGTTTCTAGGAAAGCTTGCAGGCCTTAAGTTCCTATCTATGGTACCTAATGAATCAAAAACCCCTGAGCATCCTGAGCTTATTTCTGTTGCAGGACCTGGCAGGCACTCTTGGGTATACCTGACATTTCCTTCAAGGACATTCCTTGAAGACCAGTCTCTGCCTTATTTCTCTTCGTATCCCACCCAGCATATTGTCTAACATGCAGCTGGTTGTTCAGTAGACTCATTTAAGGAACAAATGTGCAATTTTTAACAAATTCTACCTTTTAAAGTTACTACCATGTTTCCCCGAAAATAAGAGCTAGCCGGACCATCAGCTCTAATGCGTCTTTTGGAGCAAAAATTAATATAAGATCCAGTCTTATTTTACTATAATATAAGACCGGGTCTTATATAGCATAACATAACACCGGGTCTTATATTAATTTTTACTCCAAAAGATGCTTTAGAGCTGATGGTCCGGCTAGGTCTTATTTTTGGGGAAACAGGATAAGTGTGGCAACAATTAATGTTTCTTCCTTGAAGCTTAGAAGCAAGGAATAGCTAAACATGAAACAGAAAAACTCAGGACACATTTTTTACATTTGAGTGCATTTATATTATGAGGACAAACCTACGCTTTTACAGCATGAGGACAAAATCATTGTCATTTTGCTACTTCTAAAGAGTAGATGCTAAGTGTTAGTGAGTAATGTAAGTGGACTTCTATCTCTGTTGGCCTTTCCCCAAGGCCTTGGCTCAAGGAGGTGGATCTGGCATTGAGTTCAGCTTAAGAGTTTAGAATAAATGCTAGAGAGAAAAGGCCCAGAGCAGAAAAACATCGACATGACAGAGGAGAGAATGAGGGGGTCTTTGGAAAGAAGTGGGCACGTGGGGAGGTAGAAGGCAAAGTGGGAAGAAGGTGGTTGCCTGTATAATAACGATGCTGCTGCTGAAATCATAAGCAGGTGAGCAACCAAGCAGGAGCTGAGAGTTTACTGTTGCCTCAAATAACACCACGTTTCCCCGAAAATAAGACCTACCCCGAAAATAAGCCCCCATTAAGATCGTCAGCCAGAGGGACGCATTTCGTATGTTATGACGATGTTCCAGAAGAAGATGACATGGCTGTATTTGAATAAATGTAGATTGTACATGAAAAATAAAACATCCCCTGAAAATATGCTCTAATGTATATTTTGGAGCAAAAATTCATATAAGACCCAGTCTTATTTTCCGGGAAACATGGCATAAGACCCGGTGTTATTTTGGGGGAAACACGGAAGTAAGTGCCGTGTGCACTGTCTCCTTTCACCCTCCTGACAGCTCTGCAACGCACTTATCGTTCTCCGTACTACACTTATGAAGAAACTTGGGTTTAAAGAGGGTAAGAGGAGGTGAAGGTGAAGGTCTTACAACCGGGGGTGGCAGAGCTGGGACTTGGAGTTCGTGTGGCCCCAGAGCCCACACACCTAGCTACCGTCACCCCTCCAGCAATTTCTATGTGTGTGTCTGTCACGACAAGATGGGCCCCTGGAAGGCAGAAATGTTATGTCCACATTGTGCTATAAGTAGGCTTTCTGAGGTTTTTTAATGGAAGGATATCATAATTGCTTACTGAATCAATTGATTTTGACTGAGGAAAACACATCACACTCTCCAAATTCATTTCGTTCATTGTTCATCACGATATTTATTTGAGGGCAATAATTCTTTGAATCAAGACCTAGTCTATAAAAATTATCAAGCACAAGCAGTGCTTACTCCTCACTAGGCAGTTTCACTAGCTTTGTGTATATTAACTCATCTAATCCCCCAGGAACCCTCTGAGCAGAGCAGCGGCCTACACTCATGCAGGCTGTGACCAGTGTCCCCTAACATTGTGCGAGTCTCAAAATCTGCACAACTGGATGTGATGACTCTGCCCGTAACCCTTATTGTGCCCATTTCACAGATGGAGAAGCTGAGGCTTAGAGATGTTCAGAGAAACTTTCTTAGGTTCAGAGTTTAATCAAACTCATGTTAACTACATAAAACTGCAAAATTTGGTAAGATGAAACATCATTAATTCAGACCAGTTGCAAAGATGGGTGTAGAGAGGTGGTAGAATTTACACTACTTGTAAAGTGTATGCATTATAGAGTTACCGTATTTCCCCGAAAATAGCCGGACCATCAGCTCTAATGCATCTTTTGGAGGAAAAATTAATATAGAACCTGGTTTTATGTTAGATAAGACCCGGTCTGGTATTATATTCTATTATATAAGACCGGGTCTTATATTATGTTAAAATAAGACCAGCTCTTATATTAATTTTTGCTGCAAAAGACGCATTAGAGCTGATGGTCCAACTAGGTCTTATTTTCGGGGAAACACGGTATTTATAGAATTATAGAGGTATTTCTAAGGAAATTAGTGCTGGTACATTGAATTGCACTTAACCAATTGGTTAAGTACTAGCAGAGTGTCTATCGTGAAGCACTGTCGTGGTCCTTTAATGAACATTGATGTCCGATTTGCAGTCAGGAATAATTAATGTACAAAAATCCTTAAAATTACAAAGGGCTGGCTTTATTTAGTCAGTTAAATATGCCCCCTTACAATTCTATTAACTAGCTTGGCAATTTATTTACTCAATAATTTCTTCTTCACTTACCCAAAGACTCTACCATATTTCAAATGAGTGTATCACAGTTCATAATTGAGTTTCACATAATAAGATTTTAGTATATTGTTAACGACTGAGTTAGAAAAGCCGTAGGCAGGAGCTTCAAGAGAAAAACATCTTTAAACTTTTGACAGAAGAACTCTTAAGCCAATGATAAGATAGGATATAAACATGGTTTATGACCAATGTAATACAGATATTGTTTTGGTCTAACTTCTAGAATAAACTGCTCAGTTAAAAAAAAAAAAGTCCACAGAATTTCAAGTAAAGTTTTCCTATGCATATATTATTTGTTATTGTTCTTATAAAACTGGTTTTAAGTGTTGCATAGTGGTTTGGGCTTCAGTCTTCCCAGCCCCCAATGTGCACAAGACTCCTCGGGGGATCTTGTTACCCTGAAGGTTCTGATTCAGTAGGTTTGAGGTGAGGCCACAGAATCTGCACATCTATAATGCTCCCAGGTGAGCTGGCCGGTTACCTCAGTTGGTTAGAGGGCGGTGCTCATAACACCAAGGTTGCCGGTTCGATCCCCACATGGGCCAGTGTGAGCTGGGCCCTCCACAACTAGATTGCAACAACTGCTTGATCTGGAGTTGATGGGTCCTAGAAAAACACACTTAAAAAAAAAAAATAATAATAATAATAAAATGCTCCCAGGTGAAGCCGATGCTGAACAGTTTAGAACTCAGACTTGGGGAGCCAGATAGCTGGAGCTGGATGAAAATTCTGCCACTTATTAGATCAGTGTCCTTGGGCAAGGACCTTAACTTCTTAGTTTCCTCATCTGTGAAATGGGGTAATGCTAATAGTATGGACATCATAGGGGTGTTGTGAAGATCAGATTCGTTAACGAATGTAAAGCAATTCAAGCAGAAATAAAAAAAACTGGCATTAGACAACACATATGGCTGCAACTTGCTCTTTTCACTTAGCAATACATCCTGGGCATCTTTCCATGTCAGTAGAATAATATCTACACCTTTCTTTCTAATAGCTGCATACTATTCCACAATTGGATATATCTTGATTTGCTTCATTCCAATGGAATTTTTTTCTAAATTGTAGTAAAATACACATAAAATTTACCCTTTCCACCATTTTAAAGTGTACCTGTCGGTGGCATTAAGTACATTCACATTGTTGTGCAACCATCACCACTCCCCAACTCAAGAACTTTTTCCATCATCCCAAATTGAAACCCTACACCCATTAAATTATAACTCCCCATTATGCCCATAAATGCCTGATAAACTCTATTCTCTGTTCTGTCTCTATGAATTTGCCTATTCTAGGTCGCTTGTATAAGTGAAGTCATATAGCATTTGTTCTTTTGTGTCTCCAGTAGTTTTGGAAGGACATGTTTTCTCAACGGCCCTTCCTGAAGAATCCACACTCTAAATCCTGAAATCTCTGTGAAGTAGGTGGTTGTCCCTATCGATGGCAGGGGCAGGAATTAGGTCTGATCTGCTGACTGTCTGTGATGTGTAACTTCCTCAGGCTTCTGACTCTGTAATTAACAAAATCACCGTCACTTTCATTCCCTGAATACTTCAGGCTGTTCTGTGAGGTGGGAAAAATGACCCTCATTTTGCAAATGCAGAAACTGAAAATCAGAGACTCTAAATGACCCACCTGCTGTTAGTTAGGGACAGAAGTGGGTTATAGTTAGGTCCAACTCCAAATCTCAAGCCCTTTCCAATATCTATTAGTCCAGCAAATGAAAAAGCAATCGTTTCCAGGGTTTTTCAACCATATTCTGATTAATACAGGTGGAACTTAAATTAAGCAAGCCTGATAACTGAAGATTCAGCTACAGAGCCAAAATAATTGGGGTATTTACTAAACAAAAGAATTCATCACAGAACCTCTCTTGAGCTAAAGCTTCTCATTTTTTACTCAGTTTTCCAGATAGGGAACATTATCACCTACTTGTGTGTTTGAGTAGATTTATACTGCCTGTTATGGTCCAGGCTACTTTTTCACGGAGTCTCTTCCTCATCACGAGTGTATGTTGATTTAGAGTGGTAGTTAAGCAAACAAAGGACTAGGAGAACCTCAAGAAACAGCTCCTTACAGAGTTAATCCTATTCTAAAACACTGCAGCCTTTCTCTTCAGTGCTGCAGAAGGAGAAAGAACACTCAGAGCCAACCACTCGGATCCCTGACATACATAACAAAAGTCACGATGCTCGATTGGTATCTTCAGATGTATTCCCTGGCTAACCAAATGGGCAAGTGGTGTGTGTTGTGTACACATGTGTATCTAATTACTTTATAGAACTAGACTCAAATGTTCTATTTTTTAAAAAGCAAAAAATACTTTTAAATTCGTTGGGGGAAAAAAATCCTCTAAAAATGGCTACAACTATCACATCTAAAAATTCCATTTCTTTCTCCTATGAGTTCTCTTTTGTCTCTTGTTTTTGCCAAGAAGCAAGAGCCCTGTTTACGTTTTGCATCACTCTTCACGTGCTCGCGTTTGGGATCGTCTTCACCAGGCTCACATGTTGTTTTGGCAGTCCCCACGCATTCTTTCCTGCTTCTGCCCCTTAAAGGAGCCATGTTCAGCTGAGTAGAAATGGGGCTGTCACCCCAGCAGTGGCAGGATGGGTGTACTGCATGTTGTGATTGCGTGATGTTGTGCTTTGGGTCTGTTTTGACTAGCTGGCTTTTAGATCAGGGTGATTAGGGAAAGCTTGATAATATTGTCAAATACGACGTACAACCCCAAACCACTAAATTATCATTCATTATGAACACAACAAGAAAGAAAAGAATGACAACATCCACAAGAACTCTTGGAAGGTGCACTGGTCAGAAGGTCAAGATTTTCGAGGTCTGATGCTTTTCAGTGACTTGGGTCAAACTCGTTAATATTTCTGTGATGATGACTCATATCCACCCTCTACACAGTTACTAGGGATTTTATTATAAGGCAAGCTTCTGATTTATTATAAGTAAGTCTGACATTCAAATCAGGTGTAGCTCTATCCACTGAATAGCTTTGAAGGATCCACAAAAAGCAACTCCCTTAAACTCTATGGCTGTGACACAATAAAAGGCTGAGGGTACATTTCACACTAGGACATTATTATTTTCTTATTGCAGCAAAAATTGCTGCCTTTCTTAACTCACACTCTGTATCAGAAGATGATCATCTTTGATCCCACTTTTTCAGTGATTTGTAAATATAATTTCATATCCATATGCAGCAAGACTCCTCTAAATTATGGGGCTTGTATTATGTACAGGGTCTAGAAAAACGGGGGTAAAATAAAGCTATCCCTCCAGTTTTATAAACATGTCATTAACCATCCATTTGGGGTAGGTGAAATATGATGCATGTGGCTTCTGGGGTCCATGTATTCCTGAGAGACTGTGGTTACTGTATATGCTAAATTATAATTCAGTACACATTTATGAAACATTTGAATGCTGTGCTTGCCTTCAGTCAAGAGACTGAACTAAACAAGAGAACAAGAGACGAAATAGCTAGTGGCAACCCTTCTGAAAAGGTTCCCATCTTTTCCTCTCCACCTCAGGATCATGTCCCCACACAGGGTGGCTGGTTTCAATCACTCAACAAGCATGTGAGAGACACAATGAAGTATATCTAGTTCAGGAGAAAAGATGTGTGTACATAAAAGAGCTAGAGATCAATGCAAGGTCATAGAGAATCAAGCACTAGGATGTGGTAACAAAGACGTGAGTATGGATTGGAATTTTAAAAGGGGATAAAATGGTGGTTTAAGGTTAGTGAGGGTCTTCTATGGAAGAAGGAACCTCATGAGCTGGCCCTTGAACGAAGGGAGGAATTGAACTCATGTAAATAACAGAAAAGTGGGAATTTCAGACTGGGAAACAGATGATCTCAAAGCAAAGCACTGAGGTAGAATGAAGACTGTGCGTGCCTGTTTCTCTTTGTCCTTCCTTTATATTTGTTTCTGCTGCTTCACACATCAGAGTTCCTCCAACTCCAGCTAATGGGCTGCACATTTATAGAATAACCACTGTACTTTACACCATCTGTTCAGGGACTGTTTGGTACCTACTCTCCTATCTTTGGGGGAGGGGAGAATTGTATTTAATGAGGAAGAAATGGAATCATTAAAGAGAAATGTGCTCTTTTCCTTCATTTCTTTCCCTTTCTTCCCAAATGATTCATTCCTAAGGTATTCGATGGGGCAGAGTGAAGTGGACATCCAGGTGGCTGCAGCCTGACTCCGGATATCAGAGCTCGAGCAGTGAGGAAAGCCTCTAGAACAGGGGAGGGGTGGCAATGGAAGACAGGAAATTGATCAAATAAATAAATGTATGAAAGTTTCTCCCCATCAGAGAAGGGAGTTATGGAGATGGGAAGAAATTAATATGAACACTGTGGTGTTGTATTGGAATTATGATGTTCAAGATGGAAAAATAGTAGATAGATAGATAGATAGAGATAGATGGATTGATTAGATGGTAGAAATATAAACACAGATGTACATACACATATATTTTTTGTAGCAGGCAGACTTGAAGATGGTCCCCAATCATATACTTTGGCAGGTCTGGGTCTCCCCTGCCTGTTTCACGTGGAGAGGTGATGGCAGTAAGACACTCTTAAGATGGCTCCCAATGATCCACACCTCCTGGTATCCATGTCTCTGTGTAATTCCCTCCACTCGAGTGTGACAGGATGTATGACTTGCTTCTAATCAATTTAATACAAAGTTAATAGGATGTCATGTCTGTATCATGTTACATAAGATTGTAAGTCTCTCTTACTTAGAGATTCTCTCCCGTGCTGGCTTTGGAGAAGCAAGCTGCTAGGTTGTGAGTTGCCCTGTGCAGAGGCCCATGTGGCAAGGAACCGAGGGCAACCTCCAGCCAACAGCCAGTAAGAAGCCCTCAGTCCAACAAATCCACAAAGAACTGAATTCTGCCACCACATAAGCTTGGAAATAGGTCTTTCTTTAGGTGAGCCCAGAGATAAAACCACAGCCCCAGCTGATACCCAGAAACAGAGGAGCCAGCTGAGACACGACAGGACTCCTGACCTCAAACCATAAGAAAATAAATGTGTGTTGTCTTAAGCTGCTAAATCTGTGGTAATCTGTTGTGCAGCAATATATGTAGTATGTATACCTTAGCTCTCACTGAGAAGGCCTAAGGGCAGAGATACTCCAAAAGCAATAAGCACACCTGGTACCCAGATTTGGGTTTCAAATGTCATTTTCAACTAAAAGGAACCACGGCTCCTTAGAGAAATGACTGATTCCAGGGCTGCAGCATGACAAGTACAAGATGAATCTGGAACATTTTGTTGTGCCAGAAAGTAAGGAAGTGCTCAAAGAATAATGGGGACATGTCGAAAGGACATAGATGCTGAGCTTGAAAGGGCTCCCACAGGCCAAATCAGGGATAATTTTGGCATCAAAATAAATGATAGTACTAGGATTATGAATCTATTGAATAAAACAGGAAGCCATGAGCCCATAGAGATATAAATAATCAAATGAATAAATTGAAAGTTTGATAAGAAATGAGATATTTAGGTCATTTCAAATTACTTGTCCACAAAATATTAATTACAAAGAGGAAAAGGACTAACTTTACAATGGATTAGCCTGGCAGATGCTGCCTTTATTAAATGACCAAAGTTAACATCATCATTAATGGGAGAATTAAAATCATGCGGCACCTGTAGGATGCACTGAGGGGAACACAGACATTTAGATAATATTCCTGCCCGATATGCATACCTTGAATCTCCTATCAGACAAATTCAAATTGGGGGATTTGAAAATAACTGGCTTGTGATCTTTGAAAGTGTCGGGGTTGTGAAAGTCAAGGGGAGACTAGAAACTGTCATGTCTACAGAAACATGACAACTAAATGCAATGCATGGTTTTGAACTGGATCCTTTGGCTGTAAACAATGTTATGGGGGCAATTTGAAAAATCTGAATAGGGTGCAAAGATTAAATGGTGGCACACTGCGTCAGCATTCCTTTCCTGATCGTGACGGCCACGCGCTGTGGCTGTGTAAAAGAATATCTTTGTAGGAATTCCACACTAAAGTATTCGAATGTGATGGGCATTATGTCGGCAACTTATTCTCAAATGCCTCCATCAAATAAAAGTTCTTTGTACAGTATTTCCAACTTTCCTGTAACTCTGTGATTGGTTCAAAGTACGAAAAAATAAATTAAAAAAAAAAAAGAAGAAATTCTAGTCCGGTGTTTCTCAGAGTGAGCCCCAGCCTAGAAGCATCAGCACTACGCTTGTGGAAATGCAAATTCCTGGGCCTGTTGGATCTGTTCTTCAGGTGATTCTGATGCACTCCTAAAGTCTGAGAGCTACTATACTACTTCATGTATTCAAAACATAACATTGAAAAAGCCATTTCTTAGCTGAGTGGAACTCCCACTATTGAACACAAGTAATATTGGTTGTTTTGATTTGCTACCTCTATTTCCATTGATGATCCATTATGAAGCTGACAAAGTTGATACAAGTAAAGAAAGTGAGATAATAGATTTTAAAACTGTTTTTGAAAAAAGAAAAAAATGAACTGCTCTTTATTGAGAGCATGGCATATGCCAGGTTTCATTCTAGGTTCTTTCTGGTAGGAAAGAAAATTCATAGATTTTTAGGATATTCTCCAGAAATTTAAAAAGTTAAGTTGAGCAGACTCCCCGACCTTACTGGCTTCACCTTCACTGAATATTTTAGTTTTTCAGCAATCTACTCATCATTCATTCAACAAAAATCTATTGATCACCTACTATGTGCCACACAGTAAGCAAAGCATCGAAAGTTGTACCGTAGTAGATTCAAATACACAGTATTTGGGGGCTGTGACAAAAACCTTCATAGTACATATAATCTTTTTGTAAATAACAGCTTTATCAAGATATCATTCACATACCACATAATTCACCCATTTAAAGTGTACAATTCAATGGTTCTTAGTATATTCAAAAGTTGTGCAAACATCACCACAGTGAATTTTAGAACATTTTCATCACTTCAAAAAGAACCACTATGCTATTAGCAATCACTCCCCACTCCCTCCTTCCCTTAGCTCCTGGCAACCCTAATTTACCTACTGTCTCCATGGACTGGCCTACTCTGGACATTTCATATAAATGGAATCATAATATATCGATGTTTTGTGACTGGCTTCCTTCACTTAGCATAATGTTTTCAAGCTTCATCCATGTTGTAACAGGTACCAGTATTTCATTCCTTTATATTGTGAAAGGCTGTTCTATTGTATAGACATACCACATTTTGTTTATCCATTCAGCCGTTGGTGGACATCTGGATTGTTTCTACCTTTTGACTACCATTAATAATGCTGCTACGAATATTTGTGTACAAGTTTTTATGTGGACATATGTTTTCATGCCCCTTGGGGATATACCTAGGCGTGGTACTGGTGGATCATATGGTAACTCTAACTTTTTGAGGAACCACCATACTATTTTTCATAGTGGCTGCCCCATTTTGCATTCCCACCAGCAGTGTATGAGGTTTCCAATTTTTCCACAGCCACGTCAACACACTATTCGTACATGTAATCTTGGCATCAGATGAAACTGTGAAAAAAACAACATTCTTAGAATGAAAACCATGAGGTGGGTTATAAAGACCTGGAATCAAGCATCATGAAACTAGCTTGTTCCGAGCATCAGGAAGTATTTAAGGAGTGCCTGCTTGATGTGGGGCATTCGAATAGGAAACGGGCTCTTTCAAGGTGTAGCTCTCATGGTTGCATTAAATAATGGGGCACCTATGACTCACATTTCCCTGGCAAGCCAGGAAAATCTTAGGTCTGGTTCTACAGGCAGAGCAACGTGACTGAAGAATCTGGTGCTTTCAATCACCCACTGTGGGCACAGGCAAATAATAACAGTTTTGGGCTCCTCAGTGAGCCAAGCAGAGATGTAAGAGAGGAGAGCACATTCAAGACATCTGTATTTGACCTAAAGGTCCAGCTCTGGGTTCAGACCCACCTTTAGGCCACTGACTGGTGACCCATTCGACAGAGCGGACTCACAGCAGTGTTTTGTTTCACCTGTGCCATGCAGTGTTTCAAACATTCTGATTTGAATTCCTTTACACTCTCCAGTCTGTTACAGCTCCCATTGCTGTTTCATACGTAACCTGGTTCCCTCTTTTACACAATCTGTCTGGCTCCGGAGGTATTTGAATGTGCGTGTCCTGCTTAGAAGGATGCCTGAGTCATATGGTTAAAGCCTGGACAATTATTAAGTAGAACATTACTGACATCATCAAAAGGCAACTAGTCAGGTATTTACACTGCACCATCAACATGAAGCAGTTATTAAGCAGATAATTGTGCAACATGCTACAAAGAAAACAATAAACAGATATGGCCTATACCTATGAGAACCTTACAGACGAAAATAAACCACACCGACAGACATTCACAGGGCCAACAGAGAATGGAAAAAGACAGACAGACTGAAAATAAACAGGATGGAGGTCAGCTCTGAGTACGGCACCACAGCCAAACTCATGACTGTGCTTTTGCTTACACATGCATGCTGAAAATGGATTTCTTTACAAGACACTCTTCCCAGATTACTCCTATGAAAATTTGCAAGTATTTGCTGATTATAATATGATTTGTAAGATTTGTAAAATTTCAACACTCTACAGTAATGCAAACATGGGGTTTTTTTGTTGTTTTTTGTTTTTCTTTCAGAGAGCTCTTTTATGGCAGAGGTACTCACTGAAATGATCAGCTGTGTGATTAGAAATGCCATTTGAAGCAGAGCCCAGGCATCCCTAAATGCTATTGGTGCCCTGACCAGGTCCCATGACCTGCCAGTTTGCCCATCTTGGTGTGCTGTGTTAGTTGCCAATGGATCATGCCACACCCTTCTCCAGAGAATTGCCTTGCCTGAAGGAAGCCTCCTTCCCCAGAGATGTCCAGGATGTTATGTTCCCCCAGGGAGGTAGGTGGTCTGCAGCTAATGAATTATTAATACAGGTTTTAAAAGTCCTGGACTCTTGCCTAAGCTGAGGCAATTCTGCAGTGCCAGACACACTTCAGAGCTCCCTGTGGGGTCAGGCTGAAGCCAGGCTTCACTGAACCCTCATTTTCACCTGGCTTTTCCCCCAGCACTATCCTGCTTCCCTTATTCCCTTACAGATTTCACTTGAGAGCACTCCCTCAAAAAAAAAAAAAAAATCACTGGCATTAGAAACCCTATCTCAGGCTCTGCCGGTGGGAAACTGTATGTGAGATACCTAACCTATCCTATAAAGTTATTCTTATGGGATCAGATTTTTAAATGGCTGTTAAAGCATAATACACATGACATTAGGCATGTAATGGTTAAAAAGTAACACCCTTGAGCTGTGGCAGCCAAGATGACCCTCCAATAATACGCTTAAGGCTGTTTTACAGCATTTATGCTTCTGCTCAATGGAAGAGCCATTTCATTCATACCCCAATCATAAAATTATCTTTCCATCAAACCAGAGTGCTTATAACCCCCTTTTACTAGAGAGAGATTGAGAGAGAGAATCAATTATGAAGACAAGTAGTGAAACTAGATTTGCCTTATTGCGATATGCCATTTATGACCCATGAACTCTGAAGTCTTACCAAAAAAGTACATTCAAATAAAAAGCATGGCAATTTTTATGAGGGAGATATGTTTTGTATCACTCTGGCTTCCACAATACACAGTATACCTAATCTTAACAGTTTTGCACTTTTTTTCCCCCATAACCTAAAACAGTTTCAAGTATAAATGAGTATGTGTGCATTGGTTTTTCTGTGGCTGCCATAACAAATTACCACAAACTTGGTGTCTGAAAACAACAAAAGTTTACTCTCTCACAGTTCTGGAGGTCAGAAGTGTGAGGTCATGGGGTTGACAGGGCTGCACTCTTGCCACCTCTGCAGGGGAGAATCCATTCCTTGCCTCTTCCAGATGCTGGTGGCTATTGGCATTCCCTGGCTTGTGGCTGCAGCTCTGTCTGCCTCATTTTCACATGGTCTCCTGTGTGCGTGCCTTCTCCTTAACTGTCTGTCTCAAATCTCCTTCTGCCTTTCTCTATTAGTACACTTGCCATTGGCTTTAGAGCACACCGGGATAATCCAGGATTATTTCATTTTGAGATCCTTAGTTCAATCACATTTACAAAGACCCTCTTTCCAAATAAGGTCACATGCACAGGTCCATAGGTGGATATTTGGGGAGCCATTTTGGGGTCGACCACAGCATTTACATGTGTGAGCTTCCACAACCACACCAAGATAAAGAGGGGTGTGCACATTTGAATATTCTGACCAGGGCCATATTTGCACACTTATGCTCACATTGAACACCCAGTCTTGACTCTTTAGAAGCAGGCCAGAAGGTTCTTGTCATAATTCTGGTTCGTCATTTTGCCAGCACAAATTGTATGACACGTGTGAGAACGTTAGTGCACTATATGGAAAGAAATATGCACTTGGTCGTTGAGTAGCCTAGGCAACCACCCAATATCCACATGCCAGCGTGGCTTTGTTGTTCTCTAGTCACATAGATTATTTTCATTATACTTATGAAATTTTATGGGGTGGCATAATATGCTATGGTGGGATTTGAAATTTAAGAATTAGAAAGGTTTTAGGCCTTTTAAGAATGTCAAAGATCAATTATCTATGAGAAGTTTTCAGATGGATAGTGGCATAAGGGACATACGAGGGACTGAGAAGTTTGGTGATATTAGGAGACAGACCAGCAATCCCACGGCTAACGCCACTCTTCTTTAATTGATATATTTGACTAAGTCAAATATTTGTAAGATAAACTAATTGCAGCTAAAGGCAGAAAAATACTAAAGAAGTCTTTGAAACAGTTTATGCTGCTTTTTAAGATACAGATGTTCCGAACATCTTTGAAATGCAACAATTTGAAAAAGACTCACATATTGCTGGGCATATTTTTCCTTGCATATATTTAAAGGCACTTAAGAAAAACAAACAAATGTTATAAAAAATTAATAACCAAGCATAAAGTAATATACAGCCATGATGAAAGAAATAATGAATTGTGTCACTAAATTACTTTCTTTTGATATTTACTTAGATTGCAAATTAGGCCTTGCACCTTCTTTGAGGTCCATCATGATAAAGGGGTGTGTGTGTTTTGTGTGTGTGTGTGTGTGTGTGTGTGTGTGTGTGTGTGTGTTATCTCCACGCTGTAACCCAGGTACAAAGAAACTTAAATTTAGAAATTAATTCATTTTACTTATAACAATGGGTTAGCCTGGAGAATTACTTTTCCTAGAATATTAGAAAAATAGCCACGGTATTTTTTTGTCTCTATTATAGCACTTTTCATGCTCTACTTTGAAAAAAATTGGTTGTTAATAATATTCTTCCCTACAAAACTATAAACTCCTTGCAGTTAAGGACTTTAGGTTCCTTTTTTTTTTCAAATGTCCACCTGCTGCCTAGCACTGTGTATTGCGTATAGCAGGTCCTCAAATGACTGAAGAGCATATGACTGGAATGCAGCCCACATCTCAGTTAAATAGGGAGACGAACCCCCAGTGAAGAGGCAAGTTATAGCCCACAATGATGTCTAGCACTTTGGGGAATTATTTATCATTTAAGGACACATCTTTTTTTTTTCCTTCTATTTTTTTCTATTTTCATCTTTCTTTTTCCTGTCTCTTCCCTAACTTTGTACTTATAAACTGAAAGTCTGTGTCCCCCCAAAATTCATATGTAGAAACTTAATCCCCAATGTGAAGGTATTTGGAGGTGGGGGGCTTTGGGAGGTGATTGGGTCATGAGGGTAGAGACCTTGTAAAAGAGACTCCAGAGAGACCCCAGAAAGAAGATGGCCATCTATGAAACAGGAAGCAGGTTCTCACCTGGTGAAAACTGAATCTGCTGGTTTCTTGATGATGGACTTCCCACGCCTCCAGATCCATGAGAAATAAATGATTGCTCTTTATAAGCCACCCAGTCCATGGCCCTTTGTTCTAACAGCCCGAATGTACTAAAACACCATTCCTTTGGCTGCCTGCACCCTACAGAATCCACTGAATCCATGGCCATTTCACAGGCCAGTTGGTAGCAATGACCGGAAGTCAGGGAAATTCTGGGGCAGCCTTCCCATTCCATGACTCCATCAAGAACCTCATCGTGCCTACTCGACAACACGGAGGGAAACATTGCAAAGGAAGTGAGTTTCTGCTACCTGCTTCTTGCTTTTACTCCATTTTGGATGGACTTTTCATATCGCTATAAGGAAACAAGAAAGAGGGGATACAGAAATCAATCTGTAAGAAAAAAATGTGAGTTTTGACAAATGAAAGCGTTACAGTGGACTAGAGAAAGCAGAAGGAAAAATTAAGAGGAAAATCAAGAGATTGTTAGATTAACTTGTGAAATAATTGATAGCTCACATTCTTTAAGACAAATTTGCCATTTTTGTTTAAATTCTTCTAGAATAGATTAATAGTTTCCTCTAAATTCAATAACTTTTCGTTTTCACATATATTTTATTAACGAACACTGAATTGTAATGATTATATTCACACATGAATATGTGTATTCCATGGGATTCCGCAGATCCTTTCACCCTGAACTCTAAGCCCCAGAAATACTATCTCTTGGTTTGCGGTTATAGGCAGCACCACCTTCCCAGTCTGGCTGAGACAGCACGCGAAGTTCTCCCTCATTAGATGTTGTTACCTGGACTCGGATTCTTTGAAGCCTTTGTTTCTAAAGAGCATTAACTGTTTCTCGAAGTCCTTGCTATTTAAAGGATGGTCCATGGACGAAAAGCAAAAGCATCACCTGGAAGCCTGTTAGAGATGCAGAATCTCGGGTCCCCCTCGGCCAGTCCCCACATTCAGGTTTGAGAAGCTTACTGCTTTAATTCATGTATACCAATCTTGCCTCTCCAACTCCACTCTATTCACTGCAGGAACAGGTTCAATACTGCCTCGTTCGTCTTTGTAATCCCTCTTTCCTCTTTTCCTTACTCCATGCCCAGAACTTAACACAGGGTTCCATACATAATAGTGGCTTAAATGCTGACAGAGCACTGCTCCCAATTTAGACTCCATCCTGCTGTAGTTTCTTAGCATTGTTCAGCCACTTGCCACCCATTCCAATTTACCACACATTAGCTGCCAAAAAATCTTGACTCCATTCGCATACGGCATTAAGCTTGTCCAGGACAAGGGTGCAGCAGCATTGTTGGTAATAAAGGGAATTTATTAAGTCCTGGGATTTCATTGCCAGTGTCTTGGTCTTGTCATTTAGTGTTGAGAATAGTTTATAAGGAATATTGATAAAGTGATCTAGAACAGAGATCACAAAGTACAGCTTGCAGGTCAAAACCAGCCTATTACATTTTTTTTTTTGTAATAAAGTTTTATTGGAACACAGCCACATCCATTGGTTTATAGATTGTCTGTGGCTACTTTTCATTCACGATGGCAAAGTTCAGTAGTTGTGACAGGCACCATATGGCCAATACAGTCTAAAATATTTAGTATCTTAGCCATTACAGAAAAAGTTTGCCAATCCCTGGCTTAGAGTCATATTTGATGTGTATGTGGCAAGTGCAGTCCTCCTGGGTTCACCGGAAGTTGCAACGACCCTGTGATAAGCAGATTTCAAAGATGGCCTGCAAGATCCCTGCCTTCTAGAATTCATGCCCTTTTATTATCCCCTCCCTTTGAATGTGGGCTGGTTGTCCAGCCTTTTGGTCAATTCTGAGAACCACCCAGGATCTTTCCAGTAAGTTTCTGCTGCTTAAGAAAGCCAGAATTGTCTCCTATTGTTGGCTATGAGAACCTCCAGATAGATATACATCAACATGATAGCAATACATGGTCAAGACTGAAAACACAGGTGCAAAAAGAGTGTGAAGTTAAAAGCTAATGGATTACTTATATCTCTATGTACAAGTTTAATATTTCATAATAAAAATTTACTTTTAATTATGTATTACAATTGTCCATTATAGAAATATTTTGGGATTTCCCTTCATGTCTTCTTGGTAACAATTTTGGCAATGTATAATTGCATAGCCTTGTTCCATTTAGCACATCTAAATCACTTTCCCATGTCTTCAACCATTTTTAAGAGGCCACGTAACATTTACTTCAGCCTGTTCCTGTGAAAGAGAACTGGAGAGAGTGGGTTTGAAATTGAGCCCAATATCCACTAAGTCAAGAGGGAGGAGCGTCTTTCTATTGGTTTGCCTCATTCTTTTGGCAATTCCTCTGCCCAAAGGGGGTGCATTAAAAAAAACAAAAACCAAATTTGAACAAATGTGCTATATGTGTTCCTGCGGTCCTAATTCCATTGAATGGGGCATTCGATGCTTTCTTCAATTAGTCCCTCCATGTTGAGCATTTAGTTTGCTTCCTTATTTCGTCTATCAGTACTTTCCTGTTGAACATTTGTAGGCCTCAATTTCTTCCACAGTTTAGATTTTGTTACTTGGTTTCGATTTTTTGGTGGGAATTAGTCAAAAGGCGTGAACACCTTCATGTCTTTTGCTAACTATCATCAAATAGGTAGCTTTCTAAAATGACGTTATCAGTGTTCTCTGCCACCGTCAGTATTAGTGCCTATTTCACATCACCCTCCCGCAAATTGAAATCATTAATTTCTTGAGATTGCTTGTTTGGAGAACAACCAGTCACTCCTATAAAAGGCTTTCGACGTAATGTCAGACATTTTTATTCTCTCAACCGTTCCCAGGACATGCAAAGTTCTAAATAGTTTCAAAGTGTGCTAACAGAAAAAAGTACACCTTCATAATTAAAACCCTGATGATGATTTCAAGAAAGTTTGTTGACACCCATTTGGAACCCATTTCTTCTACCTTGGCCAGCCTTTTAAATAACATTTAAATAGAGACTGGCTTACACCTAACTCATTGTTACTGAAATATAAATGAAAGTTTTAGAACAAGTTCAATACAAGGATATCTTGTGATTTAAAGTGCAGTGACTGGAAAAAGTCACAAAACAATAGGTTAGAATTGTTGGGTATTTTTATTAAAGAACAACAGGGCATCTAGCTGTCTGGGTAACTGAGGGAGAAATTAGACTAAAGGACTATTAGTTCTGGTCAGACATCCGAGGGCCTTCAGTTAAATCACCATTTACCTACTCTCACCAAAACAAAGTAAATAATTCTCTACTCAGCAAATAGTTCTTTCTTATTTGGCCAAACAATTACCATCCTCATTTCTTTGGAAGCAAACAAAATACCAGAATTTATATCATGTAGTTCACACGTGTAAAGCTCAATTTTACCAGCAAAGGAAAGGAGAATGCAAACAAAGGGAAGTGGTGAAAACAAAATAGTAATGCTAGGATGGGTCAGAGAGCAACACTTGGCAAATTGTGGCAAATTAGTCGACCAAGCAAAGCACTTATTGGGAATTGCAAAGTAGGAAGTCCTATTTTTGACTCTGCTGACCTCAGTGAATATTTCCTTGTTTTAAAAATGGCATAATTCTTTGCTACCTAACAAAGAAGCCTGTTACGAAAATTAACGAGTCTATAAAATGTTTTGACGTCTCTAGAAGCCCTTCCTAACTACACATTATTACCTTGTCTTCATACAGATCATGTTCCTGTCTTTGAAGATATGCCAGTGTTTCAGTATTCCTCTTAACACCATCTACCACTACAAGTTCACTTTAAGTCCTCATAAAATTAATTAATACAATGCTCACAATTTTAAGTGGGAGACTCTGCGTTCAGAAATGGTTTCCATCCCCACTGTGATAATGTTAACGTGTTAAATACTGTGAAATACGAAGAGCAGTAGGTTCATAAAGAGGGAGGCGGCCAGAAGGAACCTGTCCTGGGGAACCCGTGGGCACTCTCCAGACTGCTCACCTCGGGGACTCGATTTGGGCTCCAGCAGCCGGGCTCGCGGCCGCCCCAGCGGGGCTCGATTACTTTCGCCTGGGCGAGAAGCAGCACCGCCACTCCAGCGGGAACCCTACGGTGGGGAGGTGGGGCGACGACAACAAAAAGAAGTGAAGTAGGAGGAGATTCTCCCGGGGAGGGCCCGGGCGGGCGGGGGAGGAGGCAGGGACTCCGCAGGGACCCCTGCACCGGGAGCCGCGCGTCTCGTCCGCCAGCGGCCTGCGGGCCGGGGACCAGACTGCGCCGTCCGGGCCGCGCGCCTCCTCCCACGCCACCCCCGGGACCCCCGCGAGCCCGACACCTTCCCCCACCACCCCACGCTGCCCCGCCCCTCGCGCTGCTCGCGCGCGCCGTCCCCGCCTCCTCGCCCAGCGCCGCCCGCGCGCTGCGTCTCGCGCCGGTCCGGCCCGCCCGCCGGGAAACAGCCGCGAGAGCAGCGGCCGCGGCGGCTGCCACCGAGCTTTCTCCACCCGCGCTCCCGCCTCTCCCCCGCCCTCGGCGCCTCGGCCAGGGCCCGCGCCCGCGCTCCGGCCAACGTTCTCTCGAGGCCTCCCCGGGCCCGCAGCCCACTCCCAGTCTCCGAGCCCCCCAACCGTCGCGCTCTCCCCCGGCGCGCGGCCCGCCGCCTGCTTCCGGGGCGGGCGGACTGGGCGCTTGGTGCCCGCGGCCGCAGCGACAGCGCCCCCGGGAAGCAGAGGAGGAAGGAGAGAAGAGGTAGAGGTGGCCGCAGGCTGAGTCGCGGCCGGGATGTCCGGGCAGCCGCCACCGACGCCGCAGCAGCAACAGCAGCAGCTGCCGCCGCCCCCGGCGGCCGTGGCCCCAGTCTCCGGAGTCGTCCTGCCGGCGCCGCCAGCCGTCAGTGCCGGCTCCTCTCCGGTCGGCTCGCCCGGCGGCGGCTCGGGGGGCGGCGGAGGCTTGGGGGCCGCGGCGGCCGCCCTGCTCCTCCACCCGCCGCCGCCACCGCCGCCGCCCCCGGCCACCGCGGCTCCGCCGCCGCCCCCGCCGCCCCCGCCACCCTCCTCGGTTGCCGCCCCCGCCAGCGCGCCTCCAGCGCCCCCGGGTCTTGCCGCGGGCCCCGGCCCGGCCGCAGGCGCCCCGGCCCTGGCGGCGGGCAGCAGTGCTGCGGCCCCCTTCCCGCACGGGGACTCGGCCCTGAACGAGCAGGAGAAGGAGCTGCAGCGGCGGCTGAAGCGCCTCTACCCGGCGGTAGACGAGCAGGAGACGCCGCTGCCTCGGTCCTGGAGCCCGAAGGACAAGTTCAGCTACATCGGTCTCTCTCAGAACAACCTGCGGGTGCACTACAAAGGTACTGGGCGTGTGTCCTGCGGTGGGAGTGGGGCCACTGACCCGAAGTGTCCTGCCGCCGCTGCCGACTCTCGACCCGCCCGCGACCCCCTCCCTCCCGGGGCTCGGTGCCCTCGGAGGTGACTCGCCGCCTGTGCTGCTTCTCCGAGGGTGGGATGGGGGTCGCGGTGAAAGGTGCGAGGGAAAGGGGCCAGATGCTTGGAAAAGGAAGGTGAGTATACTGCTCCTCGGTATAATGGAGCGGGTAATCCTAGGCCAGGGGTAGGACACCTTGAGGGAATCCAGGATGACAGGACACAACTCGCTTTCTGATTTCCCTTGAAGATAAATCTTAGGGCTTGGATGGAGGAATCCATGGACTCGGAGTTGGGTTACATTGTTCTCCAGGTGGCGGTGGGTCAGGCGTTCTCCTCTTACGTGGTGGGGCGCGGGGGCGGGGGGGGGGACACGATTCTGAGGTATAATTTCTAATTAAGGGAGAGCAGGGATATATAGGGAGAGGAGTAATCAGTGGAGATTTCGTCCAGAATTAGGCTAGAGATCGTCTAGGGGGTACAAAAGGACAAGGGGCCCAAGTTTGCCATCAGTAGCTCTTATTAAAAGCAACTGGGAGGGTAAGAGAGGTGAAACCTCAGGAGTCCGCGTTTTCTTCGGGGAGCAGAAACCTACCACTGCTGATTGGAAATGCTCTATATATTTACGTGTTGGCATTATATGAAATGTGGTTGAAAACAAGGATCTTCTAAAAAACGTTATTTCGTATTGTTTTTAAAAATTGGCTTGTGTTTTACACCTGCAGTTAAAAAAAAGCCTTAGTCTTCTGCTTGTCTCCCTCCTCCCTCATCTAGCTCTGCTATGTTAAAACAAAGCTTTAAGCAGATCAGCTGTATATAAAATTGTAAATTGCTATGGGAATTTTTGAAACGTAGCCCAAATTAATTGCATGAGTCAAGTTTACTTGTGAGTGGGGGAGGGGAAGGAACAATCCAACGTATCGGTCAGTCTGGAAACAAATCCAGTTTTTTAGGCCCCAAACCTGAATCAGGAGCTTTTACATTCAAAGCAGCCTCATTTTGATTGGCTACAAAGGGAGGGTCTTAATCAGATCCTAGTGACATGGATATAGAGGGTATAAACAATCGTTGTGGTTAAATTCTTAAAGTATACCGGACTGAAATTTGAGAACAGCCTTGATAAATAAGTTACTGTTTAATCAGAAAGGAGAATGGCGACAGAAATTTACCAAATGATTTGGCTGCAAGGAATCACGCACAAAAATAGGCCTTGTTGAATATTTCTTCTTATCCATACCATAGATGGAGAGAACTTTCAATTTTAAATATGCTCCTTAGTCTAAATGGCTGAAAATTTCAAAATATTGGACCTTTGGTTTTTCTTGTTACGACATTTTGTTTATACCCTGTGAAGGCTATTATTTATTTAATTTTGTGTTTTAATTTGTGTGAACAGTGCTAGGTACGTTATAGTGTTTACCTCTGATCTGGCCATCAGAAAGGTTTTTGTTAGTCTTGACAAAACTTTTTAAATTTATGGTTGATGGTTAATAATTAGCTTATAAAACCAGAGGTAGAAGATACAGAAGATTATTGAACAAAGAATCCTAGCTTTCCTGAGTCCTGCAGTCATTTGTGATTTTTAGACACGTTACAAAACAGGGCCTCAGTTTCTTCCTCTGAGTGATGAGGGAGTTGAGCTGGATAGTTGGGGAGGAAATTTCCAGCTTTGAATTTCCATGATAGCTAAGATTCATGATTACAGTTTATTTAGCACTGCAACATGGCTTGATTACTTTTACCAACTCCTTTTACATGAAATTGATGATTTGGGTCAAAGTACATGCGTATGTGAAATTGGTTGAAATTTGGAATATTTATGACACTGCTCTCTCAATTATTTTTCCTGTTGGCTTCTTTATTAGTTTCTGTTGTGTAACACTAAGATTCATTTTCTGGAAACTTCACTTTTATAAACATAAACCATTATTTCCGGAAGAACAGATTTTGTTGTTTGTCATCCTTTTTCTTTTCTGTCCGTCTCTTCTATCTCCCCTTTGTCTCTCCCTTCCCCCTTGTCACAAATACAGTCTCTTTTTTTCCCCTTCTACTGCCTCTTCCTCTTGTCTTGTTATTTTAATGTATTGGGTGGTTTTTTTCCTGTTGTTTTTCTGTGTGCCTTCTCAGTGGACCACACCAAAAGTACTGAGCAACTCTGTCCCAGTAATAAGGGAAGGGAGCAAAGGGGAAGTGTCCTAGGTAGTGGGTAATAAAACTTTGAAGTAACAAAGTAAGAAGAGTGAATTTTCTTTAACCTGTCATTGCACTGCATTGTTTTTATCCAAGCATTTTGAGACAATTTTAACAGTAAAACTACTGTTCACAAAGTATGTTTACATATTACAGAATTTCAAAGTATTGATGGTAGTTATTTTCCAGAATGAAGGCTTTTCTTACCATTGACATAGAAGTATCTTGGTTTCTTTTGCTCTGACCATATTCTGATTTTAAGAGGTTATTCTAGTAAATTGGAATTACTGTTTTTGGAAGCAGTATGATTCCTTAAGTGATTTAAAGGGATTAATGTTAAACAATACCAGGCAAACAAAGTTGTTTGGAATGCAGAGGAATAGCAGGGTGTGTATACTATATGTTAAAATTTTTAAAAAGACCTTTTGCTTAGGAGTTGCACACTAGCTATTGAAACACTCTGGGTATGTTTCTTTCCTTTTATTTTTAAAATTTTTGTCAGCTGTGAATAAGTACAAATGTGACAAGTTGAGACTTAGTTATAGTGATAACTTACTTCAACTTAAAGCATTTTAATGAATATGACAGTGGATTTGATTAGTTTAAATTTTTCAGTTACAGATTGCATTTTTATATTTGTGAAGTTATCCCTACTTGGATATTTTACAAAGCATTTTGATACAAGTGAATTTGGACAAGATGGTGGAATTCTCATTTCATATGTGAGAAGGAAAGTGGGAGCACCTGGAGGTTAGATTTTCCCAGTCACAAATAAGCCAGGATTGAAAACTAATTTTCACTGATTCTAAATTTAGTGTTCTTTCCACTATATTGTATTGCTTATTTCAATTTGTATGAGACTTAATTATCTCAAATATGTAAAATCAGTGATCACATTTAGAACTTTTTGAAGAATAGTTGACATTAAACTTTTGGGGAAAAGTGTTGCCTGGAGCACACTAATGCCGTGGAAAAGTCCAGACACCTTGATTGTACTGATTAGGGCAGCTTAGAAGAAATGCAAGATAAGTGAACGTTGGAAATGATAGGAAGCAATGAAATAGCGAATTGCACTTTTTAATTGAACATTATTAACAGTAACCAAATAGGTTGACGTTTGGTGTGCTTAACGCCCCTCCCCTTCAATATTATCTCATTAGACTTTTAGCACTTCCTAAATTTAATTGCTTATCTGATTTATTGCACTTAAGGTTGAACAGATATCTCAACAAATATTTGCTTGTGTGCCTGCCAGTACAGATGTCTTATAACAATTATGGGGGTGATATAAAAATGCCCCTCAAAATCAAGGAATTTAAAAACCAAACTGAGCTTTTCCCAGGGATCCCTTTGCGAAAATTTAGCTTTAAAAATGCCAGTTGACAGCTGCACGACTCAAACGAGTCTAATAATCATACTTACAGAAAAATAGACAATAGTAGTGATACATTTATTGAGCAATTGCTGAGGGCAGATGTTCTGCTAGACAATTTATGTTTACTTATTCATTCATTCATTTATTCAACAAGCTTTTAGTGAAAGTTTATTTACTTTGTGCCAGGTTCTGGGCACTTCAAGGTGCATGATACTGTCTTTGAATTCAGAGCGCAAAGGACATAAAACAGTGAGTGGAGTAAGGAAGTGTTTCAAGAGTAACATGGAGGACAGGAGGAGCATCTGCCCCAGACGGACACTGGAAGGGATGAAGTTGGTGGGTCAGGGACAGCTTTTGGAGGGGATGAGGCCAGTGGTCAGGCTCGGGGAGGAGGAGCGGCTGGGCCTCACAATAGAAAAAGCATAAAGAATTGTTGTATATGTTTGTGTACAAGAATTGTAAGTGTTGTATGCAGTTTTGGGTTGTTGGGATTTACTGTGACAAGGAGAAGCTGGAGAACGGTTGTGAGAGGCCTTATAGAATATTTTATTGAGCTTAGATCTTTTATGTTTTAATTTTTTTCTTTTCTTTTCTTTTTTTGGAGCTTAGATCTTATCCTGTAGGAGATGAGGAATCATTGAAGGATTTCAAATAGGAAGTGATTGGCTCATATTTTCATTTTTGTCAAGATTATACAACTAATTAGGAGATAGATTCAAGGGGTACAAAACTGAAAAAAGCAAACTCATTTAGAAGGCTGTTGCAGGAGACCATATAGAAATAAGGACCTGAACTTGGTCAGTGGTAGAGGTGGAGAAGAGCGGGAATTTTTTTGTGATGTTTTAAAGTAACATTGATGGGATGTGACGGAATGATGGAGAGAGAAATCAAGGCTGATGCTTGGGTTTCTAGCTCTGTTAGGTTCTTGCAGTGAACCAGGAATCAAATAATGATTGCAAAGAAATATTACAATATATTTGGAGATAAGTAAAAATCGGAATCTTAACCATGTGATCTGACTTTGTGAAAACCAGAAGAAGCCAAAGAAGCAAGCCGTACAGGAAGAACAAACAGGTCTTCTGGAGTTAAGGTGGCTCCAAGTTATCACAACAGCTGGAGTTCATGACTTTTCACTTTATTCTGACTCAGCTACAGTCATTAGTTTCTGGTTTTCTTTTTTCTTTCCCCCATCAACTGGCTTATTCTTTCCTTCCTATTTCAAATTCCTGAGAGACTTACCGAATTGGCCTAGCTAACTGTCATCATTCTTAGTTGGGTGGAGTTTTTCATTATATGCTGTGGTGTGAATTGGTGGCCTTCAAGTGCAAACCTTTGTTGAATCAGCTATAGAGGTGTGAGAGGAGTTATGAAATCCAGAACATCCTCCTGGCACAAGGATAGTCTGGGCTCCACTTCTGTCAGTAGGGACAGTGTGTGAGGCAGTTGCTCCTGGGAAGGTTGGCATGAACCATAATCGACCTGACTTGGGAGAGATCTAGGTCATGACTGATTTGGGAGTCACCTCTAGGTGGTAGCTGAAACTCAGAGAGTGTATGAGAGTAAGTGAAGTGAGAAGAGCAGGGGGCCAAAGATGGAACCCTGCACAACAGATGGAGCCCAAGAATGAATAGTTAAGAGGTACGTGGACAGAGGAGAGTGTAGTGTCACAGAAAGCTGAGCAGAGGAGTATCAGAAATGAGGAAGTGATCTTTAGTGTCAAATGCAACAGATAGGTTTAGTGAGATAGGCACAGAAAGTTTTCCACTGGGTTTGGAAAGGAGATCATTGTGACTTTAGGTAGAAGGGTTTGAATTGAGTAATGGGGGCAAAAATCAGAATAAACAGAAGGGACCAAGCAGAGAGAATAGTGAATATAGATTACTCTTGAGAAGTATAGATGAGGAGAAAGTAGGCAATACCTGGAGAAGGATGGAGGTTAAGGCAGGATTTTTTTAATGGCTGGCTGATAGTGGAGTTACATTGTACCTGGTGATTAGCTGCTAATGTCAGCATGTGAGATGAAAAGCCACATAATCAAAATTCTCTCTAAAAACACCTTTGGAAAGTACTCTTAGAGACTATTGTATCATTTCTAAGTCTCCTTTTAGTTTGGTTGTGTGGGTAAAACTGAAGTGACATAAGTTAGATGAGAGTATTTTAGTGCAAGGCATGGAGTCCTAATGTATACAAAACTTAACATTTTAACAAATATGTAATAAACCATACCTGTTTTTATTACCTTAAAGCTTTTAAAAAAAATTCATTATGCTCACCACCAACCCCAGTGCATTACTAACAGTGATTTATAGCACAGGAGCATATATTTTATGAAAAGTGTAAACATTTTTGGGATACTGTGCCCTTATAGATTTAGGAGAAAGAATAAAAAGGGAAAGGATGAAAATATAAGCTTGGGAGGCTGACAGGGCTTGGAGAGAGGAAAGGGGTTCAGGAGCCTAGGATGGTTAGTGTTGAAGAGAGAGTGCAATGTTCCTCGGATAATAGCGGAAGAGGTGAAGACTGGTGTGGACACAGACCAGTTTGTGCAGGAAAGTGGAGAATAGAATGTGACCATATTTGAGGTCGGACAATTAAGTTCGCAACTTGTTGCAATGATGTTGGTAACCTTTTTTGATATCAGAGGGATTATTCATTATGAATTTGTACCAACTGGATGAACAGTTAACCAAATTTACTCTTTGGAAGTGCTGAAAAGGCTGCCTGAAAAGTTAGATGACCTGGGGGGTGGCCGGTTCCTCAGTTGGTTAAAGTGTGGTGCTGATAACACCAAGGTTGCTGGTTCGATCCCGGCATGGGCCACTGTGAGTGGGGCCCTCCTTAAAAAAAAAAAAAACGAAGAAAAAACTTAGACGACCTGAACTTTTCGCCAACAATTCATGGCTCTTGCATCACGACAACGCACCAGCTCACACGGCACTGTCTGTGAGGGAATTTTTAGCCAGTAAACAAATAACTGTATTGGAACATCTTCCCTACTCACCTGATCTGGCCCCCAATGACTTCTTTCTTTACCCAAAGATAAAGGAAATATTGAAAGGAAGACATTTTGATGATATTTGGGACATCAAGGGTAATAATGACGACAGCTCTGATGGCCATTCCAGAAAGAGTTCCAAAATTGCTTTGAAGGGTGGAGTAGGCACTGGTTTCGGTGCATAGCTTCCCAAGGGGAGCACTTCGAAGGTGACCATAGTGATATTCAGCATTGAGGTGTGTAGCTCTTTTTTAGGATGAGTTCACGAACTTAATTGTCTGACCTCGTATAGTGGTGCACCCCATTTAAGTGTCGTGTTATGATAAAGTGGGCAGGGTAGTTTGCTTACTGAGTTCAAGTAGAGGACTAAAAACTTAAAGTGAATGATGAAAATGTGGACTAGCTACCGTGGGGATGGGCAATAAACAAAGGTAGAAACCTTTGTATGTTGTATATTGTATATTTGTATATGGTATTGTATATTGTTGGTAGCAGTGGGAGAGCCCCGCTGACATCTTGAGTACATAGCAGTGGCTATTGGCAGGATCCTTAGACTTCATTCATCATAGGCCAACTGCCCAGTGCAGGAGAAGGGAAGGTATTGGTCTAAGACTTTTGTTTTGCTGGTTGGGCATGATGGAGGGACAGGCATGTGAGGGCAGTCAAGGCTGTTTGGGAGCTTTTAAGTGACTAACATGTAGCCCATCCTGGAAGAGGAAAAAGGAAGGAGAAACCAAACCCAGCAAGTGTCCAGGGAATTGGAATTCCCTTTGTTGGAGAGGCAGTTGTAGAAGTGAAGCCTTTAGAAAGGGGAGAGGAGAGGATGGTGCGTCCTAGAGGAGAGTATAGGTATTTCTGCTATAATGCCAAAAATGTGTCGCTGGAAAAACCTCATGTTTTCCACAGAATTGCACTCTAAAAGTAGCAGGGCTTATGGGAAAAGTAGGTCTCGGGCAGACCACTTAAAACCTGTGGAACTTTGTAACCAGAGCCCTACAAAAATAACAGTCTTAATAAAATACAAGCCCAGTTAAATTTCCACTGGCGTTTGTGCCCAATATCACAGGCTGCTGATCCTTCACAGCCTTAAGCCCTGAGGTTTGGGCTTCGTTCTTAGCGCTGTGAGTGCTTGATGGGTCTACTCAAAAATAAAAGTCTGAGTCAGGGTGTAGTCCTTTTCACTTTTTTTAAAAGGGAGAAAATACGTACCTTCAGCTATTAGAATGGCTAAAATCCAAAGAAAACCTGAAAATGCCCATTGCTGGTGAGGCTGCAGAGCAACAGGAACTCTCAGGCATCGCTGGTGGGAATGCAGAGTGGTCCAGCCACTTTGGAAGATGCTTTGGCAGTTTCTAACAAAGCTAAACATAGTTTTACCATATGATCCAGTGATTGAGCTCCTCAGTGTTTATCCAACTGATGTGAAAATTTATGCCCACACAAACACCTGCACGTGGATGTTCATAGCAAGTTTTCTCATCATCTCCCAAAACAAGCAACCAAGATGTCTTTCAGTAAGTGAATAAACTGTGGTACATCCGTGCAATAGAATAGTATTCTGTGGTAAAAAGAAATGAGCCATCCTTCCATGCAAATACACAATGGAACTTAAATGCATACTGCTAAGTGAAAGAAGCCAGTCTGAAAAGATTTTATATTGTATGATTTCAATTATATGACATTTTGGAAAAGGCAAAACTATAGAGATAGTAAAAAGATGAGTGGTTATCAAGGGCTTACGGGGAGGGAGAAAGGGTGGAATTGACAGAGCACGGGATTTTTTTAGGGCAGTGAAAGTATTTTCTGTATGATACTGTAATTGTCGATAAATGACACTGTATCAAACCCATAGAATTTTATAGCATGAAGAGTGAACTTTAATATATGCAAATTAAAAAATCCTTTAGAAGGGAGGGGGAAATCCCAGGATAGAATGCAGAACTGACCACAAAAGCTTTTACAAATGTATAAAACAGCCTAAGAAAAGGGGAGGGGAAAGGTGCTGACCTAAGTAACTTTGGAAATCGGGAGAGTGTAAAACTAAAGGGATAAATATATATATATATATATAAAACAGAACTCGATCAAGTTGTATTCCATGGGTATGAGTTTACAATTCTGATACTGCTATACACTTATATTGGAATTGAACAATTAAAGAAATGGATGGCAGATGGTAGGAGCTAGGTTTCTAACCACTGGAGTAGAATTTTACAGATAAGGAAAGGGAGGAGGTTAGAGTGATCCATGTGATGATAGATTAGAGTTGGAGACATCAGTATGAACTTATGTTTAGTTGAATATCAGCACAGATGATTACCTATGGAAATACAGGTATGTGTATATACAGGGGTGTAGTATACGCACATGTATTTCCTTGCTCTTGTCAATGAGAGGACCTCAAAGTAATGACACCCCAGTAACAATGAGCATACCCAGTACCTTGAGCTTGTGTTCTAATGCCATTTGCCAGTACAAAGAGCTAGGGCTCGTTGGAGAAATGGCTGATTCTAGCATTGGGGCAGGAAACATAGATGATGAGCCTCTAGCATCTTGTAGAGCCATCAAGTAACAAGCAGATGAAAACGACAGGTATTGGAATGATGTCAGAGTGTCAGAGGAGCCAACTGCAAAAGCTCCCAATGGTTAAAGGGGGAACAGTTTGGGCAACAAAGTAATACTGAATTATAACCCAAAGTTTAAAATAAATATGGGTGAGTCCATACTGATATAAACAAAGAGGAAATATCTTAGCATTTTTTGACCTGTACTGCAGGTCACAGTGCATTTCCCAAGATGGCTTAATATAGTGGGAAATGTAGCAGTTCCTGAAACCACTGAACATTGGGCATTATAGGAATGCACTTCTGTAGGGTTCCCAGCCTTGTTGACTTAGGGCCTTTTGTATATTGCTAATTTTTTCTCTCTAATTTATTAATGTACCGTTTCCCCGAAAATAAGACCTAGCTGGACCATAAGTTCTAATGCGTCTTTTGGAGCAAAAATTAATATAAAATCCGGTATTATAGTATGCCTGGTCTTATGTAAGACCCGGTCTTACATTAATTTTTGCTTCAAAAGATGCATTAGAGCGATGGTCCGGCTAGGTCTTATTTTCGGGGAAACACGGTACTGGGAAAAGTTGCGTTATGAGCTCAATGACTTAATATGCTGACATCATTCCTGTATTTATCAAGTGCATATGAAGTAATTTGTATTCAAGAAGTGTGTTTTGTAGCAGAACAGACTTTATGAGAATTTAATATTTTTGAGGTGGAATAGTTTCAGGTGATGTCAGAATCAGAGTGTGGCTCCAGGAGGGAATGATGGAAGTTAGGGTGGATGTCAGTAGGAATTAAATGTAAAAATGTCCAGGAGTCAAAATGCAAAAACAGTAAAATAATCACAAGTAAGTGTGAAGTGTGTTAAGCTTATATGTGAAAGATACATATTGCTGTGAGGGCATATAATAAAAAAGAGGTTAGACCAAGGCAGAGAGGGTAGAGAGAATAATTGAGGAAGTGAAGCTTGAGCTAAGATCTCAAGGATGAGTGGACCTAAGCAGGCTGAGAAGGAAGGGTAGAGCTTTCCAGTCAGAGAATCACTTGGGCAAGACTGGCCTGGCAGGCCTGGCTGGAGCAGAGGGAGGAGGTGGAAAAATTCAGGGGGAGGGCGAGATCAAACAAGGTTTTCAGGAAGTTTATCTTTTTCATAGGCTAAATGGAAGGCTTTTAAGAAGGAATTTTAGTTGTGCTGAAGGATGGTGGTACAAGGAAGGCTGATTTATCTTCCCAGAAAAGCCCTTGGAGCGTGGAGGGGGATGGGGATGGGCCTTATTCACACCCTTTCCATTTCAATGAAACAGACCTACAGGTTGTTGGAATAGAAAGAGCTAACCTTGCTAGCCTGCGAGTTTTGAAGCAATACATGTATTTTTTTTCTGAACCATGTAGAAAACACTTAACATTGAAGACTGTGTTTTTAAAAGTTTATACTTTGGTAGTGTGAGGTGGTTTTTTGGTCACCACAGAATTTAAGGTAATAAACTTCCTGCTAATCAGCGTTATTAGAAATAGGCCCTTTACTCTGATACTACTAGTCTCTTCCAAGAAATAGTACCGTATGAATCCTGTTAACCTTACATCTAAACTTTTTCTTAAGTCTTTAAATATAAATTTAATTTAGAAATGAGCCAGATCTTTTGAACATTCACAGAATTTTTCTACAGTGTTTTAGTAGAGCATAATGAATATAATGGAACTTGAAGAATTATGATTGTATAGTTTTTTACAGATATTTTTGCATAACAGAAAAATGTAGGGGATCTTAATTTATATATAGATTTAACACATGATTCTACTAATTTTGGGCAAGTTATATAACCTGTAAAATTTTTCCATTTTTAAAAATGAGGTTAAATAATACCTACTGCACAGATGTTGAATGAGAAAAAAATCTATACAAAAGCACCTATTATTTACAGATTGTTTATCCTAGATATTTCCTTTCTCTTTTCCCATAGAAGTAGCAAGGATAGGAGATAGGAACACATGTGAAGTGATCCCAGAATGCTCATTGTTAACGAAATCCTTCCTGTGGGTTCAGAGCTGTGCTGGATCAGGCTTCTTGAATTTAAATCCCAGCACAAATCCTGGTTTGGAATTCTCACACAGCAGTATGACCTTGGGCGAGTTTTTTTATCTTTCCTTAGTTTTCTCAACTGTGAAATAAAAATAAATAATACCTACTTCATATGTTGTTATGAATGTTAAATAAGTTAGTAAATATAATTCTCTTAGAACATAGTATTAAATGTTTACTTACTTTATCCCTAAAAATTTCGGTCACTTCCCTTCAAAAAAACCAAAACCAAATATAAAAGCTAGTTGTCTTAGGATTCCAGGGTTAATCAGGGTTTTCTTTGGATTATTTTTAACTGTCTAACTTTTAAAAATGCATTTAGTTTATATGACCTTTTCCCAGGCAACTCAATTATTTTAACATTTTTACTAAAAAAAGGTTATTTGTTAAGAAAAAGATGTTTCGCTGAAACCATAATTTATTAAATGTCCATTTTTTAAAAAGTGAATGGTGTCCTTCTGCAGATTTATGCTATTGTTTTTTCTTCTGCTTAGCTTAGTGTAAATCTATTACCTACCTATGTTAAAGCAGTTTAAGCAGCATCTGTATATTGCTGCTGCGATTTTTATCTTCTTAGCCAAGTTTACCCCCTCCCAGTGGTCAGTTACTTCTGCTCATAACACATTTACTTAAGACATCTGTGAACACACGTTTTCATGGCTGAGTTCATTCAGTTTCTTTTGGGCCATGTGAACATGTACTAATTTGCATTGCAAGTGTAAACTTAACTGTTTAATGATAGGGTACGCATTAGTAATTTCATAAAGTGTACGGTGAGGGAAGATATGATCTCATTAGTTTGTGATGGTTATTATATGGCTAAGATATGATTTTTAACTTAAAAGAAGTTTTTTAGTTTTAAAACAATCATGGTAAATTTGAGGAGGGGAATTCTGCTACCCATGAAGGTATTGTTATAGTGTGACTGAAGGATTAATGACGTAAGTTTGCATTGGGTAAAGCATATCTAACTAAAACACCTGAGTAATGATTTAGAGTATTGTTTCTCATACAGTCTCTTTGGGGGTTGTGGAGACTTGTCTCACTTACTTTCTTTGAGTACTTTCTGACCAGCTACTTGAGCTTTTGTCTTTATTCTTCTGTAGTTTATGGGCGTATTTTGTCTTGCTTACTTGATTGTGTTCACATGGTAGCTTTCCAGGTAATTTGTGTCTTGGACGAGGGACAAGGGAGATGATTGTCAGTAAAGGAAACCCTCTGGGATTAAAATTGTGGAATAGCTAGTTTAAAAAGTTTAAAAGCCATCATCTAACACTTCCTAACAATGTCAGCAATGGTATGGTGTTATGTTTCTTTCTTTAAAAAGAAAGAAAATACAACTAGAGATTAGATATAGTTCTCAGGCCGTAATTGACCCAAGAAATTTCATGGATCAGCCTTTTAATGATGATATGTCAAAGATCAAAATTCTAAATTCTTAAAGTTAAAAAGCTGTTTTGCCAAATTCACTCTAATTTTATAAAATTTAAGTTAAAAATGTACTCTCTGACACAGATGCTTCTGGCTTAAAAAGCAGGCCGTTTGGCAAAAGAGTGTTGTTTAGGAAAAATTTTATAAATGATATGTAAATTTCGGCTAATAAAGTTAAGATCATATTCTCATTATGTTCTTCAGATGCAGCCTTTTTTTTCCTCTTAAAAATATAGTCTACTCTAAAATACTTTAATTTTCACAAAGAACTGCTGGGTTCAGTGTGTTCAGATTCTGAAATTTTATTAAAATTGG
Organism: Rhinolophus ferrumequinum; assembly: GCF_004115265.2. NCBI lineage: Eukaryota > Metazoa > Chordata > Mammalia > Chiroptera > Rhinolophidae > Rhinolophus > Rhinolophus ferrumequinum. Next base: position 80,667,320 of record NC_046292.1, read on the forward strand.
TAATGTGTGAAGAGTTCCATGGCTAACTTGGGCTATATATTTTGCATATTGGATTAATTATGATGATAAATGTTTCATTAGGCTTTAATTATTTGTGCTGATGGGAGCATAAAGGTATATATCATTCTAAAAGCCATATTTGTTCCTGAATTATTTGTTACGATTTTCATTTGAATATCTCATTTGATTTTTTTTTTTCCTCTCTGTTTTGTATGCAGGTCATGGCAAAACCCCAAAAGATGCAGCATCAGTTCGTGCCACACATCCAATACCAGCAGCCTGTGGGATTTATTATTTTGAAGTAAAAATTGTCAGTAAGGGAAGAGATGGGTAAGTGTAAATTTTGGTGGGAAAATTGTTTGGTATTCTTGGGTGATTATTTTTGTTTTGATTCATAATGTTTATGATGTAATTGGAATCTTGGAAATTTTGGTAACTGGAAAAGTGGAATCTGAATATTCCAGTATAGCAGGTTAGATCTGGTTTTGGTTAAATACTAGTTGAAGCTAACGCTAGAATTCATGATTAACCAAATCTTTCTGGTACTTTTGTCCATAAAATGGAGAAAATGGAGAATTGGAATTAAACAATAGACAGTGACTCATTTTCCATGCCTTTTCTTACACCGTCTTTTTCTGAATTTTGAGAAGCTAAGTTAACCAAAGCCAAAAAATTCATGGTATTTTACAGGGGCTGGGGCTTAGAATTTCAGGTTTAGATCAGGGAAATGTATGTTTGTATGTTCTCAGTGGGAGGCAATTCCCAGGGATTAGCATGCGGTTTAGAAGCTTACAGTTAGAGCTCCATGTAGATCCTGGAACCAACTTTTATACCATTGCTTTTCAACTTGGAATTGGTATGTAGAGAGGGGGAGAGAGAGAGAGAGAGAGAAACACATCAGAATCACTATGGGACTGTTAAAAATACAGTCGTTTGGGCCTTACCCCGAATGTTCCTGAATCAGGAATTTTAGAAGTAGAGCCTGAGCAAGACATGCATTTTGAGAAAGCTCCTTGGAGAATTTTGGTGCATATCTCTGGTTAAGAACTAATTACGTAGAAATCATTGGCTCTATCCTATGGTATTTCCTGATAACTTCATTGTGGTATCAGAGATCCTTTAAAGCATCCGTGGAATCATTTGTTCACCTACCAAGATAAAATTATTGGGCTGTATGAGTAAGTTGCCCTGTATTTGAAGTGGATCATTTAACCCCACTTACTGCTTCTGTGTTTAACTGACAAAGTAAGTGTATTCAGTAGATTATTCCTCTTTATTTGCTGAATATTCTTAATGTCAATAATATGGAAAGTAGAAAGTGAAACCTTGGAATTCAGTGATAACTTTTTAACTGCCTCAGTTTTTCCAGGGTGATCAAGCGAAAGATAAAATCAGAGAAGCCTAAAGTGGTTTAGAGACGTAGAGTAAAATAGGCACGTGATTGTAACCATTTCTAATTCTGCTGCATACTCAGTAAGCCAGTTCTTTTTATACTCAACGTTATATCATCAACCCCAGAATGCTGGTGTTGTGCAGAATGATTCCCAGGGTTCTTTTTACCTTTCACTCTACACATTCTACCTTTGCATGATCTTGACCTTTTATTTTCATGGCTGCAAGTACCCTGATGAATCTCAAATCTAAACTACATCTTAGGCCATTCCCTTGAGCTCTGGACCAATATATCTAACCAGATGTTTGCATTTGAATGTCCCTCGGGCATTTAAATTTAGCTTGTTTAAAATCGTTTTCTTAATATTAGCTTGGTTAGTTGTTCACGAGTGCTAGAAACTTGAGAATTTCCTGCTTTTATTTTCTTTGTCCATCTATACAATCTCTGCCTTAGGTCTTGGTAATGTATCCCCTAAATTACTGAGGTGGTTGGTTCATTGGTCTCCCAGTTGCTCCCCGTTTTCCTCTCACTCCGGTCTATAATTACTGTCAGTGTTCTTTCTAATACAGAACTGAACTGTGACTGTCCCCTTCTTTAGATCGTTTAGTACACCTGTTACTTCGAGGATAAAATCTAAAACTTTGTTACCGAGCGTGGGCTCACTTCCTGACACACACAGGAGCCAATACTATGGCGCTGGCTTTTGAGAAAAGAAAAAAGCTTTCTTGCAGGGAGACAGGAAGCAAAGCTCAAATCTGTCTCCCTCATCCAGGGTTTGGGACGAGATTTAAGGGGAACAGGCTGGTATGTGGACGTGCTGGCAGGGCACGTTTCCATAGGAGGGCTTTGGAACTTGGCCATTTGTGGTAAGATAGGGTAAGGGACGTCAGCACCAGGTCTTCCTGGATCTTTCTGGACAATCGACACTTCGCATCTGAAAGGATTCTGGCGTTTAGGTCCCGGTCATGTCCTGGTCCTTTGGTTCTGGGGTAGGGGAGAAACTGGTTCCAGGTATAACTGGAGGTCAAAATTCTCTGCTCTGTGCATGCTTCGGCTGCATGACTTGTGGTTTTGCTCTGTTGTCTGAAAAAGAGGTCAGTATCTTGTTAGAAACAGGGTAGGGCCAGTTTGAGCTTGTTCTAGGATTATGACTTCTTAGCAGGGTCCTTCATGAAGACTAACTCCTTTTAATTTTTCAGTCTTATCTCTTGGTTTCCAGGATCCCTCATTCTTTTTTTCTTTCATTTTTAAAATTAGATATATTTTACATATAGTAAAATTGACCAATTTTAGCCTGCAGGTCTGTGAGTTTTGACAGATGTGCATGGTGATGTAACTACCACTATAATCAATATATAGTATAGTTCCATCACTTCACCCCAAATTCCTCCATACCCATTTGTAGACAAATCTTCCCTATTTCCAGTCCCTGGCAACCACTGATTGGTTTTTTGTCTCTAGTTTTTGTCTCTGGTTTTTTGCCATTTCTGGAATGGTTTGTAAATGGAATCTATAGTATGTAGCATTTGAAGTCAGGCGTATTTCACTGAGTGCATCGCATTTGAGATTCATCCCTGTTGTTGCATGTATTGCCAGATCAGTCTTTTTACTGATGATTGGATGAACCAACTGCAGTTTGCTTATCCACTCTTCATCTGAAGTGCATCTGGGTTGTTTCCAGTTTTTGGTAATTAGGAATATAGTCACTATAAACATTTATGAACAGGTTTTTATGTAAGTGAGTTTTTATTTCACTTGGGTAAATATCTAGGAGTGGAATTGCTGGATGGGATGTTAAGTGCATTTTTAACTTTGTAAGAAACTGCCAGATTGTTTTGGAAAGTGGCTGTACTAGTTTGAATTCCCACCAGCGGTGTATGAGTTATCTGTCTCCCTAGTAGCACTTGGTATTGTCATGTTTTCTTATTTCAAATTTTTAGCCATTATAATAGGTATCTAGTGGTTTCTTGTGGTTTTCACTTACATTTCCCTAATGACTAATGATGTTAAAGAATCCTTAGTTCTTACTTGCCCTCCCCTTTTTTTTTTTTTTAGAAAAACAAACTCAATAATTCCTTTATCTTGGTTTTAAATTTATCACTTGTTGACAACTGTGGAGATGGTTAAGAAAGGACTTTAACAGATAAAAATACTGAATTGACAGCTAAATTGAACAGAATGTTTCACAGGATACTTCGCATTTTGTTACTTCAATTAAATTCCAGCTCTTAATACCTCATCTCTTTCCTGAGCTGTGGAAGCTCTAACTGGGGCATTTGGTTAATTTCCATTTCCACTTTTCTGAAAGCTTAAGCTTGGAGAAATAAGCCCCAGAAAATAGAAAGTAGGATGCTAAACAGAGTTCAATCAACATAAAGTGACCCCACAAGAGAAGGATGGAACAAACGTTTTAGGTTAGAAAATATTCCCATGGACCTATTTCTAATCAGAATCAGCACCTGTGAAAAATGCACAGGGTAGATGACAGTTACATGGTGCCATAAGATACTGTTTGTAGTTCTCTGACTGGACGTGCCAGCTCATAGTTCTAGTGTTACATGCAGGCTCTTTTCCTCGTTATAGCTTACCTTCTCTTGGTCGCTTTCTCTATCAGAGCAGCTTAACTAATTACTCTTCAAGCTCTAGTGCAAAGGTACCGTTTTTGTGGCACTTTCTCCTCCCCAAAATAGGATCGTGCCTTTTCTATGCTTCCCTTACGTTTGGACAGACTAATTATAATATTGATACTGTTTTTGATTGCTTACTGATGGTGTATAACTGTACAGATTCAAGAGTAAGGGACTATTTTATATTTCTGTAACTCTAGTACTTAATTTTTAGCTAGTATTCATGTGAATGAATAAGTGATTGGATGAGAGTTAATACCTACCCCCTGTATATTCTTGGAGAAATCTTTTGTATGTCTTTGGTTAAATTTTATTTATTTCTCTGGTAACTTTTTGAACAAAGTTCTAGGTCCAACTCCATGCTTTTGGAAGGGAAGAACAATTCATTTATGGAAGAAAAGCAAGTCATGTTGCTATTAATAATTTTTGGCCAGGTAATAATATCTTTCTGGAGACGTATTGAAAATATCAATATTTTGTAAAGATATTTTGTAAAGAAGGGACCAGAAAGAGCAGCTGTTAGTCACCTTTCATTTGCGGTGTTACATGCTTATCTGAGAGTTTATTATACTTAATTTAAAATTGAATTTTCTTTTAAACACTCTGTTCATACAAGATTAGGACAGATAAATAAATATTTGGAGCCAAGATCACTGTTTTTTAAAGAGAAATTGACACTGCAGCAAGTTTTCTCATAAAATGACAAGATTTAGGTATGCATTGCCTTTTAATTTATCTGTGATATGCGTTATTTCTAAGTTGGCCTTGGAAAATTCTAATATGATTGCTATAATGATTGTTACTTGTATTTCTTGCCTGAGAAATAAGACTTGACGGAAGTTCCTTTTATTGAGTGAAAGAAATAATATGTTTTGTTCTCTGCCTTGGATTTTCATTTAAACTAAACATAATTTTTGATATGCTCAGCAAAGTAAGTTTAATTTTTTAGGCTAAAGTAGCCTGTCTACATTTTGTGATTAATTTAAAAGTAAAGTTCTCATGCGTTTTGCATAACTTTTTTAGGAGACATATTTAAAGAGTGTATACAGAGGGTGCCAAAAATGTATACACATTTTAAGAAAGAAAAACTGTATTAAAATTGTAATACTCAATCTATACCAATAATAAAAAATGAATACAAGTCATGTTTGACTTCTGCAATTACAAGAGGTGACCAAAGTGGTTACCATCAGTGTCCAGACACTTCTGATTTAGGTGAACTGCTGCTTGAGTAATATTGACCAAAGTGTCCACTTGTGTACATTTTTTTGGCACCCCCGGTATTTACATTGTGTTCTTGTTAGTGATTGTTGACTGTCAAGATGAATTTCTAAAAGGAGTCTGTCTTATGAATGTACTTTCAGTCAGGAATTTCATTCGTTTTAAATTATGCGTACTAATAGAGGCAGTGGAGATACAGTTTGTTCTAAATGTGAGAGAAAATTTTTTATTTGAAAATTTTTAGAATTATAATTTATTATGAGTGCAGTATTTTTAGCTCTTCAAACAAAATACTGATGCTACTCTGCCAGTAATTCAGGAAAAACCAGCAAGTAATCCAGTCTCTCTCTTCTATTTCTAAATTCTTCTGCTGATAGAAATAACATTCTATGCTTGCTAACTTTCTGGCTTATTTCTTAGGAGAGTGGAAAAAAATAAGCGACTTCTTCCCATCTAGCTTTATAAGGCTTTATTTAAAAAGTCTTTCCTTCTGGTTTCAATTGGCGATAAGCAGCAAATGGAAACACAGATGGAAAAACGTGAACAAAGGCATCAAGGAAGCAATATATTTATTAACTTAACAAATATAACTGAACACATAACTATCACAGTTGAGTAAGTATAAATAAGAAATTATTCATCTCTGTCTTATCCACAGTTCCTCGTAGAGGACCTGGCACTTAGTAGAAACTCAGTAAATGCATTGAGTGAAATGAATGTGGGCCCTTGCCCTCAAGGTATATCTAGTCCAGTATTTGGAGGGTACAGTAGGGCAGGGTAGGGAGCAGACATATGCAGATACCTCTAGATTAAGACATACTAAGTACTTTAAAAATGAGAGAATATATGGAAGATCTGAGGAGAGAATGATTAGTTCTAGCTCAAGGTAACAGATTTAGAAAGGAGGTAGTATTTGATAGGCCTTATAAAATGAGTAAGAATTTGAGAGGCTTTGTTGGGGAAAATTATTTCAGACTGTGATAAATGGCCTGACTAGTTTCATGAGTGGAGTGGAACTATAATATATAGTGTCTTTGGCTGAGGTATATGGCTCAATACTGTTGGAGACTTGAGGGATTATACTGAAGAGTTTACAGAACAATGGAATCAAATATTAGAGAGCCTCGGTGATAGTTCTAAGGTGGGATGCTCTATAGGTAGTAGGGAGGGAGCCTTTAGTCTTTTTGAGTAGGGCAGGGATATATCTGTTTTAGAAAGACAGTACTGGGTGGGGAGGACATGCAGTTGTGAGGCAGTGTGAAAGATGGCTAGAGATAGGAGTTAGGTTATGAGGCTGTTGCTTAGGGATAGATTGTGATAGAAATTTTAAAAACATAGAGGAGGAGGAGGAGGAGGAGGAGGTTTAATTTGTTGGGTACCTATGACGTGCCAGGTATTGCGCTAGGATCCTAGGATTTACAAGGATGGGTTGGCCAAGACAGGCTATCTGCCATCCAGAAGTTTGTAGGTTAGAAGGGAAATGAACATGTCAACAACTAAATATAGTATGAAATATATGTAGTAATAGATATATAGGCAAAATACAGAAGAAGTGTGGTGGAGGAAGGGCCCAAGTCTTTTGGAAGATGGAGGGGTGATTTGGAAGCCTCCATAGAAAGCTTGCCTAGCTCGTACAGCTATGCAAGAGGAAGCAAGTCAAACATAAGTCTCTGACTTCCCTGTCCTTCGGCCACCCATTACTGTCCTTACACTAATTTCCTAGGGATCCCTCCAGAGATAGTCTGTGAGCAGAGTTTGCAAAGATGAGTAGGTGTTTTAGGAGCTGATTAGTTGCTTTTGCTAAAAAAATATAATGAAGTGTTTTGGGATTGATTAGATGGAGAGTTGAATATTGGCCCTGCCACCTATTAGTTCTGTGGCCTTGCACTTTTCCACAAACTTGTTTCCTTATCTGTTAAGTGGAAATAATAGTGTCAGCTTCATAAGATTAGATTAAATAATTCATTTTAAAGCACTTATTAGAGTAGGCCTGCTGCAGATACTTGCTGCTGCTGTTACTGAAGGAGAGAGCAGCACGGAGCTTTGTGGGTGCGCCAGGGATCACGAGGGACTGCGAATGCTAATGACTGTATTACCTTTACCTTTTAGGTGCTAGTTTGAAGCAAGTTTGGCTTTGCGTTTTAGACAGGTTACCGTGATGGCAGTACTACTCTCACAGTAATAGAGAGGTTCTTGACTGACATCCAGAAGACCAGTCGGGCTAAAATGATTTTAAATTGAGGGCTTAATTTTTGTAGTGGAGTTCAGCAAGTAGACAGATTTGCTGTCTAGTTGGGATGGTTAAAGAAAAAACAGCTTGATTAGGAAGTGGGAGTGGTGAGGGTAGCTATTGAGAGAGAGAGAGAGAGCGAGTCTAAGGATGGCTTCCAGGTTCCTGGCTTGGACAGTTGATCAGATAGATGGTGGTGTGGCTAAACAAGATACAGAATACTGGAGGGAAGCGGGACTTTGAAGATGCAGATGATGGGAATAATGTTTGAACTGCTGTGGGACATGGAGATGATTAATTAATAGCAAAGCTTTGACTAAAAATCAGTGGCATTTAGAAGAGAGAGAGCAGAACTGTAGGTGAATTTTGGAGTCGTCAGAATCTAAGTTGTTGAAGCCATGGGAATTGATATGATCCCCCAAGTATGTAGCGTAAAGAAAGGAGAGGGCCTAGCATGGACATGAGAACCATAGTTAAAGTATATTAGGAGGGAGAATCTAGCTAAAGATTCTGGGAAGGAATGGTCAGGGAGTTAGAAGGAAGATCCTGGAGTATTGTGTGTTGGAAGCCAAGGAAGTCAGTTAAAAGGAGAGCTGAAGTGTCCACTGGTTTGTCACTTAGGGGTTGTTAATCCTTGTTATAGCAATTTCTTTACAGTTGGGATGGAAGCGAGTGCAGTGTGTAAAGAGTTAGATTAAGGTAAGGAATGGGGATAGGTAGTGGAGCCAGTAGGCTTGTGTAGCTGTGTTGCTGTTGTGGAAAACAGTAATTCTTAATCCATTCAGAAAAATCTGCCAATTGAAAGATTCAGAGGGTAGTACAGAAAAATATAAGGAAGATGTTATAATCTTGTATCACCACTATTAATAATTCAACTTGTTTGCTTTCAGTTTTTATATATATACCTTTTAATATCTTAAACATAGTTCTATTTTTCTTAACAGATTTTTACATCCTGTTTTTATTATTGATTTACTTATATGTATTTATTACTAGGTATTTCTTACGTAATTAAAACCATTTTCCAATAAGATTAAAAGCTCTGACTATCTGTTTTTGTTTTTTGGCTGCAACACATTCTGTTGTATGTATGTTAAGGCATATTCATAGCTACTCTCCTATTTGTTAAGTTGATTCTAACTCTTTTTACTGTTATTAAGTAATTATTACGCATGAAATCCATCTCTATTTCTTTAGGAAAGATTTCTTGAAGTAGAATTATTGGATCAAAAGAAAGGGCATGCACATTTTTAAGACTCATGATACAATGGCCAAATTACTCTCCAGAAAGATGAGTCCAGTTTCCGTTGGGGTGGGAGAAACTTGGTCCTATGTATCAGTTAAGGAGATGACTCACCCGCGAGTCCAAAGAAAGATTGAGGAGGTGAGTTATTTTGCTGAGGGCATGGAATTGGGGACTTAAATATAAATTAGGAATATGGGATGGAATATGGAATTGATTGGACCATAAATATTTCTACTTCAGGAAGCCTGTCTTGATAACCTACCTTTACACCTCTATATTGTTAGGCTCCTCTGTTATCTGTTTTCTTAGCACTTTGTACTTCCCCTTCATAGCATTTCATCATATTCACAATTATTTGTTTAAGATCTGTCTTCCCTTTAGTGTCAGCTCCGTGAGAGCATAGACTTGTTTTTTTCACAGCTTAATTTATGTTGTCTCACACGTGCTTAGTAAATATTCATTGATCATGGAAGTAAAAGTATTGAGGAACTACGAGGTTTAAAACCTTGAATTTTTGTGATAGCAGTTTACATACATAATACCATTTTTGTCTATATACTCAGCTGGTTAGGAGGCAAGTTGAATTATATGATTGGTGCAGAATAGGAAATTACAGGCTAGGTAAGTTGGAAGAACAATTGTAGTAGTTGAGGTAACTAGTGAGGGGATGTTTAAATGGACAGTATTAGTTCAGGCTGGTAAGGAAGAAATGAAATCAGTAAGGAGCTGATAAACTCAGACAAAATGGAGACATTTATAATATATAGTGTGGCTGTTTGTAGTGAGGTTTAAGAAGACAGGTGGTGGGATTTCTGAGGTGGAATTGCTGAAGATGCCAGGTAGGGTATAGCAGTGAAAGACAGCTTCTGTGAAGAGAAGCCAAAGAGATTAGACGTCCTTTTTATTCAGTACTGTATGTATCCTCAGTGCATAGAACAATGCAGGGCACAAAATAGGTGCTGGATAAGCATGTTGACTGAGTGGAGTTGGGTAGGCGCAACATCTTCTGTAAACCCCCAGCTCTGTGCTTGTACAGCATGTCAATACTTGGTGTTTGTGGAAGTAACTAAGTGAGTCTTGGATTTTTGGATACTTCTTTACCTACGTTCTGAAACCATGGTAGGAGTGGCATTTTTGGTGGTGAGAAAAAATGTTATTTAACAGTACCCAGTGGATGTGGGAAAAGTGACCTAGACATATATATAACCATGACATTTCTTAAATTATTCTTGGGTTGGTTATCTTCAATGTAGGTGAAATTTCAAATCACCCTTACCCCTTAACTCTGTCAGTTATTTTTATACCCAGCAAATACATGTGGATTTTTTTTTTTTTTAATGTGGATTTTTTTAAGAGAGTTTTTTTTCCAGTTACAAAGTATAATGCCCTCTTAATGCAGAACGGGAAATCGGGCGGCCAGATGGCTCAGTTGCTTAGAGTGTGAGCTCTGAACAATAGGGTTGCTGGTTTGATTCCTACATGGGCCTGTGAGCTGCACCCTCCACAACTAGATTGAAGGACAATGATTTGGAGCTGATGGGCCCTGAAGAAATACACTGTTCCACAATATTCCCCAGTAAAATTTACTAAAAAAAAGGGGGAAATCAGACAAATCATGTGAAATATTAAACAGCATAACTATTATATTTTTAAAAGCATCTGGAATCCTACCACTCATATTAAACTACAGTTGACATTTTGCGGTATATTTTCCCAGCCTTTCTTCTCTATTCAAACAAATTTTAACATTAGTCTAAAAAAGAAAAATTGGTTTAAGATGTATTTCAATCACATAAAATAGATTTTTAAAATGTATTAATCTATAATTAAAATGTATAATGTGTATCATTAGTTACACTTTCAACTCAATATGAGTTTAATTAAAAATTCAGAGAAAAATCTCATTTTAATAAAGCTTTGAAGATACCCATAATCCTTCAGTGTAACTTTTAGGTTGTATAACTTTGTCAATAATAAACATATTAGTTGAAATCGTATTTCAGTTTTTCAAAACCAGAAAAGCAGTTTTTAATCAGTCTATTTTTGTTTATCTCAGATATATTGTTTGCTATTTGCCTACTACTGTTGGAATCAGGTGAAAGAAAGTAAGTTTTACAGAATAAGGAAAAACGGTCTATGGGTCCTAGATCTTTTGATTTTTTGTGGGTGATTTGGCAGTTTGGGTAGGTGTTTCTGGAGGAGTGGTTGAAATGTTCAAAATGATTACACAGTGGTAATGGTTTTTGGTTAGAAGCACAGGCTGGTTAAGAGCTGAGGTTCATCCCAGAGTTTCTCTCTTGGTGATTTAGACAGTATAGAATGGAAACAGTTTTCCTCCTCAACATTTTCAAATGTACATAAGAGTTAATACAGTGAATACCCGTGTGTCTACCACCTGGATTTTACAGTTAGAATTTTGCTATGTTTGCTTTATCCCAAATCTGTTCATTAATCCATCTTTTTTTACATTTAAAAAATTTTTTATATTGGGAAATAGTGTGTATTTCTAGGGCCCATCAAGTCCATGTCATGTCATTGCTTTCCATCTAGCTGTTGGGACGCAGCTCAGCTCCAAGTCAAATGGTTGTTTTCAATCTAGTTGTGGAGGGCACAGCTCACTGGCCTATGTGGGAATTGAACCGGTGACCTTGGTGTTATGAGTGCCACGCTCTAACCACCGAGCAAACTGGCTGCCCCTATTAATCCATCTTATTGTTTAATGCTTTTCAAAGAAAGTTGCAGACTTTCCAAATCAGTTTTACTTAAATTTTCTAATTTTACACTTGGATCTCTTTTTTGCTCTGAAAATCTTTGTTTCTAATGTTATTGACATGATTTTTTAATTTGCTTTGTCCTAGAACATAATTATACATTCTAAATTAAAATACCAAAATAATTATTAACAAGAATATTGATTGAATACTATAGGATTTCTTTACAGTTTTTCTTGTTGTTAGACTAAACCCCAATAGGGATAAATATGCAAAATACTGTGCTTTATAGTGATTCTTTTCTCTGTGTTTTGGTCCCCAATTGACGTATTATTAGTTTCACTTATTTAAATTTATCTTCCTTTTTCGGTATTGCCGTTTTTCTTATGTAAAGCATTTAAACATAGTTACGTTATTCTAAAATTAAAGCTGTACAAGAAGGTACTTCACAGAAGGCTCATTTCAATTCTTCTTGCACCCCCCCTCCCCCATGCCGGCAGGTAACCATTTTTATTGATTCTTGCTTTATCTCTCCGTTATTTCCTTTTGAAAATATAAGCAAATAATGCCTTAGAAAACTGCACATGCATCACAGGTTACTGGCGACACTAGTTACTTTTAGATAGGGGAGGAAACTTGAAACGTTTGTCACTTTTGAGTTTTGTTTTTTTATAATGTTCATTTTCTTTTCTATTTTTTGGGGAGGCGGGGGAGGTTAGTATATTTTTATGTTTAGAAAATTACTTTTATACTAACACCAGCAGTTCCCATCCTTTTAAGATATTCTCTATTGTGAACAGTAATGGAATTATCTAGTAACCTCTTCTTCAGCTTCCCTTCCCTCTTCTCTGGTAACTATTATTTTGGCATTTAAAAATTTGTTACTGATTTGCATGCAATAAAATTCACTTTTTTCGGGGTGATGGATATAGTTCTATGAGTTTTGACAAATGCATACAATCATGTAACAACCACCACAATCACGATATTGAATACCTCCCCAAATTTTCTCTTACTGCACCTTTATAATCAAATCCTCTTCCCACTCCTAACTCCTGACAACTGATTTATTTTTTGTTCCTATAGTTTTTCCTTTTGAAAAAAGAATGTCACATAAATGGAAATGTCATATAAATGTAACCTTTCGAGTATTTTTCATTTAACGTGAGGCATTTGAGATTTATTTAGGTAGACCAGTGTATCAGTAGTTCATTCCTTTTTTGGTAAACTCTCCCTTTTTCCATTTTGTTAATTGCATTATATCTATATGTTGTAGAAGCAGGTAACATTTGCATATACAACTCTGTTACTTCATCATTTAGTGTTAGTTCTAAATTCAGTATGTTTAATAATCATTACCAGACCTTGTTGCAAAGCTTCTCTTAGGTTTTTTGGTCATCTGAAGCTCATTCTTAACTAGAGAGCTCAGGAAGATCTCATGGGAACAATATTTAAGTCTTTTCTGGTTCATAACTATTTGTTTATGACCGTTAGACCCATTATATTTTGAAGATTTGATTGGATATAAAATCCATGGCTTACGTTTTCTTGTGAGCTCCATGGACTTGGATATGAAGTATTATTGTCAGTCTTAAGCCATTCTTTTTCCTTACAAGAACCTTGGCCTTTTCCTTAGATGCCCCAAAGATTTTTTTTTCCTTTAAAGTAGCAATACATTAATCTATCTTGGTGTTAACCTTCCTGTGTGGCCTTAAATAATAGGTTCAAATATTCTTTTATTTCAGAAAAGTTCTCTTGTGTGATCATTTTTAGTATTTGCCCTGTTCCTTTACATAGGTTTCTTTTCTGGGGACTCCAGTTATGAGTGTGTGTTGGATCTTCTTTGCCTAACTTCTGTATCATTTGCTCACAAAATCTTTTTCTTTCTTTATTTAAAAAATCTCCTCCATTTTGTTCCATTTTTTTTCCTGTGGGGCCTCTTTTGTTCCATTTAGTTTGCCTTCATTTCTGATAGTTTTCTTTTAAAAAATTTTTAATATGATGCAAATAAAAACAATATTTTCCCACTTGTTTGTATTAAAACGTGGAGACATCCTATGAAAAAAGTCTTAAGATCCAATGTAAATTTTAAGTCTTAACACTTGTGAAGAGAAAAGTTACCACTGAAAATTCAAATAGTAAAATACACCCCAATATCCATAGTTTTATAGGTACACGTCACTTGGTATGATGTATAATACCTGTCAAGTTTATAAAATTCAAATGTGAAGTAGTTTCTTACTAACTTATTTGCATGATTTGGAATTGCTGCTTTTCATTGTTCATAAATTTTGTAGGGACGTGCTGAAAAATAAAGAGGATTTTAAATATAGATTGCAATATAAATAATTAATTTTACTAACCCAAAATTTTACTTTACTATATTCATAAATAATTTAGTGCCTGTGAAGTGAAAAGTAGGATTTGTTTTATACATGTAATGTGATAAATTATTTTCCTTAACCTACATTTAACACTATAACAGACTACTTTAAAAAGTCAGGAAGCCAAGTTATGTTTATTTGTTGTTCTTGTAATTACAGATGAAATTACTTGATAAAGTTTTTAGAGAGGAACTCGCTAACTAGTAGTATGCTTTTGTTGATCTTAGACATTTATTGTCTTAATTATTAGTTAAGAGGCAAAACTAATTAATAGGTACTTGTAGGCCATTTTAGTACACATAGCCAGGCCTTAATTTAAGGTATTGTGTATATCTATAGCTCTTTGAGACATAATGGGAGAATACAAAACCGAAGGAAGGGTTGATGTATATTATTGTGGACTTTCTAAAGGTAAGTAGAGCCTATTAATTTTTGTTTTCCATGATCCTTCTGCTTTGGGAGGAATGAGTGAGGGGTAGACTATATAGAGAGATAAGTAGCTGCTTTGCTGTCAGTGTAGAATTAGAATTGGAGCAAAATTGTGCATCACAGATAAATCAGAATGCTCTAGGTTTTCTGTTATTTAAGCTTTAAATTACCTCAATTCTGTTGGCTCAGATAATCATCTAGTGATTAGTATTTAATTTATAATATTTTAGATATGCATGTTCTTAAATTTCTTTTATATATTAATAGTGGCTGTTCTATAGATGGATGTGTTGGATGTGGTATGTTAAAGTTGTTGTGGCCACATGAGGAAACAAGAACAAGCCTTGGAAGGAAATTTATTATGCTCTCAGGTCCCATAGAAGGGGTCTTGCGTGCCACTCACGGTCACAGGGGAAGCGTCAGGTTTTGGTCAGGTGGCAGAAGATAGGAGTGAGGGGAAGTCCTAGGCCAGAGCTTTTTTTGGGGTTTCTGAGGGAAAGACAAGGCAGGGCAGGGTAAACAGTTTAGGATTGGCATTTTTGAATAATTCCAGTGGGATTCGGGCTATTGGAGTGGTCTCTAGTCGTCTGGTACCTGACCTTGGGATGATTTAGGGGAGGGGAAGTACTGGCTTGTGTGTGTGTGTGGGAGTTAGATAAGGAGATGGCTGGGCTGTCGACTTGAATTGGTTGGTTTGTATATGAGAGAGATGGTCCCACTCAGGTCCTTCAGTAGGTCTAAGGGCTGGCGTTGGGATGAGCCGTCTCCCTGGCCAGAAAACTTTGTCCAAACATGTAAGATACAGGCAATAAAAAAACACCACTAGTACAGTGGCCCAGTAAAGTTTAATCTGCTTACACTGTCATATCATTTCTGATGTGTTCACGATCTTTCACTACCTTAGCTCTCTAAGGATCTTTTGTTTGTTTGCTTTTTTATAAGTTCTTAAACCTTTTTGGTTAGTGATTGCTTTTTTTCTTTTAATCCTGAAATACGCATGTTTTAAAAACCTGATTGAAATATTTTCAGAGGAGCATCTGCAACTTTGAATGAAATATTTTTGGTTTAATTTTATAGCACTACTATACCAGGTGGGTATATATCAGCAGTTCACTTCTGATGTTTGAAAGTAGTTATATGTTTCTTCTTCCACATAAAGAAGAAATGGGTATATGTTCGTATCTTTATTAAATGTTTAAGATTGGTAGTTTGTGAGTTACAGATGAGTATCCTGGTTCTAGTTATTTTCCCTGTAAGCATTTTTGTGGCTTTTTTATTGGATTATTTCTTTTTTTAAAATTTATTTTTAGGTAATATATAATAATATTTACCTTTTTTTGTTTGTGTGGTTCTATGAGTTTTGACTAATGCATAGAGTCCTGCAATAACCATCACAATCAAGATACAAAATAATTCTATCACTCCCCAAATTTCCCTAATAGGGAATGCCCCTTCATTACACTTGTAACTTCTGACAACCACTGACTCATTCTTCTTCCCTGTAGGTTTTCTTTTTCAAAACTGACATATAAAAGGAATTGTGTAGTATGTAACCATTTGAGACCCACTTTCATTTACCGTGATGCATTTGAGATGAATCCATGTTGATGCTTGTACCAGTAGTTCATTGCTGTTTATTACTGAGTAGTGTTCCATTGTAAGGATGTATCACAGTTTATTCATCCCTTTACCAGTTGAAGAACTTTGGGTTGTTTACAGTTTATGTCAATTATGAGTTTAGATTTACAGAAAAATTAAACAAGTAGTACAGGGAGTTCCCATATGTACTCTTCCCCCTTACCACCCCAGTTTCCCCGGTTGATATCCTTCATCACTGTGGTACATTTTTGTAATTGATGAACCAATATTGATGCATCATGATTAAGTAAAGCCCACAGATTACACTAGGGTCACTCTGTGTTGTACAGTTCTATGGGTTTTGGCATATGCATAATGTCATGTATCGACTATTATAGTACCATGCAGAGTCGTTTCACTGCCCTAAAAATTCCCACCTATTCCTCCTTCTCCTTCTCCTTCCTCCTTCTCCCCGCTCTCCTCCATCTTCAAACTCCTGGATCTTTTTACTGTCTCCATCATTTTACCTTTTCTAGAGTATCATAATTGGAATTATACAATTATGACTGGCTTCTTTCACTTAGCAATATGCATTTAAAATTTCTCTATGTCTTTTCATGGTTTGATAGGTCATTTCTTTTATCAGTGAATAATATTCTATTGTATGGATGTACCACTGTTTATCCATTTACCTATTGAGAAACATCTTGGTTATTTCTAGTTTTTGACAGTTGTGAATAAAGCTTCCATAAACTTTCACGTGCAGGTTTTTGTGTGCACATAAATCTTCAGCTCATTTGGGTAAATGCCTAGGAGCATGATTGCTGGGTCATATAGTAAGATTATGTTTAACTTTGTAAGAAACTGCCAGATGTCTTCCGAAGTGGCTGTGCCATTTTATATTTCCACCCAACAAGGAGAGTTTCTGTTGCTCCACATCCTCACTAGCAGTTAATATGTCAGTTTTTTGGATTTTAACCATTGTAATAGGTATGTAATGGTATCTCATCATTGTTTTAATTTGCAATTCCCCAATGTCATGGGATGTTAAACATCTTTTCAGAAGCCTGTTTGCCATTTTGTAGATCTTTGGTGAAGTATCTGTTCAGATCTTTTGCCCACTTTTTAATTGGGTTGTTTGTTTTCCTGTTGTTGACTTTTAAGACAACTTTGTATATTTTGGATACAAGTCTTTTATCAGATGTGTGTTTTGCAGATATTTTCTCCTGATACGTGGCTTGTCTTCGTTCTCTTAACACTATCTTTTGAAGAGCAGAAGTTTTTAATTTTAGTGAAGTCCAACTCATTCATTTTTCATTCACAGATCTTGCTCTTCATTTTGCATGTAAAAAGTCATTGCTGAACCCAAGGTTACCTAAATTTTTTGCTGCCTTATGTTGTAGACATTTTAAAGTTTTGTGTTTGTTTTATATTTAGGTCTATGATTCATTCTGAGTTAACTTTTGTGAACTTTTGTGTAAGGTCTTTGTCTATATTCACTTTTGCAAGTGAATGTCCATTTGTTCAGTACCATTTGTTGAAAAAACTCCTTTCTCCATTGAATTGCCTTTGCTCCTTTGTCAAAAATCAGTTGACTATATTTTTGTGGGTTGATTACTAGGCTTTCTCTTCTGTTACATTGATATATTTGTCTGTTCTTTTTGCCAATATCATGTGGTCTTCAATACTGGAGCTTTATAGTGTGTCTTGAAGTTGGGTAGTGACAGTTCTTTGGCTTTGTTTTCCTTTACTGTAGTGTTTCCTCTTCTGAGATCTTTTGCTTTTCCATATAAACTTTAAAATCACCTTGTTGATATTCATAAAATAACTTGCTTGGAATTCGATTGGGATTATGTTGTATCTGTAGATCAAACTGATATCTTAACAATATTAAGTCATCTTGTCCAGAACGTGGAATATCTTTCCATATGTTTAGTTTTTGGATTTTGCAGTCAGTTTTATAGTTTTGATCATATAAATCTTGTATATATTTTGTTAGATGTATACCTATTTCCTTTTTCTTGGTGCTAATGTAAATGGCACCGTGTTTTAAATTTCAAATTCCAGTTGTTTATTATTGCTAGTATATAGTGATTGATTTTTGCATATTAACCTTGTATCTGCAACTTTGCTATAATTGCTTATTAATTCCAAGAGTGTTTTGTCAATTCTTTGGGATTTTCTACATAAACATTCTTGTTAGCTACAAATAAGGACAGTTTTATTCATTTGCAATATGTAACCCCTTATTTATTTTTATTGTCTTCTGGGTTACTAGGACTACTATTATGATGTTGAGTAGGAGTGGTGACAGGTGACCACTTTGTTCCCAATCTTAATGGGAAGGCAACTAGTTTCTCACCATTAAGTATGAGTTAACTATAGGGTTTTTTGTAGATACTCTTTGTTAAGTTGAGAAAGTTTCCCGCTATTCCTAGTTTACTCAGTTTTAATCATGAATAAGTGTAATAAGTGTTAGATTTTGTCAGGTCCTTTTTCTGCCATCTATTGTTATGATCATAAAGTTTTTCCTCTTTAACCTGTTGATGAAATAGACTGTATTAACTGATTTTCAAATGTTGAACCAATTTTGCATACTTGAAATGAATTCCACTTATAGTGTTTGTTTTTTAATACATTTTTGATACACTAATATTTTGTTTATTTTTTACATCTGTGTTCATGAGAGATACTGGTCTATAGGTTTCTTGTGATATCTGTTTGGTTTTAGTATTATTATAGTAATGCTTTCCTCATGGAATAATTTAGGAACTACTCCCTCTGCTTGTGTGTTCTGGAAGGGATTATAGACAGTTGTTTCATTTCTTCCTTAAGTGTTCTGGATTCTCCAATTAAACCTTCTGAGCCAGGTGTTTTCCTTTTTGGAAGATTGTTAATTACTGATACAGATTCTTTAATATATAGAGGCATATTCAGACGAGATCGGGCGCGTTCAGGGTGGTATGGCCGTAGACTATAGAGGCATATCCAGATTATCTGTTTTCTCCTGTTTGTGAATCTTGGTAGATTATGTCTTTGAAGCAATTGGTCCATTTTATCTAAATTATTACATGTGTGGGCATAGAGTTCATAATATTCCTTTATTATCCTTTTAACATCCATGGGATCAGTAGTGATACTATTACTGAAAATCATAATTGCTGATTTCTTTCTAATATTGATAATTTCTCTTTTCTCTTTTTTCTTGGTTAACTTGGCTAAAAGATTATCAATTTTATTGACCTTTTCTAAGAACCAGCTTTTAGTTTTGTTGATTTTCTGTTTTTAATTTCATTGATTTCTGCTTCAATTATTATTATTTCTTGTGTTTGCTCTAGGTTTATATTTTTCGTATTTCCTGGTTTCCTAAGGTGGAAGCTTAAATGATTGATTTTAGATCATTATAACATTCAGTGCTGTAAATTTCCCTCTACACACAGTTTTCGCTACATCCCACAAATTTTGATAAGTTGTGTTTCCATTTTCATTTAGTTCAAAATATTTTATAATTTCCCTTGAAATCTTCTGTGATCTATTTGTTATTTAGAAGTGTGATGTTTAATTTCCAAATATTTGAGATTTTCCAGGTATCTTCTATTGATTTCTAGTTTAATTCTATTGTGGTCTGAGAGCATACCTTGTATTATTTCAATTTTTAAAATTTATTAAGGTTTGTCTTAGGGCCCAGAATGTGGTCTGTCTTGGTGAATGTTTTTGTGAGCGTCAGAATAATGTGTATATTGCTGATACTGGGCGAAGTATTCTATAAATGTCAATGAAGTCGAGTTGATTAATGGTGCTGTTGAGTTTTACTGTATCCTTAGTGGTTTTCCACCTGCTTTGTCTACAAGATACTGATGCAGGTTTGCTGGTGTCTCCAGTTATAGTAGTGGATTTAACTGTTCTTCTTTGAAATTCTATCAGCTTTTGCCTCACATCTTTTGATGCTATTATTAGGCACATAAACACAGTCAGGATTGTTATCTTTGAGAATTGACACTTTCTCATTATGTAAAACTCCTTTTTATCCCCGATAATTTCCCTTGTTGTGAAATCGGCTTTGTTTGAAATTGGTATAGCTAATCCAGCTTTCTTTTGACTGGTGCTAGCATGGTATGCTTTTCTCCATACCTTTACTTTTAATCTATCTGTTTGCTTTTATTTAAAGTTGGTTTTTTGTAGACAACATATAGTTGGGCTTGTTTTTTATCCAGTTTCTCTTCAATGGTTTATTTAGACCTTTGAAGTTGAAAGTGACTATTGTTATATTGGGTTGATATCAATCCTGTCTATAACTATTTTGTATTCATTGCATTCATTCCTTGCTGCTTTAAAAAAAAAATCTTGTTTTCTTCCTCCTCTGGTTTTGAGCATTTTATAATTATATTTCGCTCCTATCTTAAGGTTATCATTATACTTATTTTTAAATCTTATTAGTTGTTGCCCTAGCATTTGCAGTAGACCATGTCAACTAATGTAAGTCCTTTTTCAAATGACACTTTATCACTTTACAGGTAATACTGGTGCTTTATAACAGCTTGTAACCAATTCTTCCCTCCTATCCCGTTAATACTGCTTTCACTCATTTCATTTATCCATAAGCTATAATTACCCATCATCCATTGTTACTGTTTTTTTAAACAGTTACTTAAGATCAATTCAGAATAAGAAAATTAAAAGATTTTATCTTCATTTATTTCTTTCTGACCCTCTTCCTTTCTTTATGTAGATCTGAGTTTCTGCCATGTCTTTTCCTTCTCTCTGAAAAACTTTTACTATTTCCTGAAAGGCAGGTCTATTGGCAACAAATTCCCTTAGTTTTTGTTTGTTAGTAGTTGTCCTTAACTTTTAAAGGAAAATTTCTCTAGGTATTAAAGTCTAGGTTGGTTTTTTTTTTTTTTTTTTTTTTTAAATTTCAACACTCTGTTCACTCCAGTCTCGTTTTTGCTTGCATGGTTTTTGAAGAGAAGTCATATAATTCTTACTTGTCTTTCATATAGAATATTTTTGTGTGTGTCATTTAGCTTATTTAAAGGTTTTCTGTTTGACTTTTGCAATTTGAATATGATAAGCCTAGGTGTTCATATTTTGCTTTTTACCCTCTTTACTGTTCTCTGAGCTTTCTGGAATTTTGGTTTGGTGTCTGTCATCAATTTTGGAAAAAGTCTCAGTCATTCGTACTTAAAATACTTCAGTTTCTCTCTCTCTTCTCCTCTAGTATCCCCGTTATATGCATGTTACATCTTTTATAGTTGTCCAACAGTTTTTGTATATTCTTTTTTTTTTTTTCCGATTTCTTTTTTTCCCCCTTGGCATTTCAGTTTGGGGTGTCTCCATTGACATACCTTGAACATCACTGATTGTTTCCTCAGTTGTGGTTAGCCCATCAAAAGCATTCTTGCGGGGCTGGGCCAGTGGCTCAGGCGGTTAGAGCTCCATGCTCCTAACTCCGAAGGCTGCCGGTTCGATTCCTTGGGTCCCGCAAGGGATGGTGGGCTCCGCCCCCTGCAGCTAAGATTGAACACAGCACCTTGAGCTGAGCTGCTGCTGAGCTCCCGGATGGCTCAGTTGGTTGGAGTGCGTCCTCTCAACCACAAGGTTGCGGGTTCCAAGGGAAGGTGGGCTGCGCCCCCTGCAACTAGCAACAGCAACTGGAGCTGAGCTACGCCCTCCACAACTAAGACTGAAAGGACAACAACTTGAAGCTGAATGGCACCCTCCACGACTAAGATTGAAAGAACAACAACTTGACTTGGAAAAACGTCCTGGAAGTACACGCTGTTCCCCAATAAAGTCCTGTTCCTCTTCCCCAATAAAATCTTTAAAAAAAAAAAAAAAAAGCATTCTTGATTTGTGTTAATGTTTTCGATTTTTAGCATTTTGCTTTCATTCTTTCTTATAGCCCATAGCATATTAATCACAGTTACCTTAAATTCTTAGTGTTATAATTCCAAAATCTCTGCCATACCTGAATTTGGCTGTGATGCTTGCTTTGTCTCTTTTGAATGTAATTTTCTTACTTTTTGGCATGTAGTTTAGTTTTATTGTTGAAAACTGTGCATGATTTATTGCGTGATAGGAAATCAGGTCAACAGGTAATGGCTGTGAGGTTTATAATTATTGAGCTAGGATTTATGCTGTGTTTAATGTTTGCTAGGTGTTTGTATTATTTGTACCGTGTTCCCCAAAAATAAGACCAAGCCAGACAATCAGCTCTAATGTATCTTTTGGAGCAAAAATTATTACAAGACGCGGTCTTATATAAGACCTGGTATTATATTGTATCACATATCATATCACATCATATATCATATATATCATATCATACCCGGTCTTACAGTAAAATAAGACCGGGTCTTATATTAATTTTTGCTCCGAAAGATGCATTAGGGCTGATTGTCCGGCTAGGTCGTATTTTCGGGGAAACACGATAGGTGTCAGAGGTTTCATTTTCTTCTAGTTTCCTTGTTGTTTTCTTCTGGTTGTTTTGGGTTTCCCTAGAAACTCCTTAAATAGTGTGTGTCTTACAGCTCTCTCACTTGTAATCTGTTATTGTACTGGAGCCTTGTTGATGTGGCGATAAAGTATTTGGGGAATGGAAGTGTGTTCTGTCATCTTCTGATTAAATCTCAGTGTAGTGAACGAGAGTTCCTAGGCTGTGATCTCCAGAAGCGCCTAGTCTTTTTTCCCATCCCCTTACTTCAGTCAGGAAGGCTAGAAGGTCTGTGTTGAGACCAGATTGCTTTCCCCCGCCCTGCCCCATGTCCAAAACTGGAAGGAATTTTTTTTCTTGATGATAACTTGTTGGAGCTCCTGAAGGTAAAACCCATAAATATCTTGGAGGCTTTTTTATAATGGGAAGGATTTTAATCGTTAACCTACTGTGTTTCCCCGAAAATAAGACCGGGTCTTACATTAAGTTGTGCTCCAAAAGACACATTAGGGTTTATGTTCAGGGGATGTCATCCTTAAAAATCACGCTAGGGCTTATTTTCCGGTTAGGTCTTATTTTTGAGGAAACACGGTAGTTCACACAGTCTCCAGCAAATTCATCAGTTACCTTTAAAGAATTTCTACCAGTTACTGTCTTTGGAGGCTCCTTCCTGGTCCTGGTCAGCTCTGATTCTTTGTATTCACTTGTCTCTTCAATTTTCCTGGAGGCGTTTTGCCTGATGAATTCAGTTTTCTGATGAGTCTAAGAAGAGTTGATTTTCAGTTTGGTCACCTTTTTCCTTGATGTGAGGATGGGAGTGACAAATTTTCAGCTCTTTATGTATTGGAGCTGAAACCAGAAGTCCTCTTGTTTATATTTTAATGAGAGTTTTTTTGAGGCATAATTCACATACCATAAAAATTTACCCCTAAAAGCATACATTTTGGTAGTTTTTAGTGTATTCACAGAATTGCATATCCCTTAGCTCTGTTTAATTGTAGAACATCTTCATCACTTGAAAAAGAAATCCTATACCCATTAGCAGTCACTTCTCCCAGCCCTAGGCAACCTCTTACCTACTTTGTTTCTATGGATTTGCCTATACTGGACATTTCATATAAATGGAATATATAATAGGAGACCTTTTGTTCCTGACTTAACTTTACATGTTTCCAAGATTCATTCATAGCATTTATCAGTACTCTATTCCTTACTGTTGCCAAATAACATCCCATTGTAAGGATATATCACATTTTTTTTGTAAGGATATATCACATTGGTAGGTTGAAATACTTTTTTGGCTGTTATGAGTAATGATGTTGCAAACATTTGTGTAAACATTTTTGGGTGGATGTGTTTTCATTTCTTCTGGATAGATACCTAAGAGTTGAATTGCTGGGTCATAAGGAAACTCATTTCAAGTTATGTTTTCTTAGTGGTTGCTCTGGAGAGTTACTCAGGTAATATCTTAATACAATTTGGATTAATACCAACTTAATTTCAGTAGTATGTTAAACTTTGCTCCATGATATCTCCATTTTCCTCTCTCCTTTTTGCTATTATTGTCATAAAATTACACACAGTTGAAGCCGAGAGAGTTATAATTATTGCTTTATGTCTTTTAAATTAAGAAAAGAGTTACAAATAAAAGTACATTTGTACTGTTTTTAATGTTTACCAATGTAATTATCTTTGCTGATGGTCTTTATTTCCTTGTGTGTATTTGAGTTACTGCCTAGTGTCCTTTTCCACCATACTATTTCTTAGTAGCACAGTTCTTCTAGAGACAAATTCTGTATTACTGTTTATTTGGGAATGTTTTAATCTCTTGATTTTCGAATTATAGTTTTGCTGGATATAGAATTCTTGGTTTACAGTTTTTTATTTCAGCACTTACAGTTCATCACGCCACTGCCTTCTGGCTTCCATGGTTTCTAATGAGAAGTCCGTTGTTAATCCAATTGCGTTGCATAGCATTAATAATATAAAGCAATAACGGTAATAGGAATTAAAATAACCTACTCCTCTTAGTTTCTGTTATTTGATATTTGGCACAACCATTATTTACTTAACAATGCCATTAAGTTTATAATGTGAAATTATCTGTTTTGATACATTGTTCTGAAAAATATTCATGTCTATTTCCCTTTCTAAACATGTATACCACAATAATAAATTTCTTGTCCATGTACTTAAATCTTACCACTACCTTACTGCTCTTGAATTTGAGCTCGTTTTTGTGTGTCATGCAACACCTCAAACATCTAACCAGCTCTCTTGGTTCACTGTGCACTATGAGCCACACCCACGTACATCTGGTGTTGCAAATTTTCCCGTCAAATAGCTCCCCTTCCACCACTTTACAATAACTAACAAGCTGCAATCTTTACGTCACCCACTTCCCCAAGTAAACTTCAGGTCTTTCCAGTGTAAATTTTCATGTTTATTGCAGTATTTCTTAACATGTATAAAACGTATTTGATTTTAGCATTTAAAGTTTGTTTTATTTCTTTTAAGTTCTTATGCCTTGCATTTTTCTTTATTGTTTTATTGAAATGTCTAGGATTTGCAGTACAATTTTGAATATAAACAGTGGGAGGTGGCATTCTTGCCTTGTTTTTGATATTAGGGGAACAGCATTCAATATTTCACTATTAAATATGCTAGATGCAGGTTTTTTATAAATTGTAGGTTGAGGAAGTTCCCTGTAATCCTAGTTTGCGAAGAGTTTTTATTGTGAGCAGTTGTTGAATTCTGTCATACATTTTTCCTGCAACTATTTAAATGATCATATGTGTTTTCTCCTAATTTGGTAAAATGAGTTGATTGGTGTATGAATGTGAAACCAACCTTGTATTCCTGGGCTTTCCTGGGAAGACCTTTATACCTGTTCTTCCTTTATTATCATTTTGATATATTACTAGAATTCTTTCTTACCATAATTTACCTAAAGGCTTTTTAACTGTATCTCTTTGCAATTTTTAGTTACATCTACATATCTTACAAGCTGCACAATTTGTGTTATTTTGCTTTGAAGAGTGATACAGTGTCAAAAATTAAGAGTGAAAACAGTCTCATTACATACCATGTGTTTGCCATTTCTACTGCTCTTCATTCCTTCCTAATAATCCAAGTATCTATTTGATGTCATTTCCTTTCCACTTGGCAGACTTTCTTTAGCATTTTTCTTAGTGTAGGTCGGCTGGCAACACATATTATTTTTTATCTGACAGTGTTACTTTTTTTTAATTTCACTCTTCTTTCTTAAAGGATATTTACAACAGCCTGTGTTGGCATGGGCCCCTTACTCCCTTTTCTGTACTTTTAAATATTTCATTTTACTGTCTTCTGACCGTCATATTTTCTTGTGAGAAGTCAGTAAAAATTCAGCTTGGTGTTCCTGTGAAAGTAATGTCAGTTTTTTCTGGCTGCTTTCAGTATTATCTTTTTATTGTTAGTTTTCAGCAGTTTGACTGATTTGTGCCTAGGTGTGCTTTAAGCTGCTGAAGTTTGCCATCCTTGAATCTGTAAAAACTTTTCCCCCAAATTTGGCTAACTTTTCTCAATTTTTGTGCCCATTCTCTTTTTTCCTCCTTGTGAGATTCTGGTTAGGTGTCTGTTAGACCTTCTGATACTGCCCCAGGGACTCCCTTTTTATTCCCTGAATTTTTTCCCCTCTGTTTTTCAGATTAATTCTGTCTTCATGTTTAGTTACTCATTTTGCCATTTCCAGTGTACCATTAAGTACATTAGTAAATATTTACTTAAGGTATTTTTCAGCTCCAAAATTACCATTTGGTCTTTTTTTTTAAGATTTAAAAAAATATAGCTAACATACAATGTTATATTAGTTTCAGGTGTACACCATAGTTACTCAACATTTATACACCTAAAGAAGCGCTCACCACAAGCCCAGCAACCATCTGACACCATACCACGCTATCACAATATTATTGACGGTATTTTCCCTGCTGTACATTACATCCCCAAGACTTATTTTATACCTGGAAATTTGAACCTCTTATTCCCCTTCACCTTTTTATCTCCTTTTTAAATTTTTCAGTTACATTTGGTCTTTTTTATTGTTTCTTTTTGTTGTTGAAATTCCTATCATTTTATTCAATACAAGCATATATCCTTGTAGCGTTTACATCCTTGAACATTATAACAACAGCTGCTTTAAATTCCTTATCTGCTAATTCCAACCACTTGATCTTTTCAGGGTCATTCTCTTTTGTCTGTCTTTTCTCTTGAATATGGGTTGTGTTTTCCTCTGTCTTTATATGTCAAGTAATTTTGAATTGTATTCTAGAATATTATATGTGGATTATAGATTTTTAAACTGAACAGTATTTTTTACTGTTCAATAATTAATTTTAGTGACATATTTCATCATTTTCTGTGCTGATTATCATTTCTTTATCCCATGCATTTTTTGTTTTTACTGTCTTCCTACCAAAGTATGTCCTCAAATAGTTCTTTTGAGGGTCTCTGGATATTACAGTGTTGGCTTTTAATGTCTTAAGATACCTGATTTTGCCCTTAGTATTGAATGATGCTTTACCTGTGAGTTAAGTTCTAGGTTGACAGTGCTTTACTTTCAATATTTTGAATATATTGTGCCATTGTTCACTGTCATCAACTGCTGCTGGGGAGAAATCTGCTGTCAGTCTAATTGTCATTCCTTCAGAGGTAATCTGCCTTTTCTCTTTGGAAGCTTTTCAGATTACGTCTGTTATTGATAATCTGCAATGTGCCTACATGTGAATTTATTTTTATCTTCCCCAGTATCTGCTGTACACTTTGAATTCAACAACATTTTTCAATTCTGGAAAATAAACGAGCTAAATTATCTCAGTAACTATTGGTGCTCCTATGTGTTTTTTAGTGATAGTGATTTCTTTTTCCTTTTAAACATCCTAAGTGATTTTAAAAGGTTTTTTTGGTCATATTGTTCATTGATTGATGTCATCTAGAATGATTTCATGTTCTAGCTGTATATTTTATTGGTTTTATATATTTTTCGGTATATTTTAGAATTTTGTTTTTGTGGTCTCATATTGATTGGAAGTTTAAATTTTTTCTTCATTTTGTTCATCTTTCTTTTTTTGCATTTATTTTCTCCTTGTTACAGTTTGTACTTACTTTCTAACTCCTGGGCCTCTAGTCCAAAACCAGGTCTACATTAGAGTTTTCAGGTTTTCTTCAAGGTGGTATTAGGATTATTGCAAATTTAGTGACTGATCCATTCAACAACTTTGTTCAGATCCTTGTCAGGAGGTTACTGCTTTACCTTTCCCCTTAATGTAGCTGCGTCCCTGCTCACAGCTTTGAATTTCTTCTCCTCAACGGTATTCTTGTGCCTTAAATCTTTTTTTTTTTTTTAATTCTTACATTGTGTGTTGTATTTGGAACAGAGGGGCTGAATCAATACAAACTTAATGAGTCTTCTTGACTAGACATCTAAATGTTGTTTCTTAATGTTTTGTCACTTCTGTCTCACTTGACACATGCTCTTATTAATAATGTTTTTGTGAATTCAGTTAACTGAGTTTTCATATCTAGTAGGGCAAAAGCTATGTTTTGTTTTAAATTCTTTTCTGATCAAAATTCTATATTTTTATATTCGAACTTTAAAAATCCTATTTTCCCATTTTAAAAATGAATTTGGACTCTATCTTGAATCCCATTACATGTATATGTTAACTTTAGAAATATTGCCATTTTTGTGCTGTCAAGTTATCCAGACACATAGTATACCCATTTTTTGTTTTTTTCAAAGTTTTTGATATATTATTTTTGAGCCTTATTTAGAGATCTGTATTCCTGTTTTATAGTTTCTGTAAATATTGTGACTGGTATACTTACTAAAACATTCAAAACCTTGTTTAACCATTGTAGCCATCTCCATGTTCCTGATTTTAATGGAAATGGCTTCAGTGTTTCACTGTTGAATATCTTGTTACAAGATTTAGAAAAAAGGTCATATTTAAATAGTTCCCTTTTATTCTTATTTTACTTCAGGAGTGGTAACTGAGGTTTGTCAAATGCCATTTTAAATTTTGATACAATTACAGTCATTTAGCTTTTTAACAAATTGGATTCAGTTTGCTCTTTTACTTAGTGTTATTTTTTTTTTTGCATCAGTACTTATAAGTGTATTTTTACTTTTCCCTTTTTGAACTATCTTTATTGGGTTCTATTAATATTTTATAACCTTTTAAAAATGAATTGCATACCTTAATAATTACCTTTTCCTCTTGTATTTCTTTCGTGGAGATGATTTTGTTCTTCTAGTTTCATAAATTAATAATTGAGTCTCATGTTTAGGTCAGTTTTAACAATTTGCCAAAACACTCATAAAACCAATGTATAGATACCCTTCAGTACACACTTTTTAGTATAATTTCATTAAATGTTTGAGATATTTTTGTATGAATTTGACATATTTTCCAAATATGTATCCATGTTCTTTTTTGTTGTTGTTGTCATCTGGATTTTTTACTGTGTCCTTTTGGAAACACATTTTTTCTTATTTAACATTTCTTTTTTCTTCCACAGGTCCCTCTATATTTTTTGTTTAGAAGTCTTAATCCTAAATGTTCATGTGTAGATAGGTTGGAAAAATTTTTATAGTTCTTAGTAGAATGCATAATTATTACCAATCTTTTGGGTGTGTTTGTGAATGGTCATTACAGGAATTTGTTGTGGTCTGGGTTTTATTGTTGCTTAACATTGCCCTTTTTGCTGTTACTAAATTGCCCTAATTAATTGCAATAACCTTTTTTGTAGCTACCCTGTGAATTTCAACTTGGGCTTGGTTCTGATAATGTTTGAGATTGGTAATTTATATATACATAACCATTATATAACCATAATAACTTGCTTTTCTTCCTTTTTTTTTTTTTTAACAGTTACATGGGAATTGGTCTTTCTGCTCAAGGTGTGAACATGAATAGACTACCAGGTACAGTTTTAATTGAATTATAGTACAGTTTTATAGCTAACTCTTCGTGGCTAAATGTTCAAGTAATAACTTGAAATAGTTAATTACAATGGTTTTCTGTATTTTTAATCACTTAAGAGTTCAAAATGGAAGCTGAGTTTTTAAAATAAATTTTATACTATCTAGTAAAACTTACATGCCAATGTTTTTTTTTGTTTTGTTTTTTGCTTATTTTGGGATTTTGTTTTGGTATGTTTAATTTCCAATGTGTAGTCATATCAACTACTTTACATATTTTAATGTGGTTGGTTCCATTTGCTACCCAACAATTTTTGCTTTTTAACCCATTTTCAGTTGTTTAATATTCTGGGAATGTAGGCTGATATTAAAAGTAAACTAAGGAAGGTGTGAATTGAGATGGCAGAACTGTTTCTCAAAACCATTAATCAGATGGAAGTGAATATTGGATTATGTTTTCTGGTATTCTGTTTACTAATGTTAAAAATTAATTGGGAAGGGAATTTTTGAAAATAGAAATCAGAGAAATCTCTAAATATTAAAGTGTGTGTGTGGGGGGTAGTGTTTAAACCAAATCAAAGCAAAATTCCTTTGGTATATTAGCAAAGGAAACATTCGTGGAAAATGTGTCTTGCTATGTTTTTTTTTTCTGGTAGGACTCCTCTCTAATACACGTTTTCGTGTCCTGTGTGCTGGATTTATTTTCCTTAATGTTGTAAACAGTATTTTAATACAGAAATTATGTAATGTAATTGTTGAGAATTTAAATGTGCATTTGGGGGTTTTATCTCTGTACTACATCTGTTGTTCTCTTCTTGCTTATCTTGTCATAATCTTAGTGAATAGCTCTAGTACAGAGGAACCTTGCTGATCATTGTAAATATACTGGAACTTTCTCTCTAGGCTGGGATAAGCATTCATATGGTTATCATGGGGATGATGGACATTCATTTTGTTCTTCTGGAACGGGACAACCTTATGGACCAACTTTTACGACTGGTGATGTCATTGGCTGTTGTGTTAACCTTATCAACAATACCTGCTTCTACACCAAGAATGGACATAGTTTAGGTACTAAGATAATGTATTGCATGTAAAATAACCAAATACTGTGATTATTGTACTTACAGCATGGTAGTCATATTTATCGTGTAATTCTTCTTTATTAAATAGATGCCTCTGAAAATTATTTCTTTGTTCCAGGAAGAAGTTGAGGAAATGGTGAAAATTTATATTCTGTGAAAGACACATTTTATTACATATATAGGAATAACTGGAGAAATAATTCACATGCTCGGATATTTATTTTAGTAATAGAAATACTAAGTGTTTTCTGCTTTGCTTTGAATAAAGCCCTTCACAGTATGACCTTATTCTCTAGGTAATAGGTGCTAAAAAAAAAAGGGGCTATCAGTTTTTAGTACAGCATGAGGGTAATAATGAAGGAAAAGTTTGATGCAGCCAACCAAATGAAAGGCATTGACACACTAAAAGGTCATGCCTGCTACAAAGATTGATGAAGGATGGTGACTATAAGTTAGTTAGGCAAAAGGGAGCAGAATTAACACAGATAATAGCAAAACTTCGAAGAATAAAAGACAAGTGACTAATAAGAAATAGATTAATGAAAACATAAAGATACCTAGTCATTGTAAGACTAATAGAAAATTAAGGGTTTAGTTAAATATACACTCATTATACTTGAAATTTAAATTGTATATGGTTGTTATACTCCTTTTCCTTAGAAGTTTTTTTAGTTTTTGTTTTTATATTACAGAAAGTATGAAGGATAGCAAGACTGATGCTTTAAAAATAAAAAGGTTCCACGTTATTTTTACTGTTTGAAATGTCCTTAATTCATGGCAGATTATTTTGATGAGATAAAGTGAAAGGAGGCGGCAAAACTAAGTAACCCAGAAGGCAGAAATTTCAGTTTGCTTATAAATAGTGTTTGAAAATTAGACTGCAAATAGTACACTTAGACATGCAATAGATGTTTTTTAATACAACACTAAAACTATTCTTTCTGTCATTTCATGGTAGAAAATTCTAAATTTCTGGCTGCATTGGTAATAGGTTTTCTTTTTTAATGTCTCAACATATCCTAATATACAGTTAGTGTCTTCTTCATATTTATATTTGGCGTAAAACTTTTCCTTCTGATTATCAATATTGATTCTGAAGTCCTGTTACCGACTTAAAGGTTGTCCCAAGTTCACAAAAGATCCTTATACATGGTTGACTTTTGAACAACACAGATTTGAACTGCGTGGGTCCACTTATATGTGGATTTTTTTTTGAATAAATACGTACAATACTGTAAGTGTATTTTGTCTTCCTTAACGATTTTTCTTAACATATTTTCTCTAGCTTAATTGTAAGAATACAAAATATTGTAAGAGTACAGAATAGAATACATATAACATGCAGAATATCTGTTGACTATGTTATCAGTAAAGCTTTGGTCAACAATAGGCTGTTAGTACTTAAGCTTTTGGGGAATCAAAAGTTATATGAGGATTTTTGACTGCACAGGGGGCAGCGCCCCTAACCCTTGCTTTGTTCAATGGTCTGTATTTTTATCGGTACAAGAATGTTAAGGATGCCATGCAAATTACATGTGTATTTGTAATTTGGTTGTTGTGGCCAACTGGTTTTTAGAAGGATACAGGCCCTTCAGTTTATTTATTACCGTTCTGGCTTTGACTTATCAAGGAAGCTAACTAGGATAGTCTAAGTAGGCTTGGCTCCTTAAGATATTCAATTAATCTTGAATTAAACCAGGAGAAATCTTTTAGGAATGACCTCTGGTTCAAAAATTCAATGGACATGTTTTTAAAACCAAAATTAGTCTTTTTACAGTTTTTCAAACTTTATTCTGGAGATGTTACTTGGGGAGATGGGAACATCATAGGCGATGTGCTTTTATTTTTTTCTGTTCAGTTTTCCAGAGACATTTAAATTGAAATTTTCTCTTGAATAAGAAAGCTATTTTTAAAACGTGAGATTTTGGGGGTGGGGGAGCGGCCACTTAGCTCAGTTGGTTAGAGCCTGGTGCTCTTAACAAGGTTGCCAGTTCGATCCCCGCATGGGCTGCTGTGAGCTGCGCCCTCCACAACTAGATTGAAACAACTGCTTGACTTGGAGCTGCTGGGCCCTGGAAAAACACACTTAAAAATAAATGAAAAGTTAAAAGGAGAGTTTTTGTTTTTTTTTTTTTAAAAGAAAGGGTACCTAATGATGAAATTACATTCTAATTTTAAGTAAATTTGAAACATTCAGTATTATTTATTGATAAGTTAATAAATATTAAGCACATAGACAGTATAATAGTGGTTAATATAGATGGGTTCTTTAGTTGCCTGGGCTTGTCTCCTGATTTAGGCCATGTGATCTTATGCAAGTTACTAAACATTTCTGTGCCTCAGTTTATAAAGTAGTGTCACTATAATACCTACCTTATTACGGTTGTTAGAGTGAACTGAAATGATGCATGTGCAGTTCTTAGGTGGCTGGCAC
Organism: Rhinolophus ferrumequinum; assembly: GCF_004115265.2. Lineage (NCBI taxonomy): Eukaryota > Metazoa > Chordata > Mammalia > Chiroptera > Rhinolophidae > Rhinolophus > Rhinolophus ferrumequinum. The sequence goes on from NC_046292.1 coordinate 80,700,055, forward strand.
ATAGTGAGTACTCACTAAGTGTTGTTTATTGTCTTTGTTTATCAGACTTTGGGCTAGATGCCAGGGATGCAGTGGTAAAACGGGTGAGCAAAATTCTTCCTTTAGAACAGAGGTCACCGTGGGCCAAATCGGTCTCCTGTTGGTTTTTTAACTCAAGTTTTATTGTAGCGCAGCCACCTCCATTTGTACTGGGTATGGGCTGCTTTCTGCTACAACAGCAGAATTAAGTAGCTGTAACAGAGACCATATGGCCTTGAGAGCACAAAATATTTACTCTTGCCCTTTACAGGAGACGTGTGCTTGTCTCTGGTCCAGATTCTAGCGTCTAGAAGATAAAATATTCAGTTACTGTTCCCTTGTACTTCCCAAAGTGGATAATTTTTACCCCAAAGCTTTAGTTTCTGACTCATGAAGGTTTTCAAAATGTATATTTATATACCACATATGGACAAATGGAAAGGTTTTTATTTGAGAAAATAATTAAAGGAGAAGCATTTCAGTATCCAGGTTAACTTAATTTGAATTTTTTTTACTTTGTTTTATTGAACATCATTCATCAATTGCAGATCACTTTTCAAAGAGCCTCTTGACAAATCAGGAAATTATAATAGAAATATAAAAAAACTGGTTTCAGTGTATTTGAATAATTCTACCAACTTGTTAAAATGGCATCTTTTTGTGATCTGACTGTAAAGGCTGTGGTAGCTGTATTTGGCAATGGTGAAAAATGTTAATCTGTAAAATTAAGTTAGAGTTTTCACTAGAGTTTTTATTAAAGAATGAAGATTTTAGTAATTAATGACAAAGATGAGTTTTTGTTAAAACAATATAAATTTTGGCAGTCTTTGTTATAGTCATCTTTGAAGAAAATAATTGACTAAGCTGTTACAAAAAATGGTAAAGATATGTATGGTAATATTTTATTCTTTATTTCCTGTATCCTTTTTGGTCTCCTGAAATTTTTAGTATAAATTTTCATATTTGTCCCACAGGTCAATTTGCTTTCTATTTATTAATGAAGCTAAAAATAATCAGGATATTTTATCAGGGTTGGCGAAGGAAGGACCTCTATCTTTTCTTTTGACAAGCAGCATAAATTGACTATAATAATTTTTAAAGGGGCTTTAACTGCAGAGCACTATATTTACACATTTACTTGAAAATATGTGCAGTAGAGATTTATACTCAGTATGTCTTTTAACTCTATTACTTTAATAGTCAGATAGTTTTCTGATGGTATAGCACAATTATAGAGCCACAGACCCTCAAGTGGGAAGAGACCTTAAAGATAATTGAATGCAAATGACCTTATTTTTTGGAAGACGATCAACACTGTAGCATAGTGCTGGTGTGGTTTATTGTTTTGTTATAATATGTGTTTAAACTGGAAGATTTGAGATTAACTCACCAATACCACCCCTCATTATACTAGAACTCAGACTTTCTAAACATATGAATGCGGTCCTATAGAAATATTTGATTTGTTTATTATTTTCAGATAAGCAGTATATTTTAATATTTGAAGGGAGATTATTGAATTGTTCCTTTGGGATGCCAGTAGACTTACTCCAGTGACACTAACATTGTTCAAATGTATTTGGAGCATGACTGTTGAAATTACTGTCAGAGGATATTCAAGAGAAATTCTCAACTGTGTAAATCTCCATGCTTTGAAGGAAGAATTATTTTTTTCCCCAGAGTGGTTAAAAGTTACTCAAAAATATACTTTTAAAAGATATTGTATTATTTTAAGAAACAAAAATATTGCATTTTCCATTGTTTACCTTTTTTGGTAACAGAAAATCTTTCTCTTCCCCCCCAGATTATTTAAAAGCTAAGTCTAGGTAGTCTAGGTGAGAAAGATTAAATGATAAAACTGGATAAAGCAGTTCGAGTATCAGTCAAAAATCAAATGTGACTATTTTGCAACCAATTTTCTTACATGGTTCCTAACATAGCTTTGAAGATACATCTAAAATCATTTCAGAAATCCTGGCGGCAATAGCAGTACCTCCAAAATAAAATTGATGTGTGAATAATAAGGATGATGATCTTGAAAAAGGGGTCAGGATTCACTCAGACCTATGTTAGTGTTACTGAGAAAAACATCACTCTGGTTATTTTATATTTAGATTTTTTTCCTTTTCTGCCTTTGCCATTTTTTTCTTCATTTTAGTTAGAAATTTAGCTTGTCACCATAGTCTGCCTTTGAAAAATAGCTTCTAATGCCACCTTTTTTTTTCCCTAGGTATTGCCTTCACCGACCTACCGGTAAGACTTTTTTTTTTTAATGCAGTTTTGCATTTTTAGCTGAATGAAGTATAAAGAAACTAGTACTAAGCATGTTTAGAATACATTCTTTATAGAGCTCTTTCTCTAGCCACCTGAAGGTGTAGACCTTCAGAAATTACCGTATTTTGCTGTGTATGATGTGCACCCACGTTTTTGGCCCAAATTTCAGGGGGAAAAAATCTTTCCTAATTTTTTAATTCAAATTTTTATTTGTTTACATTTAGGTACTTGTTTTTTGTATTATAAAGGAATTTTAGCATTTATTTTTTAACATATTATGGTACAAGAAATTTTATGTACGGGTTACAAGTTTACGATATTTACGCATCATAGAAGGCCAAGGACTCTTCGTTGCAAGTTCGTTGTAAGTTCAAAACCAATTATCGTATTCCAGGGTATTATTTTGCATACAGATATCGTTACTGATTTCTAGAGTTTTAACTCATAAGCATAAATAAAAGAATTACAAACATTTCTATAGATACGGAATTAGTACTATCCATGTACAATGCACATCCTTATTTTTCCCTCACAAATTTAGGCAAAAAATTGGAAACTATACACAGCAAAATATGGTATGCTCCAAATTGCAGGGGACACTATTGCACAAGTGAACTTTGTTGTAGCTAAAAAATAAATCAGAGTTGATTATTAAAATACCTCTTGTCACTATGCTTTCATTTGAAATATGTTTCTTTGGTATCGTCGGACTTTTCAGCAAGTGATTATACAGTAATGGTAGTCATTTATTAGTTCAGTGTATATTCCATGCCTACTGCGTGGCAGGTACTGTGCTTGGATAAATCATTCAAGAGAACAGGTAAAGGTCTGTGTCCTTTTGGAGTACTCAAGCTGGGGAAGTTAGAGAATAAACCATACATAAAAAAATAAGTAAATTATAACATTTTTAAAGGTTTTAAGTACATTTCAAAGAAAGAAGAGCGTGGGAGTACCATCCACAGAACACAGCACGTACAGTTTGCTCACCTTTGCTCAAGGTAAGACTTGAGCAGAGACTTGAAGAAGTGAGGGAGTTAACTAAACAGATACGTAGATCAAGAATGTTCTAAGCAAAGGGAACAGTTAGGGGAATGAATGATACTAAAGCAGGAGCATGTCTTGTGTGTTTGAAGAATAGCATGAACCGAGGTAGAGAAACATGAGGAAGGCAAATAGTAGGAGATGAGTCAGAGATAATGATGGGAGGATGAGCTAGATCACCTAGACCTGGAGGGCCATGTAAGAACCTGGGCTTTGACTGTGAATGAAATACAAAAACATCGCAGAGTTTTAGTTATCGGGATAACTTCAGTTTTTAAAGTTATTAAAAAAGTTGGCTGCTGGGTTGAAAAATAGACTGTAGGGGACTGTAGGGGTAGAGGCAAGCAGACCTGAGAGGGGCTATTGCAGAAATTCAGGCAAGAGATGATGGTGACTCACATCTCTAGAGATGTGAGAAACTGGTATGATTCTAAATACCGTATTTACCAAATCTAAGACTCTATTAATTATAATATGCATCACATATGACATGGGGAGGGGGAGCTAGCAAACTGTGATATAATGCTTTTTTATTACTTAGAATTTTTCTTTTATATTTACCCATTGATCTCTTAGGGTATTTAAATAGTAGATTTTAATCAGTATCACTTGTTGCACACCTAAAAATGGTGAAATGTGCAATATAATTGATTAAGGTGTTCCCGAAACCTCATGTTCAGAGTCCAACCTTTTAAACCACTTTTTTAGCGTTGATGTCTGTTTTCTACACGACAGTGTCTTGTATGCCATCAAGAATGTTTCCTAAGAGTTCTCCACTGTGTCCCTGATGTTTTCTTCCAAGCACCTGATTGCACTGTGCAGGTTTTCATGCTATCTATCACTTTCTTAACACTGCCAGAGGTATTATCAGAGGTTTTTTTGACAATAACCAGGATTCTGATATTCCTTTCTCAGTTGGCTCAGTAAAATGTCTTAGGGGTTGCAATCATCCAGCTGTTTCACTAGGAAAATGAATCAAGTTCTAGAGTTTTTAGTGAGCTCATTCTTGAACAAATTCACACCTGTGTAGTAGGTGACAGCTGCCTGGCCAGATGTAAGGTGCCGTCGATTATAAGACATATTTCAGTTTCAGAGATGTTTTGAAATGACAGGAAATTCAGGCAGAGAATAGACATTCAATCTCTAGATTGTTAATATTCTTGAAGAAAATCCTAGAAAAACAAGAATCCGAAGTTGTAATAGAAAACAGCTTTGCTAAACCAAAGAAAATTCAGAGTCCTCAGATCAAAATTGCTCACCAAGAAGCATTATTTAATAAGTAGTGGTGGAATAAGTGTTTATCCTTTTGAAAAAATTCATAATCTTAGGATTTTGTCTTATTTATACCAAAGTAAGTTCCAGGTGGATTAAAGAGTTTAAATAAATAAATAAATAAATAAATATTTTTTAAAAATCCAACTTGAGAGCCAAGAGAATTTTCTGATGAATTGGAAGTGAAAATGTGAGAAAGAGGATCTGACTTCAAGATTTTGGGCCTGAAGAATTGGAAGGATAGAAATTCCACTTACTGATATGGAGAAAGCAGGCTGTATGTATGTGGAGCAAGTTTCAAGGGGGGAGATCTGAAGTTTAATTTTGGATAAATTAAAGTTGTCAGGTGTGCAGTTGGTAATATAAGCCTGGAATTCAAAAGAGTGATCTCAGCTGGAAATTAAAATTTCCAATAGAGTCAATGGCATTTCAGTGTTTAAATTTAAAGTCATGAGACTGGATGAGATTGACGTGGCAGTGTGTATAGGCAGAAAAGAGAAATGGGCCAAGGATGAGTTCTGGGGCATGCCATATTTGGGAGAAGAGAAGGAACCTACGCGGATAAACTGAGAAGGAGTAGTCAGTGAGGTAGGAGGAAGACTAAGAATTGGGTGTCCTCAAAAACCAAGTGAAGAAAATGTATCAAGAAGGAAAGAGTAAAAAAAGAAGGAAGGAGTAATCAGCTGTGTCAGATGCCACTGTGATACATCACAGAAGATAATGACCAAGAATCAGCCAGTGGCTTTAGCAGAGTGGAGGTCACTAATAACCTTTTCTAGAAAGTTTCAGCAGAGCGATAGAGAAATCCTGATTAAAAAGAGAAAAGAGGAAGAGGGAAATTATAGAGTATGGACAACTTTGGAGGATTTTGACCACAGTGGGGAGTAAAGAAATGGGATGTTGTAACTAGTGGTAGAAGTGGGGGCAATAGAAGAGTTTTTGTTAGATTTAGCAGGATGTTTCTTTGCTGATGAGAATGATTCAATGGTGAGCAAAAGTTGACGTGATAGATAGAGAGGAAAGGTAACAGTGATCATACCCTTGGTAGACAAGTGGGGATGTGATCACTTGTGTAAGTGGAAAGGGGTAGGCTTTAGAGAAGCGCATCTGTGGTGGTTGGGGGTGGGGCAGGGCGGTGCTGAGGGTGGTCACAGCATGTAGGTGCCCATGCTGGTGAGTGGGGCGGGTGCTAGTGCGGGGCGGCGGGTGCTGGTAGGTGGGTTGATGTGGTTCAGAACCATAGCAGAGGCGTTGGTATGACTTGAGTTTCATTTAGAATTGGTTAAACGGCTTAATAGCTGTTTTTCTGTGTGTTTTCTCTTTTTGTGGCACTAAGCAACTTGTCAGTGGGAGCAAATTGTTCAGTTTTGTTCCTCGTTGATAGATAGTGTGATCGCTAAGCCTTGGAAAAGGCTTAGCTGGTTGTAGATATGTTGACTATTTTTGTAACCTTCTAATTATTTTTTATCCCACTTTTGAATCAAGTGTCTATAGTTAACCAGTGGTGATATTCAACTTTGTAACAGTTGGTGAAGTGGTGGTTATGGTGGTTGTTATAAGTTCCCTTTTAATATAGTGGTTCTGAGAGCTCTTTAGTTTTATGACCGAGATATTCTGGGACTTCCACATGCAACATACCATTCTTCTACTTAAAAATGAGGGAAAAAATTAATCTTCCCCCTAAAGGAACCATCAAACACGTGTTTATACATTCTGTACCTGTGAGCTTTCACTCTCCTGTTGTAGCATAAAACCCTGGTAGAGTGCATTTGCAGAACAAAACAGTTTACCTCGGCTGTACTGTACCTATCATGGAACATAGGTGTTTCTACAGCTTTGAACACCTTCGATTTTCTTCAGAATAGTCTTTCTTCGCCAGCTCACATTACCAATTTAAGAAATGTCCCATCTATAAACTGACTAATTCAGTTTGGGGTTAGGAAATTTGAAGCTATTCTTACTTAAAATGATGCTGCTTTCTAGTTCCTTAGGCTGATTTGAAATCTACTTTTTATAGATACGTACATTATTTGTGTTCCTTTTCGTGGAAAAAAATCTTTTCAATGTTATATAATAGAATACAACTGCTATTGAGAATATGATTTTATTGTGTATATTTAGCTTTTGAATAGTATTTTTTAATACTTACCTTTGTTTTTTCATAGGGTAATAGAAATGAGATCTGTTTTTCTAGTCTTTTCATAGAGTTAAATTATTCTCACTTGTCTAATTCTACATAGGCAGGAGTGATACTGTGTGTGAGAGAGAGAGAGAGAGTGAGAATGTTAGTATTTCCTGGGAAACATTGTTTTACATAAAACAATAATCTAGATACATGCTACAACATGAATGAACCTTGAAAACGTTACACTAAACGAAAGAAACCAGTCACAAAACACCATATATTGTGTAATTCCATTTATACAAAATATCCAGAATAGTCAAATCTGTAGAGTCAGAAAGTAGATTGGTGGTTGTCAGGGATTACAGTGATCGGGATATGGGAATGGAAGTTACTGCTAATAGGTAGGGGTTACTTCTTGGAGTGATGAAAATGAAAATTAGTGATGATGGCTGAACAACTGTGACTAAATTAAAAACCATTACCTTATTCTGCTGGTAGAAATCTATAACAAGTCAAAAATTGTTATATATTTTTAAATTTTTAGTTGAGCCAGTTGAAGGCTATCTTCTTAATCCCCTTCCCTCAAATTCTTCAGTTTTTTAAGGTTAAGTGGTGTAAATAGTGTAGTTACTTTTTTGTTTTCAGTTTTTTATCACTTTCTGATTACAGCAGTAATACATAGTGTTAAATATTCAAATGAATGTTTATAAATACAGAAATGTTCAAAAGAGAAGTTCCTCAAAATCTCAGCCTCTTTAGTTATGATGACTATGTTAAATTGAGTGTATATCCTTCCAGATCTGTTTGTAAACTTAGGCTAGCCAGTGCATCCATCATTTAAATGTTTACAGAAAAGATGGGATCATAGTTGATGCATTATTCTATAGCTTGCTTTCTTCAATTAGTAACATATATTGGACATCTTTGTATGCACATTTTTTTACTCTTCTTTTTGCTTGTTATTATAATGTGTGATGTACTACCACAATTCTAAGGTGCACATTTTTTCATATTTTAATAGTTATGAAATGGGGATGCACCTTAGAATCTATGGTCTGTCAGAGTTTAATGGACAGTATTTTTGTCTTAGACACAGAATAATGGCATATCTTATAATTACTGGAGTCAGAGCTTCGATGAATGTGGTATATAATAATACCACCAATAAATGGACATTTTAATTGCCATTGCAGATAATGCTACAGAACACATATCTTTGCATGTTTGTTTTTCTGTAGGATTAAATTCTTACAAGTGAAGTTGCTTAGTCAATTTTAATAGATTTTACCAAATTTCTTTCTTAAAAGATTATATAAGTTTACATTTCTGTGTACAGTGGATGAGAGGGCTTATTTTCTCAACCTTCATCAACACCAGGTATTGTCAGTCTTTTAAATCTTAACCTGATATGCAGAAAAAAATTATCTTGTTTTTATTTGCATTTTAAAAAATTGAGTGAGGGTTAAGTGTCTCTGTATTTTAATTGAACTAGTAATCTTTGTCCTCCTGTGTTGTGAGAGTAGTTTTTATATTTGGAATATTGATCCTTTCTTACATGTGTGGCATATTTTTGTCCTATGAAGTCCATTTGTCTTGACATTTATGGCATGTTTTGTCACTGAAGTTTTAAACTTTTTTATAGGACATTTTTGTCAGAGTATTCACAAATGGTGATTTTTTTTATAGTGTTGATAGGAGTTATTTTCCTGAATTTGTCAAGAAAATTTAGCAAACGATTTTAAAAGCATCTCTGTTTGGACATTTCTGAGTGTCAGGATTATAAACTCTGCTTAATGAAGATTGTCTTACTCTATTGATTTCTTTATGAAGAGTCTTTGGCTTTATAGACTTTTTGTTTTAAAGGATGTCATACTTTTGTAATGGGATTTAATGGAAAGAAGTAATGTACTAGAAGTAGAGAGACAGGATTTGTTTTTATCCTTTATGTGTGCCATTAATAAGCTGTGTGCTTTTGGATAAATCCCTTAAACTCTTGGTCTTAGTTTTCTCACTAGTGAAATGAGAAGGTTGTATAAGTATCCCACTTGTCTTTAGATTAAAATTCTATTAACTTGCTAGTTTTGTTGAGTATTAAAAATCAGTGTACACTTGTGTACCTTACAATACCTTTTTCCCCCCTAGTTTAGTGCAACTATATTTCTCAATATTTTAACACAGTACTCCTTTTGTTTCTGATTTTGGTTACTTGGGTTGATCTATTGTTTTTAAATATATTCTCTTAGGTTTTCTCTGTGAAAACTATTTAAGCATCTTACATTTACATACAAATTATCCTCTCTTCATCTTTACCTAATTTTGTACTGAAAATACTTGTGATAACCATTAAACCATAGAAATAAGGCATACATACTAAGAGTGAAGACGAAGTAGGATTTGGAGTTCTAGGAAGAAAAAATGAACTTAGATTTCGTGTCAGACCCCCCTCGGTGGTAGTGCAGGATGACCATGAGCAAGTTAATATGCCCCTAATATTCAATTTCTCTATTTTTGTGATGCAAATGATAATAATTACTTCACAGGGTTATGATAATGGTTAAAACCTGCCGTTTAGTACACATTCAGTAGCTCATTCTTCTTTTGGATGTAACAACTAGTGATAGAGCCAGAAGAAAGAGTCTGGCATTTTTGGTATATTTGAAGCTATTAAATTTGATTGTTTAGCTTAGAAATAGTGGAGTATATCTAAATGCATTTTTTTATGAATTTGAATATTTAAGTCCATCCTTTTCCTCTCTTGAAATGTGTGCATTTGAGTCTTTTATATGGAGAATCCCCACTCTCAGTGGCATTGTTTTACTTAGTTATCACCATCCTTTTATGAAGGCATCCCAAATGTGCAGGTACTTAAAGTACTTAAAGTAGCACGTGCCCAGTGAGGATTGTAGTTGTCTGGTAACTAGCTTTGACATGCGGTTTCTAGAAATGTATCATATATATCATATATAAAAGGGTAAACCTGTGTTACGTGTTTATACTTGAATCTCTGTGTACTATATGGCATATTCTTAAGAGCAAGAGTTGTCTTCATTTATTAGTATGTTTTCCACATGGTCTCTGAATAAATAAAAATAGGTGGCTGAAGTTGTTTCATATTTTATCCTGGTGATTAGATTACATGAAGTGATGTTTTTCATCTAGGACACATTGTATTTAGATCATTTGCTTTAGTTTTCTCAACTAGTTTTGGATTGAGATTTTAAAATATTCATGAGGTAAATTTGTAGTTGTGTTACTTTAAAGGCAGCATTTGGAAGAATGAATACATTTTTAACTTAAAAGGGACAGACACTGAGTGAAATGTGTTGTCTTACAGCCAAATTTATATCCTACTGTTGGGCTCCAGACACCAGGAGAAGTCGTCGATGCCAATTTTGGGCAACATCCTTTTGTGTTTGATATAGAAGACTACATGCGGGAGTGGAGAACCAAAATACAGGCGCAGATAGACCGGTTTCCTATTGGAGATCGAGAAGGAGAATGGCAGACCATGATACAAAAGTAAGGAAAGAATTTTGAATTGATATTATTTAAAAATACATTTTTATAAAACATTTTATTCTAGTACAAAAGATTATTTGTTGAAGCTTTTTAATCTACTCATTTATATCTTAATTTTAATGTATTAATATTTTAATCTATAAAAGTAATTCACTATATTTAAACTATTAAAAATAATGTTTGATTTGGTGGCGCACATACAGAATGATATTTTAGTCTGGTTTATTAATTTGATGGAGGAAATAAAGTGACACTAGATTGCTTAGGTTAGGATAATTCATTTGCTATCCTTAGTAATAGGATTTAATGATTTCCATAGATTACATGATTCAGCTATTAATAGTGCCAATGCGAAAGATAATTTAGATTGTATAATTCAGGATCGTGTTTTTAGACATGAACTTGACTATGTCGGTCAGCAATAGTTCATATATTTATGGGGGAAAAGAATAATTGCTCAGTAAGAATAAGCGTCAAAATAATGGTATAGTTTATATACTGGATACAGACTTAATATATACACTTCACTTTTCAGGATTTGGCTAAATTTTTCCAGTGAATGAGTTACCTTATAAGAATAATACCAGCTATTTTTGCTTACTAGTATCTCTTATTTTGCTAAATGTTTGTTATTTATCATGTGTATTCAGGAAAGTTATAATTGCCCCTATTCTAAATAAGAAGGTCTGACCAAAAGCCTCCAGCTTAAGGAAATTTTAAAAATCTTACTAATTAGTTTTGATGCCATTTATTGGTACTTGCTGTTAGACATTTAAGAGGAGGTAAAAGGAACGAAAACCAAGGAACAATGAACATGGAGTTAGGGTTCCTAAATGCAGGATAAACACTGAGGGGGCAGTAATAACAGTGGAGGGGGATGGGCAGCAGCAGAGCACACAGTGGGTGTCAGTACAAGTACCATAAGATGCATAACCTTTATCTCAACTGACTCTTTACTAAAATTATTCAGTTTGTTTTATTAGGGAGCTTTTTATGAAAAAGTAGAATTTCATTATGGAAACATGAAAATATAATCCCTGTGGTAGTCAACTTTTTGGACGGTATACCTTTGCTGAAAAGCTAGAGGGGACACTTGGATGTCAGTAGTGCTGAATGGTAGCTCTTAAATCTGAAAATATAGACTTAAAAATTAAATAAATACCAGGAAGTTTAAATAATCATTTTCACTACTTAATCTAACCCAAGAAAATAGCAAAGGCTTTCAGAGACCATCAGTCTGACACAATTCATCTTAACTGTCTGTAAATTGCTTTGAACAATCTTAAATTTATAAATCTAATAATGTCTTTTGTGTGTATTTTTTGGAGGAGATAATGACTGGAAGAAATGATAGCGATTCTGAGAACATGCTTCTTTCCTAGAGATATTATCTGATATTACAGAGGCTCTACACTAGTGTTTTTGTCTGGCACAGTTGGCAGAATAATGAACCCCGACTCAGAATCCCATAGTTGTTACCAGTGAGAGCTAGGATAGGTTGCTCTCTTGGGTCACATCCCTTTGATGCTTTAAAAATGGTCACCACTGAGCATCATGGCAGGGTAGCAGTAGAGGAAACATTATTTATCTTAATTGTTCCTTGGTTTTCGTTCCTTTTACCTCCTCTTAAATGTCTAACAGCAAGTACCAATAAATGGCATCAAAACTAATTAGTAAGATTTTTAAAATTTCCTTAAGTTGGAGGCTTTTGGTCAGACCTTCTTATTTAGAATAGGGGCAATTATAACTTTCCTGAATCCACATGATAATGTCACCAGAGTTCCATGAGGGTCCCCACTCCTACCCCATTCTTCACAAAATTGAAACTCATCATGACCTCCTGGAAAGTCCATTTTAAAAGGTTCTCCCCTACTCTCTTAAATTAATTTGAACAATTAGATGAAATAAAATGAAAAAAATCTGTTTCTTGGGGACTTTCCCCCCTGCCCTCTCAATCCCACTTTTTTGAACCGTTGCTTCCCATTGTTTTCTAATAGTCCCTTAGTGCCAGATAGAGGCAGGTTTAAGAGTTGAACATTTGGGTGATGGAAGGAGAACTGACTCTGGGTGGTGAACACACAATGGGATTTATAGATGATGTAATACAGAATTGTACACCTGAAATCTATGTAATTTTACTAACAATTGTCACCCCAATAAATTAAAAAAAAAAAAAGAGTTGAACATTTGAGTATATTGGTTATTTGAGTTAATATTGCTGAACCAATCAACAGTTTTTTTAACATTTTATGGTTAGATGTAAATCTGTGTTTTGACCACTGGATGGCTTTTTAAAAAATAAACTTGTTCCTTGGAAGTGTGTCACTTATGTATAAATCATTTTTGAGTAATCTGTGCACAGTCATACTAATTGATTTAGATTAGAAGGCCAACTTTTCATCGATTATTAGTGTTATCACTCTCAGACTTTCTTCTGGAAGATCTCTCTCCAGGTTCACTTTAGTACCATATTTTACCATGTATAATGGGCTTCCATGTAAAAAGCGCATCCACGTTTTTGGCCTAAAATTTCAGGGGGAAAAATCTTTCATTTTAATTCAAATTTTTATTTGTTTATATTTAGGTACCTGTTTTTTGTATTATTAAGGAATTTTGGTATCTGTATGTATTATTACACTTAACTCATTAGCATTAAAAAAATTAAAAGGTGGGGGTGGTAGGTGAGGATAAAAGGGATCAAATATATGGTGATGCAAAGAGAACTGACTCGGGTGGAGAACACACAATGTGATATATAGATGATGTATTACAGAATTGTACACCTGAAACCTATGTAACTTTACTAACAATTGTCACCCCAATAAACTTTAATTAAAAAATAATTAAAAACATTTATATAGATAAGCCTGTATAATATGTATCCTTATTTTTCCCTCACAAATTTGGGCAAAAAAGTGTGCATTATACATGGCTAAATACGGTATTTCTTGTGTTCATACCCTGTGATCCCATCTAATGTTAACTGATGGGTAAAGAAAGGGGTTGAACTCTAGATAGAACACAAAGAGTTAATCTGTTATTTTAAATGTGTTTTATTTTACAAAACGGGAATACTTTACTGGGATAAATCCTATAAATGTGAAACAAACTGTGGTTAGTAGGACTGACTATAAGAATGGGAAATAATAGGAAGGAAACTGAGGAAACTGGGGTGTTCTTGATTCTCTAGTAATATTTATTTTTAGGGAGAGTAATGTCGACATAGCATTTGCAGTTACCTTCTTAGAAATACATGAAAGAGCAAAAAGATTTTTTTGAAGTTACTTCAAAGTAGAGGTTATTAAAGCCTTATTTCAAGGGAATACGTGTTTTGTAACACCAGAGGAGACCTTGTTTATGTAAATTGTAGTATGACGCATATATTCTCTTAACTAAAATTTGTGTGTTTCTTTTTATTTTAAGAATGGTTTCATCTTATTTAGTCCACCATGGGTACTGTGCCACAGCAGAGGCCTTTGCCAGATCTACAGACCAGACCGTTCTAGAAGAATTAGCTTCCATTAAAAATAGACAAAGTAAGGACACTATGGTACATGGCTAACACTTGTTTTCAGATTACAGGTTTGGTTATATAGATGTTTAGAAATTTTCTTTTCAAACTTAAAAATTTCCAAGTAGATTAATTTAAATCAATGCCTCTGAAATTTATTTGCATTGACATTTTTGAAGATTACCTTTAAATAATTCACGTAGGACTTGTTAATGTTCTACATGTAGAAATAAGGAATTTTGGAGAATTTTCTGTAAGAAATATTTACCATTTTTCCTTAAAATTAAAAATGTTTCCGTGAGCTTTCAGAAAATAAACATTTAATAAAATTTTTTTTTCAATACATAAAGTATTGTCCCATGGTTAGATGTTAGTGAAGATAATATGTGAAAGAAATTTATTAATAAGTGTCTTTGTATTTAAATTGCTATCTAAATTTAAGATAGTATTGATCTTAAGTGTTTTACTGCTTAGGTCCTAGTGCTTGAGGCCAGAGCAGTAGGGCCTGTTCTGACAAGGGCAAGTCAGCATGATAACTGTTCCACAGTTAGCCATCCTAAAATTGGTGTGGTTAGTCCATCAAGGAGTGTATGACTCAGTGAGAGTATAGGCATAAAAACAGAGCATGATGGGTGAAATCATGACGAATGAAAACAATTGTTTTATGGGTCATGAACCTATAATGACCCTGACTATATTGTGTTACGGCTATTATATGGTTGTCTGTCTTCTCACTGTGACAAGCTCTGGTGAACAGATGATCACTTAACTCTTTGTATCCTCGTTATCTAATTTAACAAATATCTGACACAAGGAATGCTCAATGAGTGGCTGTTGAATTCAGATCCTAACTCAAAGTCCAGCATTCATTTAGTTATGGGTTCAAAGGTTCTTATATTTGATAAAACATTTTTGATATTGTTTCTTTAATGTTCCTTAGTGTCTTTTTTAAAAAACTACTTTAAAAGATATGACTGCCATATTAAAAGCTGTACATTTTTAGTGAATATAATTTGATGAGTTTGGAGATCAGTATATATCGGCAGTATATATCGTGAAACCATCAACACCATGTATACCATAAATATAAATTAGTGTTTAATACTTCAACATTGCTTTAGAGGTCTTTTTCCTATATTACTTGTATGATAATTTGTGATTTTTTTAAATAGTAATGAAAGTACTAGTTTTTCTCATTTTTTAATTGTCTGAAATTTTCCCTTCATCACCTAATAGAAACTATTTCCCTTCATCACTTAATGGAAATTAATCACAGTAACTTAAAAATATTTTACTGTCTTTTTTTGTTGAGAGTCCACTAAGTTATGTTTCTACTCTTAAAAATTAATCATTTGCTCTCTTTTTCTAAATAGGAATTCAGAAATTGGTGTTAGCAGGAAGAATGGGAGAAGCCATTGAAACAACACAACAGTTATACCCAAGTTTACTTGAAAGAAATCCAAATCTTCTTTTCACATTAAAGTGAGTTTATTTAATAAAATGTTATATTTATTATATGAATGTGTGTTGTATGTAACCAAAATTATTCCCATGTTTTAATTTTTTACCTTGTGTTAGATATTTACATATAATTTTGTAATACAGCACATTTAAGCAACAGGTTATAAAAAACACTTGTATTGAGGACTATAAGCAGATGGCATCTTTTGCTGTGTGTTTGCTCTTCTGTCAGTCTATCTCTGTGTTTCAAAATGTGGAAAATCTTATGTTTCAAAATGTGGAAAATCTTATTTAGAAGGTGAGAATCTATTTTTTCTTCTGCAAAGTATCTTATAAGTAAGTCACAGACATTTTTAAAAACTGTGGTAAATGTACATAACATAAAACTTGGCATTTTTACATGTACGGTTCAGTAGTATTAAGTACATTCACATTGTTTTGCGACCAACGCTAACCATCTGTCTCCAGAACCTTTTTCATCTTCCCAAACCAAAACTTGGTATCGATTAAACACTAACTCCGCATTTCTTCTCCCCCCCCAGCTCCTGGCAACCACCATTCTATTTTCTCTTTGTGAACTCGAATTTAACTACTCTAGGTACCTCACATAAGTGGAATCATAAAATATTTGTCCTTTGTAACTGTCTTATTTCCCTTAGCACATTGTCCTCAAAATTCATCCATGTTATAGCACATGTCAGAATTTCCTTCCTTTTGAAGGCTGAATGATATTCCTTTGTACGTATAGACCACATTTTGTTTATCTACTCATCCATTAATACGCATTTGAGTTACTTCCACTTTTGGATATTGTGACTATGCTGCTGTGGATAGAGGTGTAGAAATATCTGTGGG
This sequence comes from Rhinolophus ferrumequinum, assembly GCF_004115265.2. Taxonomy (NCBI): domain Eukaryota; kingdom Metazoa; phylum Chordata; class Mammalia; order Chiroptera; family Rhinolophidae; genus Rhinolophus; species Rhinolophus ferrumequinum. The sequence goes on from NC_046292.1 coordinate 80,716,131, forward strand.
AGCCCCATCATGTTCTTGTGTACTACTTGATTTGCTACCAAGTGCAAATATTATTTTGATTAAATTATTCTTAGCTTAAAAGTCCATTTTGATTTTGCTTATTATAGCTAAAGATAGATTTTTGTTTTCTTAATAAATCTTGATTAAGATAGTATTTTGCATTATAATTTTCATTTTTCTGGAAGTTTTAAATTCATTCTATGCAATACAGTATATGAAACCATATTTAGTATTTTTAGCATATTATCTGAAGGCCAAAGTTATTGATCAATACAAGTTCTTAAAATATCTCCTTTCAGAACTCTGTTGCTATTAAATAAACAAACAGCTATTTAAAAATTATCTAAGTAAATTTTTCTTTTCTTTTTTTAGAGTTCGTCAGTTTATAGAAATGGTGAATGGTACAGATAGTGAAGTACGATGTTTGGGAGGCCGAAGTCCAAAATCTCAAGACAGTTATCCTGTTAGTCCTCGACCTTTTAGTAGTCCAAGTATGAGCCCCAGCCATGGAATGAATATCCACAATTTAGCATCAGGCAAAGGAAATACTGCACATTTTTCTGGTGAGACTCAGTCTTATGCCATTATTTTTACATTTTTGCCCTTCTTTATATTTTTGAACCAAAATAAAATTTTTAAAAATCTAGACACTTCTGGGCCAGCCCGGTGGCTCAGGTGGTTGGAGCACTGTGTTCCTAACACCGAGGTTGCCTGTTCGATTCCCACATGGACCAGTGAGCTGCGCCCTCTACAGCTAAGATTGTGAACAATGGCTCTCCTTGGAGCTGGGCTGCCGTGAGCAGCCCGAGGTCGGCATAAGCTGCCATGGGCTGCTGTTTGCTGCCAGGAGCAGCCAGTGTCGCCGGCAGCCATGAGCGGCCGTGGGCTACTGTGTGCTGCCGTGGGCTATTCTGTGCTGCCATGAGTGGCCAGCAGCCATCGTGAGTGGCCGGGAGCTGCTATGAACAGCTGACCAATGACTGGTGACCGACTGCCTCAGCCGGGGAGATGGGGGAAGTGCAAGGCTCATAACACCAGCTTGGGCCAGGGAGCCGTGTCTTACACAACTAGACTGAGAAACAACGGCCTGAACTGGAGTGGCAGGGGAGGCAGAAGAAATGGGGGGGAATCTAGACTCGTCTGTGTAGCTGTTTTGCACGTGTATAGTTGGTCTCAAGATGTTCTGGAAGAAAAATAGTGGGTGTGTTTTTAGTAACATGAAGATCTGTTTCTGAGAATAGGTTATTATAGCAGATCGTCATACATGAAGGCCAATTTCTAGAATTGTCTCTAGAAATTAAGTCATAGATATTTGGTAATGAAAAGGCAGTTGTGTGTTTTAGTGAAGTTTAAATGTAAAGGTGGTGATGTGGCTGTGATGTCGTAGGCCACCAGTCGCCACATCCAGCTGGCTGCCTGCCATTTCTTTCCCAGCTGGCTTCTTGCAGGAGTCCACTCTGCCCCTTCATTTCCTCCTGTCCCTTTTTGGCTCACCAGCCTTATACTCTACAAGGCTTTTGGTATTCTCTTAATTGGAATTCTCTCCTTTCTTGGCTTTTATGACATCATTTCTACAGGTTTATTTCTGATCCTTCCCTTCTTTTTCTTCTTTACTTGACTTTTTCATTCTGTTTTTCCCCAAGGTGTTATGTTTCCTCTGTCCATTTAACTTTCTAAAACAGAAGTCAAATACTGTTTCCTTTCATAGAGTAGAGTAACACCTTTGTTTTTTCTCAATCAGCATATAACTTTCTACATTACTATAATAACTCTGTATTTATGTCACCATCCCGTACAATGCATGTTTGTATCCTTAGCCACTACCCCTCTTGAGTATCACACAGTCACTTCAGGCTTGGACCAATTCTTAAGCTGAGTATATTCATATGTAAGGTGGGGGTGATGGTAACACTGCCCTCATGAGGGGTTGTGAGGATTAAATTAGATCCACAATGAAGCCTTCAGTAATGTTAGAGGAGATGATAGTTACAGCTCACAATTAAGTAGACTTACAGCCTTTCAAAGAAATGAATCGTTTGTTTGCTCTTTAAATAGTCTGTTGACTCTCCTGTATTATATGAGTTTTAAATACAAAAACCAGAACATGGGTACATTATTTACAACCTAATAAAATAGTGTGTGTTTGTGTTTTCATGAGCTATCTTTTTCTTTTTTGTTTCCTCCAGGTTTTGAAAGTTGTAGTAATGGTGTAATATCAAATAAAGCACATCAGTCATATTGTCATAGTAAACACCAGTCATCCAATTTGAATGTACCAGAATTGAACAGTATAAATATGTCAAGATCACAGCAGGTTAATAACTTCACCAGGTAAGTGATTTCCCTATCTCCTGCATTACTAGGAGCAACCTAAGTATAAGTGTCACCATTTTTAATAATTTGAAAAGATTGAGTTAGATGGAGTAATGGGGGTCTGGGCTTTCTTAAGCCCTTAGAAAATAAAAGGATGAAAAAATGAGTTCCCCAAAGCTTTTCAGTCTTCATGTGCACATAGGCTCTTTCCTTTGTTCCTTCCTCTTACTCTCCATTCCCTCTTTCCTCTAGTGGGGTTATAAGGACAAATCCAATCTTCCTGCCACCACAAACCTATACAGATGATCACGTAAATGCCATTTGTTATGTTTCCAAGTCACAGTAGCGTATTTAACATCTAGGATTAACATATGATATGTTTACAACTATTTTTTCCCCGATATGTGCATTTTTTGGTGTAAACGTGTAGAACATTATCCTGAGTTACAAATAACTAACTTTACAAAGACATTTTTGAGAGCTGATCTTTAAGTAGCTTGTATATAGCAGATGTGGTTAACTCCTTTAGCAAACATAGAGCGTGAGGATTAGTATTGGGGATCTGGTGGGTGTCAGGCATTCTGCTAGACAGGAAGCACGCCTCTTCTGACACCAAAGTTAGAGGTAAGAAGTGTCTGTATCACTCTACTATGACGTACTCAGGTTCAATGTGCTTAAAACCTAAAGGCTCCTGAAATGTAATCACTTGAATTGGACACTAGTGTGTGAAAGCAAGTTCTTAGCAATTCAGCTTGCCCACGTCATCCAGCATCTAAATCTCAATTGGCTCAGGACTAGTGGAATGGTAATTTTTTTTCCCATAAAAATAATGGTTAGATTTTATTAATTTGATCTTGGTTTGGTTATAACATGGATTGGTCACACTGCATTTTGGGGGAATATTTCTCAGTGCAACATTTTCTCATCAAAGTAGAGAGAACCTAACTTTTAGCATGGAATCTTAATGGAAATATTCTGGAGAGAGGAGTATATAAAAAAATCTTTTTGCAAATTTGGAGATTTATCAGAATTTCAAGGTTATCTATCACCAGTGACAAAAACTTACTGAAGTAGTGGTATTGTGTGGTACAGGTTATAATGGAAGTCCACAGAAGTGTGAGAACAGTAGAAAAAGTGATGGTCTTTTGTAGAGGTCAAGGTAGTCTTTCACAGTAGAGGTGACGTACTAAAAATAGAAAAATTAGAATATTGTAGTAGAAATTATGTGTGGAAATTTAAAGTTAAGCCTTTAGTACTTTATCAGACTTTATGGTACTTTAGTACTTTATCGTTGATAGAGGGTTCTGCCATTTTTTGAGGGTAGGATTGCAGTCACTTGGTGGGTTTTTCTCTTAAATAGTATCCTAATGGTAGGAAGTTGTTAAAGGGACTTGTTATTACCTAAGTTCAGGGAAGGAAGCGTAAAAGAAGGAAGTGATGACACGGCATTCTCCTTTGCAGTAGTGAAGGAGAAGAAAGTAAGCTTTTAAATTCCTTAAACTGTTAAACAGTAATGGTTATTTTATAGTTGGTAATGGCTTTACTTACAACAATATTGTGAAATAGACAAAGGTGGTATTAACTGTTAAAACCATTTTACAGATGTAGAGCTGAATACCAGAAAAGTAAATGACTTTTTTTAAGGTCAGTAACCAGTAGCTAGTAAGTTGCAGAACTGAGACTACTTCCCGGGATTTCTGACTTCCAGACTTGTGCATTATACTTCCATCTGAAATCCTCTTCTCCCAACCCTCCCTCTTCTCCACCCTAACTTCTGTTCAAGTTAGTTAAAACTCAGGGTCAGATGTTAACTTTTCCAGGATGTTTTCCTTGACTTACATCCCTGCCAAATGGTGTATCACTCCTTGTGATTAACTTTTATCATAGTCCTGATCCTCTGAAATATAATAACTTTATTAGCTTTTAATAGGCTGTTTGCTCCTAGAGGGTAGAAGCTATTTCATTATATCCTTAGCACCTGGCAGGGAACATGGCTCAGAGGCCCTTGAATGTGTGTTGAATGAAAGAATCCCTCTAAAATACTATATTGAATTGTCAAAAAAACTCTTTATGGTAGTATATTATTAATATCACTAAAAGCTGTGATCTTAAGGATTTATATTAAATTAAACAATTTTTAAAATTTGATTTTTCTTATCAATTCTCAAAGTTCGTCAAGATGCTAAACAAGCTTTTCTGATTGATGAAGGAGTTCTAGGGCCATAGCCCCCGCGTTTCCTAGGTCTCTCTCTGTCCTTTTAGGGAATAGGTTTCACTGACAGAAGTGTGTGTACACCCACACAAGTGCGCGCGCACGTGCACACACACTCTTTAACTCACACACAATACAAACTGACCACCAGTGGTAGGTAACCTCTGGTGACATTATGCTTAGAGTGCTTTTGTTCGCCTGCATTCGATGTTCTTTTTCCTTAAAAATGAATATACATAGCTTTTTTAATGAGAAAAGCTATTTTTCATTTAAGTATTTCCTAAATTTGCATCAAGCTTTTCTTTCTGGGCTTTATAATTGTTACCTGGTTCTTCATAGAAGAATCATAATATTTATTGTAGCTTAGAGTGTGGATGGATCGGAAGGAACAACTTCATTATGTCCAGATACAGTTACTGGCACATAGGGATTCATTCAGTAAATGTGAAATGAGTGAAAATTGGAAACACCCCAACTATCCAAATCAGCATTGTTAAAATTAAAATTTAGCAATACTTTAGAATCTTTAGCCAATAAGAAAGTCTGTGAGAGAGGTGGCTGGTTGCTCAGTTGGTTAGAGCACAGGCTCTCTTAACAACAAGGTCGCCAGTTTGATCCCCACATGGGCCACTGTGAGCTGCGCCCTCCACATCTATTGGAACAACTACTTGACTTTGAGCCGATGGGTCCTGGAAAAACACACTTAACATAAAAAGAAAAAAAAGAAAAGAAAGCAAGCCTGTGAGAAAAAAAATAGTTTTGGGCACTGGAAAGGTATGAGAGGATGAGACTGAATAGTTTTTAAGATTATTTACCTTTGAGAAGAGGGTATGTTTTTAAGTAGTGAGGACAAATGCCAAAGTGTCAAGACTGTTAAAGAAAAAGTTGAGAAGCTAGTTGAATGTGAGGGCAGAAAGGAGGTGAAGTGGGCTCCAGGAATACTTTGTTTGGAGAGAGTAGTTTTCCCCTACATGCTGGAAATGAATGCTGGGGCAAGCACGAGGGCTGCTGGGGCAAGAGTTAATTAACAAAGAATGATGAAGATCTCAGTTTGAAAAATAGTGTAAAGTATGTGCTAACGTATGATTTTTCCATATTGATACAAAGAGTCATGAAACCAGTACATTTTAGTACATCTCCAAGAGTACAAATTTGTTTAAAAAAAAAAAAAAGCTACATATTTGGCTTTCAGTACATTCAAGATTTAACTAAATATTTTTTTTTGCAGATTGCTGTTGCCTTATGAAGTCAGTTTATAAGTAGGCTATGTAGTTGAGTAGTAATTTATTTTAAACTAAGCTGCAAGTATGCGATTTCTAAAATTAGGTTTGTTTTTTCGTTTTCAGTAATGATGTAGACATGGAAACAGATCACTACTCCAATGGAGTTGGAGAAACTTCATCCAATGGTTTCCTAAATGGTAGCTCTAAACATGACCACGAAATGGAAGATTGTGACACCGAAATGGGTCTGCAGTGATATTTCTTACATTTTTAATAAAAAATGATGACTACAAGGTTATGTTTTTACTTGTACTGATTCACAGTGATGAGCATAAATCAAATTTAAAGATGTATGTGTCATTGATCTGATAGAAATACATATTACTTCTCTTTAACTTGTGAGAGTGGGTTGCTAAACCGAGTAGTTACTTTTCAGTACTTTCCGAAGTTAAGTGCTAGAGATTTCTTTGCTGAACAGTCTGTTTTGGCTCATATTTAGTGCTGTCATTAGTGCAGCAGTACCAACTTATCAGTGTTAAATATCCTTTAGGATATTTAAGGTTGGAAAAATTTTTACACTTACTTCAATATAGCCAGTAAAGGCGAAATGGGTAGAGATGATTTTATACATTCTAATCAATTTCTTAAATTCATTTTATGTGAATTCATTTATATATGTGAATATATAAGCCATTTTATGGCTTTACATGGTTCACTGCCTGGGCACGTAATAGGTGCTTAAGTATGACTCCTTCCCCCCAAAAAAATAAGTGGCTGAAAGATGCAGTAGCATGCTTAATTTTACTTTGTTGACAACTTGTGTAGTAAATTGTACCATGAAGTTAAACCATCAGCAAACTTCATCATCAGTTGGAAAGTGAAAATTATTGGAACTTATAAATTATTATTTGTCAGAATTCCATGGCAACATTAGATTTCTTAATATTTTGAGGTTAAAAGGTATTTTTTCTGATCTCTAAGAGTATGTGTAAGAAACTACTTTATAAATGCAAAGCTATTCTTTTATTATTTATACAACTACCTGTTGTTGAGGATTATGTGTTCTAATATGTAATTCACTTTTTCAAGCAAGGAATATGATTTAAAAGACAGTCTAGATTTCTTAGGTATCAGCAACCTCAACGTTCAAAGAGTAATTTAAGCATAGTGATTAAGAGCAAGAGTTCTAGAGCCAGATTATCTGGATTCAAATTCTGCAACTGCCACTTACTAGCTGTGTAACCTTGGACAAGTTACTTAAGAGCTCTGTGCCTCAGTTTCTTCATCTGTAAAATGGCTACTATAATAACTGCCTCATAGGTCATTGTGGATATAAAATGAACTAATCTGTGAAAAGCTAATAGCGCAAAGTAAGTGCTTAGTAAATATTAACTATCATCATTAACGAATTGTTATTAGTGATTTAAATGGTTACATTATCGATCAGTGATTATTGTCAACCAAGATGTATACTGTAAAATTGTGTTTTCTAAAAGTAGTGCAATTATCCTTTTTTGTTAGTATAATATGGTGTCTTCTGTGTTTTTATTAAAATCATTTCTCCTGTCTTTAGATTCCAGGAATCATTTTATTCTATCTATATTCTATGTCAGTTAAAGTAGTTTGAGAGGCAGTTATTTTTTTCTTTATGTTGCTTAATGTAGTTTTAGAGAATTGTGCTTAACTTTTCATAAAATTTTCCCTGACATATAGGTACTTCCTAACACTGAGAGAGGTTGTCACCTGACTTTCAACTGCATGCTAGATATTGGATCCTAGACTCTTGAGACCTAGATAAAGCATACGTTTTAGCTGCAAAATTCCATATTAAATTAAAAATAAATCTGCATATTTAGAGAAAATATTAGGTAATAGTTACTAAATGAAATGTACAAAATGTTATCAGCAATTTATGGTCATTGCCTTCCATTTGGTAAGGTGGTAAAACACTTGTTTTGCTTACAGAAGTTGATTCAAGTCAATTAAGACGCCAGTTGTGTGGAGGAAGTCAAGCCGCCATAGAAAGAATGATTCACTTTGGAAGAGAGTTACAAGCCATGAGTGAACAACTGAGGAGAGAATGTGGCAAGAACACAGCAAACAAAAAAATGTTGAAGGTAAATTTGTTTTCCCTTGATCAATTATAAATGCATCAAGGGAACTAAATTATAGTTTTGTAAAATACTGAGCAGTACTAGAAATTGTTGTGAAACTTGGACATGAACTCCCTGGCTTCCTGCCCATTTGAGGGTGAAAGTGTTCAGTGGAGCCGGGTAGCTCTGCTGTCCTGGAAAGAACACTGAATTTCAAGGAAAAAAAAAATAGCGATTTAATCCCACTTCTGCCACCTCTCAGTGTTGTGTGCACTTTGTCAACTTACTTTCCTACTTTCTCAGCTGTGTAATTGGCAGTTACTGTGAGTGTGCTGATAAAACTATAAATTTGAGATATTTTTATTTAGTAAACGTTGTTCGGGGTTGCAGCAGATTGAATATGTAATACATGGTTTTCATTTTGATGATAATTGATGAAGGATTTGGGTCATCTTTGAAGCCAGAATAGTTAATACATTTTTAGGTCTTTTCTGGATTGACGTTTATAGTAGCTAGTAAGATGGATACAATTTAAACAGTTTAGTAAGTATGCCACAATGATCAGTTGAAGGTGGAGGAGTTTTCCCCTCCCTAAGTCAGCACTGCAATTAGTTGTAGGGATGTTACCACTCTTTAAAAGTTTGTTTTTCTTCCCTGTACTCAAAAAAGTCCTACCAGCCCTGTAAGCCTATGAAACATTAACCTAACAGTTGTTTTGGGTTTTTATCCTGCGTTAGGTTAGGATCAAAGGTCGTAAATTATAAACATTTTCTCCTGAATGTTTTGAAAGAAATTCACAAAGCAAAGGACAGATACATGAATGTAGTGGCCTTGAGACTGATGCGTGTAACGTATACGGTAGGAAAGGGCAAGGCTCCTGCCGCCCCTTCCTGACCCAAACTGAGAGTCAGTGCATCAGGCACCCACATCTAGTAGCACTGAATATGAAACATAAAAACAGCAAGAATCAAACAGCTACCTGCATATAGCCTCAGGACGGCATCTGTGTAGACAGAACTTACCTGCCTCGCCTAGGATGGGTGAGGGAGCCCCCGATGTACACTTCCAGTTAAAGGCGTACAGTCTTGTATTTTCAGTAGCTGAGGTGGGAAGGTGTATTCAACATATTCAGTGCTTCATCTGCTGGATAGCACAACTGCTATTCTGTTGGTGACCCTCAACTATCAAAAAAAAATAATGGTTAAATTTTGATTTTTCTGGTAAATAAAAGAAAATTGGTGGATTATGTAATTTGAATTGCTTTTCATTTAAAAAGTCAAATCAGACATTTATATACTATTAGGAAAATGGCGGTCCACATTTGCCCTATAAGATTAAGAGTTCTTTGAGGTCTTAATATTTAACTTCCTTAACTTCCTCTCCTTTTAAATATACCTAATGCATATAGCGGCTGGATACTCAATGAATGTTTATTAAATTGAGGTTGACTTAATTTGAAAAGTATAACTAATTTTTCCAGATTGGGAATTTTCATCACAGTGCAATTTTGTAGAACCTTTTATGGCATCAAGAGTGCTAAGAAGAAACTTATTTCTCAGCCTTTATTATTATTTATTATTAAGTGATTTTAGGTATCTAAAATTATCCTTTTGGGAAACTGAGTACTTCTCTGCTAGACACTGAAGATGTTTTAGGGCAATGGTTCTCCACCTTTTTGGCATCTAGACACTTTGGGAGACTATTAAAGATTCCCAAAGAGTTTATAGATTTTATACTATACTACAAACTAGAACGAAAACTAAAATTAATTTAAAAATAACAATAAATCCATTTAATAACACATTTTTATGAAAAATAATTATCTTCCTAAAATAAAATAAAAAATGAGAAGGGTGGCATTGCTTTACATTTCCCCAAATCTCTTTAATGCTACGTTTAATCAAGATAATCTGTATTCTCAGACCTACCTTTGCATTCAATCTATTGTGACATCACACATCATGTTGCCTCTGGAAAACCCCACTGTACAGTTGTGAGAGAATGAGAAAAATGAAAGTGGTATCTTAGTATTACTATGGAAATAGTTCTGACTTTACAAAACCCATGAATAGGTATTAGACCCAGCTGTCCCTGGACTGTATTTTGAGAACGGTTATTTAAGGGATATTTGGGAATGAGATGTTTTTAAGAATTTGTGATCTTTTTTAAGTTTCAGGTGTACAAAACAACATAGTCATTAGACATTTATATACCTCACAAAGTGATAACTCCAGTAAATCTATTACCCATCTGACACTACATAGTTATTACATTATTATTGACTATTCCCTATGCTCTGTATATCCCCATGACTATTTTTTTTAATTACAGTTGACATTTAATATTATGTTTTTAAGAATTCGTAGACTTTTTTTTACAGCAGTTAATTTGACTTGTTAAAACTTGATGCTGATTGAGCATGATGGAGTGATTTATGTAGTGCCTGTGAAAATTTAAGATTTCACTCAGTCAGCTTACACTCTTTGATTCTAATTTGCATGAAGCTCAGAAATGGTATTACATGGCCTATTCTCAAAGATATTCCTTGATTATATACTGAATTATGTTAATATGTAATTCATCTTCATCTAAAGAATATAGATGGCTTTGATTTTGCACCTCTGACTTTTAAACAAATGGCAACTGCGTTAGGGACTTCCTTAGTATTCTGAGCTGCTTTCTTCCCATTCCCCAAACTTTCCTTGGTCCAGATAGGCTGAGTGACTGATCTAACTTACAAGTACCTAAAGAACAAGGCTGGAAGATTTGAGGGCAACATGAAGAGGAAAAGTTTTTTTGCGGTTGTTGAGAAGGTTTAGAAATTATTCCTTTTCCTTTTATTCTTCACGTCAGGTCCCATGTTATTGTAGTAGGATATTTTTATTTTTTTCTGGATTTGTATGAACTGAACTTCTGAATCATACATACATAAATATGGAGAGAATGATTTGGTTAAAGTTGAAGGTAAGGTTTACCTAAATGCTTTACTGTAAGATGCCAGGTGTGTTTTGCTTCCCCTGGGTGGTGGAGTGGTGAGTGACTGCCAGATTGCAGCCCACCCATGGTACTCAGGTGGAGGGAGTTCCTGCAGCAGCCCTTTTTTCTAGTTCTCTCAGCCTTCCTTTCCTCTTTCCCTGTTGTCTTTTTGTTCCTTACCTGCCTAAATCTGCCAGTGGCTCCCAAGAGATCTGCCTGATTTTGTTCAGCAGCTGTTTGTGGAACTTCGGCAGTGTGGGCGAGGACTGCTGCAGGCCTGTGGGGAGTCAGGTGTGGGTGATGCCCCAGCTGGCAAGGAGCTTCAGGTAGTCAGTGAAGCAGGACTGGAGCCATTTAGACTCCCCCTGTGTACACACTGCTCCAGATTTTAAGTCGAGTGTAAGTACAGTTGGAGAATCCTACCTAAATGATGTCACATTTCCCTCAGAAGTTATTCCCACGGAGGTAATTTTTAAAAATAAACAGTAACCTATAATGCCATGCACTATGTTTCACAGATACTTTTGTTTTGTGCTTTAAATCAGATGTGCTTATATTTTACCTAGTTAGTAATTTTAGTTGTCCTGTTTTGTGTTGTTTTTATTTATTGTCATAAAAATTTAGTTCCAGTTTCTGTGCATTGTTTACAATTATTTTTAAATGGCTACATGATATTCTATTGTGTTGCTATATCAGTTTAGATAAGCATTGCTCTCTTGCTAGACTTTATTTGGTTTTATTCAAATGCTTTAGTGAACACCTTTATCATATATCCTTGTTTCTTCCTTAAAAATATTCCACTGGGATAAGGTCCTAATTATTGAATCCAAAGGATAGATTTATTGTGGCTCTTGGTACATACGAGCATTGCTGTAGTATCACTTCCCAGAAACCACCAATGTAGCAGCAGTAATAGAGGAATGTGCCAGTGGCACTGCTGCCTTAACTGCGTGTCTTCAGTTACTGTCACCAATTATATTTTACCATAAGATTTAAACCATTAATGTTGCTTTGTTGATGTCATTCCCGTTGAATAATAAAGTTCTAGGTGATGCTGTCAACTTGTTTTTAGGGTTTTAGTTGTTTTGCTTACACCTTCACTCTACTTGCAAGCTATGTTTCATGGTATTGCTGTGTGATTCTTCTGTAATCAAATCTGATCCAGATCACTCCTATATTTAAAATTCCATTGCCTTATTGGCAAAAAATTGAAGCTTTTTAGTGTGATTTTGGAGGCATTGTAGGATCTAACCTCTTACCATGGTTCCACCCATGCCTTTTTCTCCGCCTTAGTATCCATGTAGCTTGGGCCTTTTTCTGTGATTGCATCATGTGACACAGTATACTGTATGTTACTTACTTACGTGTCTGTCTTCCCCACAAGACTGTGTGAGTCCTTGAAACCAAGTCCTGGTGATCAGTCCTCAGTTGTGCAATAAGTATTTGTTGAATTGTATTGCAAATGCTTGAGCAGAATTTTAGCCTTTTTTCCTTTTAATATTTAGATAGTGAAGAGGAATTGCATCTAAAAGAAGTACAGTACTAGCTGTGTGATCTAACCTCTTACTGCCCCAGTTTGCATCTCTGAATGATGGGCGTAATAGTATCCACCTTGTAAGGTTATTGTGAGAATTCAATGAGATGATCCACGTTAGTGCTTGAAACATTGCCTCACACGGTATGAGTGCCCAGTAAATTACTACCATCATTATTATCTTTGTTTTAAATACTAGAAGGTGTAAACAGGAGAGTGGTCTTGATTTGACATTTGTGACATTTTACCTTTCTGGTAGCATGTCCGGATATGTAGACCCCAGAGGATAGTTTTGTGCTTCACGTTTTTATGTACCAATTATTCCTTGGACAATTCTTCAGTATATCTTTTAAAATTAGCTGTAGTATGGGGATGGTTCCTCATTAGATAGATGGCTGTGGGATAAATTAAGTCTTGAGCAAAGCTTAATTAGTCTTTTGAAATAATGATTGATTCGAGTTAGCTTTATAGGATATAGAATATTAATATTTTTTTTCCGTCAATGAATTTGCTTTGGGGCAACCAGGAAATAGAACCTGCTAACATGTGGGATGCATAAAATACCTTAAAAGCCGTAAGCAGCAGGTCTTGCGATCAGCAGCTGTATTGAAGCTTCTTCCCTGTCCCAGCACCTATGAGTAGCTGCAGGGAATTCAGCAGCTACTCAAAATAGTACAGTAAATAATTTTTTAGTTTTCAAAGAACTTTCGTTATGGTAATTGGGACAAGAAGTCTGATGTGAATGAGATACTTAGTTAGCTGTGTCAGACTAGGGAGGAGCCGCATGGGTTTGTTCCGAGGCACATGTACTCCCTGTCCGGAGCCCTGGACCCTCTGTGCAGCTTTGCCTTGTGGGCGGTTCTTCTCTTACCTCCACAATATGGAGGCCAGTTTGGATGAGAAAGGGAAGAGTACAGTGGACCAGGAAGGCTCTCCCCCACCCACCTCTGCTCTCAGAACACTAGTAAGATGAGAGGAATGCCGGAACGGCTGCACCCAGGAGATAGTATTCTTTAGGGACTTCAGTCTTCCACAGGTCTGTAATCAGCATTTTGAGTGTTGTTACTGAATCCACTGATCTGCGTTTTCCTCAGCACCTCTCTGTGTATGCCTTCTGTACCTAATTGTGTCTGTAATTGGATTATATAATGTCACTCCAGATTAGCGCATTGACTTTTGGCAAAGTATAGGACATTATTTATTGAAAGATTAGAATAAACAAACATTGCTAATTTCACTTAGCTCAGTTATTCCTTATGTGGGTGTGAAATACGACCTGTGATAATCCCAAATGATGAAAGTGACACTTGGAGAGGCCGTTACTTGGCAGAGGCCACACTGGTGGTGCACCCTGGTGATTGATGCCAGTGTCTGAAACCTCTGCAGTATGTGCCTCATAGAAAGAAGACAAAAGTCATTGGAAAAAGACTACTGTGTGTGTGTCAGCTACTTTAGGAGGGGTGGCTTGAGGATGCTTGAAACTACTAAATGTTCCTGAATTGGAGCCAGTTTACTTTTATTTTTTCATCAGTTTGAAAAGATGACATCCAATGAAATGTGTCCAGTTCCCACATCTGTTTGAAAAATATATATAGGCAGGCCCTATCCTTTTAATGTCAAATTCATATGAGTGGTAATAAATTGTAAAGTATCTGAATGTTTTGTGTTCCTCTCTATCTTAACCAGTGTTTGCCCATTTCACAGGAATTCATTTTTCAATTTGTAATTATTTTTCTGCTGTGTATGTGTTACAGGGATAGGGAGAAGATAATAAGAATGGCTTTTTACAAAAAGAATGCAAACAAATTAGGCTTTGCTGTATAATCTAGTTGTTAAAGTATGTATATAGGTAAAAGGGTGTAAATGTCACAGTAATCTAGTGCCTTAAAGCCATATTTTATCTGCCTCTCAACTTGTAACTGTGGTGAGCACAGTAGTTGAACTATTTGAATTAAAAACCAAATTGCTGTTTTCAACAGGATGCATTCAGTTTACTAGCTTATTCAGATCCTTGGAACAGCCCAGTTGGAAATCAACTTGACCCAATTCAGAGAGAACCTGTGTGCTCAGCTCTTAACAGTGCAATATTAGGTAAGTAAAGCCAAAAAGGCACAAGTCCAACTATATTCTCTCAATATTTGAGATGATATTATTTCTGCTGGCATTTATATTTTGGTAAAATAAGGGAAAGGTTTTCTACTTTTTAAACATTAAAATTACCTTAAAATACCTTCCTCCATTTCAATTCCAGGTTAAGTGGATTCAAATGGAATAAAAACAGTACATGGGGTGCATCTGGGGAAGTTTGGAAATTAGAAGTGTGTGTGTGTGTGCGCGCGCGCGCGCAGTTCTGTCCCGAGCCACCCATTTCACAGCTCCCACCATGCCTCATACAGGCACAGGGGCCTCCAGGTGACTTGGAAATGCCCGTCAGTACCAGCCCTTAGAGTCAAATTATATTTGCGTTAAAGTTAATCATATTCAGCTAGATATTGTTGTTGGGAAACTTGGACATGAACTCCCTGGCTTCCTGCCCTTTTGAGAGTGAAAGTGTTCAGTGGGAACGGGCAGCTCTGCTGTACTGGAAAGAGCACTGAATTTCAAGGGAAAAAACGCATTTAATCCCACTTCTGCCACCTGTCAGTGTTGTGTGCACTTTGTCAATTTACTTTCCTACTTTTCTCAGCTGTATAATTGGCAATTAGGAAAAATGTGAGTACTGAGAAAACAAAAAGGGTGGGGGAGGGAGAGAACAGCAGTATAGTGAGGATTAGCACTGGCTGTTCCCTGTGAGCAGCGCACTAGTGTGAATACAGTGCTTATGTACTGAACGAGGACACTTTCTATATGAATCCTCTGTGTATTCTGTGCATTTATATATAAACTCTATAGGGTTGGTTGACTACATAGAACTATGTTTTAATTTCTGGATAATTCTTTTCAAAGGTAATTTAGATAGGTGCTTTTTCTCCTGACCTGAGAATCTTAATTCCCCAGGTAAAATGGGACTCCAGTTTAGAAGTCTTTTCTGTGCTGTTTGGCCCCATTAGTTTTGGGGGCTTTTAGCAACATGTTTCTAATTACTTTTGCTAGATTAGAGCAGTGCCCAAGAGTAGATTAGAAAATATTTAGACAGGGAGACTTGTAACGAGGGCCTGGGCTCATATGGCCAGAATGTAAAGGAAGCAATTAAAAGTATTCATTCATATTTGAGCCTTAGTCTGTTTCTTTGCCTTTATAAAATTCATTTTTGTGTGTTAAGGTCTCATACTGAAGTTTTGGAATAAGGGTAGTATCTTTGTGTTGTAGTTTTCTTTAGATTTTGTATATAATAAATGTGAATTTTCTTTGTGGTGTTAATGTGTTGTATTTTCTTTGGTTATGCAAAATTCATTTAGCTCTATTGGTAAACATAAGAAAACTCAGTAGCAATGCTGGGATTGTGGGGTAAATTATGGTTTACTATAATTGTATTTTTGAAATTGCTACCTTACAGGTAATCATAAAGCCCTGATTGCTTTGTACTTAAAGAACAGTCAGACTTGGAAAAAATTTTTGAAGACAAGTGACGAGTTTTCTTTATTATAACAGTGTTTTTTATACCTTGGGATCTTCAAGGGAAATAAATTTTTAAATACTAAATTGCTTGGGACCATTATCCAAGATATACATACTTTTACATATTGTGCTATACATATTATGTAGGTTCAGCTATAAATAGTGCTTAAATTTATTAAATATATATAATTCCTGCAAAATTAATTATTAAATTGCTGTGGGGGGGATGTCTGTGTGCATATTTATAAATACTATATAATCTATAAGTAGTGCTTCAAGTTATTGTATTAATGGTATATAATTTCCTGCAAGTTTCGTATCCAAAAAAAAATTTTAAATGCTTATAACCAGATGCCTCCCGTGGTCAAAATAAAGCTGCAATAAAGTACTTCTAGATACTTACCTTACAGCAAGGTTACGTACTTCCCTATAAACCTTCAGGAGACGTTTCTGAAAGGATGTTTCCTTTTCAGTGTTAATTATGTTGATTTGTATAAAACTTAAAATTGTTTTTGATTCAAGTTAAGGCAGGATTATTTTAAACTAGTCATTCCTGCTTAGTCAGCAAAAAATGTTTATCACCATCAAAATTTAGCTAAATAGCATCTTGCCACAGAATAGCCAGTACTTTAATCTTAACCCACAGACCACTTTTCAAACCGTACATTTTCATCAATCTGAATCTTGTCTTGCATATTTTTATTCTTCTACTCTTAATTCTATTTTTTTCCTCTTCTACTTTGAATCCTGAACTTGCTTCCTTTTTTTTTTTTGCTTCATTCCTTCTGGAATTTTTCTTTCTCCCACCACTTTGCAACCTCAGAACCAACAGTGGAATGAAATCACATGGAGCCTTACCAGTCATAAATCACTGCTTTTGCCCTTTGTCATCAACTATGCCTATTAAGGACTGTTTAGTAATTTTATTAATTGGAAATCTACATAAACTTAAAATATGAACATCTCACAAGGAGAAATGACCAGCTTCTATGAGTTTGGCCACTTTCACCATTAGTTCCTTTTTCCATCTTTGGCAAATTTTGATAATTACTACACGTGTACAACTGTTGACAAATTTCTGGTATGAAGGATCCTGAAAACTTTAATTTATTGGCAAATTTTAAAGTGTTTGACCTATGAATTATAAATTACCGCTCCAAAATTGTGCTCTATCGTCTCTCATGGTCACCATCACCCCTACCATGGTGCTCCCTACCAACCCAAGTAACACTCACCACTATGCCTTGGAAACAGTTAGGTAGCCTCAGTTGGGTCCTTCCCACAACACACACCCCCAAAGAGGAAGAATCCATCAGTAAAACTTTTACCGAAAACCTCATGCCTTTTTCTGTTAATGTCAACTGACCTTGCTCAAATAGAAGAGAAATGCTAAATATTCCTTATTCCTCTCCTGTAAATACCAGCTAAGAAATTCTATCATAGTTAACATGGAAATAAAAGATTTAGAGGATCTAACACTTTAAAAAGTCTAATTCTGAAAGAATTTTTCTTCTAGTTGAATACCCAGTACCCACCCGCATTACCTTATCAGAGTAAGCATTAATCATTTGCTTAGAAACTATCTTTGCTAGTTGTTAGGTAGTTAAGAGTGACATATGCATTGGTAATGGTGTAAGTAATGCAGTGTTTTCCTGGTAATTTTTTTTAATGTCTTGCTAATTGCTATTTCCATTTTTAATCATCTTTCCCCAGAAACTCACAATCTGCCAAAGCAACCTCCTCTTGCCCTAGCAATGGGACAGGCCACACAATGTCTAGGACTGATGGCTCGATCAGGAATTGGATCCTGTGCATTTGCCACAGTGGAAGACTACCTACATTAGCTATGCATTTAAGGAGCTCACACTTATATTGTGGCATATAGTCAACATGGAAGTAGACCAGCTCTGCTGATTTGAAATTTAGATTTTTTTAATTATGTACTGGGGACAGGTTTTTGTCGCTTTACATTGCTTCCTAGTTTACAGCATGATGCAAATGATTTTCTAACTTAGTGTTAGGAGAAATTATTTTCCATCTTTAACCTCTTAGTTGTCTAAGAGTTAAATATTACTGAATCTCAGACGTTCAAATTGATCATCACAAATCCTTTAAAACAATTACCTAAAAGAAACCAAAAAATCCTGCCTTCTTTGTTGGGGGGGGAAGGGGGGAAGGAAATGGAGCAAGTTGTGTTGTGTTAGCATGTGGGTGATGTAAACTTCAAATTGGGCAATGTTCCGACCCCCGCTCCCATATAAGCATTCAATCAGTGTAACTTGCAAAATGCATAAACATCTGACAGTTTGAATTGATAGTGTTGATGGAAGAAATCATTTTTAATGTGTACTGTAAAACTTGAAATACTCAGGAGCTGAGTGAATACGTTTGTTGCTACTTACAATCCCAACCTGTTAGTCCCAGTAGTTTTGTTTTAACATGGTCTTTTCAACTTTGTTTCCTGTTTAACTACCAACGACTTCTGTTGTAGACTCACAAGTTTAACTGTTGTATTATAACAGTATTACATGTCAACGGTGTGGTTATGACCTTTATTTATATAAAAACCAAATATTTAGTCAATTTACCGTGTCTTAATTTAATCTTTGTACACCTTCCATTTTTAAGTGCTTAAATGAGTACTATATTGCAATAAAAATGTAGTGATATAATTAACCAGCCATTAAAAATTTACTTCTCCAGATATTATTAGAGTGTCAACTGAGTTTATATATTAGGTACTTGCATACTTATGATTAATATAAAATTAGAGCGATGTTTTAATTTTAGAGTGATTTTTACTATAAATCTGAGTTCTACAACCTAAGACTGCCTTCAGTTTACTGGCTTCTCTGTATTATGGTCAAACATGATATTGTGAGTGACAAAAAAAGAAAAGGGGAAATTAATCTCCTTATTTTCACATTCATAATAAGAGAGGTTACTTGCTAGTAAAGCAACTCGCAAACTAGTTAAAAGTAACCTTGCAACACGCTGTTCAACAGTGTACCCCATCCCCTGGTTGACTGGTTTGTACACTGAGGATTGACCCTTCATTAAGAAGAAAAGGTATTGATCTGCACTTGGATATTGCACTTTTTCACAGTTATTTCTCTTGCTCATTCTGTATTTTGTGAAGCAAATTCTCATCAGTAGCACCGAGAAACTAAGGCACCTGAGAACTGCAGACAAAGACTTTTCACGGATGTCCATTTCTCCTCCTCCTCCCTGCCATTCCTGCCACACATCAACTGCGGGCTGGGGGAGAGGGGGAGAAGAGGTGCCCTTACTCGTGTTGCTTATATTCAATTAAATGGATAAACAAAAAGAAATGGAAACAATTCATTTTAAACTGCTGTTTCTTCCAGGACCCTCAAAGACTAAAGGCGCACCTGTAATCAATCCAGAATGATCGCATGTGACGGGGTAATTCCACAAATTATGATTTGTGTAATGACCCTTTACAATGATTTATAAATGATTTATTAGATTTTTTAAGACAAGTCAATCTTCTAAACTATTAAGTTTTACACATCCAAAGTTCTCATTCTTCATTTAGCTTTGATCTACTTCTTAGAAGTTTTTCATCTTTCTGACCATCCACCGTTTTTTAAACCTCTTAGCATTTTGTTTTTTCTGGGTTCCTAGAATAGAAAGTTTGTGCAGTAAGAATATTAGAGAGATAAAATTCCCAACAAACAGTTCAAAAATTTTCAAGATACTCTTTATGAGTAGAAATATTAAAATTACATCTGTTAAATATGTATACATACTACACTGACCTGTTTTCAGACGCAATTAAAATATTAATATAGAAGCCATTATAAGCAAAAAAGATACTTTGTAATTATTTGAGTATTTATCTCCTTAAAAAAGAACATCATTCAATATATAAAACAATCAGAGCAAAGAGAATAAAGCTGGACCTTACCCCAACCATTATTCAAAAACTGGGCTGCAGCCTTTTTCACTGGTAACCTCTTGTTGTCAAGAGACAGGAACTTATTTACTAGAAAAGAGAATTATTATATTATTTCTTTGTTTACTTGCAGTAAAAAGTGAGAAAAACAGTCCATAAGGAAATTTACCAGTAGTTCTGTTGGTTCCTGGACCGTACAAAGAATTTTGTATGAAGGCTTTGGCTGCTTGTTGCCTTGAATCTCTCAGATCTTGATCTTTTAGCCTTAGAGCCCAGTAGCTTTTATTCTGGCTGGTGATCAATACAAAAGGGCAAAAAGAATGAGGTTGATTGATAACATGCTTACTTCAAAATAAGGTATTTTTGTTGTCTCAAAAAGTGCGTGGAAAAACCAAAATCTTGATTTTGTATATGCGCAGATAACGAATAAAACTAAATTACAGGGCTATTTTATAAGAAATAGACTAATATTCACATTTTGGTAGAGCAAATTATTTTGTTTTTATATAAATACCACAATTTGTTTTCCCACAGAGGATCCAATCTGAAATTGCTAATTAAAATATTTTCCCAAATAAGCCAAAACTCTCAAAAGGTCACCTTCATATCCTACAGGGGAAAAAAAAGACTCTTCTTACCTGACAGACTGAACTTTTTGTACTTTAGCTTTCTTGGAATCACTTCCTTTTTCACATTCTTCATTTTTCTTCTGTAAATTAACTAAAAAATTGAGTTTTATTTCTAGTTAGCACTTATGTAAAAATAAATCGGGAGCATTTACTGGAGTTCACATTAAATACCTACTACACACCAATCTGATGCAGTTTTTATTTGTAAGAAATATAGGGAATAGGCCCAACCTAAACTTGGCCAGCTTTGTTCCCATGCTCTCTAAGGGCTATTTGACTGCAAATATCTGCAAATGCACTTGACACTTACACGAGAAATTATTTAAATTAGAATAGTTCATACCTTCTTTTAACTTGCCTGGTGATTTCTTTATGCTAAGAGGAGAACAACAACACAAAAATTGGTATGGCAGATAGCAAAGATTATTCAACTTGTTACACAATTTCCTCTGGTTTTACAAATAGGATAACTCCCACCCCTTTCATTACCACCATCCTCAGTTTTTACTCAGGATCTTTAATCAGTTTTAGAAAGCAAGTCACTCCCCAATGCACTACCACCAACTCCCAATCCACAAACTAGTATATTCTTGGATGGGAGTATCTTCTCAGAATTTAAAATTTGAAAGCATATTAGCAAGCTACCAAAGAAGCAGACTGCTATGGTTAATGGGAGTTAAGAAAGAAGGAGATATAACACGTCACTTGAAACACAAAAAGTGAAATGTGATAGGCTTGCCTCACTTCATTTGGAGAAATCACAAAGGATTAATGCAACAATTTAAACACAAGACAAGGACTAGCCTTGAGGAGTCTGGTCTGAGAGACAAATGCAAACTGAGGAAACACTATGAGATGCCTGTACACAAGCACTTGCACAGTAGAAAAGCTACAAAAGAGGAAGTAATGGGGTGAGTGGAATGAGAGAACACAGAGGTAACGTGGGCTTGGTTGTGATGAATGGGGAATTGGCCACCAAATACATGTTAGGTTGGTGCAAAAGTAATTGCGGTTTTTAAAGGTTAAAAACTGCAAAGACCGCAATTACTTTTGCACCAACCTAACGTTTAATATATTTGAGATCTGAGTAACTTTCAAAACGTTCTATAGAAAATCTGAGAACCACTGGCCTAGGTACACAGATACAACACTATGCTTCTGAACTTAAAAGCATTAAGGGGAGACAACGGGGATAGAAAAATGACATATTTAGAAGTCTAAATTTACTCAGGTTTGATTCTGTGGGATAGATGAAGAGGAAAATGACGCGTTGGCTTTAAACACTGAGTGGATGCAAAGCGACTAAATGGGGAAAAGGAGGACGGACAAGTTGG
Organism: Rhinolophus ferrumequinum; assembly: GCF_004115265.2. NCBI lineage: Eukaryota > Metazoa > Chordata > Mammalia > Chiroptera > Rhinolophidae > Rhinolophus > Rhinolophus ferrumequinum. Next base: position 80,737,922 of record NC_046292.1, read on the forward strand.
GGACAGGTAAAGGCAAGGATGGGACAAGTTGAGTTTTAGGAGTCTGGATAAGTGTCTGCTACTACACTGAATGATAAATTTCAAGACACTTGTTTTATTCACTACTATCTACCCTACCCGTAGTACAGTGACAGTTGCTCAACAACTGGTTGAATAAATACTCTGAGATCAGGAACTCAGAAGCTAGAGTCAGCAGTGGGAATGAACAAAAAGAAATGGCAAAAGACTGTAAAGAAGTGAAATACTTCCCTCCACCTTTCCCACCAAATTCAAACATGTACTGCGTAGCTAATTTAGGCTTTATTATTTCTTCAATTACATGGATTCAAATACATGTCTATACCAGTATGGAATTCAAAGACGGGTGTATGTAAGCAAATAACAAGATTCATTACTTACTTAGTCTGTGAAACTGTAGTCAACTTCTCTAGAATGGAGTCTGGAAGGAGCTTCCTTTTCTTAAAGACATTTAAAGTCAAAAAGTGAGGTGCATGACATACCATGGGACAACATACCCTGGGCTGCTTCTGAAGTTACAGATGTGAAGGACAGCCTTATCTCGCGCAAGTGAATGAATGAGGCTGACCGCTGCCCCCACTGTATCTCTAAGCTGTGGGACAACAGGAATCACAAAACTTATTCCACATTCTTTGGAAAACGTGGTGAAGACTGGAATGGGTCCCCACTGTCTGCCAACGCTCAGGTCACTGTCACACACTGAAAGCAGTTAAGTCACGTCCATCTGGAGTCAGTCCTCTATGGCTAATCTTCCAAACAGAACAATTATATTCTGTTTGTACGGCCCTTGGCTTACACAGCACCTCGTTTCAGTCTAACAGCAAGCCAGCTGCAGGTAAGAAAACTACCTCCGCGAGGCGAAACGGCTGGTGTCACGGCGAGCTGAGTGTCAGAGTGACAGTCACCGTAAGATTTCAAATTCACGCCTCTTCTCACTCCCATTTTCAATCGGTGGACAGCAAAGTATACGAACATTTTTGTTTTCACCGATGTCAGAAGGAATATTAACGCCTTCTTCCCCACCCCCATATCCTACCAGCTTTTGCATCAAACATGGGAATTCTACCCTATGCCGGCTTGTAAAAAGGAGATGCCTTCCTACATGCCAACCTTTTGTTCGATGAACAGCTCCTCGCGTCGCTTCCTCTTTTCTTTCAAAAGTGTTTTATCCCTGAAAGGAAGGGTGACAAGTCAGAGCGGAGAGACACAAACGGGGACGGAAGGGGACGGTTCTCCGGCCCGGCCGTAGGCTCCGAACCTGCGCGCTGTCTCCCGAACTCGCCGCTCCTCTTCTCTCGCTTCCGCCTGGGCGCTGGCGAAAGTAAGCTCCTCCGGGGCTTCGTCGTCAAATTCTTCATCCCCTTCGTCGTCTTCCTGCAGCGGCTCGGCCGCCGCGCCGCTGCTGGGCTGCCCGAGCAACAGGCCGTGCTCCGCCTCCTCCTCCGAGGTGGGCTGGCTCTCGTCCACCATCGCCGACGCCGACGCCGGGGCGCGGGACGCGCGCGGCCGAAGCTGCACCATGGCCCACGCCGCGCCGGACCGTCTGACCTCTGACCTGGAAGCAGCCCCCCGCAAGCCCCGTGTGGGGTGAGGAGTAAGCCACGCTGGTTTCATCGCCCCCTACAGGCTCGGAGGCCCATTGAGAAAAGGGAGGTGAGAGACGGCCCAAGACTAGCGGAGGCGCACGCGCAGGGCGGGGGAGGGCGTGGCCTAACGAAAGCCTGAGGGTGTTTCCTTCCGGAGGCCGCTAGATTCCTCCGGGCTCGCGGCGGCGGCGCGCCGGCTGGGAGAGCTAGTGGGGATGGGGCTTGTTGCCTGGCAGGCAAGACCTGTCGTGCTGCCCTCTAGGCTGGGATGCTGAGAGGAGTTGGCTGGGTCCGCGCGCTCCTCGAGGCGGGCTGGCGCGGGTCACACCATCCGGTGCCCAGAAACTCGGTGAGCGCAAGCCCCAGTCGCCCTCTCGCCGCCTTTTTTTTTAGCACCGGATCCGCTCGGTTGATCCAGTTAATCTGTATTTGCAGATGTGGCTCCTCCCTTCACTCCGCACTCCACGAAGTGGCGTTTCAAAGGGAAGAAATGCGCTATAGCGACAGGACCTTGATGCCTTAAAGTCCTGCTGTCGCCGACGAGACCAAGTTGGCAGACATAGGTCATCTGTCCTCAGCACCAAACGTATGCTTGGCGACACGGGTCGCCGTTTCCTGGCCTCCCTGACCGCCAGCCCCGAGTACCGCTTGTCCATGCCTCTGTTCCGTTCATCACTGACACTCCCCGTTTGAGTCCATTTGAGTGTAAGCTCCGTGAGAGCAGCACCCCATCTGTGCCCTGCTGTAACCCCAGGACCTTGAACAATGGCTGGTCCGTTGCAAATCCTGAATCTGGTAAAAGAATGACTTCACTGTTACGTAGTGAATGCAACCCTAGTACTATTTATTTAGCCTCCAAGTATATTTCATTTTTTGGCATACACGGCCCCTTGTGATCTGTGTTTATCTTCTCCCACAACAGTCAACGATTCATCCTTCTCGGAACAAACCAGCCTGTTTGCCACTTGCCGTGCGTTGTTACATGCTGTTCCCTCTACTGATAAACACTCCCCAGTGTGCACTCCTGTTTATACCTCAACCCCCACCCATGCTGACTCCTCCTTAAAAGCCTTTCAGACACCTTAACATCTGCCTCATCCCCACTTGGCCCATCTCTAATTGCATTTTCCTCGGAATCTTGCACAATTTTCTATTACTGTAGTTTCCATACAGTATAATAGTTCACATGACAGTTGTTCCAACCGTTCTGTGAAGTCCTTGGGGCTAAGATCCACGTCTTACTAATTTTATTTCTAGCGTCTATCATATGGTACATGTTCAATAATAGTAAATTGAATAATTTCTACTTCACATACATTTTGTATTTTCAATTCTTTCATCTTCTCTAAGAAAAGCAAAACATGAACAAAAATGTCAAAGCACGAAAACGAAAAATAGCTGCTGGTGCCAAAGGCCCAGTATGAGAGGAATGACAAAGGACAGTTCTAGAGTATCTGGGCCTTGGTCAGATAGAAATTGAAAATTAAAAATATAGTCAGACTCTCTGAGACAGTGTGTTGACTTCCATTACTGCTAACACTAGAAAATGTATCAAGTTTTGAGAAACCCAACAACAAACCTATTAGAAATGAATACTGGCACTAGAAACTAATATAAAAAACTTAAAAAAATTTTTTTAAGTGAATGACGGTATTTTATGTACAAAAACTACATTAGAGTCAATACAAGTGCCCTCAGCGTACATGCTTTGACCCACCCATGTGAAATGTGAACCAAACCGTAAAGGTGCTTGGCTGGCCCTTCAGACTCCTTGTAGGTTATGGACAGTGCTCTTGCCCATGCAAAGGACCTTTGGGATTTATTAAAAGGTATGACTTGCAAATGCAGTATAAAGTTTTATGTGACAGTGCCTTGTCGTCTCTTTCCACAAAAGCCAAAGTGGGTAACATTGAATGCAGTTTTGTAAGGGGCTGACGTGATGTGGCCCAGGTGTGTAATCACCCAGGGAACCCACCTGATCCAAGGGACCGTGTTATGTGTGACCTTCCTACACTGTTTACTAACGGTTGCTCCCCCGAGTCAGGCCTCTGATGTTTGCGGGACAGCAGGCTTTCCAAGGGCCCTGGGTGTTGCATTAGGTGGTGGGGCTAGAGGCGAGAACGGCATTTTTTACTACTTTACTCCAAGGTTAAGTCCCATGGGAAACACTCCCTTCAGAATTCAGTGTCTGGGAAAGACTGGCAGACCCCATTGTATGTTTATATTTAGAAAGAGTCAACCATCACCTCTCCCTTTCCTCCCTGGCTGCTAAGAAGGCGAGTGCTAAATTTTAGGCAGTTGTGTTTATCCTTGGAGTCCACATACTTGCATCGTTTTTTTCATCCTGACTTTTTTCCTTTTTATTACTTTTCTCCTCCTTCCTTGCATGAGTTCTTATTGTATTCCACATACTTTGAGCTAAAACAGCCAATCAAGGTAAATACTGAAAAGAAAAAGTCCCCCAAAAAGATATCTCTTGGGGTCACATCTTTATATAATAAATTACCTACCGTAGAGAGTGATTTAATTTTCCTCCAAAACTTGTACAAAAATCAGAAATACCAAGGTTTTACCCCTCTACTTAAAGTATCATTGAACAAATAGCAAAAATACAATTGAGATAATCTCATTTTTAAGACACTAATTACAACTTTTTTCCCTCCCAATAACAAACCAACCAAGCACAGCAGAGGTATTTTATGTTTAAGTTCAAACCGAATAACATGCGTTAACTTTACAGTTCTCTGATTTCTTGTAAATACGTTTGCTATTGTTACCTCTAAGACCCTATCACTGATCAACAGGTTGAATCCCGCCAGGGAATCAGAGGATGTCTTTAGATCTTCCAGTATTCATCTCACCATCCACAGGATTGTATCTCCTGTTTGTAGCTTGGTACTTAGATGTACTATAATTTCTAACGTCCTCAGGACAATTAAGAAACTGTTTCAGTTTCATGAGGAGCAAGGGCTTCAGGAAGACTCTTACCACAGGGCCCCTGGAAATGAAACCTGAAACACAAGGACAGATGCAGTTAGGAGCAAAATCAACATACTACATCAGCAAGTTACACATTTTTTTTAAGATTTTTATCTAAAAATATAGCTAACATAACATATATATCAGTTTCAGGTATACACAATAATTATTCAACATTTATATACCTGAAGAAGTGATCACCATGGTAAGTCCAGCAACCATCTGACACTGCACCATGCTATCACAATATTGACTATATTCCCCATGCTACATCCCCACGACTTACTGTTTTACACCTGGAAATTTGAATCTCTTATTCCACTTCACCTTCCCCCGCCTTTTAAAATTTATCAATTACAGCTGACATTCAATATTATATTAATTTCAGTTGTACAGCATAGTGGTTAGCCATCTGTATAATTTAAGAAGTGATTCTCCCTGACTAGTACCCACCTGGCATTATCCATAAGTTATTACCATATTATTGACTATATTCCCTGTGCTTGTGCTTTACTTTACGTCCCCATGACTATTTTGTAACTACCAGTCTGTATTTCTTAATTCCTTCACTTTTTTCACCCTGCCCCCTAACTCTCCCATCTATCACCCCAACAAATCTAGTAGCCATCTGACACCATACACACTTATTACAACAATATTGACTATAATCCTTACGATATACCCTACACGCCCATAACTACTTTGTAACAACCAATTTGTACTGCTTAATCCCTTCCTCTTCTTTCACACACATCCCCAAACCCCCTCCCATCTGGCAACCATCAAAACGTTCTCTGTATCTATGAGTTTCTTTCTGTTTTGTTTGTTTATTTTGTTCTTAGATTCCACATATAAGCGAAATCACACTGCATCTGTCTCGGTCTGTCTTATACTCCACTCAGCACAATGCCCTCCAGGTCCATCCATGCCGCCACAGATGGCAAGAACCCATTCCCTTCCCTGGCCCAGCAATATCCCATTGTATGTATGAACCACCTCCTCTTTATCCATTCTTGGTCGACAGACACCCAGGCTGCCTCCACATCTTGGCCAATATAAACAATGCTGCAATGAACATATGGATGCACACGTCCCCTCAAAGTAGCATTTTGGGTTTCTTCAGATAAATACCCAGAAGTGGGATACTGGGTCCTTCTTTGTCTCTTTTTATAGCATTTGTTTTAAAGCCTATTTTGTCTGGTATAAGTATTGCTACCCCAGGTTTTTCGGTTTTTTTCCATTTCCATTTTCATAAAATATTTTTTTCCATCCCTTTACTTTCTATTTGTGTGTGTCTTTCAATCTGAAGCAAGTCTTGTAGGCAGTATATGGAAGGGTTTTGTTTTCTTATCCAATCAACCATCCTGTGATTTTTATTGAAGCATTTAATCCACTGAAAGTAGTTGTTGATAGATATGTAACAATTGCCATTTTATTATTCGTATTTTTTATCTCCCCTCCACCCCCAATCTTAAAGAAGTCCTTCTAACATTCCTTGTAATACTGGTTTGGTGGTGATGAACTGCTTTAATTTTTTCTGGTCTGGAAAGCTCTTTATCTGTCCGTTGATTCTAAATGATAGCCTTACTGGGTAGTGTTGGTTGTAGATCCTTGCTTTTCATCACTTTGAATATTTCCTGCCAGTCTCTTCTGGCTTGCAAAGTTTTTGTTGAGAAATCAGCTGACAATCTTATGGGAGCTCCCTTAAAAGTTACTGTTAGGTTGGTGCAAAAGTAATTGCGGTTTTTGTGATTATTTTTAACCTTTTAAACCACAATTACTTTTGTACCAACCTAATAGTTGCCTTTCTCTTGCTGCTTTTGGGATTCTTTCTTTATCTTTAACCTTTGCCATTCTAATTATAATGTGTCTTGGTGTGGGTCTGTTTGGGTTCATCTTGTTTGGGACTCTCTGCATTTCCTGGACTGGTAGGTCTATTTTCTTTGCCATGTTAGGAAAGATTTCAGTCATTATTTTTTCAAACAGGTTCTCAATCCCTTGCTTTCTCTCTTCTCCTTCTGGAGATGTGAATGTTGTTACACTTCGTGTTGTCCCAGAAGTCTCTTAAACTATCCTCATTTTTTTTTCATTATTTTTTCTTTTTGCTGTTCCAATTGGGTGTTTTCTGCTACCTTGTCTTCCAAATCATTGATTCCATCCTTTGCTTGATCTAGTCTGCTGGTGAGTCTTTCTAGTGCATTCTTCATTTCAATTATTGTATTCTTCACTTCAATGGATTCTTTTTTATGGATTCTATGTCCTTTTTTATGCTTGCTATCTCTTTGTTGAAGTTCTCACTGAATTTCTTGAGCATCCTTATAACCATTGTTTTGAACTCTGTCTTTGGTAGGTTGCTTGCCTCCATTTCATTTAGTTCTTTTTCTGGAGTTTTCTCCTGTTCTTTCATTTGGGACATGTTTGTTTCCTCGTTTTGGCTGCCTGTTTGTTTGTATGTATTAGGTAAGTCGGCTACATCTCTTGCCATGTGGTCTTATGTAGTATGTACCCTGTGGGGCCCAGTGGCACAGTCTCCCTGGTCACCTGCTCCAGGTGCTCCAGGGGTGTCCTTTGTGTGGGTTGTGTGTGCTTTCCTGTTATAGTTGAGCCTTGATTGTTATTGGCACATTAGTGGGTGCTATTGATCCTCAGGCTGATTGGCTGTGGTGTTTGGCCATGTCCACAGCTTACGGGCTGCTATGCAGGGGGTCTTACCCCACAGATGGCGGAATTCACCCCAGCAAGCTCTGGTGCCTGTTGAGACGGCCATTTGGGTGTACCACTTGTGGAGATAATTGGACAGTGCTCTGCTGTGGTCGGAGGCCAACCTCCAAGTATGTTGGTTCTAGGGCCTATTGGGAGGGGTTCTGGTGCAGCCCCAGGTCACCCACTGCCTGTGACTGGCCAGGGACTAGCTGGTAGGAGCTACAAAGTGACCCACGGTTGGTCGCTGCCTATACTGGACCTGAAGGTGTGTGGGAACTGAGGAGAACTGTCACCATTAATGGGCCTGGGGTAGCTCCACAAAAAGCCAGGACACTCCAAGGCCTGCTGCCACCTGCTGCAGGTTGCCAGCTCTGAAAAGGTTCAGTTGATAAAGCCTCCTGCATTACGGAGTTGGGTTTGACGGGGTCTCAGTGAGTCAGCATGGCACAGCTGTGGAGCTCACCAGGCCAATCAGACTCAGATTTGGCTTTAAGCTTAGGGGGCAGGCTCAACACAGGAAAGATGGCGCCCATCTGCTGGTTGCATGGGAAAAAGGATCCCGCACAGGGAAAATGGCAACTATCTTGTAACTCACATTCCAAAGTCAAACACCTCAGTCCGACCACCGTATGTCTCCAATGCCCCGAGTTACTATCCCTCCACCAGAGCCCAGGGTGAGTACCTACAAGCGAGTGAATCTGTGTGCGGTCCCTTTAAGAGGACAGCTGGTTTTCCAAGCTGCCTTCTGTCCCACCTAGATGGTTGGAGTCCCCACTGTTTTTCACAACCAGATGTTGTGAGGGCTCCTCTTCCCAGCACCAATACTCCTGGCTGGGGAGCCTGGTGTGAGGCTGAGGTTCCTTGCTCCTCTGTGGGGAACCTCTGTGGCCGAGATGTTCCTCCCAATTTTCCTCTGCCATCCATTGATGTGGGGCCAGCCTGTTTGGCATTTCTGCCTCTCCCACCAGTCTCGATGCAGCTTCTTCTTTATATCCATAGTTACAAAACTTGTTCAGCTAGATTTCAGATGATTCTCCAGGTTGATTGTTCTATAATTTAGTTGTAATTTTGATGTGTTCACAAGATGAGGCAAGCAGTGTTTACTTACTGGGCTATCTTCGATCATTCTCCCTACTCCTCCATCTTGACTGGCTCAGTTACACATCTCTTAATTACACGCAGAGTAAAATCCAAATTCTCAAATTTATGGTATTCGGGATTTTTGTGTCTTCTTTCATCTAGCTTCTGACAACTCAAAATGTAGAGGTTTCACTATGGGTTGGCCCTTGTGACCAAAGTAATTTAGGAAACCAAGTGCCTAGTATTTAGGGGCTATAAATAATAATTTTATTTTAACGGGTAGAGGGAGACATAATTGTAAAGTGTATTTTGTGATTGTATTGCCAAAGTTATAATTGAAGTTGTAAAGTTTTACAATATCTATATACTACATTAAAACAGCATTCAAATGTACTGAGGACAAGAGAAACATAGCCTCATGCACCACGCAGACCATAAGGATTTTAGCTGAGTCAACAGACCTCTCAAACCATCCACTGGACTTCACAACTAGCTCTGACTTGTAGTCAGAAAAATAGAGGGGGGGGGGGAGCGAGGAAGAGGAGGAGGAAGAGGAGGAGGAAGAAGAAGAGGAGGAGGAGGAGGAGGAAAGAGGTTAAAGAAAAAGAAGAAAAACCAATGATTTCTGCTTCCTTCAAGAGAAAATACTTAGGACAGGGAAAAAAAACCCAACTCTGAATAAGAAATAAAAGCAGGGTTTTCTAGTATATTATTAATAAGACAGCCAAGTGAGCACAATTAAAAGTGAAAAAAGCGTTTGCTCAATGTAATTCATCATCCATATTGATACAACGCAAATCGTGAATACCTTAGCCCTTAAGTCCTCTCTTCTCTCCAGAGTGCCGCTAATGGACGTCCCTTATGTCCACATCCCAAATGGCACTTCCGCTCCTTCTGCCACCTACAGCTTGTTGAACACTGGCCACTAGAAAGCTCCTCACCAGCACACTGGTTACAGTCCCTTGAGGACTCTCCAAGAATTACAGCCAGGCATGGAGAGCTTTTAGGGAATTCCCAGACCCTCAATCCCACGCGGTCTCTTCCCCAAGAAAGCGACTTTCCACATTCAGTCTTCAGTCTTCTCCCACTTCGCAAAGTAATGCTGTACCCCTCACCCACCCCAAACCTTACAATAGTGCCTTATCCCACAATGTGAAAACCTATGGGATGCCAAATAAAGAGACGTTTGAAATACTAACGTAGAGCAGAGAAAACAAATGGTTTCCAAAGACTGGGTAACACATCCTTACACAAGTATAGCCGTTCCATTCTTGCTTTCAATAAAACTGAAGGAGGGTCTGATAAAATTGTCAGTTAATAGCTAACTAAATGAGATATAAAATTACTATGGGTATTTTAGCGTATAACTTGAAAAGAGGTCCAAAATCTGAGTGGCAATGCCATATAGGGGTTTATGTGGCCCAGCTTTCTCAGTGTTTCCATCTATAAAAAGCAGGGGTTTATGTCACCCAGCTTTCTCAGTGCTTCCATCTATTAAAAGCAAAAACTAAGAATTATAATTGACATTGAAATGGTGAAATTGAGCTTGGCCAGTAAAAATCTGCCCTACCATCCCTCAGACGGGAATAAGAGACACAGATAAAGCCAGCTGCAGAGTTAAATAGGATACAGTATTTTTTCCCAGGACAAGTTGTGCAGTGTCGTTAACTCCCTTTATTGAGTAACTATTAAAACGTACTTTTTTACTTTAACTACATACTTTTTTTTAGAGGAAATTTATTCTCTAAAATCATAAAGTATCAGAAACCTCGCTGTTTGAAATTAAAGCAGCAAAGAATGAACTATCCCCTTGTTCCTGGAGGAGCTATCACTTTGTCCTTGAGACTCGGCCTTTATTTCCAACCTAGGTGCAGAGCTTCAGATAAGGGGTGTCTGGGTACAACAGTTCCATCTACCTCCACTTTGTCATTTCCAAGGACACGGAACCCTGAGTCCTCTTTGCCAGCCAGACCAGACAGAATCCCTTTCCACAAAGTCCTGCCAGTTGCTGTCTATCAAAACCTGCTTCATTTAAGTTTCATGTAAATTCCACCCTCCCAACAAATCCTGTAATTCCATCTTCTCTTTTGTTTGGGGACATGCCCCCTCATTCCTGTGGCGTGGAAGGAATCTCCCTCATTACGTTGAGTTAGTAAACCTGTCTTCTCAGACTACAGGTTCATTTCTGGTGACTGCAGGTTATAACATGAACTCCGTCTCCTAACAATACGTACATGGACACACGAACTAATTTAAACAAATTCAGGTCCCATGCATCTATTGAGAAATGCATTTCCAATAAAATTTTACTTTTATGGAAGTATTAATTAAAATTTATCATTTATTTGTTGTTTTCAATGACATACTACAAATTACTGTAGTGATAATTCAATCTAACAGAAATTTTTAACAACTTTTTTTTAAGTTTTAAGGAAACTGAAAATAATTAAATAATTCATGATATTTTGTTGCAAAGTATTACGGGGTAGTCAACAGATTTTCCAGCATAAAAATATATTACATTAGTACAAATGTGTGTGGTGGAAGTAGAACAGAAGTACAAGTTCAAAGACAAAAAGAAAAACTGAGACAGCTCCACTTGTTAAAAGGGCGGATATATTTATTTTGTGAATGGATGATGATAGCTATCCAGCACTTGTGCCATTCAGATTTGCCTGGATACATTTCCAACCACAAAAGTTTTATTTTAAAATGTACGTATTTTATTTCCAATACTCTTAGTGTCAAATCTTTTTTAATGATTTAAAAAGAATTTAAATGTCAAGTTTAAAAATGTGACAGAGGTACATGAACAAAAATGTTTGAAGACCCCCGTTCTAGCACCCAGTGCACTTTCCCCACCCCCTCCTATCGTGGAATACCCAAGGCTACTATGTTCCAGAATCTGTTCATGCCACTTTTAGTGGTTAATGTAATTATCCAATTTAAAATTATGTAATAAACTGCACAAATATAGCTGCTAAAAGAGGGTTGTTTCTAGGAAAATTAATTGAATACTTTGGAAAGACTCAGTGAGTCACTAAAAATAATTCTGTTAAATTTGCTGTAGGTGGAAAAGATTGCGTCACAAGTTTCTTTTTGTACGTTTTCTCCACTTAAAAAAAGAGAAGAAAAATCAAAACCAGAAGTTGTAATCCAGTGTTTTCCAAGATTTCCTGATGATAAAAGTCGCCTGAGGCACTTGTTAAATATACAGATAAACAGTCCTCTTGCCCTAGAAATTCTGACTCAGGAAATGTACACTGGGGCGTCGGGATCTGATTTTCTTGGTTGTCTGTTTTGTTTTACAATAAGCGCTGGGGTGATTTTTATCTTCCGGGAAATCCGGGGAACACCCAGAAGCTTATGAGTATGATTTTCACAAGAAAGGTGAGCTCCAATCAGCAGATTCCTACTCAAAGAAAAGGCCCTTAGCTCTATTAAAGAAAAAAAAATGAATGAATGTACATTTATGCTTTTAAGTGAAAATAAAATATTTCAGGTATCTATGTGTCCTTTTCTTATTATTCTTGCTTTAAGTGACTTTTTTTTTTTTTAAATCAACAGACCACTAAGGGTCCAAATGCACGACTAAAAGGGCCCTTATTATTGATCCTTGATAATCCAGCTACATAGGGCACTAGACTTCCCTGTAAAATGTGGTCAACTGTAAATTAAAAGAAGTAACCTCTTTACACTTGATGAGTAAACACATAATTAAAGCAGTCTATAAAACCATTTTCTGGCTGACAATGTCTTCTAAGCTCCACCAACAGTGGTGGCACTTTCTCTGGGGGCATTTCTTCCCCCACACAAACATGGTACTTCCTTCCCTTCCTACCCACCTCTTCTGGGACTTCCTCCCTCCGCTCCAGCCACAATGACCTCTTTGCTGTCCCTCCAACCTCTCAGTCACGCTTCCCTTGGAGCCTTTGCTCCAGGTGGTCCCAGCGTCTGGAAAGGTCTTAGCCCAGGTCATCTCTTTAGCTAATGCCTTCATCTCCTTCAAGTCTGCTCAAATCTCTTCTCAGTGAGGCTGGCCTTAACGACCCCACTGAATCCTGTAAGCTGTCTGCATCCCACCCCCCAACTCTACCTTTGCTTCTTCCAGTAGCTTTATCACCTACCTCCTCACATGCTGTAGAATTTGCACATTTATTATGCTTGCTGTTTACTGTTTGCCTCTGCCACCTGAATGCATCTTCACATGGTAGAGTTTGTGTTTTGTTGACTGATACATCTTATCCTAAGCACCTAGAACAGTGTCTAGAACATAGTGGGGACTTAATAAATAAATTCCAAAGTTTAGAGAAATAAAAAGATGAACAACGTGAAGGTTGCAGGGTGTGGGGGGTCCATGGATCTTGGCAGTCCCTGCACACCAGCCTAGGAGGAACGCAAGTCCCATTTCTGCCTCAGCAAATGCACTGACCCTTCCATGCCAAGGACCCCTGGGGTTGATGATTAACAGTCAAAATCTTAAAGCCTAAATCTGAAAATGCCTAGTGTGTACACTAACAGCAATAATTTATCAGAAGTCATCCAACACACCCATCGGGGATGGGGAAAACGACAAAAACAAAACTGGAACTCATTAACATATTTCAGTGAGGCAAATCCTATGACTGTCTCTCAATTAGGGTTGGGACAAAGAATCGAAAGAACTTTTGCAAAATCTAAAGAGTCTTCTGAGATCCAAGTTTAAAATGTTGGTAGCATTCTGGCTACCTATTTAGGTAATAAAGAAAATCAGGTGAAAGCAAACGTTATTCCAATTTTTATTTTTCTCATTAACTGAGAGCAGGGGTTGGCAAACTTTTTTCTGTAGAGAGCCAGAGAATAAATATTTTAGGCTTTGCTGGCCAGACAGTCTCTGTTGCAACTACTCAATTCTGTTGTCGATCAAAAGCAGCGTAGACAATACATAAACACATGGCCATGGCTGAGTTCCAATAAAACTTTATTTATAAATACAGATGGTAGGTGACTTTGGCCTACAGGCAGTAACTTGCTGGCCTCTGACAGAGAATTCAACCAAAATCTGTTACATGTGAGATGTAAGAGAAAATTCTGCCATTGGGTTTAAATTAAGCTGTGGGTTTAAAAAAGCCACCCAGTGGCTCTAGGCTTGGTTCTCCACTTGAAAAACAGAGTAGGGTAAGATGGTCACCCTAGTCTCTTCTAAATGTCAGCTTTGATGAATCCCAGATAAAAGCATTGCTGGCTTCACTGGTAAGTTATATTCATCTGGGAAAATTCCCGGACTTAGTGGTACAGACATACTCAGCTCCCCAAAGAAGCCAAGAAACAGATGGTTGTTCTGTGGTTGGTACTGGTTGATGGGTAACTTGTCAAATTTGATCAAAGTTTCTTCTAACCAGCAAGCAGCCTATTCTGGATATTTCATATAAAAGGAATCATACAATATGATTCCTTTGTCTAGTGTGTCTGGTTTCTTTCACTCGGTATAAAGTTTTCAATGGTCATCATTATGTGGCATGTATCAGCACTTCGTTGTTTTTATGGCTCCATAATATTCTATTGTATATATACCAAATTCTGTTTATTCATTCATCAGTGGAAGGGCATTTGGGTTGTTTCTACTTTTTGATTATTTTGAACAATGCTGCTATGAACATTCATGTATACATTTTTGTGTACACGTTTTCATTTCTCTTGGCTATCTACATAGGAATAGAACTGCTGGGTCATATGTTAACTCTGTATTTAACCTTCTGAGCAGCTGCCAGACTGCTTTCCAAAGCAGCTGTGCCATTGTACGTTCCCACCAGCAATGTATGAGGGGTCCAATTTCTTTACCAACACTTATTTTCCTCTTTAAAAATTACAGTAGTCCCCCCCCATATCAGCAGTTTCACTTTCCACAGTTTCAGTTACCTGCAGTCAACTGCAGTCCAAAAATATTGCATGGAAAATTCCAGAAGTAAACAATTCATAAGTTTTAAATTGCATGCTGTCTGAGTACCTCACTTCATTTCACCACATAGGCATTATATCATCTCATCACAAGAATATAGTACAATAAGCTTTGCTGAAAGAGACTACATTCACATAATTTTTATTACAGTATATTGTTATAATCATTCTATTTTATCAGTTATTGTTGTTAATCCCTTACTGTGCCTATTTTATAAATTAAACATTACCATAGGTATGTATGCACAGGAAAAAAAACATAGTGTGTATAGGGTTTGATACTATCTGTGGTTACAAGCATCCACTGGGGGTCTTGGAACGTATGCCCTGCGGAAAAGGGGGACTACTGTATAGCCCTGCTCGTGGTTAAGTAGCATCGTGTTGTGGTTTTAATTTGCATTTCCCTAATGATTAATGATGATTAGCCTCTTTTCAATGTGCTTAATGACCATATGTATATATTTGGAGAACTGTCTATTTAAATCTTTGGCCCATTTTTCAATTGGGTTATTTGTCTTTTTATTATTAGGTTGTGAGAGTTCTTTATATATTATGAATATAAGTCCCTTATCAAATATTAGACTTGCAAACATTGTCTTCCATTCTGTCTTTTTCACTATATTGATGGTGTCCAGTGAAGTAGTTTTTAATTTTGATGAAGTCTAATGTATCCATTTTCTTATGTTACCTGTGCTTTTTGATGTCCTATCAAGGAGGCTTTGACTAACTCAAGGTCACAAAGATTTATTCTTGTATTTTCTTTCCAGAATTTTATATTTTTAGCTCTTATATTTAGGTCTGTGATCCATTTAAGTTATTTTTTGTATATGGTGTGATGAAGGGGTCCAATTTTATTCTTTTACACATGGCTATCCAGCTGTTCCAGCACCATTTGTTAAAAAGACTATTCTTTTCCCTCATTGATTTGTCTTTGTACCTTTTCAAAAATCAGTTGACCACAAATGCAAAGGCTTAATTCTTAGCTCTCAGTTCGACTCCACTGCTCTATATGTCTATCCTTATGTCAGTACCACATGGTAACTTTCTAGTAAGTTTTGAAATTGGAAGTCTGAGTTCTCCAACTTCATTTTTCTTTTCACTTTGGCTATTCTGCGTCCCTTGCACTTTCATGTGAAATTTAGGATCACTTTCTCAATTTCAGCAAAGAAGCCAGCTACAATTTTGACAGGGACTGGGTGAATCTGCAAATCAACTTGACGTATATTGCCATCTTAAACGTATTAAGTTATCCATGAACATGAATGTGCTTCCATATGTTTAGTTCTTCTTTATTTTTTTCAAAAAACATTCTGTAGTTTTTCAGAGTATAAGTTTTACATAGAGGGTGATTTTTAAAAAGGGTGTCTTCCTAGTTCCCACACATACACACAAATGAAGAACTATGGACTGAGAACACAGGCTATCGCTGATTACAGAGACCTGGAGAAGTCTAGGACCAACGCCAGCTAACTCGCCTACCGAGGCTCATACTGAAGAGTTTCTACACAGCCTGTGGCACATTTTTTTCCCAGTGAAGACTTAGAACAGAGGTTCTCATCCTGGCTGCACATTAGAATCACGTAGGGACCTTATAAAAGTCATGATGCCCAGGCTACACCTCAGATCAATTATATCAGAATCTCATGAGAGTGGTGCCCAGTGGTCAGTATTTTAAAAACATGCAGCTGAGGGTGAAAACCACTGATTAAAGCAATAACAACAGTTTCAGTGAAGTATATATATTCCATATATCCACATATATATATATATATATACACACACACACACACACACACACATACATATATATAAAAATGTACGTATGTATGTATGTATATATGTGTGTGTGTGTGTGTGTGTATATATATATATATATTATTTATATTCTACCTTATTCTAGAAAGGAATTAAGCAGACTGACTATAACATATAAACCAAATTAAAAGAAAAGGCAAAAAAGCAGGGGTGAAAAAAGAAAGCAAAACAAAGGTAAAGCTGTACAATGGCACCTAAAATGAGATGAAAAATGCATACCATGATGATCTGTTCTTTCCACACAAACATGGGCCACAGGACCAATAATATGGTCACAAATACAAATAGTCTCGGTAATTAGACCAAAGAGGAATTTGCCCAAGTAGCCTCACAATGAGAGCAGCGGGCGGTGGAGTTCCGCCAGGCTAACCTGCTAAGCCTTCATCTATATGCCATGACTAAATCTAGCTGAAAAGACAAATGAAAGCAACGTCTAAGGAATCACGAAGAGCGCTCAAAATGTGAAAAAAATAAAAGTCCTGTGGCAAACCACCGTAAAAAGACAGAGTCACCGTAATCTACAGTTAACGATATTCTGTTCTTCCATAAAAGCAACTATACAGACCAAATAAAACACAACTCTGTGTCTTTTTAAAAATTAGAA
Organism: Rhinolophus ferrumequinum; assembly: GCF_004115265.2. Classification (NCBI taxonomy): domain Eukaryota; kingdom Metazoa; phylum Chordata; class Mammalia; order Chiroptera; family Rhinolophidae; genus Rhinolophus; species Rhinolophus ferrumequinum. The sequence goes on from NC_046292.1 coordinate 80,754,644, forward strand.
CAGTAGGTAAAATCTCTTTAGCTGACCACGTTCAACCCTGCTCAATACCTGCCATCTCCCACCTTGGAAATCCTTGTACCTGAATGTGTTGGTGGCTGGGGTGGTTTCCATGTTAAATTCGGCCACTGGCACACCCCTGGCTGACACCTGGGGGGCAAACATGGCAGCAGGATAAACCACAGAGGAAGTTCCCACCTACAAAGCAAACAGATGGAAATGGACAAATGAGCAAACTATGGGGAAAAGAAACATTTTTTCAGAAAACCTCACATAAGCTGGTGGTTGCAGGCGTGAGGAAAGCTAAGCTGGCTGGGATAAATGGACAGTGTTTCAGGGACAAATGGGAAGTTAGGCGGCGTCTTTTTGGCTGATCACTGGAATTCAGGAGGACAACCGCTGTGAAAAGGAGAGTTGTGCAAAAAGAGAGTGGCCAAGAAATGACTCAATCATCACCTTTTGGGGGTTAGTTTTATTTTTGTTTCTGCTCTTTGAAGTGATGCAAATAATCTATGTTCCATTTTTTTTTTTGTTAGATAATTCAAAGAATAAACATCATGTCTTTCACAATCCTACTAACAGCAAGATAACCACTGTTGACATTTTGATGTATATTCATTCAGGTTTTTACCTATGAATATCCGTTCTTCACAAAAATGGGAAGAAATGGCCAGCTTTTCCCAGTCATCTATCATGAACACTGACACTACACTCAGCTGGGAGGCACTCAGTAAATACTGGCTGAACGAATATGCACACATGAGCGAGGGCCTCTGCTTTTAAAGATGTGTTAAGGAAAAGGTGAAATATATCTCCCCCTTGTCCAATTAATTCCACTTCTAGGGAATTTGTCCTAAAGAAATAATTTGAAGAGCATGCTAAGAGTTATGTCTGTTGACATAGACATATATGTTATGTCTGAAGCTATTCACCACAGCATTGTTTTAAAACATCAACATCTGAAACAGCCTAAATGTCCAACAATAGAGGATTGGTTAAATATATCATTTACATTCATGCACTAGAACACCATGCAGCCAATTAAAAGACGATGTGCATTTGGATGTATTGACATGGAATATGCTAAGTGAATGGCTACGTGATTGACGGAGTTTCAAAACAGAACATATAGTATGAACGTGTTTCTTAATTTTAATCAATATGTGTACATCTGCATGAAAAAGGTTTAGACCAGGGGTGGGCAAACGTTTTCTGTAAAAAGCCAAATAGTACATCTTTTCAGGCTTTGCAAGCCATATAGTCTCTGTCACAAACATTCAACTATGCCATGTAGTGTGAAAGCAGCCATGGACTGTATGTAGAAGAACGTATTGTGTTCCAATAAAACTTTATTTACAAAAACAGGTGGCAGACCACATGTGGCCCATAGGCCTCCATCTGCTCACCCTGGTCTAGAAGAAAATATGCCAAAATGCTAACACTAACTATTTCTGGGTGGTAGAATTATCAGTGATTTCTAATTTACTCTTTTTGTATTTTCTCAACTATATTTAATAATGAGCATGTATTATTTTTAAAATCAGAGCCAATAACATGTTGTTTTTATGATTTTGTGAGGGGTAGGAAAGGCTTTGAGAAGCCCAAACCATGGTCTTGCATAGTTTCATATCTTAAGATCAGTTTTTATTTATTGTTTCTTGGGTTTTCTGTAGGACACAAGATCCTTCAAAACCCATCTTAAGAGAAGGAAGGGAGATGGGGGAAGGGAGGGGAGGAGAGGGGAAGGGAGGGGAGGAGACGGAACAACAGCAAACTCCACCCCAGTCCTGGTGTTTCAGAGAAGGGTGTGACCTACCACTAGACATAAGTCACAGAGGGCCAGCTCTCTGTGAACCTCCTCCAGAATGGCAGGATCCAGGTTTTCTCCAAACCAAACTACGTGAGGTCGCAGCAGTCCTCCACACGCTGCCTCTTCACACCTGTAAGAATGTATCCTTAAGCCAATCCCAAGCCCTGCCCTGCTCGGTCTGCCCGAGGAAGGCCAGGGGCCCCCCCAAATCCAGTCTGTCCAGATCGGTCACCTCTGATCCTTCTTATCACTATCCCTGCGCTCCCAGCTCACATGAGCTTGTCCTGAACACGAAGTACTAACTTTAACCGCCTTATCAAGCTTTTATTTGGTCTGGGTGCACTGGGTTGATTAGTGACAAATGCATTTCAGCCAAGCTTGACCTTCTCTTTCGCAATTACTTCTTCACACTCATGGGCAGGACTGTGCTCAGTTACTGACCTGGGGGGAACACTGGACTCAGATCTGCCTCCGACACCCCAACAACCCCCTAATTTCATCAATGACTTCCTCTCATTTTCTCCGAGATTCACCTTTCTCTTGCCCTGTGTGTAGCCAAGTTCTCTAGTGTCGATCACTAAAATTCTCTTATTGTTCACTCCCTACTACCTCTTAGTCCTCTTACATGTACCTTCTAAAATAATCCCCCCCAAATATCATTTTCATCATATTAATCTCCTATTCAGGAACTCCCCAGGATTCCCTGTTCTTTCAGATCCAAACTTTCGTATTTAGTAAGGAAAACCCTTATTAAGAAAAATAAAAAGGGTTCTGTAGTTAAATAAACCAGTGAAATATTAACATAACCACGTATTAGAGAGTAACAAAGTATTTTAGCATATGACATGCTCTGAGAAGTCCTGCAGTAAAACAAACATACTTGAACTTTGTTTAGTCTCGTGTTATTTGAGCAGGTAACATCTTTTCTTCAAGCAATGCCTGTGAACATCACATGGATCTACTTTCGGAAGTGCTGTTTTAATGTCTGGTTTTGAAAATTTGACATAAAAATAGTTCTAGGTTTTTTTTTATTTTTTAATCTACGAAAATTATGTTTAGTCCTATAATTTCAGCTTTGCAAGAACTTTTCCTGTCTCCATGACCCTCGATTAATAACACTGCTGACAATGCAGAGGGTGAAGATGATAGTAACTAACCTTTATTGTCCAGTTACAGGACACCCGCCGCCGTGCTTTCTATAGACTGGATAAGCCTCTGTAGCGTAACAGCTTCAGAAACTTTCCAAACCTCAAATTGTCCTGCCCTAACACAAAGCAAAAAGGGATGGAAAAGCAGCAGTTCTCTTGACCTTGGTTTGGTTCATCCTTTGTTCTTTAGCCCTTGGCCTCATAGCTCAGGGATGGTTTTTACATTTGTGCATTTAAGAGGCACCTCACCAAATGAACTTAGATTTTGATTCTTAATTTTCTTTTTCTTTTTTCAATCTGGAACACCAAATACAAATCAAAGGTTTTTACCCACCGGGGAAGTTTCTCAACTGGGATTCTGGCATCATGCGTTTCGGGTTCTGGAGCACTGAAATAAGCAATATTAGAAAAGAGAGAATGTCATCGGTATAATCAAAGAACAAAGAAATAACCTAACCCCATGAGTTAAATATATTTGCCTGGCAGGAGATGGTACAAAACTCCTAATTAATACATGCTGACTGAGAAGGGTACTCAAAGGATAGACACCAAAAAATTACACATGGTTTTACCTCAAGAGAGGGAATTTGTATGTGGGGAAAGCGGGGAGCAGCCAATGTGCTAACGGGGTGTTTTATGATTGGTATTGTATATGTTATAATTTGCATCTCATGCAATGATATTATATTGTTATATTACTTGTATAATGTATACTAATGTAAAATGGTCAGGTACAATTTTTCTCAATATTCTAAGTCTATTCTTAATTTCTTTCCCTAATTATAATAATAATACATATTCATCATAGAAATGTTGGAAAATTCAAAAAGATATAAAGAAATCAAAATCAGCCATCCTCCCACCACTCCTGATAATTACTGTTAACATTTTGTTGTATTTTCTTCAGGTCTATTGTCTATACACAGATACATTAACATGGGGAGTGAGAGAGAGAGGTGTGTGTGTTTAAATACAAAGTTGGGTTCATTTAGAACCTGTGGTTTTCACTTAACACTGTAAATTGTGAGCAAAATACTTCTTTCATCAAATGGTATACTGTATCTAGTCTTATTTCCAATAAATATCCATGGGAAGCTTAAATTACTGTTCAATTTCCTCGTATTTGTATTCAACTTAGAGGAGAAAACAACATACACTTAGTCTGTAATGCGGCATAATTACCCTTTTCCTGATAAAGCTGGACAAATCGGACTCTTGTGGTTCTCAGCCACAACTCCACAAGAGGTACATCGAGTTTTAAATATGCTACCTGGAAAAACACAAGTTAAGCAAGACCAGAAATAGTATAACCAAAATCAATTGTCTCCATGTCCAAAAGAGTACAAAACCATTTAGCTTTTACGTGTACATTTTAGCAAATGGGCCTACCCTAGGTATCCTGGGAAATGAAAAGGCATGCAGTGCTACTGAACAAGCCGAGAGCACCTGCCCAGACTTTATAATCTGGAGGGAAGAGAGACAGGTGAAATAACTTACTACATGACTAAGGCGCTCTCCGATCACCTTGGAGTGATGTTTGGGTGGAACTGAACTGGTCAGTGGGGTAGAAGAAGGCAACCGACACCTACGGGCACAATTGACTCAGTACATGATTATAATAAAGCTTTAGTAGCTTGGGATGTGCTTACAGAATCTTAATTTCAACTTGAAGTTTGAATCTTTTATCCAAAACCAGCTCAATGAATCAATAATCAACTAATAAACGAAGAGAATAATTGTTAAAACTAGCAACCATGCACTGAGCTAAACCAATAATGGTGACCGCAACTCGCTAACTATTCTCCATGTGCCGCGTTGTGCTGAGCGTGCCGCACACTGCACTGGATGCATGTTGTTCCCTCTGGCCAGCGTTTCTTCTTTGAGCAGCCATCTCTCCTCTATCCCACACCAAGCTGATGGAGCTGTCAATCACATCCCAAAATACAAGCTCGGGCACTAGTTCCAGACTGGTCAAATCATAGTACCCTACCCCTCCAGCGGTAGTGTTTGGTCAAAAAGGAGGTGTGTGACCTAAGCAAGGCCATCCAGAGGTTTATCTTCTGAGGAGAAAGCTATGCTCGAGTGAGCCTGGAGCCGCCAGATGCTGTCATCGCTGGCAGGTCCACCGCAGACGGAGAAGTCAGGTTCACTCCAAGAGCAAAGGAAGCCGAGGAAAGGAGAGGGAGAGGCAGGGAGGAGAGCCTGATGCTGACGTCACCTCCACCCCAGGGCTCCTCAGTTTTGCGAGCCAATATACCTATTTTATCAGTTTTAACACAGCCACTCTGCTCCATGGTGACATCTCGGAAATTCAGATGGGCCCGACAGTTGTTACTGGCCCCATGACAGATGTGATGTGGTTGAGACAGCCAGCGCTTGCACACGCTTGGTGAAGGGTAACACTGGCGACTGAAACGTGTGGGGACTTGGCTGTTATGCCCGGTGGCCTGACTGGACAAAAGCAGCCCCTGCATGTTTCAGCCGACAAACCATTTAAGGGCCACTGGAGGAAGAAAATGAGTCCTGATTATAGAACCCTTCCATAGGGTTCCATCTTCTTTTGGGAAGGTGAAGAAAAGCCCAATATCAAACTTGCAGAATGTGTGTCGGCAGCTGGGAAGAGAACGCCAGAGGTAACGGAGGAGCACCCTCCTACGGAATGCTGCCTCACTGCCGCCCTGATGGCACACAGCATGCCACTGTGTGGGAAACAGTTATCGATGCCTCCGAGTCATTCAGGAGAAATATCTTGATCACTTTATTTCACTCATATTTTGTTTGGATAGTGACAAGTATCTTCACTTTATTTCACCCATATTTTGTTTTTTATATGAGAGTGATAGAGTTGCTAAAAATATGTATCTAAGTAAATTTTAACAAGCCCTTTCTATAAGTATAAAATAATTCTAAGTGATAACAAAATAAGATATCATGGTTTAGGCAGATTATTTTCTTTCTAAGTATCACATTAAAAACATGATGCATCTTAAAACTGATGGCATCTTCAATTTGATGAAAAGAAGGTCTTTTATTTTCACCTAATTTAGATGACAGTTCTTATCACTTGCAACCAAAAAAGTCCCAACTCATATGCATACATTATCTTATTTAATCCTTAAAATAACTAAGATAGGTGTATCCGCATTTTATACATGGCAAGTGATACAGCTTACATTCTGACACTGCAGAGAAATGAGAAGAGCCATGTGGAAATGGCCCAGACCCAGCAGAAGAAGGTGCCAAAAAGACACTCCATTAGTAGGTGGCTGACTGCTGCTGGGACAAAAGAGAAATGGGCTTCAAACGAACAGTGCTCGGCTTTTATTATCAGGGTGACCACAGCCTAGGCAAAAACGGGCAACTTCACGACACACACACACAAGCAACTTTCCCCACTGGGTCACTATTTCCGGAAAGCCCACTATTAGACAGCATTCCTTGGGACTGAAGTTTTCTAGATTGTTAAATGCAAATGTTTCGGGGAAGAAATCCTTGCACACCCATTTATGCTCTGGTATGAATGAATGTATTAGGGTTTTGGTGACAACAAACAGGGGAAAGGATTGAAAAGACAAGAGGGAAAAAGAAGGTGTCATCAGGGCAGAGAAGGGAAGCCAAAGGGACCCAAGGCAAAATGCACGTGTCACAAACTCGGCGGGCTTGATACAGTGAAGGCCGCTGAGCTGGCAGCTCCCTAAAGGCTTGAGGGTTTCGCAGAAGCACAGCCTCATGGAGCACGCCAACTGCAGGACAAAGGTAAAGTAAATTGATATCCCCGGGAATGCAGCGGTCCTTCGGGGCCAGCTCCTGCTAAAGCCACAGCTGCTCAATGGCCCAAACCTCCTATTTCCTTCAGCCCAGCTGGGCAGTTGTCTCAGAGCACAACCATTCAACAGAACCCCATGGAGGGGAACTGTGCAGACCAGCGCCTCCCCAGGGTAATGGGCACACCAGACACTGGGCATCTCGTCAAAATGCAGATTCTGATTCAATGGGTCCAGGTGTGAAACGGCAGGAGGGATGTTTTATAGTCTGGGTCCCCTCCCCATGTCGGGCTTAGGGTGCTCACCATGGATTTCCAGAAGGTTCTTGGTGCCAGCCTTACGGTGCAGCTCATCAATGTTTTGGGTGATGACCGTGACCCTGCGGCCCTGCTTGTGCAGCCTGGCCTCACACTCGGCAATGGCAAGGTGCCCAGGGTTCGGCTTCGCGCTCTGCATCATTTCCCGCCGGTAGTGGTAGAACTCCCACACGCGTGACGGGTTGTAGGCAAAGGCCTCAGGAGTGGCCAGGTCCTGGGGGTTAGAGAGGAGGCAGGCGTCAGGGAAGGAAAGAAGGGCAAGGGTTCCGGAACACAGGTGGGGGCAGGGGAAAAGGGGCACAGGCGGAACCTTGGGTGACTGCCAATCATGGGGAACACTTGCAGGCCCCTTTTACTCTAAAACGGAGGCAGGCAGCTTTGGGAGGGTGCAAGCTGGCACATGTCCACTGTAGGTACATGCAGTGTGGCAGACACAGAGCGAGGGCCTGCGCCGAAGGCTCTGTCCCAATTCTGGGACTAACAAGGGACCTTGGAGAAATCCGTTTTAATTCCCCCAATTATAAGGCAGATTAAATGCAATCTGTCCCATTTACCACTCAAGTAAGTTATCATGAACATGAAGTAAAGTAATATGCAGGAAGGTAATTTAGGCTGAATCTCCTTTTTCATGGTGTCCCGAAATATATGAAGTCAGTTTCATCTGTCCAGGAAAAAAGTGAAATTGCAAAATGCCCAATTGTGGTATAATGGTCATAGCTGAGAAACTCAGTTTTTATAACTGTAATTATAGTTACACACACACCACTACACGTAATTAAAAAAAAAAAACCAGTATATGTATATTAACAAAACATATAAAAGATGTATTTTTAAAGTACAATTGCTCTTCTGGGAGAGACCAATCTCATCTATGGTGAACAGAGCAGCACAGTAGCTGTCTAGGGCTGGAAGCCGACAGGAAAAAGGCACAAGAGAACCTTTGGCAATGACTCCAATTCTGTATCTTGATTGTGACGGTGGTAGTATTGTGCATTTTATTTTACTGTAAAGGTCCCTGTCTACCTGGTAGTATTGCCAGCCTTCATCTGGGGAGTGGGTCGTCTACACTGTGGATTCTCTGCAGCGCTCCTGTACTTCTTTCCACCCTGCCCTCCACTTAGAACACAAGTGGCCTGAAGCAGTTTACAGGTGGGACACGTGAACCTGGATATATGTGTCCCTGGAACGCAGCTGGAGTCAGAAACATACTCCAGGGCGGCCAGTTGGCTCAGTTGGTTAGAGCGCAGTGCTCATAGCACTAACATTGCCGGTTCGATTCCCACGTGGGCCAATGAGCTGCACCCTCCACAACTAGATTGAAAACGACTTGACTTAGAGCTGATGGGTCCTGGAAAAACACACCGTTCCCCAATAAAAATTCTTCACAAATCCAAAAACAAAAACCTACTCCATTGACTCCTTTGCTTCCCCACAAGCTCTGAGCTGCTCTGACACGACTGACCAGCCCTCTGGCAGCTCCTCCTGACACCAGCGACCCCTCACACCCTTCATCTCTAATTCAGGGACTGCTCTCGGGGCTCCTCTTCCTGGTGGGGCCCTAAGGGCCTCCACTCTTCCCTCTCCCCTCCTTCACCTTTAAGGTAAAGAGCCTCTGTCGGCATCATCGGCAGGGCAGTGGAGAAGTGACAAAACATCCTAAACATTCGCCATCCTGAGACAGTTAATAGAGGAAGGAAGGGAAGGTTCATTAACCCTTCATTTGGAACTCATGTATGGAGTTGAATTACTGAATTATTTGATTGCCTTCCTTCAACCAACAAAGAGCTATTAAGTACCACATGCCAGAGTTCTGGGAGGAGGCACAGAGCAATGAATAAAAGACAAAATGCCCTGCCCTCCAAAACTAGGGATTTCCTGGGCCAGGGGAGGGGAGGAAACCTGCTACAAAGAGCCTTGAGGGAGTTTTCTGGGGCACAGAAGTGTTTCACGGTGACCATGGTGGTGGCTACGTTACGTATACATTTTTAAAAGTCATCAAACTTGCACTTAAAATTGGTGAATTTTATTGTATGGCTATTATACTTGAATAAAAACTGAATTTAAAACAATCCATGCCCCCGTAGAACTTACATTTTAATGGCCTTCATATAAAGTTTTGAACATTAAGCCCTAAGCCTTCAATAATCCAACTTTGGTTTTAATATGAAAAGTCCACAGAAACTTTAAAAATTGTAATACTTAATTTCAGTATGTATAATAAAGTAATGAATTAAGCTAACCAAGTTTTTCTGATTCCACTTTATTTACTACAAGAAATCTAACTGTTATCTGAATAAATGTAATCTATACATACCTGGAAAGTAAGGAGAGTTAGCTGCTTTGCTTAGATCTCAGATTTTAATCATACGGATACTGTGTTGATGCCAAAATGAACAGGACAAAAAAAGAGTCACGATTTCAAAACTTTGCTCTCTGGGTTTCAGGCATGAGCATAGGTTCTGAGTCAAACTCTGTTATGGTTTCATTTAGAAGAGCCTTTGAATGTTCTGGAAACACTACTCACCTGAGATTTCCACTTTCTCCAATAACCACCAGCTCCTCTGAAAGTTGGAAGCCCACTTTCAGCACTAATGCCAGCCCCTGAAAGGACGACTATGTGCTTTGCTTTTGCAAAAACCTCCCGAAAACTGGCCATATCTAAAGGGAGAGAATAAAATCTTTATCAGCATTTGGATATTTATATCCCACGTTAATTGTCCATACAGGTTCCCCTGCTGTCGGAAAGCAGAGCCTTCCTAAGAAACCTTGCATCAAGTGAAGAAGCCACTAGCTTAGGACACACTGTGCTAACAGATGTACAGAACAAATGGAGACAGAGCCCAGATGCCCACAGACAGTTCAAAGCTCTGGGACTTGACGCTGAGGTGCCAAGTGTCATGCCCTGAGAACAAGCTTGGCGGGGCCACTCTCCCTGCTTGGGGCGTGCGCTGTCTCTATAACTCACTGCAAAACAATCACTGAACGATATTTTGTTTTTCACCTTTTTTTGTAAAAGCAAACAATCCTCTTTGGATTTCCTCCGTTTAGTGAAAGCAGGTTCAAATGTGGGTTTTTTTTTTAATGACGAAGTGGTACAGAGCAAACTTCAAAAGGCCCGGGGGATACCTGTATTTTGAAACTTGACCTTGCGTGAAATTAAACTTTAAGATACCCAAATAAACATCGTATCATGAAGACACGATCCATATGCCTCATGTGTGAACATACAGCATCTTAAGAAAGAAACCGGGCCTTCAGGTCCACAGCACTGGCTCTGAATCTCAGCCTCGTCTCCATCCATCCGTGTGGTCTTTTGCGAATCACTGACCCTCTGCTCTCCTGGGTTCCCTCGGCTGTTGGATGTGCACAATTGTGTCTTTCCTAGAGCCGGGCTGTTACAACGATTAAAAGAGCCTAATGGATGGGAATGCATCTTCCTTCATAAAAGTAAAAACAACCTTTTGCATTTGTGTGTGTGTGTGTGTGCGTGGACTGACCTCAGGCCCTTTGCACCCCAAAGCCTTCCTTCCTCCCCAAGTTCACTTGCCTTTGGGGATCTTGCTAATTCTAGCTTCTCTCAGCATCACTACCAACCTCAACTATGAACAAGTGCTCTGCCCCAAATCTGGACACATGACTTTCTCCTTATGGCTCAAATTAGAGTTGGACTTTTCAACAAGATGGCACCAGACACCTGGGGTTACAAAAGGGACCTGAACATAGAGAATAACACGCAGCAAGTAATCGTGGTTACTGTGCATGGTTTGCCCACCAGCTCGCAGGCTTTGTTCTGCACGTCCAGGCACTCTCCCCCTGATCTCAGACCAACAGAGGCAGCAACCACCATTGAGTGAGGGCTCACTGCACCCCACGCTCTGTGCTAAGTGCTGTACGTGGATCACAAGGTAGAGTTTGCCCCTAAACAAATATCCTCATCCCAGGATAGGAATGAGGAGTCCGATTCAGAACTGCCACTGTTTCTCCTGGGAGGCAGAGATTAGGTCAGGGCACAGCATATGGCTGAGAGCTACACCTTTCTCTCCCAGGCACTGTGGTGCTGCAAGCCCTCATACGAGGGATAAGTGAGGCTCTGCAAGCCCTCATACGAGGGATAAGTGAGGTTCTGCAAGCCCTCATACGAGGGATAAGTGAGGCTCTGCAAGCCCTCATACGAGGGATAAGTGAGGTTCTGCAAGCCCTCATACGAGGGATAAGTGAGGCTCTGCAAGCCCTCATACGAGGGATAAGTGAGGTTCTGCAAGCCCTCATACGAGGGATAAGTGAGGCTCTGCAAGCCCTCATCTGTGGGATAAGTGAGGTTCTGCAAGACCTCATATGTGGGATAAGTGAGGTTCTGCAAGACCTCATATGTGGGATAAGTGAGGTTCTGCAAGCCCTCATACGAGGGATAAGTGAGGTTCTGCAAGCCCTCATCTGTGGGATAAGTGAGGTTCTGCAAGACCTCATATGTGGGATAAGTGAGGTTCTGCAAGACCTCATACGTGGGATAAGTGAGGTTCTGCAAGCCCTCATACGAGGGATAAGTGAGGCTCTGCAAGCCCTCATACGAGGGATAAGTGAGGTTCTGCAAGCCCTCATACGAGGGATAAGTGAGGTTCTGCAAGCCCTCATACGAGGGATAAGTGAGGTTCTGCAAGCCCTCATACGAGGGATAAGTGAGGTTCTGCAAGCCCTCATACGAGGGATAAGTGAGGTTCTGCAAGCCCTCATACGAGGGATAAGTGAGGTTCTGCAAGCCCTCATACGAGGGATAAGTGAGGCTCTGCAAGCCCTCATACGAGGGATAAGTGAGGTTCTGCAAGCCCTCATACGTGGGATAAGTGAGGTTCTGCAAGCCCTCATACGAGGGATAAGTGAGGTTCTGCAAGCCCTCATACGAGGGATAAGTGAGGTTCTGCAAGCCCTCATACGAGGGATAAGTGAGGTTCTGCAAGCCCTCATACGAGGGATAAGTGAGGTTCTGCAAGCCCTCATACGTGGGATAAGTGAGGTTCTGCAAGCCCTCATACGAGGGATAAGTGAGGTTCTGCAAGCCCTCATACGAGGGATAAGTGAGGTTCTGCAAGCCCTCATACGAGGGATAAGTGAGGTTCTGCAAGCCCTCATACGAGGGATAAGTGAGGTTCTGCAAGCCCTCATACGAGGGATAAGTGAGGTTCTGCAAGCCCTCATATGTGGGATAAGTGAGGTTCTGCAAGCCCTCATACATAGGATAAGTGAGGCTCTGCAAGCCCTCATATGTGGGATAAGTGAGGTTCTGCAAGCCCTCATACATAGGATAAGTGAGGCTCTGCAAGCCCTCATATGTGGGATAAGTGAGGTTCTGCAAGCCCTCATACGAGGGATAAGTGAGGTTCTGCAAGCCCTCATATGTGGGATAAGTGAGGCTCTGCAAGCCCTCATATGTGGGATAAGTGAGGTTCTGCAAGCCCTCATACATAGGATAAGTGAGGCTCTGCAAGCCCTCATATGTGGGATAAGCATGCAGGCCAGGCCTAAGCTGTACAGAGCTGAGCATAAGGGAGAAGAGAGACTCCCTGTTTGCCCTCCACCTGGAGAAGCAAGTCCCAGACCAGCACTGCCTGTGGCCGGCCCGGGCCACTGGTGTGGACACCTTCTAGGAGTGGTCAACCTGTGCTAAAGATGAAGATTTCTGCAAAAGTGGAAGTGAGTCCCTCAGCTGATGGAGCAGGCTTTCTGGTCTTCCCCTTGGAGGCAACAGCAACCAAGGTTAACCCCTGGACTGAGTGAGCACACCCTAAGAGATAGAACCAGTGATAGGCAGGATGGAGGAAAGAAAGAAAGATAGGGGGTGGGGGCTCAGAGACAATGAACTTGAATATTAAAGCGAACATGACTTCAGTTTGTACCCCAAACTGGTACTTACTGAATGGCTCCCTCTAGGCAGGGATGGCACTTCCTCACCCTCCTACGCAAAGAGCCTCCTCTAACGCCCGCCTAGGGTAGAGAATCTCAAGAAGGCTCCATCTCTCCTCGCTTTCCCTTTCTCTGTGACTAGTGGTAAGAATGAACAGTCAAGGTAGACTCTCAGAAACAAAGAAGCTCCAGCTCCCTCTCTGACCACATTCCCTGTGCTCTCTGGGATCACTTTTCTGGCAGCATAAGGCTCAAAGGAATGAAGATGGTTCACGCACACTGTTCCCTTTGGGTGTAACCAGCCCAACTACCCGCCAGCCATGGGAACACTCTGCCTAAACTCACACCCTTTTCAGAGATAGACTGGTGTGAAAACTAAGGCCCACAAAAGCTGTCCAACCCGGAAGATTTCCAAAACAAGAAACTCAGTCTAGGTCATTACAGAATTTGTAGTCTGATCTAATCCCCTGAAAGAACAAGATGCTAATTACGAAAATGTACAAATACTTTCCTAGGAACTATTTACACGACTCCTGGGTACAAACCCTACAAACATCCATAGGACTTGAAAGTTCACCCATGAAACTTGTCCCTGCTCTAAAGGTCTTTTCTATCCCAAATGTAAACTCTGTCATCCTACTGACAAGTAGATTCCTAGATCAGGGTGATTTCTGTGAAGGGACCACTTTAAGCAACTTCTAGAAACAAATAGAAAAGTCAACTCAGGTTTGGTTCTCGGAGAATAGGATGTAAGATATAATAATGTAAAAGTGGTGCAAAATCTCTTATTGAAAAAATTTTAAAAAAGACATTTCTTAACAGCTAAAGGAAAACACAACAGGATGTTTTATGGTTTCAAGCCCAGGCAGGCAACTTTTGGTCAAGTACACGCTTCTCGGTGCCGCCACAGCCTCTAACAGCCTGTCCTGAAGAGCTGTGAATATTAAGGGATTGGGGCAGCTGAGCAGAACTGGGTTCAATATCATTCCTGAGATTGGGCCAAATGGAAGGAGATGTTATTATGTCTCAGCAGACTCAGTATCATACAAAGTTATCCAAAAGTTGAAAAAGAGGCAGAAAGAGGTCAGCTTGGCCTTTCAATGCCATATAGAAGCACTGTTTAATAGGCCCACCTAAGCACCGCTTATTATATAAATCTGTCAGACTCTATACTCATTATAGACGAAAAGCCCAGATATGTTAACTTATGGGTTTGCCTCGGGTAGAGATACAAATCATTTCTGTCCAGTAGAAAATTTAACCCCATATTAGCCTGTAGGACAATCACCAGTTTTCTTCTCCTGGAGAGAGATGAGGGGTTTAGAACACAAATCATGAATGAAAGGTTTAAATGCAAATATTCTGGGAGAAGCAACAAAATGTCTTAAATGGATTGTGCTAATAAGAGATCATCTCTGACCTGTCCTGGAAGCGGCTTTCCTAAGGAGAAAAGGACAGAGTGACTTTCTCCAAAATCTTGCCCCATTCCCAGACATCCCCCTTAAAGTGCAGGAACTTTCAGGTACTTCAAATTCCACTGGAGTTGAGGACATGGCAGACCTACTTGAACTTGGGCGAGCCATGGTTAGGCAAATCTTGGTTCCTTTGGCAGCAGGAGACTTCAGTCCACAATACAGCTGGGAAATTAATCTGCTGGGGACAATCTGGAATGGTCCCATCAGGTTTTCTTTGTAGTATTAATTCTTAAGATAGGCTCTAAAAAAATCACAAAAACAAATAGAAACAATCAGAAAATAATTGTATTTCTATACATATGTACATGTATATGTATGTATGTCTATATGTCTATACAAGGATGGACAATTAAGTTCGCGAACTTGTTGCAACTATTTTGCTAACCTTTTTTTGATATCAGAGGGATTATTCATTATGAATTTATACCAAATGGACAAACAGTTAACCACATTTACTATTTGGAAATGCTGGAAAGGCTGCATGAAAAAATTAGACGACCTGAACTTTTCGCCAACAATTCATGGCTCTTGCATCATGACAATGTACCAGCTCACATGGCACTGTCTGTGAGGGAGTTTTTAGCCAGTGAACAAATAACTGTATTGGAACACCCTCCCTGCTCACCTGATCTGGCCCCCAATGACTTCTTTCTTTACCCAAAGATAAAGGAAATATTGAAAGGAAAACATTTTGATGACATTCAGGACACCAAGGGTAATATGAGGACGGCTCTGATGGCCATTCCAGAAAAAGAGTTCCAAAATTGCTTTGATGGGTGGACTAGGCACTGGCGTCGGTGCATAGCTTCCCAAGAGGAGTACTTTGAAGGTGACCATAGTGATATTCAGCAATGAGGTATGTAGCACTTTTTCTAGGATGAGTTCATGAGCTTAATTGTAGACCTCGTATATATGAATGCCCTTAACAAAAATTTTCAGTAACAGATCTTGATGGTATTCAGCCTCTAAACCACTGTTTTCAATTTGTGTTTTCGGTCACACCTAGGTGACCTAGAGCAGTGCTTCTCAAAGTATGGTCCCCAGACCAGCAGCAACACCATCCCAGATCTTGTTAGAAATGCAGAGTCATGGGCTCCACCGCAGGCCCACAGAATCAGAAACTGTGGGCCCCATCTGTCTCCAGGTGATTCTGATAAAGGTTAAAAATAAACATCTAGAAGATGAGGCTAGAGTTTCAGAACCATTGCCTTAAAGGTTTGGGAAAAGATTAGATGTGAGAATTCATTTGAAAAACAGGTTCTGCTGCTTTGAAAACGGTATGAAAACCACTGGCCTCTCAACTTTTGCTTAAGATACAGTTTCTATGAGAATGTAAATTCTGAGAACTGAACTAGGCAGGAAAGATATATGTTATGGTAACAAATAGGATAAAGATGACATCATGTCGAAGAAACTGTGTCTTAAAGCACATTTAGTAAATCTTTATCTATCCATGAGGAATTTTATAAAAGAAAAACAGAGACAGAGGAAGACAATATTTGGATCAATGATATCAAAAGGGTAATTGGCAGAGCTGACTTCTATCTAGTGGATCAAACTGTTGGAAGAACTCAAGACTAAAAGTCTGTAGAACAGGAAAAATAGAAAAATTCCGCATTTCCCAGAACTTTGCAGTCCCTCTGGAGGACAACTGATCAAAATTACAAATGCGTTTTCCCTTTGACCTAGCAATCCCAAGTCTGAAAATTTTTACAACAGTGAGACTTGCACACATCCAAAATGACACATCTTTAGACCACTGTCATTTACAGCAAGAGACTAGAAACAACCTAAATGTCCATCTGCTGGGGATGAATTCAATAAACAATGGCACATTCACAATATGCAACATGGCTGCTATAAAAAAGAAATGTATGTATATTACTTACATGACATTCTGGAATAGACAAAAGTATGGGGACAAAAAACATATGAGTGGTTGCCCAAGCAGGAAGAAATGAATACACAAAGGGGCATTAGGGGATTTGAGGGGTGATGAAAATGTCCTCCTACATCTTGATTATGTTGGTGGTTACATGATTGTGTCTGTCAAAACCCAGAGGACTCTACATTAAAAAGGGTTAATTTTACTGTATGTAAACTATAAAACAGTTTACAAATCAAAAATAATAGGTATAGGGTTTCAGTTTTGCAAGATAAAGAATTCTGGAGATTGCTTACACAACACTGTGAACGTACTTAACACTCCTGAACTATATCCTTAAAAATGGTTCAGATGTAAATTTTATGTGTATCTCACTACAATTAAAAAAACAAACAACCGAACCAAGTCTAATTAAATGTGATTTACTGGTTGATTTCTTTTTTTTTTTTTTTTTATTTCGTTTTTATAAGCAGACAGCTCGCTGGCTTCAGAAGTGAGTGTTGGTATCAGCAGAACAGAGGCTATTCAGAGAGGTTAAAAATAAACATCTGGAAGATGAGGCTCAAAAACCTGTTAGTGCCAAATCAGATTATTTAATTCCATAAATTATTCCGATGTTCAGATTCCACATGTTAAAAAACAACAAAAACCAGCATGAAGACATTCTCCCTAATCTGACAGAGATCTCCAGATTATAGTGTTGAGGGGACAGTCAGGTGCAAATAGTGTTGTGTGCAAAAAGGGAAGGGATATGAGTATATACCACAGTACTGATTTGTACTTTAAAAAAAAATAGAAGAATTTCCAAGAAATTAGTAAAAAAAAGTTGGGGGTGGAGTGGGAAATAGGATATATGGAGACAGGAGTGGAAGCAAGGGTTTTCAATACATGTGTTTGTATGTTGTTTGCCGGTCAGTGCCCCCAGCGAAGACCAGGAAAACACCTGTAGAGGAGCACATTGCAAGGAGAAAGAAGCAAACCATGAAGAACTGTAGGGTGCCCCAGTCACAGTGTTGGAAAGGATTATAGGATTTGGGCTTGTGTTAGAGAAGGTTGGCAGGGTTCCAGGGAGTGAGGCTTTATTCTGGATTGGATGCTGTCAGGAAACAGGATACCTTGATTGGATATGTTAGTGAATCTTATCTAAAACGTGGAAGAAATGAAGTGAGGCCAGAGCTTTGATTAGTCAGGAAACAGCAAGCCCTGGTATTAAGCCAGGATAGAAGGATGTCCTGTCATTTTTGTGATTTGGATATGTTCTTGCTTTTGTGTGGGTTCAAACCTGTGTCAGAGTTGTCTTATTTTTGTCCTGATTCACCACGGCCACAGGGTAGCTCTGTCTGACGTTAATATTCTATGAAATTACTTAGGTTCAACAGAACACCAAGGCCTACTGGATAGTGCGAGGCCAAAAACTGGAAGCAAATCAAGTGTCACCAACTTATAAATGGGTAAACACACTGTGGTCCTTCCATACAATACAGTTCGGCAATTTAAAAAAACACAACAAAACAAATTGCTAATACGTATAACAACATGGATGAATTTCTAAAGTACTATGCAAAAGTAACGTGCAGTAGAAAAACCTGGCAGACACTACCTTAACCAAGTGATCGAATTTAACACCCGCAGTAATGAGACATACCGACTTCATCTACCTCCTGATAGGATGCAGTGAGAAGGGCAAAATATCCCTTGTGTGGTATTTTTCCCGCAAAATGTATTAGCTCAATTTAAGAAAATATCAGACAGACCCCAATTGAGGGGGCATTCTATAGCAAAAATGGCCAGTACTCTTCAAAAAAGTTATTCAGGTTTTGAAAGATAAAGACTGGGGACTTGTACCAGGTTAGAGACTAAGAAGACAGGACAACTGAATACAATGTGAGATCCTGGATTGGATTCAAGACATGAAAAGGATCGTTAATGGGAGAACTGGAATAATTGGAATGAAGTCTGCTCATTAGTTAATAGTACTGTTATCAGTGCAAATGTTCTGGTTTAGATCATTGTACTTTAATTACGCGTTAACCTTAGGGGAAACTGGGTAAACAGTATATGGGAACTCAGTGTACTATTTTTGCAACATTCTCTAAACCTAAAATTATTTCAAAATAAAGTTGCTTTCTTCAAAAACACAAAACAAAACCATTATGCTAAGTGAAAGAAGCCAGACCCAAAAGGCTACATACTGTTTGAGACCATGTATATGATATTTTGAAAGGGCGAAACTATAGGTACAGAAATTACCTCCATGATTTCCAGGGACTAGGGAAAGAGGGCAAGGATGGCCAGAGAACTTTTTAAAAGCAATGAAAAATTCTGTCTTTATTTTGTGGTGGTTTTTCAAACCTCGTAGAACTTCATAATAAAAAAGGGTGAATTTTATACTATATAAATTGTATTTCAATAAACCTCATTTAAGAAGCATGTCAACAAATTTTCATTGTAACCTGTCTCCACTATAATTAAAAAAAAAAAAAACAAATAAAACTGGACATGTGAAGAAGTTTGGAATACTGACAAAGAGAAAAATGGTGTAGTATTGGTTTCCAGAACACCTCAGGGGACAAGAACCTCTGGCTGCCTGAAGTCCTTTGTGCAGAGACCACAGGTCAGAGCCAAAGGGAGTGCCAAAAAGGCCGATGGCAACTGGCTGCCAGGGGGAGAAGGTGGGCAGACTCAGACGCCACAGCAGCCCAGGACGGCCACTCTGGCGAACAGCTTGCAGATGGAACAATGGGGATGCCCTACCATCACGAAAATCACCCCAGTGCTCTATTTAAAAGAAGCCTGGAGGAAAATGGGTTGGTATGATTTTCAACCAGCATGTGTATGATAAGCTTTTGACAATTTTAATTTGTTTGGAAAATTAATTATTTGGAATATCTCAGTAAGGGATAAGTGAGGGACAACTATAGTTTGTTTTGTTATTTTAAATTATGGGAATATTTAAACATTGAAATAGTATGTGAAATAGAATAGTATATGAACACTTACGTTCCCATTGCTTCGTGTCAAAAATTATCAAAAGGGAGTTTTCTCAGACCAATTTGTGGCTTTAAGATATTGTCACAGACAATATTCTCAAACCTGCGCACCTTGAAAACTGAAGATTAAAATACCCAATATTGCCTAACTTTACTAAAAGCTCCTTACATGCTGCATGAAGTTACTTATGCTATCATTTTGAGCTTAATATATATCTTTAGTTATTTCTCTCAAAGATGAAGATGTTTGATTCCACTGTTGCTTTCTATTATTTTAATTTGGAGACATCAATTTGATCCAGAAAATTCTTTTCTTCTTCTGCTGATATTAAATGTTAGCGAACATTCCCATTTGTTGTCAAAGAATTCTGGATGATGCCTGAATACAATGTCACATTGTTTTTCAGACATGAAGGTAGGATTTTAAGTTCTTAAGAATTTAAAAGAACTTAAGAATTTAAAATCCAGAGGTGTGGACCACAAAGAGGTTCTAGGAAAGTAACCTCACAGGGTGATCTGATCATAAATTCCTAACGGGATGGGTAATCATGCCCCAGGCATATAAATTTTTGTTAAAAGGTATGTTTTTTTTTTTTGCTGGAAGCAAGCCCTGTCCATTGTTTTTATACGTCTAGGTAAACACACCTTTGAAAGAAGCCATAATTACCAAGAGAGCAACATAATTGTGTTCATGTAATCCTCCTTATATTCCCTCTTTAATTTCAATACATAAAAGAAACCAAAACTCATTCTCTGGAATATTTGAGATCTTGCTTCCCACCAATGTCGGCCTTCTGGCTCCAATAAATTCTTATAAAAATTCCCTACAGGTTTGGACATTCTTACATCGACAGAGGCATTAACATAAATCACCTGACTGTACTGCTGTACTCACAGCTCTTCTGCCTGAGGTTCTAAAGGATGTGTCTTCTGCTGGGTAGCTGTAAATAAAGGCAAATCATCCTGTTCTGAACATGAGGGTTGAATTTGTTGCTAATTATAAAGAGTTGCCAAAAATTTGAGACTATTAAGGAATTTTTAATTGTAGGATTGACAGATTAGGACTTGTTATTATCTGGGTAATATTTTTCATCTAAGTTTTTCTGTTCAAATGGTTTCATTATTGAGTAATAATAATTACTTTCACCATAACACTGAACTCAAAATAATAAAATAGAAAAAAGTTTTACTTGCTCACCTTTGAACATTTCCAAAAAACAACTAGTTTCTAGGTTCTTTGCCTAGGCAATGCAATCAGCAAGCTTTTTTGGAAGATAGGTTTAGTTCTCATTTTATGTGAATTATAAAGTCTAGTGACATACATATATATTTTATACATATGTATATATACACTCATGGATTGTATCCAATTAAACTGCTCTTTCTAAACATGTATTTTTTTCCCAAATCTTTCATCATACTAATTTATTGGTGGAATCTAAGTTTTTCATGTCTGTTTTAAGTAATGAATCAGTGAGAAAATTTTACAAAACTCCTTCTGCTGTTTTATTAGTCAACATTCACATTTTTTTAAATGAATGTGAGAATTATTTTGCTAAAATTTCCATTAATTTACAAGATGTTCTGCAAGTCACTAGTAAATGTGAAAACAGTAGAGATTGAAAACAAATTTTCACATTTTTGTCAGTGCCACCAGAAATGTATTCCCAAGCTCGCAAATGCTCAGAACATAAGACTATTTTAAGGATGCTACCACAAGTATTTATTGGAAGCATTGTCTGTGCCGACATTTATAGGAACTGGGGTGGGGTAGGGTGGGGGTGGGGGTGGTTGGTTCTACCCTCCACAGGCTTTCAATACTGTTCCAGTGTTAAAAGCAAGTTTTTGAAGAGGGTTGAAAAACAAAAAGGCCCGCATGGTGCTGATGAAAAGAGAACTCAGGTTATCAGGCCCAGAAGCCCCCAGGAGTGAAAGCTGCCCTGGGTGAAGCCACCCATTCATTATTCTGCCTTGAACTCATCTTCAGAGCGGGAAGACAAGCCTTAGGGGAGGAAATAAACTCATTCATCAGTCTTTGGGAGCTTTCTGGGTGCAGAACAAATTCCCTAACAGACAATTACTCTGTCTGAATGGCAATCCCCTGTTTAACCAGGCTTTCTTGTGAAACCTGAATTGGGGGGAAAAAATACCTGTGAAAAAACGGGCAACGTACCAATTCTGAAAAATACAACAAACGAAAGGTTATATCAGGAATTCGAGAAAAAAGCTTCAAAAATCATTCATTTAAGAAAATACATGATAAATATATTATAAAGGAACTACAAAAACTTACACGAGGTGTTCAAATAATTTTTGAACACCTACCAGCTAAATAAATGCAATGCACCAGTCCCCAGCTATCAACACCCATTTCCCTCGCTGTTCTACCATCTGCTCTTGTCAAGGTCACCAGCAACCTTCACCTTGCTAAACCCTGATCATGTCCAGCTTTGACCCATTTTATCACCTCTCGGGGAAACTCTTGCGTCTCCTGGTTTTCATCTGAGCTCTCTGATCCCCCATTCTCCCAATGCTAGGCTGCAATCCCCCTTCACTAATTCAACAGCCTACTCCCACCTCATACAGCTAAGCCTGAGCTCCGGAACTTTCCCCATACTTTCAATCCACAAAGCCTTAGGCCACCACTCCCCGTGGCCCTGGCTTCTCCCTTTCTCTCACATCTCACACCCTCCAGCCAGGGTGGTCAGGAGTCCTAAAGGCTGCACCTTTAAACTACATCCCGAATCAGACCCCTCCTCCCACGCCACAGCCACCACTCTGGCCCAGGTCCCCATCATCGGCCACTCGAGATGCTGCAATGGCCAGTGACGACTCAAAGGGGGTGCTCTACTCTGAGCCCTCCCGGGACTTCCCCTTCACAGCGGCCGACCAGGCCCACCTGCTCCCGCTGCGTTACTTTCCGACCGCGTTTCCTCCCCCCCCCCCACCCCCCCAGTCTCTCTGGCCGCAGCTGCCCCGCGTTGGGCCCAAAGACACTGAGCCTCGGGGCTCCGCACGTGCGGCCGCCGGCCCGGGGAGCTTCTGGGGTCCTTGCGCAGAGGCAGGGCCAGCTCCCCTCCTCCTTCTCCCCTCCCCCTTCGCCCCGCCAAAGTCCCCAGAACCGAACACCCGCAAGCGGCTGGGCCGCGCAAGCGCGCCGCGCAGGGGCCCGCCCACCGCCAGGCCGGGGCCGGCCCTGGGCTGTGCGTGCAGCCTCGCGGGGGTGCGTGCGTGCTCCGCCCGGACCCCGGGCGGGAGTCGGGGCAGGCCGCGGGGACCCCGCGCCTGGCGGAGACGCACCTGCAGGAGGCGGGAACGGCGGCGGCGGCCCCGGCGCGGGGGCGGCACGAGGAGGGGGCGGGGCGGGGCGGGGCGGGGCTGCCCGCCTGATCGGGCTGCAGCGGCCCCTGCCGGGGACCCAGACCCGGCCGGGCACCAGAGCGGTGTGGGCCGTTCCCTGGTCTTGTTCATCATTGGCGTTTGTTGCTTTGCTTTGCTTTCTTCGCGGGGACCGCGGAGCGGGGAGGGGGTGGCGTCTTACCTGGTCTTTGTGAGCTTCCCAGGTATGTTGTGTATTACTACGTACTTTCCGCCTTGAGTCTACAGCTGGATCACACAGCTTCAGGACAGAGCATTTCAAATGTTGGGGCTTTCTCTGAAACATCAATTTTCCAATAATGATTAACTGGGTTCCCAGGCTAGCCCACCAAACCCGAGTGCTAGTTCTGATATCCTTACCCGTGTGTCCAAAGGAAAACGGTTCAGGGCCTCTAGGACTCAGTGACCCACGTGTCTCCATGTGTCTGATCCCTTAAAGTCAGTCATCGTTCTTTTTCGTGTTTACCACAGCACTACTTTTTCTAGAATGTAATTGTTTATGAGCGTGCCAATGGATTCTAAAGGGAAGTGGTCTGAGAACTTTGGTGCAAAAAATGTTAACATTAACATTTGTTTCCCCGACTCAAACCTCAACCACTTCCCACAGTGTGGCTGGTAATTCAGCCCACGTTGGAGCTCTTCCTGTTCCTGTAGGCTGTATCAGCCTGTCAGGGGCTTATGGAGTCCAAGAAAATTGAAAGAGGGCCTCACATCTGGCTGCTGTTTTTCCCCTGACATGTATCTGGTACTTTGTGTCAGATACTTCTAAGAACTTAACATGTATGAACCAATTTAAATCTTCCCCGCCACTTGATAAAATGGATTCTGTTATCCCTACTTTACAGGTGGGGAAACAGGTCCAGGGAGGTCCCGCAGTTGCTGCAGGCAGAAAAGCTGTTGAATAGTAGAGCTGGGGTTTGAACGGCATATACTGCTTCTCATGACATTAGCCATGAAGTGTTAATCCTTTTCTTCATTCAGACATTGGGAGGCAGGGAGTGGGGGAGACTATAACCTTCTGTGACCTGAAGGTCCAATATGTCGCCCTCTGCCACCAACCACAGGTTGGGCCACCTCTGAGGCATTGCATTCTGTCAAGGTCCAGGAGTCCACCACCCACAGCTACCCACCACACCACTCTTCAAACCCACCCCTTCTTCCAAGCTTGGAACAACTGAATCTTCTTCACAAGTCAGGCTACTTCCTCTTCTTGAAGTATCAGCCACCGTCCTTTCCATCTTTCAAGCAACTCCAGATTAATTTTTTGATGTCTTTGTCCTTCCATAACAAAGGCTGTTCCCTCTTCCTGGATTGTCCTTTTCTCATTCCTTCCATAGGAACTCTTCTCATCCTTCCAGTCTCAGCTCAACTGTCACTTCCTCAAGGAAGCCTTCTCTGACCCCAGCTCCCCCCTCCAACCCCCCGATAAATGAGGTTCTTTTGTCCCTGATACAGGCTCTTACAGCACCATCGCAGTTATTTCCATCAAGATTTCAAATGTATTTATATTTATTGAATTAAATTTTCTTTCCTCCACCAGGCTATAAGCTCACTGAAGGTGACCTTTTGTTTCTATTCTCACCATGCTATTTCCATCCCTTACAGCGCCTGATAGTACATGTTCAATTTATTAATTAATATGTATTAAATGAATGAATGAACAACCTCACAGGAAAAGCAACCCAGGACTCAGAGGCTTAGCTATCTTTACTAGAATGAAGAAGAAGCGAATTACTTTTTCTTTCTTGTTGCTTATGAGCCCCTAGCAGCACAAAGCAACAAATAAACAAGCAAAAAACCATTTGCTTGATAACTCATGCTATTTACGGAGGTTTTTCTGAAATAACCAGGTAGGTGATAAGAGTTTAGCAGCGCATACCCTGGAAGGCAGACTGCCTCCTTCCTTAAATGAAATTCAGACACACCACCCTTTACCTCTGGAAAGAATCTCCCCTCACCCTGACCTTTATATCATCTCAGGATCACTAACTTTACTGATTATCATGCTGCCCCTCGGGTGAACTGTCCTCTCTAAACTTCTGGTACAAATGTAAACATGGACATAAACACCTACACGTGCTGTCTTTCATTGAATGATTTATTTTCACACACTAAAATAGGAGAAGGCTGAAACTTCCTAAGGTTTTTACTTAAAACTGTTATTGTTATCTTTTGGAATCCTCCCTATTGTAGTGGGGCTTTGATTATCTTCATTTTACAGTTGAGGAAACTGAAGCATGGAAAGATTATCTAATCTGTCCACAGTAAGGAGCTAGTAAGGGCAGAGTCAAGATTTGGACCCAGACATTTTGGGCTCTGAAACCCAGCCTGTCGATCACCAGGCCCCTCTATACATGAATGGCCTGGCATTTCTCTTTAAAAGGTGGAGTGTCTCACCTATTTTGTTCTCAACCTTCTGAACTAAAGCCAAAAGTTTGAGACAACCAGAAGCATTGCATATGATATCTTGATACGCATTTCTTGTGAAATTATTCCTGAGTGTTTTATAATTGAAATTAAATTATTAAAGTTAACCAAAGAACCTGCGCATTTCAAAAAAAAAGTCCTCTACATGAAGAATCCAACAAAACTAAGACAATAGGTCAAAAGCTAAGGAACATGGGAATAAAAAGGAAGTGTCTAAAATCCCTTCAGATGGGGCAGATTGGGCCACCTCTAGCTTAGTCTTATCCATCTGTCCATCAATGCATCCATCCATTCATTCATATATCAGTTATGCACCACGCACTAGCTATACCTTCAATTAGAGCTATGGGTAAAAACTAACAATTTCAACAAGAATGGTTGTGCACAAATGAAGTAATAAAGTTCTGCCATCAAATATATTGTTTTATCTTTTTTCCTTAACCTTCATCCAAAACTTTAAACACTAAAATTGAGCCATTGCTGTTATTTTTTGACTCCAATAAACAGGTCTATTGGGTACCTAGTATAAAAATTAACATTCTCCCTGGGAGTACAAAGTATTTTTTAATAACCTTCCATGAGAGTCTTCGAGTTTAATATGTTCTAATGAGATGTCAAGGCAACTGCCCCTAATTGCCACACTGCACTAACCAGTAGGAACAAAAAACATCCTAAAGGAACAAACAGAAATGGTGCTTGTGGTTTCAATTTAATCCAACCAACATTTGTGTATTTTTATTATATATTTGGTATTGTCGACTGGCCAAAGTAACTCTCCAGGTAATTCACTAAACAGAGAGTTTATTCAGGAAAAGAAAAGAAAATCCCCACAGCAGTGGGGACGCACACCTCCGCTGGGGCTCCAACCAGCTGCACACATGCAAAACAAAAGAGCAAAACAAAAGAGAGCCCCCCACTTCCCAAGATGGCCTCTGTATAAATAGATCCCCCCTCCCCCCTGCAAGTTACCACAAAGTTTTAACAGGAAGTCAGGACTAGAGAGTTAACAAGGGGCCCAGCTCCACCCATATCCCTCCCAGCTCGATGGTTAGTAATCTTAAGATACCAGTTCACACTTAACAGTATATGTGCATTTTATGGACATATGGGATCATTTGCTCAACCCAGTTTGTGATAATCACTGGAGTTTGTACATAAGTGTTTGACAGGTAATTCTACAGGGCTTAAGAATCCAGTCTCCCTCACTTCTGTCTTAGCATCTTGAGCCTCAGATACTTGACCTTTAAGATGAGGTTAATAGTTCCTGTTGTTACTGGATTGGTGTGAGGAGTAAGTGAAATACGGTATGTAGGATATTTAACGTAGTGCATAGGAAATAGTAACACCCAATAAGCAGTAGCCATTGATTTACTACTTTCCAAAACTAGTTTATGGAATCATCATAGATTTCATTTTGAAAGAATATCCAAGTTATTATTTCCAAGTATCGACCCTCTTATCCTGTACTGTTTCATCAACCTCCTTGAAAAAGAGACAGTATATTAGTCCTCTTAGAAAGGTATGACACACATATTAATTGGATTCTGAAATTTGCTTGATGACAAATACATGTGATTCTAGGACCAAAAACATCAGCAACACTTGGAAGCTTGTTTGAAATTCAGAATCTCAGGCTCCACCCTGGAAACTGTCAATCAGAATCTAGGGATTTCAAGAAGATCCCTAGGTGATTCCTACTAACTTTAAAGTTTGAGAGGTACTGCCATTGTTTACCTACCAGTAGGTGTGAAGTTATAAACAGCTGCTGCAATCTGGTAGGGTATATCACAGTAGCATCCTTGTTCTTGCCCAATGGAAAATTGACCTGTTTGTAGCTGAACCCAAAAACTAGAAATTATATTTCTTATCAAAAAGAGCAAATAAAACACCTATGCTTTATTTCATTGCTTACAAGGGATGCAGAATGCCAACCCACAGAGCAAAGAGTGTTAAAGTTAGGGGAAAAACTGAGTACTGAGCAAACTGAGACACTTCCCTGACTGTTAAATAATTAGAGGCTGATGTTTATAAATTCCTTAGAAATATAATTGATAAAATCTCCAATTGAAAACAGCTCTGAATTTTTTTTTTCAAATGTCTGAACATTTTCTATTTCTTCCAGCAATATGTAAGAGCTTCATTTGCTCTGTATCCTTTCCAGCACTTGGTACTGTCAATGTTTGTAAAGGCATTCTAATATGTGTATGGTAGTATCTCATTGCACTTTTAATTTACACTTCTGCAGTGAGTAACTACGTTGTGCATCTTTTCATGTGCTTATTCACTATCTAAATCTGTTTGGTGAAGTGTCCGTTTAAGTAGTTTGCCTATTTTTAAACTCTAGGTTGTTTGTTTTCTTCTCATTGAATTGTGAGAGTTCTTTATCAGATATGTGTTTTGCAAATATTTTCTGTCTGTGGTTTGTCTTTTCATTTTTTTTGAAGATTTTTATTAAAAATATAGCAAACATACAATATTATGAGTTTCAGGGGTACACCATAGTTATTCAACGTTTATATACCTAAAGAAGTGATCACCATGGTAAGTCCAGCAACCATCTGACACCATACCACGCTATCACGATGTTATTGACTATATTCCCCATGCTGTACATTACATCCCCATGACTTATTTGTTTTATACCTGATAATTTGGACCTCATATTCCTCTTCCCCTCCCCCCTTCTAAAATTTATCAATTACAGCTGACATTCAATATTAATTTCAGGTGTACAGCATAGTGGTTAGACATTTATATAATTTAAGAAGTGATCCCCTGACTAGTACCCACATGGCACTATACATAGTTATTACCATATCATTGACTATATTCCCTATGCTTTATTTTACATCCCATGACTATTTTGTAACTACCAATTTGTACTTTTTAATCCCTTCACCTTCTTCACCCTGCCCCCCAAGCCCCTCCCACTTACCACCCCAACAAATCTAGTATCCATCTATGGTTTCTATGTCCTTTTTTATGGTGCTCTGCTGTGGTCTGAAGCCAACCTCCAAGTATGTTGGTTCTAGGGCCTCTTGGGAGTGGCTCTGGTCTTTGCCCAGGTCACCCACGGCCTGTGACTTGCCAGGGGCTACCTGGTAGGAGCTACAAAGCACTCCACCATTGTTCACTGCCTGTGCTAAACCTGGAGGCGCATGGGGGAAGCCACGCTATGAACTGAGGACAGCTGCCACCAGTACTGGGCCTGGGGTAGCTCCGCAAAAAGCCAGGACACCCTGAGGATACCTGTCAGCTCCCTTAAGGTTTAGCCACTGATAAATCCTCGTGCAGTACGTGAGTTGGGTGAGGCCAGGTCTCAGTGAGTCACTAGAGTAGGAAGAGTTGTGGTCACCAGGTTAATGTAGAATCTGGTTTGGTGTCAGCGCTGAGCCTGGAGTGACTCAGCAAAAGTCTCAGAGCACACGAAGGCCAGTCAACACCTGCCTGGGGCCCATGGACTTGGATAGTTTTCCAAGAGTGCAATGCGGGAGAGGTGAGTGTGAAGAAAGTGCCTCCTGTGGTTCGCAAGTTCGTTGGGATGGGATCCTAGCTGAGTCAGGAGGGCGGAGCAGTGGAGCTCACCAGGCCAATCAGATTCAGATTTGGCCTGTGGGGGCAGGCTCAACATGGGAAACATGGCGCCCACCTGTTAGCTGCAGGAGAGGAGGACACCTCACCAGGAAGATGCTGACTGTCCTCCAGTCCTGCCCCTGCAGCCACACACCTCAGTCTGCCCCTTCTCCTGTATATCTCCAAGTTCCCCTGAGTCACCGAGTCACTGTCCTCCGTTGGAGCCCAAGGTGAGTGCCTGTGAGCGAGTGAGTGTTTGCATGGGCTGTTTAAAAGGACATTTGCATTTCTTGCAACCTTCCATCCCACCCAGTCAGAATCCCCAGTGTTTTTCACAGCCAGTTGTTGTGGGGGTGCCTCTTCCTGGCACTAGGCTGGTGAGCCTGTTGTGGGGGCCTAGGGTCCCTTGCTCATCCAGGGGGAAGCTGAGCAGCCAAGATATCCCTTCTGACTCTTGACCACCACTCAGAGATTTGGGGCCTGTTCCGCGTCTCCTACCAGTCTCGACGTAGTTTCTTTTTATTTGCATTTATAGGACTTCTCTTTGGCTAGGTATCAGATAGTTCTCCAGGTTGATCGTTCTATAATTTAGTTGTAATTTGAATGTGTTCATGGAAGGACGCAGGCACAGTGTTTATCTACTCCACCATCTTGGACCTCTGTCTTTTCATTTTCTTATGAATATCTTTCAAAGAGAAGAGGATTTTTAATTTTGATGAAGTCTAATTTACAACTTTTTCTCTTATGGCTTGCAATTTGATTTTTGTATCCCGAGTAATCTTTGCCTAAAGCAAAATCACAAAGGTTTTATTCTATGTTTTCTTCTAGAAGTGCATTTTCTAAACGGTAGCCACTAGTCAAATGTAGCTACTTAAATTAGAATCTAATTCAATAAAATAAAAAATTCAGCTCCTTAATGATATTACTCACATTTCAGGTTTTCACTAGCCATATGTGGCTACTGGCTACTGTATTAAACAGCAATATAAAAATTTAAAAAGCAGGGTAATAAAACATTTCCATCATTACAGAAAATTCTATTGGAAAATGTTGCTGCAGAAGTTTAATAGGTTTAGGATTTACATTTAGATCTATGATGATCCATTTGATCCAGCAATCTCCTGAGTATTTCAATAAAAATGAAAACGTGCACAAAAACACCTCAAAGCCAATGTTTATAGCAGCTTTATTCTTAATTGCCAAAACCTGGAAACAACCCAAATGTCCATCAATTATGAATTGATAAACAAATTGTGGTACAGCCTTATAATGAAATACTATTCAGCAATAACAAGGGACAAATGAATAACATATACAACAATATGGATGAATCTCAAAAGCATTATATTGAGTGTAAAAAATCAAACTCAAAAGGGTATATACTGTATGATTTTATTTATATCACATTCAGGAAAAAGCAAACTATAGGAATTAAAATTCTACAGTTTGCCAGTGATGTGGGTAGAGTAAGGGATTGATTGCAAAAAGCATGAGAAAATTTGGGGGAGAGTGTGGGGACAGAGCCAGGAGTGCAGTTTCCAGGCTCTCAGCCTCACATGGAAAGGTGCTGGCTCAGGTAGTAAATGGCCATCAACTGTGATTGGATGGCCATCAGCTGTAGCCAGTTGGCCATCAGCTGTAACCAGTGAACCATTGGCCACATATAACTGCCGTGGCTACGCTAGCAGAAAATGGGGGCTAGCAAGAAGACAGCGGCTGGCAAGCGCGGATTGCAGTTAGCAAGTGAGGTTGGTTGGCAGAGAGAAGTGAACGGCAGGTTACAGACCTTGTGGCTCCTGCTTCCTGTGTCTCCAACCCAGACACTAGCGAGGATATAGTGCCCCTATCTGTGGCTCCGTGGGTGTTCATTTTTGCCCTTATCATGTCCTGCATTCTTATGTGGGGAGCGGGACCACAGACGCCACATGAGTCCCTGCATGACAGAGAGAGAGAAATACTCTATGTCTTCATAGTAGAGGAGATTATATGACTGTGTACATTCAAAACTCATAAAAGTATACATGTAAAAAAGATGAATTTTACTGTATATAAATTATGTCTCAATAAACCTACTTAAAAAAGTAAGAGCCCTGAGTACTTTGTAACCAAAAATATGAGGGCACAGGTTTATAGTTATTTATTGCTGTGTAACAAATTATGACAAAATTTAGAAGCTTGAAACAACAAACATTTATTATCTCACTGTTTCTGTAGACCAAGCATTTAGGAGCAGTTTAGCTGTTAAGGGTCTCTCATGAAGTTGGGTCTGGCTAAGGGTCTCTCATGAAGTTGCAGCTAAGATATTACCTGGAACTGCTCTCCTCTGAAGGCTTGACTGGCGCTGATGGATCTTCATGCTAAGTTGACCTAGAGGAACTGTAAGATAATAAATGTTATTGTAAGCCACTAAGTTTTGGGTTAATTTGTTACACAGAAATAGACAAATAATAACATATCAATGGCAGAAGGAAAACGGGAAGGGCCCAAAACAATAGAAATAACTTAGTCCCTGTAGGGATTTGGTAGCAGAGGCAGCCTCTCACCTCTGAGCTCAGCTGTGAATTTCCAAGACAAGGGACAAAATGCTCAACAAGACAAAGTTAAAGAAGTGTTCCCCCTAATATTTTTGGAAACAGAGGAGACTTAGACACGGTATGAGAAGAAAGTAATGGGTACTCTTGAGACTTTCCACATGCTTTATGCTCAGGCTTTACCCAGGTTCAGGGTTCTTTAAACTTGCTCATCCACCTCATGCTGGATGTAGATGGTAGAAGGTAGCACCAAGAAAGTCATATCTGATGAACGGGCAGGAGAATGGCAGCTCAAAATGAAAATGCAATAACTACAGAGCGTCTGAGAGTGAATTCATCCTATGGGAAGAAAAAGTCAGGAATGCTGAGCAGGACCCAGCAATAAGCCTAAGGTTTGGAGGAGAGCACAGTTCCAGTTAGAACACAGTGATCATTACGCGAGCCTGCCCCAGGCCCGTCCTCTTGACAACACATGAGCTCTAAAGAGGAAAGAGCCTGTGTAAAATTAAAGCACTCACCTCATTAAACTCTGTGATGCCTGGGGCTAAGGATCTCTCCTGGGGGGCCTCTAAAAATGTAAGCAAAGAAGAGCAGTATTCACAAGTCATTACCTGTTACACAGGAGATGTGACATCTGAACAATGGCCCACGTGGACTGTTGAGTGGTGGGTGGGGTTGAGTCATCTTGCTGAAATGAGCAGTGGTATGCGGGACTTGGATATGTCCACAAATATATGAAGGAAGAAAAACACCAACACTTGGAAAAAACAACAACAATCCTGAAATAACTGTAGTTACATTGGTGTGGCCTATTGGACTAACAAAATAAGTGTCTAAGTAGTGAAGTGCCCTTATTTGTACCCTCAGCTGCTGAGGTCTGGGGACATTCCAGTTATAGAAGAATAGCAGTCTGGTTCTTAATTGCAAACAACAGAAACTAATTCTGGCTGGTTTAATTTAAAAAATGAATTTATTTAAAAAGATATTGGATAAATTGCCATAATTTGTTAATGGATAACAAGATAAAAAGATGTAAACTGTGACATCAGAAACATAAAACATGGGGAAAGGTTGAATAAAAATGTAGAGTTTTAGAATGCTTTTGAACAAGTTGTTATTAACTTAAATTACACTGTTATAAAGTTGTCTTATATAAACTTCATGGTAACCACAAAGCAAAAACCTACAGTGGATACACAAAAGATAATAAGAAAGGAATTTAAATATACAACTACAGAAAATCACCAGATCACAAAGGAAGAGATCAAGAGAAGAGGAAATGAACAAAGGGACCAGAAAACACTTAATAAAGTCCATACCAATCAATAATTATTTTAAATGTAAATTAATTAAATTCTCCAATCAAAAGACAGAATAGATATAAAACAAGACCCAACTATTTGCTGCATATATGCAACTCACTTCAGTTTTAAGTACACACACAGATTGAAAGTGAAGGGATGAAATGATATTCCATAAAAAATGGAAACCAAAAGAAAGCTGGAGTAGCTGTATTTATATCAGACAAAATAGACTTTAAATCAAAGACTGTAATAAGAGAGAAAGATGGGCATTATATAATGGTAAAGGGATCAATCCAATAAGATAGAACATTTGTAAAGATTAATGCACCCAAAATAAGAGTACCTAAATACTTAAGGAAAATATTAATAGACCTAAAAGGAGAAATAGCACTACAACAATATTAGGGGACTTTAATAACCCACTTTCATCAATGGATAGATCATCCAGATAGAAAATCAATAGGAAGCATTAGACTTACATAACACATTAGACAAAATGGACTTGACAGACATATGCAGACATCCCATTCAAAAGAAACAGAATACATATTCATCTGAAGTGAACATGGCAGATTCTCCATGATAGATCTTACGACAGGCCCAAAAAGATTCTTAATAGATTTAAAAAGGTTGAAATCATATCAAACATTTCTTTCTGACCACAATGCTATGAAATTAGAAATCAGTTACAAGGAGAAAACTGGAAAATTCACAAACGTAGTGATTAAACAACATACTGCTAACAATCAGTGAGTTGAAGAAGAAATCAAAAGAGAAATCAAAAACTACCTTGAGACAAATGAAGATGGAAACACAATACACAAACACTTATGGAATGCAGCAAAAGCATTCTAAGTGATGAATGCCTACATTATGAAACAAGAAAGATCTCAAACAATCTAACTTTTACAACAAAAGGAACTAGAAGTACAACAAACTAAGCCCAAACATAGTAGAAGAAAGGAAATACCAAATATCAGAGTGGAAATAAATTAAATAGAAAAGATCAATGAGGGTGGGCCCGGTGGCTCAGGCGGTTGGAGCTCTGTGCTCCTAAT
This sequence comes from Rhinolophus ferrumequinum, assembly GCF_004115265.2. Classification (NCBI taxonomy): domain Eukaryota; kingdom Metazoa; phylum Chordata; class Mammalia; order Chiroptera; family Rhinolophidae; genus Rhinolophus; species Rhinolophus ferrumequinum. Next base: position 80,788,199 of record NC_046292.1, read on the forward strand.
GCCAAAGGCTGCCAGTTCAATTCCCACATGGGCCAGTGGGCTCTCAACCACAAGGTTGCCGGTTCAACTCCTCAAGTCCTGCAAGGGATGGTGGGCTCCGCCCCTGCAACTAAAATTGAATGTGGCACCTTGAGCTGAGCTGCCACTGAGCTCCCAGATGGCTCAGTTGGTTGGAGCGTGGGCTCTCAACCACAAGGTAGCCAGTTTGATTCCTTGACACCGGCAAGGGATGGTGGGCTGCGCCCCCTGCAACTAACAATGGCAACTGGACCTGGAGCTGAGCTGTGCCCTCCACAACTAAGACTGAAAGAACAATAACTTGAAGCTGAATGGCGCCCTCCACAACTAAGAAAAAGTCCTAGAAGTACACACTGTTCCCCAATAAATTCCTGTTCCCCTTCCCCAATAAAATCTTAAAAAAGAAATAGACAGAGAAGATCAATGAAACTAAAAGCTTATTTTCTTGAAAAGATAAACAAATATATCTTTGGTAGGACTCACCAAAAAATGAAGAGAGAATTCAAACAAGTAAAATCAGAAATGAAAGAGATGTTACAACTGATACCACAGAAATGCAAAAAATCATAAGAGACTACTATAGACAATTATACACCAACGAACTGAACAACCTAGAAGAAATGGATACATTTCTAGAAACATACAATTTACCAACCTACTGAATCATGAAGAAATAGAAAATCTGAACAGACCATACATTTAAAGAAGAATTAATACCAATCCTTCTCAAACTCTTCCAAAAAATTGAAGAGGAAGGAATACTTTCAAATGCATTTTATGAGGCCAGCATTATTCTGATGAAAAAACAAGACTGGGACACTACAAGAAAAGAAAATTATAGGCCAATATCTCAGATGAACATAGATACAAAAATCCTAAAAACAAAAAACCCCTAATTGAACAACACATTAAAAGGATCATACACCATGACCAAATGGGATTTATTCCAGGGATGCAAGGATGGTTCAACATCCACAAATCAATCAACTTTCAATGTGATGTACCACATTTAAAAAAATGAAGGATAAAAATCATATGATTGGGGTGGCTGGTTAGCTCAGTTGGTTAGAGTGTAGTCCTAATAACACCAAGGTTGCTGGTTCGATCCCCACATTGGCCTATGAGTGCTGTGCCCTCCTTAAAAAAAAATAAAAAAAAATCATATGATCTTTTCAATAAATGCAGAAAAAGGATTTGAAAAATTCAACATCCATTCATGATAAAAACTCTCAGTAAAGTGGGTATAGAGGGAATTTACCTCAACATAATGAAGCCCACAGCTAACATCATACTTACCAGTGAAAACTGAAAGATTTCTCTCTAAGTTCAGGATCAAGGAAGGATGCCCCTCTCACCACTTTTATTCAACATAGTATTAAAATTCTTAGCCAGAACAATTAAGCAAGAAAGAGAAATAAAAGGCATCCAAATCAGAGTGGAAAAAGTAAAATTGTCTCTATTTGAAGATGACATACTATTATATATAGAAAACCCTAAAGACTCCATCAAAAAACTATCAGAACTAATAACCAAATTCAGTGAAGTTGCAGGATGCAAAATTAATATACAAAATTCAGTTGTGTTTGTATACACTAATAACAAACTATGAGAAACAGAAATTAAGAAAATAATTCCATTTACAATTGCATCAAAAAGGATAAAATACTGAGGAATAATTTTAACCAGAAGATGAAAGACCTGTACACTGCTGAAAGAAATTGAGAAAAACACAAATAAATGGAAAGATATTCCATGCTCATAGATTTGAAGAATCAATACTGTTAAAATGCCCATACTACCCAAAGCCATCTACAGAAACAATGCAATCCCTATCAAAATTCCAATGGCATTTTTCTGAGAAATAGATCAAATAATCCTAAAATTTGTATGGAACCACAAAAGACCCTGAATAGCCAAAACAATCTTGAGAAAGAAGAATAAAGCTGAAGGCATCACACTTCCTGATTTCACACTCTCTTACAAAGCTACAGTAATGAAAACAGTATGGCATTGGCATAAAAACAGACACATACATCAATGGAACAGAATACAAAGCCGAGAAATAAACTCATGCATATGTCCTCAATTATATATGACAAAGGAGTCGAGACTATATAACGGGAAGAGGATAATCTCTTTAGTAAATGGTGTTGGGAAAACTGGAAAGCTATATGCAAAAGAATGAAACTGGACCTCTATCTTACAGCTGTTAGTACATGCAGACCCAGGGAAAGGTCCTGGGATTGAAAATCTACATCCATAAGCAGAGGGCAGGGAAAGACTGAAGAAAGAGCCTGGTCACCCCAGTCTGGTAATTAATATTTATTATGGGAAACTTATATACGAAGCATGTCTTGGGCAACTGCAAGATGAAATGGATCCCCACCCCACTTGGCAGATGCCAAAGAATTATATAGGGAGGGGGGCAGGTGTGCCATACTTGTAGGTTCTACTACATGACTGCTACCAGGTAGAGGAAAGGACTTTACATGCTTGACCAGGTCAAGACAACAGCTTGTTCCAGGAACCAGCACGTAGTGGGAGGCAGGAGAGGGGTACTGGTTTATGTCAGAACAAACATTGATTACGATCAGTCTCCAAGGGAGATTTGTGGGAAGCAATCTTCCCCTTCTGGGCTGGGTCCAGTTTGTGAGTCAAATAGAGGTCACATCTTAGAAAAGTCTCTCTTCCATAACATCACACACAAAAATCAACATAAAATGAATGAAGGACTTGAATGTAAGATCTGAAACCATAGAACTCCTAGATGAGAACCTAGGGGGTAAGCTCCTTGACATTGGTATTGGCAATCATTTTTTGGTTTGACACCAAAAATGAAGGCAACAAAAGCAAAAATAAACAGGTGGGGCTACATCAAACTAAAAAGCTCCAGTACAGCAAAGGAAATTATCAACAAATGGAAAGGCAACCTATGGAATGAGAGAAAATACTTGCAAATCATATATGTGATTAGGAATCAATCTCTAAATTATATAAAGAATTTGTACAACTCAATAGCAAAAATACAATGATTTAAAAATGGGCAGAGGAAGAGAATGCATTTATCCAAAGAAGATTACAAATTGCCAACAGGAACATGAAAAGGTATTCCACATCACTAATCATCAGGGAAATGCAAATCAAAACCACAATGAAATACAACCTCACACCTGTTATAATGACTTATGAAAAAGACAAGAAATAACAAGTGTTGGTGAGGATGTAGACAAAAGGGAACCCTTGTGCATTGTTGGTGGAAATGTAAATGGTGCAGCCATTATGGAGAACAGTATGGAGTTTCCTCAAAAAATTAAAAATAGAATTACCATATTACTCAGCAATACTGTGAGCCATATTTCTCACTGTCAGTCAAAAGAAAGGAGAAAAAACTAAAATAAACTGTGTAGTGTTGGTTTGGAATTGGAGGTATTGGTGTAAACTTACAGTTTTCATTAGCTAGCTAGCTAACTAGCTAGATAGATAGAAATGTAGATATAACATGAATATGTGTATATGCATATGCTTATATATATATATATATTCCCTAGTTCTGTTCACTGAAAGCTTGGAAGCAGTAATACTCCAGTATTAATTTACATGCCTGGCACATGGAAAGAACAAGATGATGCTGAACCATCTTATGCTGCCCGAAAGCAACATGCTCCAAGAATGATGAGGACATCAGAAGGACACAGGATCCAGTGTGAAGGGGCTCCCAACTGGTCAAATATGGAATGATTTGAGCATGAAAATAAACAATGATAATAAAGGATTATAACTTATGAAATAAAATAGAAAATCATAAGAATATAGATACACGAAAAAATATATGTAAACTTTGGTGCAGAACAGGATATCTAGATATTTTCCAAGGACCACTCCACAAAATACATATTATTATTATTATGCGTGGTGTATATCACCTAAATTTAAGGATCAAAACAAACATCATCAGTAATGGGACAAACAGAAATTATAGGATATAATCAATTCCGAAAATGATAACTTAAATTTCATAATGAGGAAACATCAGACAAACCCAACTGTAGAATATTCTACAAAATACTTGGGCTGTTAATCTTTGAAAGTGTCAAGGTCATGACAGCCACTGAAAGATAAGGAACTGTTCCACGCAGGAGACTAAAGAAACATGACAGCTAAATGCTCTGCGTGATTGTGACCTGGATGCTTTTGCTATAACATTCACTACTGGGTCAACTGAAGAAACTTGCATGAGTCTGAGGATTAGATGGTAGTGATGTATTAATTTCCTGATTTTAATTGTTGTACTGTGGTTATGTGGGAGAATGTTCTTGTTTGTAGAAAAAACATACTAAAGTATTTGGGGATAATGGGACATCAGATCAGCAATTGCTCTCAAATAGTTCAGAAAGAAAGTCAGTTGTATGGTAATCCCAACTTTTCTGTAAGTTTGTTACTGTTTCAAAATAAAAAAATATTTTTTAAACATAAATATGTTGGATAGCAGTTCTAGTCATAATGCTACTCTCTCCCCTTAAAAAACAAAAACAAAAAACCCCAGAAACAATGCAAATGTACATCAAGAGGTGAATGGTACAAACTTTGGTACATCTACACAGCATAATACTACTCAACAAAAAGGAATAGACTATTGACACATGCAAGAAGTTGGATGACTCTCAAAGGCATTATGCAAAGACACAAAAGGCTATCTACGGTACTGTCATTTATATGACATTCAAGAAAAACTCTAGGGATGGAGAACAGGTCAGTGGTTGCCAGGGGGTAGAAGTGGGGAGGGTATAACAATAAAGAGCAGGAGGGAGTTTTAGGGTAAAGAAAACTGTTCTGTGTCCTGATTGTATTGTAGTTAAATGACTCTATACCTGTGTCAAAATTCCTCAAACTGTACACTACAACGAAACAAAAACGTGACTAGATTGTGGTGATGGTTATACAGCTCTGTACATTTACTAAAACTCATTGAGTTGTTCAACTACAATGTATGAATTTTATGGTGAGTAAGTTATACCTGGAGGAGTGGAGGGTGGGGGGTTGGATAGGGGATGGGTAAAGAGGGTTTGTGAGACTATTCCTTCTATTTTTGTATATGTTGGGAAATGTTCTTATTAAAAAGTTAACAACAACAAAAGGGTACCGGTATCCCACAGAATCATTGGGACCAGGTCAGGGGCCTCCAGTCAAGAGCAATGCTCAAAATTCCACTGTGGAACTGCTGTAGAAAGAACCCCTCTGTGGACCCCACCACTGGGAATCACATCTGAGTTTGGTCTGTGGACTCTGCTCATTCATCTGGATGCTGCCACAGCATCTCTCTCTCTGCTGCCTAAAAGTTGAGCTTCCACATTCTTTGCCACTGTTAGAGTTCCTTCTAGTCCCTTCCTTGCCCCACTAGTTCTGTCTTCAAAGTCTGGGGCACGCCTCTGTCCTAGGAAAGCAAGTATGTTGTGTTTTCACCTTCTAGAGTGGAAGACACACTCTGCTTCCCACCAAAACTCCCAAGGTGGGAGAATTCACAAACAATGGAAGGGGGTACAGAGGCTGAGAAGCCAGGGGGAAAAAAGGGGAGTGGGATAATATCCACTGTGATGGTAAACACCATCTCTTTAAAGTGTTGTCTTAAATCGGCCTCTTTTGGTTTAGAACTACCTCACATTACACTAGTACACCTACACATTTTCTAACAGTAAGATGGCTGACGGGATCTACTTGCCTGTTCCTCTCTTCTTCCACATACTGCACTACAGTTTTTAGACCCTACACGCTCCAAACCCGCAAGCGTTTTCTGTTCCAACTTGTTTAATAACACAAGCTTTGCACTCTGCATTTTTGGTCAAAAAAGGCCAAAGACAATGAGGAGACCCCAGACTTTTTGAGACATAAAGACAGCTTTGAATCACATCAAATTGTTACAAGACAGCCATAGGGAAATAAATAGAAAGCAAGTTCACAAGTGTCCACTTACTTTGATGTATTTGCCCTTTGGCTAAAACTTTGGGATGGTGGAAAGGGATATCCTCCTTTGCTTAAATTTCACAGAACACCAGAATGCCACCTAAGTGGTTCACCTCCGCTGTAGCATTTGGCTATTGTGCTTCCTTTGATGCTATTTGTATATTATTGCAGAAGGGATTTTTATAGTGTTTTATAGGTACTGAGTGCTTTCAAATCATTAATAAGTTATTCTTCCCTGAATCTTCAGGTCAATGTCAACATCTTCTATTTTAAGTGCAACCACCTGGACATAGAGGTTAAGTGAATGGCCCAAGGTCAGGGGTGAGGCACTGTCAAACCTGGGATTGTATTCTTCAATAGAAAAGGAAGATTCCAACACTCTATCATTCAGTGGAAGAAGGCTGCACCTGATCCAGGCCACTCAAAGGAAAGAGAAGGATTCATTAGGTGCTGAGCTTGTTTGTGTAAAGCCTGGCTCCGGTGAAGAAAGCATTTTTGCAGAAGGGATTTTTATAGTGTTTGTAGAGGAGTGTTGGGTAGGGAAGGGCCAATAATTTTCTGTGATAGGACTTGTAAATCAATCTAGTTCAGCATCTTAACTACACACATGGAAACTGTCACTTGATATATTTTCCCTGTGTTTTTATATATTCACACTCATATTCTAAAAATGACCTTCTGAAGGGTTAATGGAAGAAGTGATTGAGACCCAGGGTCACTAAAATTCGTATTAAAAAGAATTTTAGCTTAAGGTAGTAGTCATTTCTTAAATGCTATTGGTAGCTAATATTCTATTATTCTTTTCTTAATAGTAGGGTCTGTTTAAAATCTATTTGGCAGAAGACTATACCGTTTTGTAGGACTCTCAAGGAAGGAAAGGTTAAAGGCACTGAAAAGCAACCCAGGGCCATGCTAAGCAAAATCAATACTTGCTTCCTCAGGCTTTAGCATCATTTAGCATCAGAATAGTGTTTGTCTTCCCGTTTTCCTTCTGATACTCCTCAGAGAGGCTGAAGAAAACCTCCAGAAGGGAATTCAAACTCAGTTTCTTTTGCCTTTCAGAGTACCCTGTAATTAAGCAATAGTGATTTAATGAGAATCTAAGAAAATGGATCATTCTTCAGTATCAGTAGAAAAAGCTTTGGCCTAAATCCACTTCTTTGTTCCCTCTTACATTCTCTCATCTCAGCACCAATTAGTTTCCTAAGCTCTTCACTGTCAGTTGTTTATTTCTGAGGCAACAGAAAGCAACATTATAGAGAAGGCAAGTAGTATAAGGTTATTTGACCCAGAGCGGGTGGGAATAGAGCCTGTTGAGTGTGGAGAAACAAAATCCATGAGCTAAACTATTGAAAAGTCATTTTCCAAGTCAACCGTCATGTAACTCGGCGGCTAGTAAAAAGAAAACAAATTACTTTTGGGGGTTCTGCCCCATTGCAGTGTCCAGGTCATAGGAGGCAAGCAGGTATGGGTGTCAAAAAGAACACTGAACTGAAGTCTGGGCTGAGCACCACCCAGCTCACTGACATATTTCCTGATTGGTTAAATTGGAGGATTGAATAGATAGCTTTCAAAGATTTTTAAGATGCAGAATCTTTAAATGAAACCTTCACACAAATCTGACATGTAGGGTGTTCCAGATGTAAAGGTGAATGTAAACAGAGATGATTACAAAATAGAAGCCGCAGAATGTTAGCAGTATAAGATGAAGATTCTCTTTTTTGGAAACTACATTTAGTGTCTAATGAAGGTGACATGAGGCATTTAATTAAGCCATGTAACTCCTTTCCCTCTGGCAAATATTAAACTGGGGGCAGGGAAGGAGATGGGAAATGTGTTTCTCTTTAGGCCAAATAAGTAAAACAAAACAAAAGTTTCTTTTTGATTTTATTTTTTTAATCTTGTATGTACTTTTGGGAAGATATCCTAAAGATAATAACTAACATTTGTTGAAGGTTTAATATGTGCCAAACATTGTGCTAAGCATTTTACATATACTTTAGTAGAAACTTCCATTGCAAAAGGCAGAGACTTGTTTCAAACTGGCCTAAGGAACAGAGAATTTTTGTCACATCTAGTTGTGTAAGAAATCTCAAATTGTAAAGTGCAGAGACTTAAGCTCTTTTGTTTTCTTTTTGGTTTTATACTCATGCACGCTCTCTCTAGGTAATGGAGTTCCAGGTTTACACCAGTAGGAGGAGGATGTCTCTTTCCCAGTGAGTCTGCCAAGTTGGAGTTGAAATTCATTGACTTAGCGTGGGTCATTTGACCAACCTAAAAGTAATCACTGGGGCCAGGAGGCTGGAAGATGGTGATTGGCTAGACTTGGGTCACATGTCCTCTGATGGAGCAGAGAGGTAGGTCAGCTGCATCCGAGCCACATGTACTAAATAAGAATAGAAAAGGGTGGTCACTCAAGAGAAAATTAATGTACTATTAGAAGTCTAAGGGGAAATAGATGCCGGGCAGGTAAAAACAACAGATGGTACTGCAGAAATCCATTTTATGTATGAGGAAACAAAAGCTCAGAGTGTTTAAGTAACTTAATTAAGATCACAGAGCTGTTGGTTCAACTAGGTTTCAAACAGCTCTGAGTAGGGATTAAGAGCCTCAGCTTTGGAATCAGACAGATTTGAATTTAAATCATGGTCCCACTGCTTATTGGCTATGTGCACTTGGCTAAATGACTTAATTTCTCGGAGCCTTAGTTTCTTTATCTGTAAAATGGAAATAATAATACCTGTTTCATAGAATTGAATAAAATAACGTATGTAAAGCACATGTTAATGTGCTTGGTGCGTAGTAAGCTGATGGTAACAGTTATAGTAGTAGTTATAATATTATTATCTTTTCCCCTATTCGATTTTTAAACCTTTTTAAAAACTGGGATCTTCCCGTTCTTTCCGTAAGCAGCCCTAATCCCAGAGCAAAGGCACTGATTTCTTTTTGGCTTATGTTGGGAATGGTTTTCACCTGTGAGCAAGGTTATTTGCACAGCATTTGAGCCTTTCTGTCACTCATTCTCAATTCAATTTTAGTAACAACTAAGGTTGTCAAACATTGGATTTCAAATTCAAACCATGTACAGTTTTGAAGTAAAACAACAGATATCAGTCAAGGTCCTTCCCTTCACCAGGCTGCCGCTCCTTTATTATCATTCCAAAGTAATAATGACCTCTGCCAACAGATTACTCAGATGTAAAGCAACACAGAAATAAGGCTTATAGCACTATTATACTATTATTTTTATTAGTCCTATTTTTCCTGGGGATATTTTGTGTGTGTGTGTGGGGGGGATAAATGGTACTTTTTTAAAATTACTTTTTTATTTTTTTCAATGATATTTGACGTACAGTATCATATTTGTTTGAGGTATATAGCATAGGATTAGATATTTATATAACTTACAAAATGATCACTCCAATAAACCTAGTACCCATCTGACACCATACATAGTTATTACAATATCATCAACTATATTCCCTATGCTATATTTTACATTCCCATAAATATTTTGTAACTACCAATTTGTACTTCTTAATCCTTTCCTCTTTTTCTCCCATGCCCCCAAAACTCCTCCCGTCTGGCAAACATCAAAATGTTCTCTGTATCTATAAATTTGTTTCTGTTTTGTTTGTTTATTTTGTTTTTTAGATTCCACATAACGTGTTTCCCCAAAAATAAGACCTAGTTGGACATCAGCTCTAATGTGTCTTGTAGAGCAAAAATTAATATAAGACCCGGTATTATGTTATAAAGACCCAGTCTTATATTAAAATAAGACCGGGTCTTATATTAATTTTTGCTCCAAAAGGTGCATTAGAGCTGATGGTCTGGCTAGGTCTTATTTTCAGGGAAACACTGTATAAGTAAAATTATATTGTATTTGTCTTTCTCTGACTTATTTCACTCAGCATTATACCCTCTAGGTCCACTCACATTGGTGCAGATGGCAAGGTTTCATTCTTTTTTATGGCTGTGTAATATTCCATTGTATGTATGTACCATCTCCTCTTCATTCGTTCATCCATCCGTGGACACCCAGGCTGCCTCCATATCTTGGCCATTGTAAACAATGCTGCAATGAACATATGGATGCACACATCCCCTCAAAATAGTGTTTTGGATATCTTCAGATAAATACCCCAAAATGGGATGATTGGGTCCTTCTTTGTCTCTTGTTATAGCCTTTGTTTTAAAGTGTATTCTGGTATAAGTATTGCTATTCCAGATTTTTGTTGTTTCCATTTTCATGAGATATCTTTCTCCATTCCTTTACTTTCAGTCTGTGTGTGTCTTTTGATCTGAATTTCCTGAGACTATTTTAAGGACTGGGGGATGTGTGCTGTTCTCGGACAATATCCCAATCATTTTAAGAGTTCCCTAAAGTGCATACAGAACTGTCTGTTGACATTAATATATCATCATGTGTCCATGGTAAATATTTTCACTACTAATGACAACTTGTTATTGTGGAAATGAGTTAATCTTCCATGTAATGTCAGCTGTGAGCCACAATTAGTTATTATTGCCTGTGCCTGGCACTCCCGGACCTGAGAGCTGTCCCCAGCCAGCCCTGTGTCTTTCGGCCTTATACCTTCATTTCAGCCCCCATCTATTCCAGGGAGAAAGCGGCACTTATAGGCAATCTACACCACATTTCTGGCTGAGCCAAACGGGTGGTGAGGGTGCTTGTGATGTGCCCCACCCCTGAGAGTCCTGGGGCAGAGGCGCCCTGAGGACGCAGACCTCTCTGTCTCAGCCTGGAGACTATGCCTCAAGAGGACCGGGAGCTCCTGGAAAGGAGTTAGAGAGAAACACAGAGACTATGCAAGGGGTTAAAAAAAAAAAGTGTTAGCTCATTTAACTTGGAGGAAGGAAGCCTGAGAATGGTTCTAATTAGAGATTTTAAATATCAGTTTTAATCAAGAAATATTTATTGAGAGCCCACTTTCACTGTGCACTGGGCAAGTGTTACCCATGAGGAATGACTGCCCGAGGAAAAAAGCCTTGATGTTCTGTCTGCTGAGAATGGAACAAAGGCAAATGGATCTGCATGGCAGAAGAGTTTCAAATTAGCGGTAATGGAGAATTTTCGACCTCACATAATGAGAGTGGTTAAATATGGGGATGGCTTGCCAGGGGAACGGAGGAGCCAGAAGTGTGCCTGAGGCTGGCTTGTACGAATCAATTCTGGTTGGTTTGAGATCCACAGCTTCTAGCAATCAATTTTTTGAGTAAAGCTGGGGTGGAGATAGGGTTATGTTGTTTTTTTCTCTGTGTTATTTTGAACCTTAATTTTCATAAATGCTGCTGAGTAATCTCTTAGAAGTGTTAAAAACAGTTCTAAGAGAAAAAACAGAAAAGAGAAGTGAGTATCTGAACTCTATGAGAGACAGCACAATGGAAAACACTGAGAGGTTTAAATAAACATTTTCCAATGTTATGAAAAAGTAATCAAACATTAAAGGAAAATAGAAACCTGAAAACAATACTGAGACCATGAACAAATGACAAAATATTTACTATCGAATTATTCATTAAAATTGGTTCGAAAAACATGAAAGCGCCAACAGATAACTGGATTTTAAAAATTCATAAAAGGAGATTTATATCTGACCAAAAAAAAAATGAGTGGAAAAAAAATTGGCCTGAATACTTATAAAGCAAAATTAAATTCAAACCACTTACTATAAATTCCTTTTTTAAAAAAATCAACTAAAATTTTTTTCAATTTTAATTTCCATTGAAGATATAGAGAAAGAAGCCTACTGAGACATCAATGTGACTCTATATGTAAAACTCCTCAAAAACATTTTTAGCATTTCCACTTTCATTTCTGGAAATCGATCCTTAAAAAATATATAAATCTAAAAATAATTTTGCTCAAAGACGTTCATTGTGTCTAGCAAATATTACTTGTTCAATAAATGATAGTGCATATTTTAAAGGGAGCTATAATCTTGCATTTAAAGAGACATCACAAGATTTCAATCTAAAAACTGTTTTAGAGAAAACCCGGGAAAGAAATAACTCAAAGGCAGGGATTGTCTCTGTGAGTGTTCAAATATAGGTTCAAATATGGTTCAACTATTATTTTCTCTTCTACTTTTTACTTTTTTTGTGTATTTTCTGAGCTTTTTTCCTCAGACATCTCTATTATCTTTATAATGCATGAAAAGGTCAGGTTCTTTTTTATTACGTGCATATATAATTTAGATTAGTTCACAATACTTTCCAAAGATGAGAGAACTAGATTAAGTAACTCAAGTTCAGATAGAAATTACGAACATTATTTGGCAATACACGCAGTGACTTTACTGTACTCACAAATGGAAAATAGTCATTGAGGAGGGGGTTGCCATCCCCCCACGTCCAGCCCCCATCCCTCACTAACACGGTTTTGTCATCTAACCCACGCCAGATCACAGCTGAGCCTAACAGGGGCTTCTCCAGTGTTTATAAAGCAGTCTTCACTGCCCCTCTTCGTCTGCATCTTGCATTCTTTTCTCCAGCGAGCAAAGACAGATTTTCAAGAAAAAGCCAAGCTTTTATATAACCAAAAGCTTGATTCATCTTGCTTGACTTAATGAATGCTCGAATGGATTTTTATTATTAAATTCTCAAAAAAAAAAAAAAAACGAAAAACGAAAAAACCCTATCCTTGAGTCAGCAGTTAGTGGTTTTTAAAAAAAGTTTTTATATTCCTTATTTTATATATAAAGGGGAAAAATGGGAAAATAAAGGGGAAAAAAACCTGTCAGTAATTTTTTCCCCAGGACCTCAAGGTCTACAAATTGGGTGAATAAGGGTCCATATTCATTCTGTTTGCATATACACCAACATGTGTGAGACACGGGGTCTGCTGGGAGGGAAGGAAATTGCAGAAAAGGATCAATTACCCCTGAATTCTAATGTTCCGGTAGTCATTTCAAGGACAACTGTGAATAGGGCTTGGGGTAAATATCCTCAAATAAACTCCCATGAATTTATACACATCTCATAACCAGGAAATCTTCCCCACCCCTTTGCTTCCTTCATCTGCTGTTCTTTTAAAAGGCCTTGGATTGACATCCACGTCATACCATCCCCACCTTCTGCTGCCTGCTCCCCTCCCACCCCTGCGCCTGCAGAGAAAGCCTCTCTTCACGAGAAGTGCAGCTGTGTGCAACCCACAGCCCTCTCCTCGCAGTAGGGAAGGTGGAACTCCCCATCTGAATGTGATGGGCGGGGCTCCCTCCAACCGCACCCCCAGCTCTTCAGGGCTGCTTTGTGAGGCTGGCTCTGAATATGGGCCTTACCAAGAACAGACTCAAAGGGCATCTGCAGGCTGGCCCTCATGCCCCTGGACTTAATATAGCTGCTGTCTTATCTTGGCCAGCATTTTACTGGTCTGCTTATGAGCTAGCAGAAGAAAACTAAGAAGAATGTTTGAGTTTTTGCTGTGACCATGGAAAACAAACCATGCTGAGATTTAAAAAATAAACGAGTGTGCCCCACCCCGGGCACAAAATGTCAGGCAGGAGTTTGGAGGTTTATTCTTCAGAGAAGCTGAAAGGTAAAAGGCTTTGCCTTAGAGCAGGGTTTCTCACCTCAGCTCTGTTGACATTTTGGATCAAGTAATTCTTTGTGGTGGGAGACTGTCCTGGGCTTGTGGGATGTTTAACAAGTTCCCTGGCCTCCACCCACTCCTGGAGTCCTGACAACCAAAATGTCTCCAGACATTGCCAAATATCCCCTGGGGCTGGGGTTGTCAGATAAAATATAGGACGCCCAATGTGAATTTCAGTTAAATATGCAATATTTGGAACGCATTTATACTAACAAATTATTCATTGTTTATCTGAAATTCACATTTAACTGGCATCCTGCATATTTATTTGCTAAATTTGGCAACCTATCTGGGGAACAAAATCGTTCCCCATTGAAAACCACTGCCCTCAAGAGACAAGGAACAAGGAAGACAGTCTTGAGGTTTGGGGTTTGTTGTCAGGGGGTTGATTGCCTGATCACTCTGAAAGCCTGAGAATGGAATAATAGTCTGACCCCCGAACTCCTCTTTCTAGCACCTTCCCCCAACCATCCCTGCTCCAAGGCAGACCTCTATAAGATTCTTTCCTGGAGGAAGTGAACGGGGCCACAGAAAGCACCTCCCCATACCAATATTTGGGGTTCTGCAAAAGAAGGACAGGCTCTCTGGCTGATCATTCTAGTATGACCATCCTGCCCCACAATAAGCCTCACTCAGTGTATGTTTACTTCCCACCAGCTCTTTTTGATACCTCACTCTCATATAAGAAGGGACAACCTGTGATTGAAGAGGAAAACTCCCCAAATGACAGAAATTATAGCCCACCCTGCCATTCTCCATTTCTTTCTTTTAATAGAACCCCAAATATATTCAAGGTGGTCATGTGCCCAGTTCTAAATGATGACTCATCATTTGTCCAAGCCAGTTATGAGAATCCTGTTCTCTTTGGGGAGCCAAATGACCCAGTTTAGGGGAGTCTGTTAGGAGGCTTCTGGAAAAGCTTTGCTCTGCTGAAAAAGGCATCAGAAATGGCTAGCACTAACCATTCTCTCCTTTTCTCTTGCTGTCAATACAGACATGATAGTTGGAGTTGTGACAATACTTTTGTGGTCATATGGACAAAAGAACTATAGAGATACCAGCCCTAACCAATCCCAGGGTCTGCCTAACACCGTGTTTCTTGTTATATGACAAAAATAAACTGCTCTTTGTTTATTTGAGCTTTTTGTGACTTGTAGCTGAAAACATTCCTAACTGATACAGAGACCAAGTAAATAACCCAGGAAATAGAAAAACAAACAAAACCTCACACTTCACTCAAATCTATTTAATATCCATAGAGAAATTGAGTATTGATTAGTTATTCCTCCCAAAGAGAATATATTTTTATAGTTTCTTATTTATCTTCTTCATTGTTTCTTTATGCAAATATAGATGAATACAATAGATATTCTTATTCCAATGAAGGCAGCATATTTTATACATTCATATACACTGTTATAAACTGATGAACTTCCTTTCATCACTTAATGATATAGCCTTGTAGGTAGATCTCTTCACATCAGTAGGGGTCTTCCACATTCCTTTTTACAGCTGCGTAATATTCCATCAAATGCGTATGCCTTCATTTATTTAATACTGATTTAACTGCTAAATATGTGGGTTGTTTATAACCTCTAAATTTTACAAATTATGCTACAATCAATAAACTTGTACTTATGTTTTTTCATACTTATGTAAAAGATAGTGTAGGATATATCCTCAGAAGAGCGACTGCTGGATCAAAGGGAAAATATGTCTGTATTTTTGGTAGGTATTGCCAGATTCCCCTCAATAAGTAGTTGCATGATTTTGCACCAACAATATATGGGAGTGCCTGTTTCTCCTCAGCCTTGCCAACAAAGTGTAAAACCAAAATTTTAGGGGTGTGTGTGTGTGTGTGTGTGTGTGTGTGTGTGGCCAATCTGATAGGTAAAAATTGACATCCTGGTATGGTTTACATTTATATTTTTCTTAAGTGAAGTTGTTCATATTTTCATATGTGTAAGGGTCATTTATAGATCTTTCTTCCATGAACTCTCCATGTTTTTGTCTTGATTTCTAATATATATATATATATATATACATATATATATGTATATATATATATACATATATATGTGTATATATGTATGTATATATTAGCCCTTTGTAGCATAATTTACAAATATTTTCCCCACTACATCTTTTGATTTTTCTTTTGGTGTTTTTGCCATGTAAATGTTTTTGTTATTTATATAGTTAAATTTATCAATCTTTTCTGTGGAGACTTGTGAATTTCCAATCATAATTAGAAAAGCCTTTCTTCCTTAGTTAAAAAGAATTCACCCTTATTTTCTTTTATTAGGTATTTGTACACTATACAGTTTAATTCCTTACATTGAAATCTTTGATCCATTTTGAGTCTATCCTGATGTCTGGTGTGAAGTATGGATCCAACTCTAGCTTATTCCAAATGGCTATCCAGTTACTGCACTATCTTTTACTGAAGAGTTCATCTTTACTCCACTGATTGGAAAAGCTACCTTTGTCATATTCAATTTATCTATAAGATTGAATCTGTCTCTGGACTTTCTGTTCTGCTCCAAGGTTCTATTTATCTTTTCACACATAATACCACATTGTTTATATTACTAAGGCTTTGTATATGTTTTAATATCTAATAGGGCTTCTTCCCTTTCAGTGTACTTCGTCTTAGAATTTTTATGGTTTTTGTTGCTTGTTATTTTCCCATATAAACATAAAAATCAGCTTGAATACTTCAAAAGAAATTGTTTTGTTCTGCTTATTGAAATAGCATTAAAAAGAAATTAAATATGTTGGTTAAAATAAGAAATTTGGTGATGAGGTTGGAAAATAGTCAAGGACATCTTTGGGGACAAAAATAGAAAATTTGACAGCAAACAAAAAACATCTGAGGGCTCAATTCAGGAGGTCAAATAATCAACTATTAGGAGTCCCAAAAAATAAACATAGAGAAAATGGAAGGAAATTATTAAGAAAATATTTTTTTTAAAGATTTGACATGAGTCTCCTGACTGAAATGGCCCAGTATATTCCAACACAATATATAAACAAAATTTCTCTCCCCGTCTCTCTTTGTCTCTCCCCTTCCTGTCCCAGGCTTAATTTCTAAACACTAGAGATAAAGATTATTAAACCTTCCAGAGAAAAAAATAGGTCCCAAATAACTGAAGGAGAATTAGAATGGCATGAGGCTTCTTAATAGCTCTATAGGATTCTCTAAGAATCTCATAGGAAAACCCAGGCTTCTTAAGCAATGCTTCAAAATTCTGAGGGATCACTGTTTTCAGCATAAACTTCTATGCACAGGCAAACTCTTAGTTCATTAGTTTATATAGTGAATTATTAGTGAAGGGTGAGAATCATATAAAGGCATTTTAATGGTGTCAGACGGTACTAGATTTATCAGGGATGATCACCTCATAAGTCATATAAATGTCTAATCAGTGTGTTGTACATCTGAAACTAATATAATATTATATGTGAAATGTAATAGAAACATTTTTAAAAATATTAAAATATGAAAAGACATCTCAGGTATCTCAAGACTCAGTAAATTTATGTCTTGTGCACCTTTCTTAAGAGGCCACTGGAGGACATACTTCATCAAAATGAGAAAGTAAACCAAGGAATAGTGGTGGGTAGAGTGGTCCGTGGCTGCAGCCGGCCTCAGCAGGCGGAACGGTGCTTACCCCTGCGAGCACGCTAAGATTGCCGGGGGAAACTTGTTAAAAAGATGTTTATATCCTTCTACCTCTTCACCCCTCCTCATCCTCCAAATTTTGATTGATTTAATTTCTCTGGGGTGAAGCCCAGGTATTAGTTTTAATTTTAGTTTTTTAAAGTTTCCCGGGTGATTCCATTGTGCAACAAAGATGAATTGCAACAAAGATGAATCTTGCACTAAATTACAAGAAAAAAACTTTTAATCATTATGGTTGGAACAACCATTTGCTGCTTTCATTGTGTTTTCTAGCCGGATCTGCAGGTCAGAACTTTAAACTACAGGTAAGTTCTATGTGTGGTACAGAGCATTTGTGTATTAGCTTTTAGCTTTAAATGATTAAGACTCAAAGGCAAAAATTTTTTAGAGGTCTTCAGTATGCCAGAAGGGAAACAAAAAACAGGTAAGAATAAGATGTAAGGATTAGGCTGCTGCAAGTTTCTAAACTTTGCAAGAAAGTACAGATGTCTTTAATGCCAGTATGGGGGAGAAGGACGCTTTCCTTTACCCTCAAGGTTCTTCCAGCTGGTCTAATAATCAAACAGACATGAGACAAAGTAACAAGAGAAAATAACCAAATTTCATTGCATACATATGTATGGGAACCTCACATACATGAGAGTCAGAGACCCCACATGCATGAGAGGTTCAGAGACAGAAAGGGAAGTTGAGGTATAAGAGACATTCTGAGTTAAGGATGAGGTAAGGCACCTGGGGCTTCAGAGGGTAATTGCAGGGAGAGCACGTGTTCAGTAATCAGTAGTTTGCCCTGCCATAAAGAGAGGTAAAAAGTCATTTCTGGTGATAACTCTTATCGTGGGTCAGGCTCCTAATTTAAATTCTTCTGGATGGTTAAGGTGGGAGTAGAAGTTTCTCTTGAGCCCGTAGGGTCTCAGTTGCCTTTAGGCCAAAATAATCCACATACCACTGAGGCACATCTTGGGGTAGCTTGTACTGAACCCCTGCACTACTCTTTGAAGGAAAACAGTGGACATACAGGGGAACCCTCCACCCCTACCCTTACAATGGTAAACAGAATGCTGTCATTAATTTCCGGGTAGGAATGATCTCTGAAAGAACCATAAGTACACAAATCATAAATTCTGGATAACTGAGATTGACTACTTTTTCCCTGCTGAGGCTGACACCAAAACTTTCTCTGTCCTCTCTCACTCTACTCAGCTATTGCTGTCTTTGGAAACATCAAGTTATTGGTTTCTGGAACATAATTTTTGCCTGGATAACTGGTCTAAAAGCAAGAGTTTGGCTTGGCTTTTGGTTTGTTTTTGTTTTGCCAACGAATAGGTATGGGGCCAGGGCCATCTTCAGCTTTGCCTCCTGTGAACACTTGGAACTTTCTGAAAGTGATGTGATGGATGACATTTTGGATATCATTAATATTCAGACTTATAGAAAAGTTTTGTAAGAGTTTATTTAAGCCAAAATTTTCAGGGCATGCCCGGAAGCAAAAAAGATCTTAACAGATTGAGAAAAGGCGCTGGAGAATGGCAGTTTTGCAGTTCCTTTTATACATTAGAATCAAAAGAGAAAACATAAGGAAGGTACATGAAATCCATTGGTGGTAGATTAAGTAGGCAGGAGAAAGTGTAGTTGGAAAATCTCTAGGATTGGACACAAAGCAAAATGGAGGAACACATACTTCTTTTCCATTGGTGGGTACAGGATAGATAGTAATTAACATTTACAGCACATAGAGATGGTGTGCAGAGAACAAGAGAACAATGAGGGGCTCTGTGGTTTTGTGCCCTGGTGGTCTAGTGCTCTGGTGCCTGCGGTTGGGCCTTCGAGGGGTCTAGAAAAGAAAATTACTCACACACTTCAAAAGTTATGTTATCCTAGATGCGTATGAACAATGGACAGGGTTCATGTGAGATAAAGACTGACCTTTCCTAAGGAAGCTATAGACCTGGGACGACTACCCACCAGGGGTTGCCTAGTTAGGAATTTATGATCATATAACCCTGCGTGGTCACTTTTGGTCGCTGAGGTTATCAGAGCCCCCTGATCTTGTCAGGTTTATTACCTAGCCCTTTGTCATTCACATCATGAAGGAACACAATTATTCCAGGCTGGACCTCCTAGAAGAGCTCTTCCATCCATCCAGTCACCAAGAACCCCTCTGGTTGGAACTGGGTAGAAGAAATTGGGGAAGATTGTAATTTCTTTTTAAATTACCCTAAGGAATTTGGATATTAGACTTTAACTCACAAGGGCAAAAATATTTGATTAATTTCTTTGAACTTGAACTTACAAATTCTGGACTTCAACTTCTCTGGGATTTTAATTCTCTGGGATTTTAATCTTTGAGTTGTAAATCCATGGTAGACATCATGACAGGATGGGTGGGTTATTGGCATTTTGTTATCCTCATGATGTTGCAAAACCTCTGGCAGGCTGTACTGAACAACATGACTGACTTAATTTGGGATGGGAAATAGTGTAGGAGTAGGTTGTAGCTTTCTGGTACCTTGGAGTTCATTTGAGCTGGGGGGATGGATCTAAGGTTTACTGATGTTTGATGCTTATACAGTATGAGGGACTTTTTAAGACAAAAAGAAAATTATGAATACAAAATTAGATATGAAAGTAAATATTTAGAGTGAGAAAAGAAATCAAAACACAGTACAATTTTCTAAAGCTGACAGTTTACCACAAATATCACAAATCCAGAAAGTAACATTGATTTTTAAATAAATCGCTTGACACTCATCTGCATTTTTTGTTGTTGTTGTCTACTCTTTGATTACCTCTTCACAAAACAATGGTTTTTATAATATCATTTTATGTAAATAGAATAATAATAAGGTAATCCAGTCTTTCTTCTAGCATGGTTAATTGGAATTTTCCTCAATTGCACAACATTTTTCCTTAGCAATGAAACGTCACTTGGAGATGGAAAGCTTGTTCTTAAACTTTATCTGAAGAGGACAGTGCTTTCTGCATAACTCAGTTTCCCAAGGAGAAGGCACAAAAGAATTACTTGTGCCAAAGTCACCAATCTGATAAGTGACTGCTGCTCGCCTGAGGATGAATGAGTGGGTGTGGGAAGACAGTTTAGGGGGAAAAAAATCCCTCTCACAGAACTGGAAAAGTGGAGGATGAGCATTCTCTTCCCCAGCTTTTTGTTCACATAACCTATTGGGTTAAGCCATGATCAAAAAGAGTGGGGTTGGCCCCCTTTGGGGAGAAGACTACAGTTGATTAGGGAAGTCCTGCTCCCACCTTCCTTCAAAGTCAATCTCTGCTTCTCTTGGCAACATTAGCCGGCAGCATTCATTTTCTCCTCAGAAAAGTTCCCAAGTGGCTCAGCAGCCCAGAGATGGACTTACCTTGACACTAATAACACTTAAGCTCCAGTGCTTATCAGTTGTGCAGGCCTCTTCCGAGGCTGGCCATGTTCTGGGAGAAAGCGACTGGGTCTTTATTTGCCTTCTCAAAAACCAACAAAGATCTGGACTCCGTTTACTCAAGCCATTTTCCTGCCTGGGAGAGAAAGGGAATTTATTACAGAAATAATGCGAAGAGAAAGATACCACTCTACTTCTGACATGTAAACTAGGATTATGCAGCAAGATTTCTGTCTCACTAGGGTCTTAAGAGGAGGTTTAAAAAATTCATTTATCCACAACCCTCTCCCTCACCCTGAGACCCGACCAGGCATGTTTTTTCCTGCTAAATTCCTACTGCCTCCATAGCTCCTGAGGCTCACCTAGTTGGTACTCAATTGAAGTCCAATTGTGCATCAAAGGATACTATCAAGAGAGGGAAAAGACAACCCACACATTGGGAGAAAATATTTGCACATTATATATCTGATAAAAGATTAATACCTCAAATATATGAAGAATTCTTACAAAACAATAGCCAAAACAAAAACAACAACAAAAAACACTCACAAATAATTAAATGCAAAAATGGGCAAAGAACTTAAATACACATTTCTGCAAAGAAGATATACGTACAAATGGCCAATAAGCACATGATAGGATGCTTGACATTTCTAGCCATTAGGGAAACACAAATCAAAACTATAGTGAGACACCACTTCACACCTGTTTAGATGACTATTATCAAAAAACAAAATGATAAATGTTGGCATGGATGTGGAGAAATTGGAACCTTCATACAGTGTGAGTAACAATGTAAGATGGTACAGCCACTGTGGAAAACAATTTAGTGGAAAACAATTTAGCAGGTCCTTGAAATACTAAACACAGAATTACCATATGATCCAGCAATTCCACTCCTCGGTATATACCCAAAGGAATTGAAATCAGGGACTCAAACAGATATTTGTACACCAATGTTCACCGCAGCTTTATTCTCAAAAACCAAAAGATGGAAACAACCCAGTGTCCATTGGCAGATGAATGGATGAACAATACAATGGAATATTATTTGGCCATAAAAGAGAAATTCTGACATATGCTACAATGTTGATGAACCGTGAAGGCATTACGTTAAGTGAAAGAAGCCAGACACAAAGGACAAATACTGTATAAACCAACTTATAGAGGTACCTTGAATGGGCAAATTCATAGAGACAGAAAGTAGAATAGAGATTATCTATCAAAGGCTGGGAAGAGGAGGGCGTGAGGGGTTTTTGTTTAATGAGGACAGAGTTTCTCTTTGGGATGATGAAAAAGTTCTGGAGATGGACAGTGGTAATGGTTTCACAACAATGCGAATGTACTTAAATGCATAGAACTATACACTTAAAATGGTTAAAATGGTGAATTGTATGATTCTGCTTGCACATCTCTCAAACAGATGTGCTTCCCCCCTTTATCACCACTGGTCTAGGCCAACTCCCCATCACATTTACCTAGATTATTGCTTGCCATGCCTCCTCATCTGCCAGGTGTTCATTTTTACTCTTTCTAATCTGTTTTCCATAGTACTGTCACAGGGACCCTTCAAACCTATAAAGCCAGTTGGGTCAGCCCTCTGCCTACTAAGTAAGCGCCCTGGGGAATGTTAGAGAATTTCAAGCAAAGGATTGCCACGACTAGATTTACACTATTAGAAAAACGCTGTTTTCTGTAGGGAAGTCAGATGTGTAAGAAGAGAAGTGGTTCTCAGACTTCAGTGCCATCAGCTGGAGGGTTTATTAACACAGTGCTGGGCTCCACCCTCAGAATTTCTGATTTACTAGGTCAGGGGTGGTGTCTGGGAACAAGCTCTCAGGTCTGGTGGTTGCTATGGATCTGGGACCACAGTTTGGAAACAGCTGGCCTAGAGCAGGGAGAACAAGGCTCTTTGCAGCCTGGCCCGACTATCTTACTATCTTAATTCTCACCCTTTTTTCCCTCTAAGAGATTATTTGCCAGTCATATTGAAATTCTTTTGTTTTCTTACATGCTTCTGGTTCTTCAGACCTTCATACAGGTAGTTCTGATGACCATTTCTGCTTCAATGTTGTGACAGTATTTCATCAAATGCATTTTGATTTTGTAGATTTTAAAGTGTGAAAAAAAAAAAGGTCAGCATGAATGGTATCCCAATTTTAGAGATGTGAAGGTCTTAGAATGATTCAATATGCTGTATATGGGACATTTTCTCTGTCCACAGACTGCTCATCATAGCACTTGTACTATTGTGACTGTAGTCCTCTTAGACTGGTGGTTCTCTAAGTAGGGTTCCCAGGCTAGTAGCATCACCATCACCCAAGAACTTGCAAATTCTCAGAAATGCACATTCTCAGGCCCCACCCCGGACCTACTGAATCAGAAACTCTGCGAATGGGGCCCAGCAACCTTTTCTTAACAAGTCCCCTGGGTGATTCTAATGCATACCAAGTTTGAGAATCTCTCAGTTTTTAAGGTATGTGAAGGCAGGAACCGTACCTGTCTCCCCGCTGTTGTATACCTTGCACTGGGAGAAGAGATGGTGTGCCCGGCATGGATCAACAATGAACAAATGCTTGTTGAATAAACAAATGAAGTGATGTGACTTATGCAAAGTCTCAGAGCCAGTAGGTGAAAATTCAGAGCTAAATTACCTCTCTCTGCCTTCCTTGCTTAATTTATGAGGTTGGTAGGAATATCTTAATTCATTCAACACACATTTGTTGAGGAATTACTATGTTCTCAACATTTTTCAAAATTTGGCCAAATGTTCTAGCTTTGTTAATAATTTGTGAGGCATCAACAGATAACTTTTTAGGATAATTAGAAGTACTTAGACTCCAAAAAGAACCAGGGAAAGTTGGATTTTATTAAACATCAGGGGGAGCCTTATGAAGAAGTAGCAGACCACATTGTAGAGCAAGCCAACCCAGCATAAGGGCACTTTATTATTATTATTATTATTATTATTATTATTATTATTATTATTGTTTTTAAGAATACAGTTTTTCAAAGTTGCCCACAGATTTTTCTATGGATAAACCCTTCTTCCCATTGGATTTTATTATCTGGTTATTTTTGTTTCCTAAGCATAATAAAATTACTCTTAAGTTTGCAACAAATCTTTAAAAAAAACACATTTATGGAAAAACAATTTTCTGAAATAATAAAATTCAGTTAATCACAAAATGAATGCATAGCAGCTAGGGTTATTTATATATTATATATTATTTATATTTATATTATCTGCACAACAATTTTAAATCCTAAAGAGTAAAAATAAAAACTTAACAAAGCACATTGTTCTTTCAGAAATTTGAATGGTTGTGTGGAGTTCAAGACTTTCTTTCTCAACATTATTAGAACATTGATGCGTTTCTGATAAATCTTTGCAAGTATTTAAAGTGCATTTAAAAAAATAAATAAATAAAGTGCATTTTAAAAGCTATTAGGCACAACAGTAGGAAACCACTCCCATGAGTTTTGTTAGCTTACTTTAGGAAGGCAAAGGTCATCATTCCAGAGGATACTGAGTTAGACAGAGGGCAGAAAACACCATTCATGACCAAGTTCTGCCGTCTACACGTGGAGCCTCATCATTAAGGAAAAGCCTTCCTCAACCATCCCACTTTAATTTTACAATACTGCTTTATTAGAAGTTCACACACACTGTTCTGCTTTATCAGAAGTGGATCTGATTCTGGTAACGTGCCAGTACTTTGTGGGTGTTCAACAAGCAGCAAATGAACAAATTGAGTCAACCATGGATTTTCCCTTCAACCTCCTAAGACTTCTAACAGTGCTCCAAGGGGAGAACCTAAAATTGTTTTCTGTGGATTGGCTGCTGCTAAAGACAGATAATAAAAAGAGAATTTAAAAGCAAATTCAAAGCTCCAGAGCAAGGACTCTCAGATCAAAGCCCAGTACGCAGTACTCAGCCAGTGATTCTGGAAATATTCCACCATTCAAAGAAAAAAAAAATTCTCTAAAAATTTTCAACTATAAGATTTTAATTTAAACTGAGACAGAACAAATTAATGGACTTACTAATCAGGTGATTTAGGCAAGTTACTTAACCCACCCATCAAGGTAAGAACGTCCAAATCTATAATGAATTTTTATAAGATTTGATTTGAGCCGAACTGTTGACAATGGCTGGGAAGCAAGATCACAAATGCTCTCGAAAATGGCCGTTTGCAGCTTTGTTTATACGTTTGGAATTAAGGATGTAAGGAAGATTACATGAAGGTGGGAGAAAGCAAGCCAGGGATTGGGTTATAGGATAGTTAACAAGATTATGTGCTCCATTGAGGGTGGTTATGCTTCTTTCAAAGGTGTATTTAACCTAGATACACAAAAACAATGGACAGGTCTTGCTCAAGGCAAAGCTAAACTTTTTACTGAAGAAATTATATGCCCGGGGCATGACTACCCACCATGATGTGCCCATTTGGGAATTTATGATCCAATCACACTGTAAGGTTGCATTCAGTAGAACCCCTTTTTCATCCATACATCCATGCCTCAGTTTCCTGATTTTTAGAATGGGGATAGCGATAGTACTTATCTCCCAAGATTATTGTGAGGGTGATGCCTGTCCAGAGCTTTGAAGAATGTCTGACAAATATTCACTGTCCCATGAATGTTTGTTCCAACATACAACTGCGTCCTACCTAACCATGGCCCTCCAGAAGTACCTGGCAGGGCCCCCCACGATGACTCCTCCCCGGGTGAGTGAAGAAATGAGGTGCTAAGCCAGGTAGCAGCAAGATGCTCCCGTCACTCAAAAGCCTTCCCGGGGACCTTGCCAGGGCCAGCACACTTGGTTAGTAGCCTGCAAACACACGCCACCAGGATCCCGTGGCCACATAGGCCACTCCCCCAGGTTGTATGACCTGTACTTGTTACAGGTATGAAAGCAGACCAAAAATAAGGCTCCACTCTTCCTCTTTTGAGGTTTCGCACCACGTTTAGTCATTATTCCATTTACTCTTTGAAATGAACAGCTAGATCAGGCTTGTTTAATCCCCACTTTGCAGAGGACATGGAATAGGTAAGTGTAGAAATTTAAAGTCAGGCTGGTCTGACTCATAAGCTTGGTTCTGGAACTTACTAGTGGGAGACCCTTGGTAAGTTCCTTCATCTCTTTGAACCTTGGTTTCCTTGTCAGTGAAATAGAGACACAATATGTTTCTCACAGGTTGTCGGGAAGAGGAGATGTGTAGAATGTTCAGGAAAGCACATGGCATGTAGTAAGTGTCTGATGGATGCATTTATTGCCACTGGATGAGGGATCGGAGGCACAAAGTGTGCAGTTACTAACTTCACAGCCCCCACACACCTGTACAGCCTGGGCTTTCTCTCTCTGTTACTCCTGAGGAGATGGCCACTGTGCTGCATTCATATGGCACCCCCTGAGCCCCGCCCCAAATGTACTGGCTTTATTTTCTTTGGAACCAATAAAGAACACCAGTTATTGTAGCTTTTGGCGTAACAGGCAGGACCTATTAACTCTCTTCATGTAAAACAACAGCAATCATTGAAAAATGATGGAGTCAGTGTGTTCAGCCAGTTTCTAGAGAGAATAAATTACCTCCCAAAGAGATTAGCGGTTATGTCAAAGTGCCAAATTAAGAACCATTAGGGACTCCTCTGTGGTCATTTATTAGGACCAGAAAGTACTCTTTGATAGAACTTGGTTTAGAAAAAATTCCCTACATACCTGAAGTGTTTTCCTGGCACCAAGAATGCAGATTGCCAGCACTGGGGCACCTCGGCAGCGGCAACAGTACTTTAGGGGGACCTGGGGCTTCCCTAGAGTCTTTCAAATCACAAATGGGGGAAGTACTCTCTACATCTAAGTCAGTCCTCTCTACGCATTTCTATTAACCAAGATTTCAGTGAATTCTCCTAATGTCCTTCGAAGCAGAACATTTCTTACCAGGTTCCTGAGGCTGGTCTGCCCTAGCCGGGTAGCTGGGTTTCTAAGGAGGAGGAAACTTTTCCTGTCTCTGTGTGGTGGCTCCATCATGTGGTCCCCATCTCTCCCATACTTTTTCGTTTTCCCTCTTTAATACCTTTCTCCATAGGTCAGGAGCATGAAGAAATGTCTCCCTCCACTGGAGACCCCTCCAGCCAGATCACCCCTCTTTTCTTACAGCCAAACTTCTGAAAGGAAGCCCCCAGTTGTGTCTCCACTTCCTCATCGCCCACCCACTCATGGAGCCCTTCAATCTGACTCCGTCCTCACAACTCAGCTGAAAGCTCTGCCAAAGGTCACCAATGGCGTCTGGTTGCCGCATCCAGTGGGATTTTCTCAGCCCTTCTCTCTCTTGCCCTCTGTGAAGCATGTGACAAAATTGACTGCTGCTTTGACTGTTTTCTTCCTGTTTCCAAGACCTTGGATGCTCTTGATTTTCCTTCCATGTTTAGGAGCGCTTCTTGGGCTGCTTTGCTATTTTGTTTTCTTTTCCCCCTTAAATGTTGCCATTTTTGGTAGCCTCCTCTCTTGGTTATTGGAAAGCCTGCCAAACCCAGACCTCCAGACTGGGTCCCTGCCCCCAACTCCAGGACCTCAAATAAGCCATGGGTCTCCCCCGCCCTAACTTCCTCATCTGTAGAATGATGGGCTGAATCCTCAGTGTTTTAAGGTGGTGTTTAAATAAGCCATAGAACAATTTTTATGGACACAGAGCTTCATATTGGTAGGGGAAAAAAAATCTAACCTTGGAAAATTGACCCTACTCTGCCACACTAAGGTTTTTGGCTTATCTTAGAGATGTGCCAATGGCTGGGTAAGCATTGTCAAAGTGTGTGCACACATGTGATGCATTCACAGGTGCCAGTTGATACACACTAATATCTCTTTGGGGGAAGTAAGAATTAAATCCCTTGGCCCTCTATTATTCAATAAAAGTGTACATAGGTTTACTTAGGGAAGTCCTGTTTTATATCAACCTACGTTGGCATTTTAGCTTTCTTACAAACGGGAAAACAGGAGGGTTTTACATTTGTTTTATTTGATGAAAACATAATTCAGAATATTAGGTAGGGCCTTTTATGAACCCCAACTGATTCAACTCGGTGGTAAATTACATAGTTGAAATAAATATGCCCTTTGGGTGAGTAGTCATTCTGCTTCTGTTCACAGGACTTAATTAACTAGAATTATAGCGTAAAACTGCCCTTACATCTAAGATTTCTTTCTATTTGGTGAAAATCATATTACTCAGTGGATGAGCATTGCAGATTTTGAGAAGGGAAGTTATTTAGAAGACACAGAATTGGCCTGACACCGACTGCTGGGTGTAGTGTGGTGCGTGGCCTCCTGACTTCCAGTTTGGGGACGCATCCTTTGAAATCAGCCCTCACCCCTTCTTCTACCCTCTCTTCTCCTACACTTCATTTCTATCTTGGACCTGTCTGTCCACTAGGCCAAACTCCAAAGCCTCCAAGTACTGCTTTCTCTTAAAAATAAAACACAACTGCTTTTTCACAGGCAGCGTGGTGCTGTGGTAAGCACATAGAGCTGAACCCAGTTTGGGTTCAAAACCTGGTTCTGGGACTCACCAGTTCTGTGACTGTGGCTATACATTTAATTAGGCTATACATTTAATGCCCCTATATGATGTGTGTGTGTGTGCAGGCACGCGTGCGTAACATGGGCTTCAAACTCTAAGCTCTAATGACCTGGACGTTCACAAGTCAGCGAGTGGTTAAAGGCTTGCCGGTCCTCCTGTGCCTCATGCCCCTGTCCCCGAGAGATACAGCACAACCACATGCTCTCTTTTTAGTTTAGAACCCAGCTTCTGCTCTGAAACTCGGTTTCCTCATTTCCTATCCCACCTGGTGATTGAGCTGGAAAACTAGAGCAGCCAGAGAGGGTCACTTACCTGCTTCTTTCTCTGAGCCTCAAACTGATGGCTTTTGTTTCGTGAAAGTATAAGGTATTCCACACCCCAAAATGTACCCCAACCCCAAAACAGATTTCAAAAGGCTACTGCCAAAAAGCCTCCTTCCTTAATATCTATTAGCTCTTACAATGATTTCTCTTCTTTCAAATGTCTTACTTTCAGGAGATTCATTTATTCTACCAACCAACCAACCAATCAACCAAGCAACCAACCATCCAACCAACCGGTTTTCCTGAGCTCCATGCACTCTGTGGAAAGCTGGTTTGCATTGAGAGTTATAAGTAATATTTGAGTAGTGAGGTCTGGTACATGGGAGCAGAGAGGAGGGATATCCAGCCCAGCAGAGGGATCCAAGGGTAGAAGAATGGTGTCATGGAAGGCTTTCCAAAAGAGATCACTCTGAGCTGGGTCCTAAGAATAAGTGGTAATTAGCCACATGAGGCGCTGGGGTACGCAGGAGAAGTTCCAGGTAGAAGACAAAATAACCAGGTTGGGAGGTAGAGCATGTCTTATTCTGGGAGTTGTGGAGCCTGAGTTCAAATCATGGTTTCATTACTTCCTTGCCATATGGCCTTGGCAGTGGTAGACAGAATAATGGCTCCCTAAGAATGTGCCTGTCCTAATCTATGTATCCTGTGCCTGTATTACTTTATATGCCAAAAGGGACTTTGCAGATGTGATTAAGTTAAGGATTTTGAGATGGGAAAATTATCCTGGATTATCCAAGTGAGCTCGGTGTGATCATAAGGGTCCTTCTAAGAGGAGGCAGGAAATCAGAAAGGAGAGAAGGAAATGTGATGATGGAAATACAGGTTGAGTGACATGGCCACGTGGCAAGGAATATAGGCCGTCTCTAGCAGTTGGAAGAGGCAAGAAAATGCAGAGCCTCCAGAAGGCAAACAGCGCTGCAGACATCTTGATTTTGAAACTGATTTTGGGCTTCTTATCTCCAGAACTGTAAGATAATAAATTTTCATTGTTTTAAGCCACGAAATTTGTGGTAATGTGTTACAATAGTAACAGGAAACTACTACAGGGACAAAATATCTAACATCCCACTGCCTGATTACCTCATCTGTACAATGGGGCCATCATACAGCTATCCTGAGAGGTAAGTCAAAAAACACAATAGAAAGTGCTTAGAACAGTGCCTTGCATGTGGCAAGTAGTCAATTCTAATGCTTAAAAGCTTGTGTTTTTATTCCACATGAAATAAAGAGCTACAGGAGCATTTTAAGTAAGAAAATGCCATGAGCAGAGTTGCATTTTTCAGCCTGTCCAATGGGGCAATGTGAAGAATGGAGTGTGGGAGGGAGGCTGGCAGCTGGAGGACCAGACCGGTCAGGAGGCAACTGCCATCGCCCCAGGCAGTGACAATGGGAATGGGATCCAAGGCAGCCTTTCCTGACCCCTCTGTCTTGTTACCTCATCTTATTTTTAATGCCCTTTTAATAGTGTTGTCAGCATTGTTGGCTGCAAACCCAGAATTTGTTCCCCTCTTCTTCCTTCTTAAAAGAACCTTAATTTTGTTCGGATATCATCCCCCCTCATACCTCCTTGGGGCAGAGACTCCATCCTGTTTGATCTAAAGGTAATCCCAGTGCCAATTCTAGTTTTTGGTCCTGGAATGGGCAGGTGACCCAATTCTAGCTAATGAGACACGAGGGCAAGTCTGAAGGTTTTAGTGAAGGGTCTCTCTCTCCTGGGAGAGTCACAGGAAGAGAAGGCCTCTCTTCTTCCTCTGGCCTTGGTAATGTCTGAATGTGATGCCAGGAGCTGTTGGAGCCATCTTGCTTCTCGCCTTAGGACAAAGCAAAAGGTGGCAGAGCAGAGAGCTGGAAAAAACCTGGGTCTTTGAGGACTTCTTTAAACCACTGGTCACAAATCTCTGAAGTCTTTCCCACACCTGCAATTAAGCCAGTTTCTTTACCTGATAAGACTGTAAGCTCCTTGACTGTGAGGTCCTTATGCCTATAATCCATCACTACCATGCTTGGCACATCATATGCACACTAAATATGCTTTATTTGACTTTTCAGCCAGACCTGATGACTGTTGGGATATTGGATGTGGGGGGAAAGGGAACTGTCCAAGATGACTTCCTAGTTTGGGGTCCAAGTGACCCCGTTAATAGGCACGCTATTAATAGAGCAATACTGGAGGTGGAACAGCCCAGACTATGATACCACTGGACATTTTTATAGTAATCTGTTTGGCCTCTACCTCTACTGTGCCCCTGGTGGCTGCTGTTAACCTAAAAATAAAAGGTCTTTCAAAATAAGAAGCGACAAGCATTTATTTGAGAACGATAAGAATAGCTATTTGGGATGCACTGATTCAGGCAGAAACCCAAATAGTGTTCTAATTAGGCGACAAAGACAATGAGTATTTATGAGAAAGGGAAGGGGACCAATTACATCAAAAAAGGAAGGCATTTCTATTGGTGTAGATAACATAAAATATAGTGATGCTAATTGTAAACAATTAAAAAGAAATTTCAGGGGTGGATGGGTGACTCGGTTGGTTAGAGCGCGAGCTCTGGACAACGGGGCTGCCGGTTCGATTCCCACATGGGCCAGTGAGCTGCACCCTTCACAGCTAGAATGAAGTCAGTGAGCTGCCGCTCAGCTCCCAGGTGGCCAGATGGCTGTTGGTTGGGGTGCGGGCTCTCAACCACAAGGTTGCCAGTTCAACTCCCACAAGGGATGGTGGGCTGCGCCCCCTGCAACTAACAATGGCAACTGGACCTGGAGCTGAGCTGCGCCCTCCACAACTAAGATTGAAAGGACAACAACTTGACTTGGATGGAGCTGATGAGTCCTGGGAAAAAACATACTACTGTTCCCCAATAAAAAGTTCTGTAAATACACACTCTTCCCCAATAAAGTCCTGTTCCTCTTCCCCAATAAAATCTTTAAAAAAATTTTTTTTTCAGTCCAATAGTCATCAGTTTAGTCATAATAACTGTTTCCTTGTTGTCGCATCCAGCACAACATGGGCAGTGAGAGAACGAGAAGGGGTGGAGAAGGGTTAAGAAAGAAACAGAAATCAAGAAATTTGTGTAATGGGGCCACGGGTCTCACAGCCTCAAAGGACTGAGAGCCCCGAATCGGGCCACCTTGTGGCTTTTATTGATGTACATACAAGGAAGTAGCATTGTTTTCTCCACGGTCTGTGAGTCTCATACTTTATACCAGAAAACTGGTTCAAGCCAATCACCCTTGCCTGCAAGCAGCTGGAATCGAAAGTCCCATGATGTCTCAATAATTGTGATATGTGCCTCCCCAGGGACAAAACCTTTATGCTGAAACTTATTGATAAGAATAGAAGGAGAACTGATGTTATCACATCATTGACTCACTTCCCAAGCAGGTTGTGGGAAGGAATATAGCCACATAGGCAGAAGCTCTCCTTAGACGGGGGAACGTGGGGGGCTGTGCCCACCTCTGTCCACCCCGTGAGTTCTCACGGTGGTCCCCACGCGACTGTGCCTGGCTTAGGTTGTCCGCCCCCCCCCCCTCCCCGCCTTGCGGAGTCGTACCCATCATTGACTATCCAGCCATCCCCTGGGACCAAACAGGGAGACATAAGGTGTAAGCACAAAGGTGAAGCAAAGTCCCTGAAAGGATCAGTCTCACAGACTCTCCTTTCTTTAGATGCAGGTACGAGGAGACAGACGGGTAGGCTGCTGCGTGACAAAACCTTGTTATCTTTGCAAACAGCTCTTTGGGGCACAGGGTTGCTTTAGTCCCAATCAAAAGGTTATTTTGCCCTGTTTTAGCTCTCCAAAAGTTTGAGGAATAAGACATGCAAGGCAGTTCCTTTGGTATGGCAGCTGAGGCTCCATTTTAGAGTGGCTCCGTTTTTTTCTTTAAATGTTACCATGGAAGCTTTGTGAAAACAGTAAATAAGGAAAACATGTGGGACCCCAAAGACCCAGAGTTGGACACATGGGCCACTCACAATTCCCCATCCCACCTTTCCCCACACCTCAGTGTATTTGTGACTTGCTTATTTTTCAATATGGGCCTCGTCCTAACTTGTCATTTTGTATAACTGTCCTCCGCTTGAGAACAGTTCTTGTCAAACAATGTCAGGATTCTGATCTTCCAGGTGCCATGGGAGATGAAGCTGAGTGACAGTTCTAACAGGGGGAGGAAAGTCCCCCTTCCCACAATTTAAATAAAATTAATTTTATTATCTAAAAAAGATACCATATGAAAACTCCTTGTCCAGCCTGCCCCCTTCCCTTGTTCACCCAAAGGCTGTAGAGCAGTTGTCACTTGAGTTTTGAGATTCTGGTCCTTCTAAATGGCCCCGAGTGTTGGGAGAGCCGCTCTAGGCTGCTACGGGCCTTATGGTCTGACCCCAAGCCGTCCACGTGGGTATTTTGTTTTCAGGCTTTGGAGGCTGCTTTTTGTTTTGAAGTTTACTTCTTCCCTTCATGTTCTCCTGATTATCAGGAGAAAGCCCTTCGTCTCCTCTTTCCATGGTAACAGACTGAGCTCTGCCTGTGAATCCCACCCTTTCCTTTCCTCTTTCCTCAGCTGAAATGTTTGGCAGGCACACGTGTCACTCCCTGCCACCTCTGCCTGCAGATACAACCACGGTTCTCTCTACCAGCCTGGGAATTGATTTGCTCTTTGTTGCTGCCTTCCTGTTGAATTAAATTAAAAAAAGAAAAGAAAGCAAAGTGAGAGAAGCTCAGTGTTAAAAGACAGGTGCAGAGAAGAAAGACAGCTCTGGGATTTTGCTTCCACTCATCCTTGGTGAAGGTGGAAAAGAACTCTCCTCTGTTACGCTACTAGGCTGTGCTGGTGCTGAGTGAACCCCCTGTGCATTCCCTGGGAAGGAAACAGATGAGCTGGGGTTGCTCCCTTTAATATTTGGGCTACTTAGAACAGTTGCATTTTGGGAGAAAGCCTGAGTCAGGGCACGTTGGCTGTGTGAGAGTGGCAGTCAGTGCTCAAACACTGCCTGGCTTTAGCTAAAGCCGTTGTGTGGACAGACTTAGGACAAAAAGTGTTAGTCATACCCTGGGTGCTCTCCATTTGTTTGCCCCATCCCTCCATTCTCTGTCCTTCTTTGCACTGATTGTGGCCTCGAGCTGCCTATGGACAGCTTCACCAAGGCCCGCTGGCTTCCTGGTGCTTTCTGTGAATGGAGAGCACCTGAAGGAGGCAGAAGGGGGAGAGGGCAATCCCACAGCTCCGGGCAGACAGTCCCCCGCCCAACTCCAGCAGTCACTGAGTTCTGGTAACATGTGCCCTCTCTACAGCCCTAGAGGTGGTGATACTCCAGCATTTGGTGGTTCTGGGTGACTCGGCACCCCCTGTCACTTCCTTTAAACCTGACCACCATTCTGTAAATAGTCCCTTCATTAACTTTTTTTCAGTTGAACACTTTGGAGTATGCCATCTGTTTCCTGCCAGGGCCCTGGTTGATAATGTCACTAAATCTGCTTTTCATTTAGGCTTAAAATAAGTTGGTGTTGTCCCAGAGTTAGTAGCAAACACAGTTTATGGCTAGTGAGCAGAGCTTCTGGATGGGCATACCTTGTCGGGTTACTAACTTTTGACGCTGTATTTCCCAGACCTTTTATTTCGGTCCTTATCTGTTTATTACTTTGTTTCCTCCCCTGGGTTTGTGATTTGTAGTGAAGTATTAGGTTAGTGCAAAAGTAATTGCGGTTTAAAAGGTTAAAAATAATTGCAAAAACTGCAATTACTTTGCACCAACCCAACAGAAATAGTGAAATTTTAGGCAGCTACAGGATAGTGTGCCATAGCTTCGTGACCTTGGACAATTCCTTAACTTCCTTGTGCCACAGTTTTCCTCATGCCTAAAATGGGTATAATAATAGCATGACTTTATCTTAGAGAGTTTTCATGAGAGGTAACTAAATTTAAGTGTGTAAGGCATATAGGATAGGGCATGACACGTAGTAAATCTCAATAAATGGTAGCTATTATTATTATTTTATTGGAAAAAGGATTTTACTTGGAATTAAATCCAGTTCTGCCACTGAGTAAGTGGGTGACATTGGAACTATCACTTAAATTCTTCAAGTCAAAGTTTCTACATTCAGAGCATGGGATTAGTAATACTTGCCTCACTCTGTGGTTGCCAGACCAAAATGTGACAATGTGTGGGAAAGGTCTTTGTAAACTCTAAAGCACTATACAAAGATAAGGCAGTCTAACCCTGAGCCCCTGTGGAAGCCTAAGGCTGCCCCTTAATATCGGTGTTTACATTTCCTCTTAAGTGGGCGTCTTTCCACCAACCAATATTTTGGATGCTACCTGGTAGATCTTCCTCCTGCCACTCCCAAAGTGGCCCTTTGTTCACAGGCATTTCTGGCAAAAAGGTGCAAAATGATGATAGCTCCTACTTTGTTTCAGCTTATCCCAGGAACTCTGGACTCTGACCATCCGTATGTAATATGCCCAGTTCTCCTGGCTCTAGGTGATGTCAGGAAAACCCTGCATGCTCAGCATTGGCAGAGCCCATGCGGCTCCTCCGTGGACTTGCTGACCATCTATTGCATGGCCCGAGGCACCCCGGACTGACTCCCAGAGCTCTCAGCCGGGCCTTGTTGACCTGACACAAATGCTGCTCCTGGAAATGAACCAAAGGCTATTTATGAGGCTCTGCCGGCATCTGTCTCCTAAGGGCTATCATGCCAGCATTTGAGTGACCCAAATACATATTTTCTCTGTCTCCAGGCTCTCTTCCCCTCTCCTGTTGCCCTCCTCTTTATCTGGCAAAAATACTCTTCTGGGACTTTCAATTGATCACCTAGGGGAATGGGCTGTTTCTATGCCCCTCCCTGGGCATTTTTAGATGCTGACAGACTGACCCACACCCCCTCCCCAGAATGTTTTTTTTGGTTTTTATTCAGTTGGCAGAGACTCTTGCAGGCACTGCGTGTCCTGTCTGCCTTGCCTGACACCATCTCCAGTTAGTCAACACTGTTTCAGATTCGCTGCTTTCAGGGCTGGAAGACGCAGAGCGCAGCAGCCGTTTCCAGCAGCCGGGACAGGTTGATGTGGGACATGGCATCTCAGGGGAAGCTTGGCTTTCGCCTTGCCCATTCCACGCCTCTCAAGGACGATCAGAAGACTGGAATCGTGGACTGAAGTGTCAAATCAGGGCATTGATCAGCAAGGCTCTTATTATACTGGTCAAGATTTCCCACCTGAACAACTTCCCTAAAAAGACAATTTCCATTCTCACTCAGAAACAAGTATGCAGAGTCCCATTTTTCAAGCCTGCTTGGGCTGTACCAATGAATTATTGTGGGGACAGAGCAGATGGGAGACTCTTCTATTTTGTTCACTTCAACTTGTTCTCTGACCCAGTTCTGCCTGTGCTGAAAATTTTTAATGTTTTTTTTTTAATTTGCAGATTTCAATATAGAATATGAAGTTTCTGAAAATGCCTCTTCTTAAAATAATAAAAATGCTTCAGCCTTCAAGAGTGCATTTATTATTAGGTGAAAAGACCCCTGTTATCCTTCAGAAAAAAAAATCAAAGATCCTAAATAACAACTTTGTGTTTTGTTTGTTTGTTGTGTTTTTTGTTTTGTTTTGCTCTGTTTTTTACTGATGATACCTTTCAGCATTAACTTAGCTAATACAAATATGTAGTACTAGGAAGCTGTATACAAGTATTCACATTTATACATTTTATACACAGTTTTAGGAGAAATTATACTTTTACTGGGTAAAGTACGAGAACGACAGAAATGTAACAGTGGTATTGAATGCATTTTAAATCTTGTTACAGGGATTTATATGCTAATGAGGCACATTATCTAGATCTTTGGACGGCAAATCTCAGAAATCCCTATTAGCTATGGTGATTTCAGTTGCAGAGAACCCTGAATGACACGCTCTGCAGGAGACAGGGAATTTTTTTTTTTGACAGTGTTCTTCCCGCTATGTGATATGATGATCATTTTAACGAACTCTATGTCCTTGAGTCATATCTTAATGAGAACTTGCTGGCTGAATAGGAAAAAGGAAGCTACAGATCAGAGCTGGACAAAAGTGCTTAAAGAATTTCATTATTAAAACATTCATCTCCCAAGTGTGTGAATTCTTCCTGTCATGATTGGGTTGGAACACGATAGTCTCCTGAATATTTATTTTAAATGGTTTATGATAGAAAATTTCAGCTAATAATGTGATGAAACTCCATTTATTCATCACCCAGTCTTAACAATTACCAACATTCTGGCAATCATGTTTCATCTACCCACCTTGGTTTTTTTGTTTGTTTTTTCAGTATTTTAAAGCAAATTCCAGGTAATATAAATGTTTGTGTGACGGTTAATTTTATATGTCAACTTGGCTGGGTCAGTGTATTAGTCTGCTCGGGCTATCATAACCACAGACTGGCTGAAACAACAGACCTTTATTTGTTCTGGAGGCAGAGAAGTCCAAGATCAAGGTACCAGCAAGGCAAGTTTCATTCTGAGACCTCTTCTCTTGGCTTATAGGTGGCTGCCATCTTGCCGTGTGCTCACATGACCTCTTCTTTGTGAGCACCTTAGAAGGCCAACAATCCTACTGGATCAGGGCCCCACCCTTATGACCTCATTTAACTCAAATTACTTACTAAAGACCCTATGTCTAAATAGTCACACTGGGGATTTGAATTTCAACATACAAAATTTTTTTTAGAGGGGGACCACAATTAAGTTCATAGCAGCCACTGTGCCCACATACTTGTCAAAATATTGCTCTGGATGTTTCTGCGAAGGTGTTTTTTGGATGAGAATAACATCTAAATCTGCAGACTCTGAGTAGAGCAGATTGCTCTATACAATGTGGGTGAGCCTCACCCAATCAGTTGAAAGTTTTAATAGAACAAAGACTGAGCAAGAGGGAATTCTGCCAGCAGAAGGTCTTTGGACTCAAACTGCTGCTCTTCTCTGGGTCTCCAGCCTGCCAGCCTACCCTACAGAGTTTGGCCTTACCAGCCTCCACAGTTATGTAAGCCAATTCCTTAAAATTACTCAATCTCAATTTCTCTTTCTCTCTCTCTCTAAAGATGTATATATATATATAATTTATCTATCTATCTATCATCTATCTATCATCTATCTCTATGGCTTGTTGGCTCCATTTCTCTGGAGAACCCTGACTAATACAGCTTGTAAACGCTTCAGTATGTATCTCTAACAATATGGACCTCAAAAACCAAACAAACAAACAAAGAAACACACAAAAAAACCCTCACAATCACACTCAACAAAATTAACAAGAATTAATTTTATAACATCTGTGTAACATCTAACATTTAGTTCATGGGCAGTTTGCTTCAACTATCTACAAAATGTCTTGATGTGTGTTCGAATCAGGATTTAACAAGGTCTACACATTTTGTGTGGTTAATGTGTTTCTTGGGTTTTTCTCTTCCCCTCTCTCTTTTGCATTAAAAATATTTTTTATTATCATGAAAAATTTCACACATACACAGATGTAGAGACAATAGTATGCTAAAGCCACAAGTGCACTCATCAGCTTCAATAATTATTCACCTATGGATGATATTGTTTCATCTATACCCCATTCCCCACTTCCACTCATATCTCCATATATTATTTTTAAACAAGTCCCAGACTTTGCATAATTTCAAAGGTAAATGCTTCTGTATGTATCTCTAAGAGATCAGAAATAGTATTAAAAAATATAACTATAACATCTTTGTCAAGTCTACAGAAATTAATAGTAATTCCTTAACATCATTTAGTACCCGATAGGTGATATTTAGATTTCCCTGATTTCCCCGTAAATGTCTTTTGACAATTGGTTTGTGGGCAATCGGGATTCAATGAATGTTCACACGTGACATCTGGTTGATACATGCTGATGTTGATATGGATTGTGTCACCTCCCCCCCAAATCCATGTGTTGAAGCTCTAATCCCCTCTGTGACTTTGGAGAGAGGGCTTTTGGGAGAAAATAAGGTTAAATGAGGTCATAAGGGGAGGGATCCTAACCCAAGAGGATTGGTAGCCTTACAAGAAGTGGATGAGAGATCCATCTCTCTACCTATATGCAGACACTGAGGAAAGGCCAAGTGACTACGCAGAAAAAAGGTGGCCACCTGCAAACCCGGAAGAGTGTCCTCATGAGAACCTGACCATGTTGGCACCCTGATCTCAGACTTCCAGCTTCCAGAACTGTGAGAAAATAAATGTCTGTTGTTTAAGCCACCCAATCTATGGTATTTTGTTATGGCAGCCTGACTAACACAATATACTTCAGTTACTTACACACCCCGTCATCCACCCTCTTTCTATGCCATTCATTTTTCAAAGAAATTGGGTCATCTGTCCTGCACAAATTCTCACATTTCAGATTTGACTGATTGTATTCTCCTGGTGTCATCTCACATGTTCCTCTATCCCTGTGTTTTCTGTAAACAGGTAATTAAACCTAGAGTCTTGTTCAATTCAGGTTCTTTTTGGCAAGACTTCTTTAAAGATAGTGCACTGTACATTCCTATTGTATCTTATCAAAAAAATATGTGTTATGTATATAGCTTTAGTGATTGCAAGTTGGCTGCTGGTTCTAGACATAGTTGGCCTGATCTATCCATAATGAATGCCTCCATGAACCTTTCACCTAATGGTTTTAGCAGCCACTGGTGTCCATGGCCTTGATGTAGTGATTGAATAAGGATATGAAAATGATGATTTTCTGTCATTCTTTTTTATTTTATTAGTTGTGATCCTTCTATAAAGAAATAATTTCCTATATAAATTACTCGGTTACTGTGAAATACAGTTTATACAGAAAAGGCAGGATAAAATCCTTCCCTTTTATTAACAGTTGTCAAGAGTCAGTGCTCTAGCAACCTCCAAATATCATCACTATTTTGTTTTTCAGTTATCATTACATAAGCTACTGGATTTTTACATTTTTGATGTGTTTCAACCCACTATGATTATTTTTTTTTAGTGTTGAAATGGATTCACCCATGGCCCAGGAGAGCCCCTGCAAGATAGTTCTGTATCCTTTTGCCATGACCCCAGGTGTCTTTGATAGTGGCTTTGATTTCAGGCATAACAACATGTTCCAGCTGTATCTTGAACAATTCCTGCCCCAGATCTTGAATCAGTTGTTTCAACAAGGAGCTCTGGTTTCTAATAGTGAGAAATAGTATTTAGAAACCACATCTAGTGCTAGAGTTGCTTCTTGCCACTGAATTGTCATTGTTTCTTGATCTGATGAATAATATTGAGAAATGAAAATGTCTTCAATAATGAATGAAATTGTAAACATCTCTTAAATTACTCAAAGACTTTTTAAGAAATGCTTTTTTTACTTACGAGAAAAAATAATAACTGAGAAAACTGGGTATTAGTAGAAAATATGTGTTAGTAGACAATTAAACTCAACTTGGATAGATAAATGTTTTATAAAAATGGCAGCAAATATTGAATTAAAAATTATATATTTTGCTGAGTATTATATTTCATATTATTTTATTCTTTCTAATAATGGTGGTTTATTCAATATAGAACAAAATATTATTTAATTTTATTACTATGATCATATAATAATATGGTATAACAATTATATTATTATTCAATTATATTATTCTATAATTATTAAATAATATTATTATGTATTAGTAAAGGCCCAATAAAGACAGCTAAATGAATGAATGACACTCACAAATCAGAGCACAGTTCTCTGTTAAGCCTTGTGTTCTGATTTGGGGCTCAGAAAATATGCTTACCTCTGGTGGAAAATGGTGCATCAAATGGTCGCATCTAGCATGTTCCAATTCCTGCTCACCCCTTAACCTCCTGGTCAGCATTTGCCTTCCCCCGTGGACTGTTGTACAGGAAAGGGAGTTCATTTACGAGCAGACATGAACATTTCAGTTTGCTTGGCAGTTGCATTTCTTATGGCGGATTTGTACACAGGCATTTTGATTTATACATTTGTTTCCCATGACTTTGGTGAATGTGACTCAGTCCCCTGAATCTGGTTGCCTGGATGAAATGGAAAAACGGAATTGCTGGACAATCCCAGATCAAACTCTAGATTGACCACTGCAGCAGCTTTCCACCATCAGGAGGGAGGCCCTGCCCGCCAAGCCAGCCTCCCTCTCTTTTTGAGGTAGTACATTTATTTTTGTCCTCTTGGGAGAGGAACCTCTCACCATCTAGAACATTACATGGTGCATTAGCTTTATTTTCTTGGTTTTTAATCACCGTAACCTTCCTTTGGGGGCTCAACTGTGTGTTCTATGGCCTGGCATTCTTTACCTTCATTCCTCCATGGTTCTGCCTCCGAGTCTTTGCCCTGCTGTTTCTTCACCCTGGAGCCATCTATTACCTCAACCCACGAGCAGAACTACCTCCGATTCACCCTGCATGTCTCCCCTCAGTCATCACCTCTCAGGGAAACCTTCCCCAGCCCTCAGGCTGGGTGCTGTCCTTCTCTTCTGTGCACTCCCAGCGTGCGGCACCTTCCCTTCCCAGCACCTGTCCTAGTTTAATGAAACATTTATTTGTATGATAATTAGTTATGGCTGAGAGACAAAGACGACCTCTGTTGTGCTCACCTTTGCATCTTCTGTGCCATCACAGGACCCAGCACAGCAGGCGGTGCCAATTACCAACATCAGTGACTAAATGAATGACTGACACGTGCCTGAGGGAGGACAGGGAAGGCAGCACACTAGGAAACCACCTCATTTGGGCCCACAGGTGGATAAGCTCTGCCTCATTCAGACTCCTCCTGCAGCTCAGCACCCCGCAAACCTGGGCCAAGGCCAGAGATTATTAGCCTCCCCAGATTCACCAGCTGGCTCATCCCTTGGACATAACCCTTCATCCTGAATTGGTCCCGTGCAGTAGGCTGGTATCGAGTGTGTTTTGGGGGTACCTTACCTCATGCTGTCTTCTACTCCCTCCGTATTGGCCTGTGGTTTCTGACCAACTTTCCTCCTAAAACTCCAGTTTTCTTCTGTGACAGGCCCTCTGCCCTAAATACCAGCCCACGTAATGCTGTGCACAGTGTCCACTGTTCTGTCCTTCCAGAGGACTGGCTCACTATCGTGGGACTGGGGTTTTACGAAGGTCTGACAATTAAATTTGCGAACTTGTTGTAACGATGTTGCTAAACTTTTTTGATATCAGAAGGATCATTCATTATGAATTTGTACCAACTAGACAAAGAGTTAACCAAGTTTACTATTTAGAAGTGATAAAACGCTGTGTGAAACAATTAGATGACCTGAACTTTTTGCCAACAATTCATGGCTCTTGTATCACGACAATGCACCAGCTCACACGGCACTGTCTGTGAGGGAGTTTTTAGCCAGTAAACAAATAACTGTATTGGAACATCTTTCCTACTCACCTCATCTGGCCCCAATGACTTCTTTTTTTACCCAAAGATGAAGGAAATATTGAAAGGAAGACATTTTGATGACATTCAGGACATCAAGGTTAATACAATGACAGCTCTGATGGCCATTCCAGAAAAAGAGTTCCAAAATTGCTTTGAAGGTTGGAGTAGGCACTAGCGTCGGTGCATAGCTTTCCAAGGGGAGTATTTTGAAGGTGACCATAGCACTTTTTCTAAGATGAGTTCGTGAACTTAATTGTCTGACCTCATAGTCTGTCACTTCTTTGCTGTGTCATCTTGAACATAACCACATCAGCTCTCTGAGCCTTAGTTTCCTGAATTAAATTATAGGGCTTAGAGCAAGGGTGCTTGAGGAACAAATTAGAGAATACAGACAGCAGCACTTCACTGAAAGTAAAAATTAATAACAATAATAATAATAATAAAGAGAGAGAACCTGACAAGTCTAGACTTGGGGAAAGCATCCTTAAAGAGGTTACATTTGAAGGACAAATCGCAGTTATTTAAAAAGTTGTGAGGTGGCTATGATGACAACTAAATTCATTTCAACAGGTATTTCATGGAGCAATTGCTATGCTTTCAGAATTGAGTTATTAATTTGGAGAATGTAAAGGGCATAATAATATGTTCCTGGCTTCATGCTGTTGATAAGTAAGTTATAAAGACCACATATAAACAAGTGGTTCTCAACCATGGGTGATTTTGCACCTCAAGGGAGGAAAATCTGGAGATGTTTTTGGTTGTCATAACTGGGAGAGAGGGGTCCGCTATTGGCACCTAGTGCGCAGAAGTCAAAGACGCTAATCAACATTCTGTACTGCACAGGACAGCCACCACCACACATGTTAACAGTGTTGGGGTCGAGAAATCCTGACACGGCCAAAGCAATTCGCCAAAAATCACGATTAAGGTCAGCTCACCTTTTCTGTCAACAGTAAGCTTATTTTTTAAAAAAAAAACTGAAATAGAACAAGTGTAACAGGAAAGTATCCAAATCATAAGTACACACCTTGTTAAACTTCTTCAACATGAACACACCCATGTAAGCAACGCTCAGATGAAGAAGCAAAACCTGACCAGCACCCCGGAATCCTGCCTGCGCCTGTCCCCTCAGGCTCCCACTGTCTGTCACTATTAATTAACGTGGGCTGTGTTTGAACCTTTGCGTCTGGCTTCTTTTACTCCACATTACGTCTGTGCGACTTGCCTATGCAGTTCGCTGTAGTTGTAATTCTGTCATCCTCATTGCTACATAGTGTTCTATTGTGTGAACACACTGCCATTTATTTACACGTTTTCATTGCAAACGCTTAAAAACAATTTTCAATGTGGAGTATCTGGACAATTTCTTAACTGGCTACTTACTTAACCTTTATATGCTTCTACATACAAAAATGTTAAGTTCTTGTACTGGGACTTTGTTAAATCTTGACACGAAATCCGTTAAGAAACCTAGGGGGACGCTAGTGAGTCCATTCTCTCACCGTCCTACCCGTGAGTGAATTCCTGGCCTCTCTGGGGAATCAAGACAGCTCTGCACTGAATTATTAAGTTGGTAGGGGACAGACCAATGCCCATTTTAATATCCTTTGAAAAGCTTCTTCCCCCTATTTCCAACTACAGTTTGTTTCTACCTGTCTTTCATATCAGGGAGAAGGAAACTTTCCACTTTAGAAACTCTTCGTTTTCTTTTTTAATCTTAAAACTTGTCCCAGTTCTTGGTGGCCATATTGAAAATGTTTGCTTATTTGCTTAAGTTCACGGGAATGACATTGCTTTGATATTGAGGCTCCTAGCTTCTCTTTGTATTTTGTTTGTTTATTTTATTGAAAAATCCCAGGATGATATGAGGTCAGAAGTTGGCCAGCCCAGCTGTGGATTATTTGAGTTGAGCAGCTGGAATTACTTTTCAGATATTTTGGCAACAAGGAAATCCCAAATGTATTTTGCCCCAAGCACTTTTACAC
This sequence comes from Rhinolophus ferrumequinum, assembly GCF_004115265.2. Lineage (NCBI taxonomy): Eukaryota > Metazoa > Chordata > Mammalia > Chiroptera > Rhinolophidae > Rhinolophus > Rhinolophus ferrumequinum. The sequence continues at coordinate 80,832,141 of NC_046292.1, forward strand.
TTAGAAAAAAACAAAAGTCTGTAGTTTAGAAAGAAATTTAATCCCTCCTCCCTTAATTACTTTAAACTATACTCATTCAAGTAGTGTTTGTAAAAAGATATATTGTTCCAAGAAACCTGTAAGACATTAAAAATCCTACTCACTCTATTTTCCCTTGCCAGAAATACAAAAAGAGTGACTGCCAAGAATAAAGGAAACTTCACTACCACTTTGTAAAACTGTTTGGCATTCTTTCTCAAAATCGAACATTCGTATAACCTATGACCCAGCAATTTCATTCCTGCGTATACACCCAACAGAAATCCGTGCAGAGCTATGCACTAAAAGACATGTTACCAGAATGTTCATACCAACACAATTTCTAGCAACTCCAAATTGTAAGCAAACCCAAACGTCCATGAACTGCAGGGTGATTGAATAAATGTTGTATAGTCATAGAGTGGAATATTACATAGCAATCAAATGAGTGAACTACAGCTATGCCTAACACTCCGGATGAATCTCTGAAACATAATGTCAAATAAAGGAAGTCAAACAACAAAGAATACATATTATATCATTTCGTTTATACACATTTTTTAAAGAATAGCAAAACTAATCTTGGTTGTTAGAAGTAAAAAGAGTGGTTAAGTCTGGGGAGTGAGAAGGGGGTCACAATAGAGGGGGCTAAGGAGTCTTGTGTGGTACTGCTAATGTTTGCTTAGTGACCGACCAGGGAGGTGGTACACAGGTGTGAGAATCTTGTGATAATTCATTATCTGCTTTTGATTAGTGACCTTTTTGATAAACGAGTTTTTGAAAGTAAAAAGGAGTGCATTCTACACCTCAAAGGTTTTAATATTTTAGGAGAGCAATCTAACTCTGAGAAAATACATTCCGTTCCCCCAATTCTCATCCGCATTTGTCCATCTAATTCTAAGGCAGCCTCTATCATAAAGTACATGATTGCGTATTTCAATCATTTGAAATACCCAGAATGGACATCAGTGTAACAATGTAGATTAGAACAAAAATAATTAATCAGTCGGTCTCCTGATAATAAAGATTCTTACAGCTCAGTTTACAGATAAACTGCAGTTTTCTGATGACTCATTTAAAATACCCACATCTCTACGAGTTAAAGAGAAAAACAAAAAGAATTCACCTTTAGACAGCTCCACTCTTTTCTAGTGCAATTTGGTTTTCTGAATCTTGACACAATCTTGACATGGGATTGGATCTCAAATATATGCATAGAAAATCTCCAAGCCTTCAAATGATAAAATGTTTTCCGTGTACTTCAATTTGCTTACTGATGAGCTACATGCTCTTGCTAAGAGTAACTCTTTATTGAGTTCTTGAAGAATCAAAGCCAGCCACCCAAGTGTTTCTTCCAAAGCCACTGTGTCTGTGGCATCTCATGAATGTTAATAAGGTTGGCATAGTGTCCAGTATGGGCGTATTTGCGTAGTTAGGTCTCCAAGCAATGGATATAGTAATAAGTGCTTTCATTGTCCTCAGAGAAAAAAATGTGGTTACTGAGTTTCGGAGCCAGTTTTCAAGGAGCGTTCTTCTTAACCACAAAACCTTTCCACAGGTAGAATAAAGAATGTTATGGGTAAAGGGAATCACAGGGGGGGGGGGGGAACTAAAGGCAGCCTTCTGCCTTTCAGTTCACAACTTGGACTGGTCTGTAGCTGCACCACAGACCACTTTTTTGTGTGTACATTTACAAAAATCTATTGGATTAGTTACTCTTTTCATTTTCTCTTCTCTTTATCCCTATGCTATAGGCACTTCAGGATGGTTAATACCTGACAGGCATTAACTGTTTATGGAATGAATGGATACAAGACAATGGATACTGGTTTATAAAAACTGGATGGGACATTGGACATCTATCTACTGGCACAATCCTCTCATTTTTCAGGTAAAGAGCCTGAAGGCCAGAGCCATCAACAGTAACTGACAGCAGAGGTGGAGAGAGGCTGCAGGTTCCTTTCATCTTGTCTATTTCTCTCTCTGACCCTCTCTGACTTGTAGAATAGGGCTGCCGGCTATGGCTTTACTTAGCAGAACTTTGAGTAGAGAGAAGCTTCTCCAAGAATCAGAGTCCGCAATAGAGGATTTCTCAGTTTGTGTCAGCCCGCTGCCTACTCATACATGGTATCGCTGACTTTAGAAACCTCTTGCTTCATCCTTCCATCCCCGGGGCTCTACCGTGAGCCTCTATTTCCAAAGCTTGGCTTTCAAGGTGCTGTCTCAGAAGTTTCCAATACAAGTCCTCACTCTTATGTCTCCTGAGTTCAAAATAATCTCTGTGATTTCCACTTCATTGCCCTCCTGTCTCCACTCTTGTGTTTGCCAGATCCTAAGATGCTACTCTGAACTATTCTATTGACTCTTGTTACAACATAATATAAAAATGTGGCCCCACTTATGTCTGCAGTGCAGGCAAGAAGAGACAGGTCACCAGCTTGGCACTCCACCCAAGAGAGTCCTTTGCAAGTTGAAAATGACTGAAAACAAAAGTTACCCATAGAAGGAAGAAACCCTGAGCAGATGAACAGCAAATAAAAATGAAACTGGTGATTCTATCTCTGGAGATCTTTGAATAACAGGCAATGCCACCACTGGGATAAGCCCCTGCCTTCAATCTAGGTGCTCAGTGGTCATTGGTCCACGAACCAAGCAGGGGCACTCCCAGGAAATTTACATGCCGGCACTGGCACCTTGAACATCTCGGGACTTCCATGAATCGAGCTCTTATTTCTGAGAGGAACCAGAATTTGGTTAGCAGTTCTAGGTGCCTTTGAAGAGTGTTTGAAATTAAAATATATGGCTACTAAAACAAAAGGAAATTCAGTTAGTCTAAGTGGAAATGGGACCTTAGGACCACCTTAAATATACAGAGGGTGCCAAAAAAAACGTGTACACATTTTAAGAAAGGAAAAAAACTATTAAAATTGTAATACTCAATATATACCAATAACAAAAGATGAATATAAGTCACATTTGACTTCTGCAATTACAAGAGCTGCTCGAAGTGGTTACCATCAGCATCCAGACACTTCTGATTATGGCGAACTACTGCTTGAGCAACGCTGACCAAAGTGTCCACTTGTATATATATTTTTGGCACCCTTGGTATATATACAAAAGGATATTAACTCAATAGACATACATCTATTCTTGGAACACACACATGTGCACACACACACATTAAGATATTTCAATTTGGTGTTGATGCAAACAAAAATTCTGTTATTGATCAAAGACTTTGGTATTTTATTAAGAATTCCCAAAAGCTAAAGCCTTCTGGGAGGTAATAAATAAACCATAGAGAAGATGTTGCTCAAGATAGTTTTAAAGGGTCCAGGTTTCAGTGTTAGAAGGGCATACAGAAATGTAAATTGGTACAATCTTTCAGGAGGGGAGGGTAGGTTGGTAGTATGTTTCAAAAGTTGCTAAAATGTAGTTATCCTTTGATTGAGCAATTTCACTTCTAGGAATTTATGCTTAAGGAAATTAAAAAACAAGTGTATGTATAAACAAGGCTTTTCATTGCAACAATATTTGTATGAAAATAAAAATCTGAAAATAACTTAAAAATCTATGAATAAGGGATTGGTTAAATAAATTAGACTTTGACTATTCTCTGACTGAAACATTATTCAGTCTTTAAAAATATTGTTGTGGAAAAATGTCCATTAAAAATATTGAGTAAGAGGGGTGGCCGGTTAGCTCAGTTTGTTAGAGCGTGGTGTTAACAATACCAAGGTTGCTGGTTTGCTCTCCGCAAGGGCCACTGTGAGCTGTGCCCTCCTTAAAAAAAAAAAAAAAAAAAGAATTAAGAGTTAAAAGTGAGAAAAGCAGGGTATAAAACAGGATGGGTTTTGTGTTTTTTTTTTGTAAAGTGGGAGGAGTATGTATATATGCATGTGCGCTCCCATGTATATGTAGAGAAAAGGTCTAGAAATATATACAGCAAAATGCCAACAACTGTGGAATCATGAGTAATTTTTTACTCTATATTTTACTTTCTTTTTTGTATTGTTTTTGTATAAGGGCATTCTTTTAAATTTCTTGAGAACTTTCAAAAATAGAGAAAAATATAATATAGAAGTTAAAGTTACTATTCTCATTCTTCTTTCTTTATTTGAAGAAATAGCCACTATCAGGTATTAAGTGTTCCTTAACTTTGGTGAAATATGTGGTTTAAATATACCATCTGTTATTTATCAAGTCTATTAATGGACATTTAGCTTGTTTCAAATATTTATTTCTCTACCACAACCAATTCATCAATAGCTATCCTAATATGAGTCTTCTTGTGAATGGTGCCAGAGATTCTCTCTGAAAATTCTAGAATTGCTAGTAGTGGAATTGCCAGATCACAGTGTATGTACATATGTGTTTTTACACGCACTGCCAAATTGTTTCCACAACAGCTGTAACAATTTATACTCCCACAGCGATGTATGAGAATTTCCATTTGCCCATTTCTTGGTCAACTCTTGATATTTTTAGATTTGTTAATTTTTTTTGTCAGTCTGATGAATCAGGACTAGAATCTCATCCTGGCTTACTTTGCATTGCTCTGGTTTCTAGTGAGATAGTTTAGTGATCATTTAGGTTGCCCCTTCCAGGAATTATCTATTTATTACCAAACAGCCTATTGGGCTGCTTGTCTTTACTTAATTATTTGATGGGGTTCTTTGTATATTCTAGATACTATATATTGAAAATATCTTCTCCCTATTTGTCATTTATTTTTTAAATCTTGATAAGGGTATCTTTTCTTTTATGGCATGTGTCTGATTTAAGAAAATTTGTCTATAATCATAGATATTGTCCCATATTAATCTCCTGAAAAGTTCTAAAGTTTTGTGTGTGAGGCATGCAAAGATATCCAATTTTACTTCTTTCTTGGGGTGTGATATTGTATCAGTTATCTATTATTATAAAACCAATTACCCCAGAATTTAGCAACTGAGAACCACAGACATTTCTTATCTCACAGTCTCAGAGGGTTGGAAATCTGGGAGCAGCTTAGTTGGGTGGTTCTGGCTCAGGATCTCTCCCGAGGTTGTAGTTAGATGTCGATTCAGGGTGCAGTCATCTGAAGGCTGAGCTTCCAAGATGGCTCACTTACATGGCTGTTGGCAGGAGGCCTCATTTCCTTCCCACCGAAGGCTTCTCCTCAAGGCTGCCTGGGAGCACTTAGGACATGGTCGCTAGCTAGCTTCTCCTAGAGTATGCGATCCATTCAAGAGAGAGAAAGCATGAGCAAGCAGGAAGCTGCAGTGCCTTTTATCACATAGTTTCTAAAGTCACATACTGTCACCTCCCCTGTGTTCTATTCATTTGAAGTGAGCCCACTTCTAGTCACTAAGTCTAGCCCACACTCGGTGGGAGGGAAATTACACTGCACGTCTTAAAAGGGAGGCGAATCAAAGAATGTATGGCAGCTGAAATCCACCATAAGTATAAAGTTATTTGTCCAGTCCCTACTTACTTTTAAAAGCCTACCTTTCCTTACTATATGTTGATCTTGTATGCAGCAATCTTCCTGAACCCTCTTATTCTTTCTAATAGTTTGTCTGAAAATTCGCTTGGATTTTAAAGGAAAATCTATAATGACATTTCTATCGTTTATCAGATCTCCACTTAAGTAGATATCTATTTCTGAGCTCTGTGTTCTGATGCATTGATTTATTTATCTGGTCCTGCACCAACACTGCATGTTAATTTTATAAATCTCGATGTGTGATGGGTGTCCTGTGGTAGGTAGCCAATGAACCATACCTCTTGTACAGAGACACTTGTCGTCTCCAACTCTTAAATCTAGGTTGGCTTGTAACTTACTTTATTCTTAGGATGAGATAGATGTAATACTATGTGAGTCCCTGGCCTAAACCTTAGGCCTGTAAACTTTTGTTTTGTGCTCTTGAGAGCTCTGAGCCACCACGTAAGGTAAGCCGTCTGGCTACTGTGCTGGAGAGACCCACGGGGAGAGATCATGTGGAGACAGAGAGGCCCTGAGACTCCCTGGAGAAGGAGAAGCCCAGCCGTCTGAGCAGGCTGGCTGAGTCCAGGCCGGAGTTGAGCCTCCAGCTGAGTGCAGCCACCTGAGTGAAAGGACAGCAGAAATGCTCAGCTGAGCACATCCCAGACTGCAGAGTCACAATGGTTGTTTTAAGCCATTAAGTTTTGGGGAAATGTGTTATATATCAATACATAACTGAAACAGCTCTTTCCCCATCCTTGCTCTTTTAAAAATTTACTTTATATTGAACTTATATATTCAATTGGGGAAAGAATATTGAGTTTTTCTTTTTGTCCATGTATTCAGCTTTGCTTTTTTCTTTTTCAAGTACTTTTTATATTTTCCTATAAAGTCTTGAACATCATTTGCTTAACTTATTCTTAGATTCAATATAGTTTCTGTTGCTATTGTAAAGGAGAATTCTTTTCTACTACATTTTCTAATTGGTTATTGATGATGTAAAGGAATGATTTTTATGTTGACCTTGCATACAACAATCTTGCTGAACCCTCTTATTCTTTCTAATAGTTTGTCTGAAGAGTCTCTTGGATTTTAAAGGAAAACAATTTGTAAATTACGAGCCTTTTATCTCTTTCTCCCTGATTCTTTTGTCTCTTCTTCTCTTGTCTCGTTTTCTTGGCAAGGACCTCCAGTCCAGTGTTGGGTAATAGGGGTGATAACGGGCAACCTGATTTGTACCTGAACGTAATAGGAATGTGTTTAAAGTGTTATCACTAAGTACGATTTTATAATAGGATTTTTGGGAAATATTTTATCGAGTTAAAGAAGTTGCTGTCTATTCTAAGTTTGTTGAAAATTTTATTTCTTAAAATGAATTAGTATTGAATTTTATGCCTACATTTTTCCATATTTTTTGCGATAATCATATGGCTTTCTTTCCTTTAACATCTTCATATTTTATAGTAACTTGATACATTTTTTTCTCATGTTGAATCATATACATTTTTACAGGATAAACCTTAGTTATGATTATTTTTATATGCTGTTAAATTAGATTTGCTAGCTTATTTGGAATTCTTGCATTTATAGTCATAAATGATATTGGCCTATACTTTTGTTGCTTTTCAAAAAAATACTATTCTTTTCTGCTTACATTCACCTCACAAAATGAATTCAGTAGCTTTTTCTTTCTTTCTGCTTTTCTGGAACTGTTTGACTAAGATGGGAGTTATCCGTTCCTTGAAAGTTTGGTGAAACTTGCCTGAAAAGTTTTCTGACCCAGTTGCATGGTTTGGACTCTAGAGAAGGCTTTCCTGCTTCAGCATATGGCTGGACTCTTCAGTAGCCAGGGGCTCATTTGCTTTATCTTCCTTTTATTTCTTTGACTGTGATTTTGGACCTTCACAAATGCCACTCCACTGCTAGATGACATTCTTCTAGTTGGGGTAGAAACAAGCTTTCCAAGCCATGGCCAGAGGGCCCAGCATCTGCCAGCAAGTTAGAGATCTGCTTGACCTATGGTCTCTCCTCCCTCGGGGGGCCCGAGGGCCCACAGTGGAGTTTGGGCTAGAAGCCTTAGGCCTTCCTCGGTTTACCCCAGTGTGCTGTCAAATACTATTGTTCTTTGTGCCATATATGGTAAACGTAGGGAGCTCTGTGAAGGTTTCTGAAACTGAAGATAAATATGCTTTAATTTGTAAGCCGCAGTCTCAAGTTTCATGTTATACCTGATATTATTTCACTGCCACTAGCTTCTAGCCCTCCGCAAAGTTTTGTTTAAAAGTTTTCACTATGTTTTGCCTGTGTATGAAGAGAAAGAAAAAAGGTGTATACATGTGGGAAGAAGAGGGGTAGGGTAGGGGGATGGGGGATGACAGCCAATTATTGTGGTGGTGGCAATAGCTGGTAAGAGACTCCAAATGGCGGGAGAATTCCAGGAGAATCAGGGCTGTGGCTCCCGTGTGGGCTGTCCCTCCATTGCTCATTCCTGAAGTTCTAAGTGTAATTTCATTGAGGTTAGGAGCACTTGCAATTCCCTTTTCATACCTTGCCCCTCCTTGGCCCTCTCCCCTCTCGTGTGGTCTGTGTGTGTATAACTCCCACAGAACCCTAGTTTATCTCTATGATGATGCTTCTCACACACTACATTGCAAGTGCTCTCTGTTTGCTTGTCTGCCTGACACACAAAGCCATGAGCTCCCTCAGGCGCACGACAGAGTCTGGTAGCTCTGTATTTCCCCTGATCACCTCAGGGACCCAGACAGCACAGGCAGTGAATGAACGTACATTGAACGTAGGACAGCTGGTCAATGGGCACACACATACCCATGGTTGTTCTGCTTGGCAAAAAGTCCAGCCTTTGCCTTGAGCCTTGAGTGCCACGTTGCCACTACACTGCCCAGACCTCTCCTTCAGGTCCCCCGGCCTGACCACATGACCCAGCCACTAACATGTTGAAACTGGATCAAGCAAGGGCTTCCAACACCCTGCTCCGAGGGTACTGGCATTTGTTTGGATTGGTTAGTGCCCATGCTAAACCGGATATTAAATATTTTTACAATCATCCCTGGTTGAATGAATGAATGAATGAATGAATGGCCTTGGCTTCCTTCTGCTCCCATTCGGTCGAGTTGTGTGACGACTTCTCTCTGCCATCATTCTCCCAGGCCACACCTTGCCCGATTACCTCATCTGAGAACAAGGCCTGAGTTTCTCAGCTCTTTGAGGGACCATCCTTTGGACCACAGCCCAGGTATCACTTTATAGTATCACTGCCAACATACTTAGAGTTCAAGTGATTGATTTTGGATTCTGTATGTTGCCTCAATTAATAAATAGGAGAGACTTGTTTAAAATAAATCACACACTGTTTTATGTGTCTACTCTTTAAACCATTAATTGAGGAAGTAGAATAATGCTCTTAATTTGAATTGCATGTCATTCTCTCTCCGTTGCAAATTAAAAATTTTAATAGCATTTACTTTCTGCCAGAGTGGCATAAGGGTTATTTTTCTGGTGTGCTAATCTGTGTATGTTAGCAGTGTGTTAATGATTTGGGATGCTAAGTAGTTTCCCTATGTACTTATTGATCTGTCCAGAAAAAGCACCATACTTAGTTTATTTATAGAGCAATTATATCATCCGCCCCCATGCCTTAACACACTGAATGACGCAGCAGAAAGTTACACAGGAGAGCATTATCTCAGAGAAATTATGGGCAGGAAGAGGCCAAGTGCCCTGAGGATTGTCACACGACAAGAAGGAAAGTTCTGAATTTTCCACACAAGCTTGTGAGACCCAAGGTGCTGAGTATTTAGTTTAAACCCATTTCCTCCCTCTAAGAGCCACGGATTTAGTAGTGCTGCTTTAAAGAGCGTCTGTGTTTCTCTTGGCCTGGCAAGTGACACAAATTAAGAAACGTTGCTATACAACCTGTTTGAGTCAACCATTATTTCTGGTGGTTCAGAGGACTCGGAACTAGCTAGATGCATTTAGGCTCCCTCCTTCAATAAGTTCATTTATCAGAGTTGTAATTGGAGAAGAAAGTAACCAGAACTGTTAGTTCACTTACATGTTACTTTTTTCTTTATTTTAAATGTAGGGAAAATATAGAAACATAGAAAGAAGTGGCTTTCCTTTTCATTTCATAGGTTATTTCTTTTAATAATATACAGGTGTATGAGCAATGTGAATGTACTTATTGCCATTGAATTGTACATTTAACAATGGTTAAAATGGTAAATTTTATGTAATGTATATTTAACACCAATAAAAAAAGACAAAAAATATATAGTTGCAATACTACTATATATACGTATATGCAGTATTATTTTGGCTTTTTAAACACTATGCTATAAGCGTTTTCCCATGCTATTACATGTATTAGAAAATGTTTTAGTGCCTACGCGGTTAATTTATTTATTCAGTAAGGATTTACTGTGTATCAGTGAGGTACCAAGTACTGTTTTAGCCTGTGGAGGTATAGCGCTAAATGAGACCAGCATGACCCGTGGACCCAAGGAGCTTCCAGGCAGGGGTCAGGGAAGCAAAGTCAACAAGATTATGTAAGGCCTGCGAGTGGACTTAACAGGGTGGTGTTGGAAAGGGGGGTTGGAAAGAATAGCTACCATGGTAGGGTGGGGAGGCTGAGACATGTCGGTTGAGCCCGAAAGGCTGAGGACAAGCCAGCAGGTGAATGAAGGGATGAGGAACAGTATTCCTAGCAGAGGGAACAGAAAGGGCAAATGTCTGGAGAGAACCAGACAGGACTGCAGAACCCAGAGGAAGCAAGTGACACTGACACAGAAGGAGTGACAATTAGCTCAAGAGTGAGTGGTACCAGACAAAGGAGTTGGGGGACAGAGCAGAGAGCCTCCTGGGTCAGGTTGAGGGGGTTTAGATTGCACTGCAAGTGCAGGAGGACAGCCGTGGAGAGTTTTAAATACGTCAGTGACTCAGCCAAGGCTTTTCAAAGCTCTCTTTGATTACTTGTGGATCAGAAGGCACAAGACTGTGTCAGTCCGGTTGGGAAGCTACCGTAGGCATTCAGGGAGACAACATAGAAAAGAAACGCAAGTGTGCTTCTCTTCTCTAGAGGGGCCAACTACCCTGTTGCCTGGGGAAAAACAGGGCTGTGGTATCTAACACGACTTCGAGGACAGCAGGCTCAGTGCTGACAGAGGGCGATTTTGGAGTCAGCTGATTTCAGTCCAATGCTTGCCTCTATGACCAACCTCAGGCAAGTTACTTACCATTTTTCTGTAGCAATTTCTTTTTTATTATTAATAAATGGGGATATTATTAATAAATGTAATGATGGGGATAATTGTCCGCATCTGAAAGAGCTGCAAGGAATAAATGCATATAAAGTGCTTAGCTTAGTGCCTCATATATAGCAAGCACTCAATACATGGTAGCTATTATTTACAACAAGGAAACCCAGGGTGTTGAAAGTATAATGATGAACGAGTTCTTTTTAAAACTCTACTAATGAAAAACCAGTTCAGAATAAATTTCAGCACTATGCTTATTAGACCTGTTTAGTAGAAGTGCTCTAGGATCTTCAGCAGTCATAACTATTCGAGTTTTTCAATTTGACAAAGCTGTATTTCTACAAAGAGCCAAAATATTTCATTTCACGAATATTAAGATTTATAAGGATATTGGGTATTTATAGATACTCGGTTAAAAATAACTAAAGCCTGTTTCTACTTTGTATCAAAAAGACTAATAAACAAATCCAACTAAATAGCAAGACTTTCCCTTTTATTTTTCATTGCAATATTAAATATTTCCAAAATCGTGGAAGCAAAAAAACCAAATTATTTACAGTGGCTAGGTAAGGATAGAGAGGTTAAGGTATAATTAATCTTATTTTCTGTCATATGTATAAGTGACTTTTACAATTAAAAACATTTTAAATGATCATTAAACTAAATTAACATGAGAAGAAATTCCATTTTATCATCATCCTAATGCTATGAATAAAAAATGAATCTTTTCTATTTTTATTTCTAAAAGAAGGTTTCGAATGTTCTTTTTGGAGTCAAATGACAATTATGTTCAATGACATTAAAATGGGCCTAAAATCTTCACCCAAATGCAAATAGTAAAGGTTGGCAGCCAATTCATGGATCAAGAGGAAAGGAAATTTTAGGCTTATTTTCAGAACTGTTTTAAAATGTCAGAATGTTAGGTTGTGTTGGGATTCAGACTCCGGGCTTATTAAGAGGATTTCACATGAAGACCGTGAAGAATAACCACCAGGCATTTCTGAGGGTATCATGTACACAGCACTGGGGTACAAAGGTCTGTTAGCAGAAGCTTAGAATCAACGGGTATGAGAGTCAGTCTCCCGTGCCCAGTACTGATGAAGCAAGACCTGCTGAACAAGTGAGACACAGATGTTCACCCAGCTTGTCTGGTAGCTCCGTCCTGGGACGTCACCCCAACTCCTTCTCAGTCACCTCCCACATCCAATTATGAGTCCGGGGAGATTTCATGTCCTTGTTATAAAACACAGTGCCCTGTTACCTGTCCCCACATCTTCATTCCCATGCCTGCACCTTTGTTTCATCTTCCCTTCACTCTGGGTTACTGCCGTGGCCTCCTTGCAGGTCTGGGTTGGGTGGGCGCCCCTGCAATCTGCCCTCTGCGAGGGAGCCTGAGTGATGATGATTCTAACAGACCAACCTGATTGTTCACCGTCTGCTTTAAGTCTTTCAGTGATTCCCCATCACATCCGGGCCTTCTCCTCAAGACCCCTCCACCTGGAGTGGAGTCCATTTTCAGCCTCTTTCTGTCAAGAATATTCTCCCCTCTTTCTTCTAGCTAACTCCAGCAAGTCTTTCACAACCTCGGTCTAGCCCACTCCTCTCTCTGAAAATCTTTAAAGGCTTCCCATTATGATTTCGAAGCCTTCCTCGCCTCCCAAGTCACCACTTGCAGGCCCCTACCATAGCATGTGTCACAATGTATTGCCATTGTCAATTCATGTCCCCAAACAACAGGGCACCGGGCATAAGCATCCTGAGGTCAGGGGCCTTGCCATGCTCAGCCTTGCTTCCCTTGGGCCTAAACTGTTCTTGCACATGGCACTTGGCACAGTTCTAAGGAATTTATAAATATTAACTCACAATCCTCATAATAATACATGGCTATTAGATGAACACATAAGCATGTGTCCAACCAATGTGTAGTGAGTGTCCTGTGGGTGCTGGATACAATTTTAGGCAGTAGGGATTCAGAAGTGAACAGGACACACAAACTTTTGATCTCAGTAAGTTTATAACTTGTCGAAGCACATGGATCATATACAGATAAATAGCTATATAATGTGAGTTAGTGAGAGGAGCCATAAAGAAAAATAAAGCCAGAACAAGGGAGGAAATGTGACAGAGATATCATTTTAGACAGGATGGTCAGGCCAGGGCAGATGAGGAGGGGACATCTGAGCAGAGACCTGAGTAAAGTGAGTGAGCGAGCCACCTGGATAGGTGTGTGGAGGTGGCGGGAAGGGTAAGGCAGAGAAATCAGCAGATGCAAAGGCCTGGCCTGCACAAGGCACAGCGCTGAGGCCGGCGTGCTGGAATGCAGGGTGTGGGGCAGAGAGTAGTAAGCGATGAGATATTCGAGGCAGGGGCTTAGGTCAGAGAGAGGCTTTTCAGGCCATCCTGAGGACTTGGGGTTTCTTCACTGGTAGGTTGTAGAGTCTGGTGGGATCTGATCTGACGTTATCTTTTAAGGATCACTGGTTGTTGAGTAGAGAACGTGGACTAGAAGGAGCAAGTGAAAGCAGGTAGACGAGGGAAAAGGTGAATGTTGTGATCCAGATAGTGATGATGGTGACTCCGAATCCCATCATGGACTCTGGACACATTTTGAAAGCACAGCAGACAGGATCTGTTGACGCTTGACTATAGAGTATACGACAGGGAGGAGTCCTGCATGGCTCCAAGGTTTTGGTCAGCTGGTGGGCTGGCAGTGGCATTTGCTGAGATGGGCACAACTGAAGGAGAAACAATTTGAGGGGAGGGTTGGAAATGAAGTGTTCTGTTTTGAACCCATACGAGGCATGATCAAAAAATACAGTGAATGTTTAAATTTTAAAAAATTATTACAGTAAAAGACATTGTCATTAATCCCCCTCAAAATACTTCCCCTTGCTTCGAACACACTCATCCATCGTTCTTGTCACTTTCTGAAGCAGTTCTAGAAGTCCTCTTTTATGAGTATCTTTAGTTGTGCTGTCATGGCTGCCTCGATATCCTGAATCAATTCAAAACGTTTACCTTTCATGGTCATTTTGACTTTGGGGAAGAATGAGAAGTTGCACAGTACCAGATCCAGTGAATAAGGTGGATGAGGACACACCATAATGTTTTCATTTGACAGAAATTGCCATACCAGAAGTGATGTGTGACACGGAGGCTTTCCCGTGTGATCACAAAATACGGTGAATGCTGCTGTGGAGTGCCATCCAACGGAAAGGCAGGGATCTTCAGTACGTGGAACCTTAGTAACAGTGTGTGACAAGTTTCAACTTGTTCAGTGTAAGCTATGGTGTGAGCTATGGTTGAGAGGTGTGTTTTAAAGTGTGCCATAAATGATCCTCCATGATGACAACGCTTCCATCACTTCTGGTATAAGGTTATTTCTGTCAAGTGAAAACATTACGGTGTGTCCTCATCCACTTTATTCACCAGATCTGGCACCGTGTGACTTCTGGCTCTTCCCCAAAGCCAAAATGATTCAGGACATCAAGGCAGCCATGACAGTGCAACTAAAGACACTCACAAAAGAGGACTTCCAGAACTGCTTCAGAAAGTGGCAAGAACGATGGGATAAGTGTGTTCAAAGTGAGGCGGTGTATTTTGAGGGGGATTAATGTCCGTGTGTCTTTTACTGTAATACATTTTTTTAAAACTTACACATTCACCGTATTGTTTGATCACACCTCGTAAGTTTGAGTTGCTGCTAGGGTTCAGTTTTGTCCTCTGTGAAATGGGGATAATGTTTGTTTTATACATTTCTAATGAGAATCAAATGTGATCATTGTCTTTTGATATCAAAGAGATGGAAGGTTTATTTTTATTCACACTGAAGTTACGGGTAGAGTTCCCTTTAAAATAACACAAACAAATTCCCTCTTATTGGCTAGCTATTGCTGCACTTATACAATTGTCCTCATATCAAGAAATGATGTTGGGAACAGACCCACTGTTCATACTTATTTAACGTTTATATAGGGCTTACTATCTGCCAGACACTATTCTAAGGACCTTATAGAAATTAACCCACATAATCCTCTAAAATCCTTTTGGGTGTATACCATTATTACCCCATTTTACAGATGAAACTGTGGCACAGAGAGGTGAAGTAATTTGCTTAAGTTCCCACAGCTAATAAATGGCTGAGCCAGGAGTCAGCCGCAGGTGCTCTGGCTGTGCTTCTGAGCCCAATGCCAAGCTCCACATCCCCTGCTCTCTGTGAGCAGTGCCATCTCTGACATGGGATCCCACCTCTTGCGTATGGAGAACGTGCCTCATGTCTAACGCCGTTGCCTGAACCCTTGCCCCAGTCAGAGTTTCTGCCTGGGTTCTTGCAAATTGCTCAAAAGAAGCCTGTCAGTAAATGGTGGCAATACCTCCTTTTGTCTCAGACCTTCCCAGGCTGGGGGCAGCCACCCAGCGCACTCTGTCCTCTGTACCTTTCTACTAATGCCCTGAGGTTAGCCTCCTCCCCTCATTGCCACACACAAGCTTTTTTGGGGTCCTGCTCTCTCCAGGTGCGGATACTCTCTCATTGCAAGTTGTTACAAGTTGTTTAAACACTTGCAAGTACACATCACATTTCCACTCACATTTTGAAGCAGGTGCCACATTGAGCTGAGTGGAGGAGACAAGATGTGAATATGACAGGACCCCTAACCTCTCCAGAGATTTTGAGCTAGAGGCCAGGTCCCGTGCCCTTCCTCCCAGCACCAGGTGGACGCAAAGCAGGCATTCAATGAATATTCATTCATTTATTTAGCAAATGTTCACCGAGTGCCTATTACATGGCAGGCAGGCAGGGAGATCCCTGCTGAGGAAATGGCGGGAAACCAGACATGCGCAGGATCCCCACAGCTCCAGGGGCTCTGGGGGAGACTCGCCCCCATTCCCCAACCCCAGACACCACCGTGAGGGCTCAAGACCGAAGCAGGGGGTACAAGCAAGGGAGTAGAGAACACAGGAAACGGCGGTGAAAGAGGTCAAAGCGTCAGGCCCCGAAGCCGGCGTGGTATCTAGTCAGGGCGATCCCTCCGTCTCTAAACCTAGATGCGCATACACACCTGCCGCATCCGCTTCCGGGACCCCTGTCTGGCTGCGGCCGCTGATTACAACAGCGTCTACGCGGGCGACAGCCTCTCAGGGAAAGCAGAGCTTGTCAAGACAGTACTGTTCGGGAGAAGGGGGCTGGAGTGTGCCTGCACGAAGGGAGGGGTGGTGCACGACTGGAGCAGGCTTTTTTTTTTTTTTCGGAGAACTCTCCAGTTCATCGATTACTTTGGAGCCTGGATTCCAATGCCAGGACAGTTGCTTACCTGTTGTGTGACCTTGCCCAAGTCACCTAACCTCCCTAGGACATCATCGGTTAAATGGGTTTCCAATAACCTGAGGGTTGGAGACAGCAGCAAGAGAGAATGCCTAGAAAGCTTCCCTAGCATGATTCCCGGCAGGAAAATCTCCCGGAGCAGAGGGTTTAATTACCTGCTGCTCACACTTCGCTGAGTCCCCTGGCTTCCCTTGGGCCGGGGAGCCGGCTGCTTTCTTGCCAGGGACCTACGACTCACCCGTAAGGGCGCGCCCAGCCTAGATAGATTTATTAGCTTGCTTGGGGCGTGGTTTGGAAAGCGGCGAGGAGTGGCAAGGGGAAAAGAGGTGGTGTAGGGTAGGAAAGGAGAAGCAGGGAGGTGTGTGAGAGAGCGGAGGAGGTGAAAGAAGCGGAGGGGCTAGAGGCGAGTGAGGCGGAGCCGGGGAGGAGTCCGGCTGGGTTCCTGCGCCCAGCGCTGCGCGCACCCACAGCCGGCGGCGGCGGCGGCGGGGCGGGGGCGGTGCGCGGTGGCCAATGGCGCGCGGCGCTGTGGCGGGGGCGGTGCAGGAACAACCGACCGCTGACAGCCAAACTCCCCAACTCCGCCCTCGTCCCCGCGGGATCCCGGAGCCGAGCGGGCCCGGCCCGAGGCCGCCCGAGCCGCGCTGCGAGCGAACATGGCAGCAGAATGAGCAGGCTGGCGCCGGGTCGTGGCCGCTGCCACCGCCGTCGCCGCCGCCGCCGCCGCGCTGCAGCTTGAGATCCGCGCCCCGCGCCCTCGGAGCCGCGTGTTTAGCCGACCTCTTGGTGGCGGCTGGATTATTTCATTCCAGGCGGAGGGCGGGGAAGAAAGGGGACCCCGCAGCCGAGCTCGTCCGGGCTCTGGTAGCGTGTAGAGGCTTGTGCGCCCTACTCCTGACTGCGGAAAAGACGCGGGAGAGAGCCAGTCCCGGGCTGCAGCGGCGGGGGAGCGGGGATGAGCCGGACATGGAGCGGCCTCCGCGGGGCGCGCGGAGCCAGCCGGCGCTGCGGCGGGGGTACCGCCTGAGCAGGGGTTCCGCAGGGCTTCGGGTCCTCGGGCGTCCTGGTGAGATCCCTGCCACCGCCTCCGGGAAGGACGGGAGCCCTGCGGGGCGGACTCTGCAGCAGGCACCGTACTGAGGCGCCGGGAGGTTGCTCCGTCTGCAGCTGAGTGCGCTCTTGGCACCCGGGCGCCTTGCCCAGGGCACAGCGGCTGGCGCACCGCGGCGAGCCGGGTGCAGGGCTAGCTGGAGGGGTGTGCGCGTGTTGGACTGGAGAGCTGAGCTAAAGCAGAACGAGACGGACCTGAGCAGCCATGCTTCCCGGGGTGGGCGTGTTCGGCACCAGCCTCACTGCCCGTGTCATCATCCCGCTGCTGAAAGACGAGGGCTTCGCGGTGAAGGCGCTGTGGGGCCGCACACAGGAGGAAGCCGAGGAGCTGGCCAAGGAGATGAGCGTTCCCTTCTACACGAGTCGCATTGACGAGGTGCTGCTGCATCAGGACGTGGACTTAGTGTGCATCAACCTGCCCCCTCCACTCACCAGGCAGATCGCAGTCAAAACCCTGGGTGAGCGATCCCTCCCCCCATTTCTCCTCCTGCCTCCTCTCCTTGCCTTCCCTGCTGCTTTTCTCCTCTCGCCCCCTCTTCCTCCCAGAAGCTTACATGGCACCTACGCTGACCCGGGGACCTGAGATCCCACATCCCACTCGGAGCGCCCGCCCCCTCATCCCTGGCCCTCCCCACTGCGCTTCCCTCCTCCCTTCTGACACCACCTGGACGCGCTTCCCCACGTGTGTGGCGCGGAGGCTGAAGGAGGCGTGTGTTCCGGGGATGCGGATGAAGCCGATCAGATGCTGAGGACTGAGGATGCTTCTCTGAGGGAGAGAAAACTAAGTCTCCAGCTGTGTGTGTAGTGCCCCAGTGTGTGAGTGCGCGCCTGTGAGAGGCGGTTGCGCGCCCAAGAACATTGCCCCACATACATCTCGGGTTTTCCTGGGGGCGATAGACGATCTGAGGTTTAGCAGCTGTGGCGCCCTGCTAGGATAGTTTGTTTCTTTCCGCTATGAGTTAGTTTAGTGTGAAATTAGACATGTGACAATCAGCCGGAATTATCTAGTTTTCGCTGAAAGCAAGAATTGCGGGAGTGGTTGCATGGCTCGGGTGGGGGAGTCTATTGGCTCGTCTTCAAGCTTCAGGGGGGTTCATAGGTTAGTAAAGGCTGGTTTGATAAAACCAGAGAGATTTACCTTTTGAGTGCTGCAGCTCAGGAATTGTCTTCTGCGCATATCGGAAGTCATATATCTTCAATTTTAGGGGATGGGTACAGTAGTTCCAGAGGCACAGATGCTTTGTGTGGGAAAAGGCCCAACGCTACCAGTTTCACATGGAAACAAGCAATAGTTCCTCCTGAATTCCGTCAGGAATAGTTCCCAGGTCTGGTGTTGACAAGTATGTTGGGGATGAACTCACCACCACACAACATCCGGTCCCCCCACCTAACCCAGGCAGTCTGAACAGTCTTAGTACTGTGCCAGGGTCTCTGCCATGCCCAGAGGAAGGAGTGCATGTTTTGTCCATCAGCAGTTCTCACACATACCTAAGACAATCCCAGGAAGATTGCTCACTCCTTACTCTCCCGACAAAAATGTTAGAATTTTATTGGCGAGGAAAGAGACAAAGCACAGGATGCCACATTAGAGAAGAATTACAAGAGGAGAACTGGGAAGGAACAGGGACACCACCCAGAAACCAGTGGTAATTTATATATAAACTTGGAAAGAATGTTTGATTTTTAAAAACAGGATTAGGGTAGGTGAAACAATGTTTGATTTTTAATAACAGGATTAGGGTAGGTGAAACCCACATGTATTTTAATTCTATCTTCAGAGACCTATGGCCAGAATGTAGAAATCTTTCTCCCTAGAAAGCCATTCTTACCAGGCCATTCTGCTATTGACTCAGAGGGGACAGCTGATATAATCAGCTTCCTCAGGCTGTCAGTTTTCACATTAATTTTATTAAGCTTCTGACCTTTGTTGCTTGCTTTCTTTGGCCTGAACTGAATGTCACTGGCTAGCATTTTTTTTGTTTGCCTTAACCTACGTGTTGGGTAGTTATCCTCTGTGCTTACAGTGGACCTGTGCATATCAAACAGATCATAGCCATTTTATAGCATAAATCTATTAGGGTGATTTGTATAAAACAGATCTAGGAGCACATGTCTCCTAGAAGGCATATGACTGATCCTATCAGAAGGACCTTGTGACATCGCTCCTGCCCTCTAGGACGGCCCAGTCCTGCAGGTGGGCCTAGAGCAACCTTAGAGCATGTCTCCAGGAGAGTGGCAATTTGGGGAACGAGGATGTTCCTGTTTTCTGACCATTGTTGGTTCTTCAGCCATGAAAGTATTTACTGGCTTTGAGAGAAGGGCACAAATTACATTTTTCTGGATACTTCTTCTGTTTTTTACTTTCAAACATCATTGTGATTTTATTTTCCTTGACAAGACTAACGTGAGGTACCTCTTCAAAACCAAGTGTAAGAGGCATATGGAATAGACTTGGTTGAATGTTCAGGGCTAAGGAACAGGGTTTTGTTCATGTTTTCATGGTAGGCCAGGGTTTTCTTTTTATTCCTGGTTTTGCAGGTAATTTGAGGTCATCTGTGATTATAGAAATTGTAGGGTTATTGAATTTAGAGGTGGCTAGACTTTAGTCTTGTTCCAGACTTCATCTTCACTGGAAAATCCCCAAAGGTCACTCTCGTGCGAGTACACCTCAGGGTGGTCGTCTGGGTTTGCTTTGCTCTCATGGTGAGAGGTTCAACATACACAATACAGGAAGTGAAAAACCCCAAACAGTTATCCGGCTGGTCTGGCCGTTTGGGGGGTTATAGATGCTAGTGTTTGCCTAGCATTGAAAGAAGCCAGTCTTGACTAGTTCTGGTGAATAGTCCTTTTAGCAAAAGCCTGGGCTGTGAGTTGCTTGCCCAGCAATGGCGAGAGATGTGTGGCCCCGATCCATTCTTGTAACTGGTCACAGGACTGTCAAGGGGAGGGATTGGTCTGGGGACCCTAGAGGAATGAAACTTGGAATCAATTGAATCACAACATCCTCCTTTAATTTCTAAAAATTTCCTTGAAATCCTTACCTTAGTGAACTAGGCATTTCTCTGTTGCAGAGACTTTTCTGTAATGTACGATTTCTAATGTCCAGGGCTACCTCTTGTTAAGTACCTAATATATGCCAAGCAATGTGGCAAACGTTTTAATCATTTCATGATTAAAACAATCCTCTAATATAGATAATAGCTCCATTTTACAAATGAAGCAACTAAAATTCAGAGACCTGAGTCAAATCGCTCAAGAACGTACACCTGGAGATGGGAATCCATCATTCTGCCTTCCCTGAAATCATTTATTCCTCTCTCGTTCCCACACTTGCTCCATTGCCTCCGTTTTTTCTCTCAGATAATGGCAGCCTAGGTGAGGTATTTGGAGTTGTCCTTTATTCCTGTGCCCCTCACGCATGGAATCAGTTCCCAAATTGGTTGATGCCAGCTTCTTAATCCCTGTCGTATCTGTTCTCCTTTTGCATCATTGCTTCCTCCATCGAAGGAACTAGTTCTTACCTAGTTTCTGAATCAGGTTCCAGTCCGCTTCTCCCCACCACTGTGTCTATCCACTTTCTATACTGCAGCCAGAGTTACCTTGAAGAACCGCAGACTTGATCACGTACTTCTCCCCCTGAGAAAAGCCCCAACTTCTTGGCCTAACAGGCTAGAGCTGCTGGCCCTTCTGGAACTCCATGAGCTTTAGTTAAGTCAAAAATACTGGTGTTTCCTTCAAAGGACCCTGTTGAATTATACGTCCATGCCTTTGTTAGGAACCCTTCTGCCTTGTGTTGGTGATGGATGCCTGTTCATTCTTCAAGACTCAGTCCCAGTGGTACCTCCTTCTGAATTTCTCCCCCTTCCTCTGTCCCGTCCCCTGTGATCTCAGCACCATGGGCCCATCTTCTATACCTCTTTCAATGTATTCTTTGAAATTTAAATTTTGCTTAGTTATTTTAAATAGGTTATATATTTACATGGTACCAATTTCAAATGCTATAAAAGCACACAGTAAGAAGTACGTGCCCCTCAGTTTCTGTCCCTCAAAAGCAGGCAGTCACTATTCCCTGTTTTTTGGTCTCGTTTTGAGGATTTTCCTAAGTATATACTGGCGAATATGTGCGTGAGAATTTTAAAATATTTTTGTACACAATTGGTAACATCTCACTATATATACAGATTATATATAGATGCACATATACAAATATATGTATAAAAAACTCAAAATGTGAAAGTGTCCTTGTTTCTATTTTTGGCTGTATAGTATTTCAATGTATGGCTATATCAAAATTTATTTAACCAGCTCCCTGTTACTCAACATTTAGTTTGTTTCCAATCTTTTGCTTATACAAACATGTAATGAATAATCTAGGGCATACGTCACATTGCACACACGCCTGTCCGCTTATAGGATAAATATGTGAACTGCTGGTCAAAAAGTATATGCTCATTTCATTTAACAAAGACACTGTCAAGTTAACTGGTGCCTGAAATGACACTGCTGTTTGCTGATTTCCTCACGTGCCTCTCTTCGCAAGCCCCTTCACTGCCTGGAGCCTCCTCTCCTTTGTGTCCAAAGCTGCGCGGTGGCACACAAGGCCCAGCACAAATCCCCAGCCTGCTTTTGCTGTCTCAGTTTGTCTTCCTGCAATGGGCCATTCTACCTGGACTGCACAGTGAGCCGCATGACTGCCTCCTTAGGTCTACTCCTGTTTCTTACCCAGTCTGTCCTCTAATACAATAGGTAAATGACATTATATGTGCGGCACCATGTCGTCCCCTGCTCAGAACCTTGCAGTGCCTTTCATGGCACTTGGAACGATATTCCAGCTCCTTGTCGTGACTTACTTGATCTGAAATGGCCCTGCCTAGTAATCTCTCTCAACTCTCTGGCGATTGCACACTCTCCTGGGCTCCCTAGCCTCCAGGTACTTGGTCCTCTTTTTTTGTTCCTCAAGTACCTGTCCTTTTCCCAATCCTGGACCTTTCCAAACTGGCTCTTCCCTCTGCCTGGAAGGTTCTCCCTCACTCCTTTGAATGGCTAGCTCATTCTCACTTTCAAGTTTCAGCTCAAATGTTCTCTATTGGGAGAGCGGCCTTTCTGGATCCTCCCCTTTCTATTAAAAGTCTTCACCCCACAGCTTTCAGTCGTAACTCTGTCATCCTCTGTATCTTCTTGGTGGCACTATTCCAGCTTGTTATGATCTCTTTCATTTGTTTACATGTTTTCTTATTTGCTATTGTCTCCCCAACTGGAATGTAAGTTCTGTGAGGTCGGTCCTTTGCTTTGCTCATGAGGGTGGCCTTTTCTCCCCTAGACAGTTGGTCACCTAGTAGGCACACTATAAATATTCGTTGAATGACGAATGGATGTCTATTCATTGAATGAATGAATGCTTAGGGAAGGCAAAAGGTTATAAACAGAATGTATCAATCAATGCATAACATTTTTGTCCTACATGCAGTAGCCTAGTGCCTCTCAAACACGAACTTGAATTACCTGGAGATCTTGTCAAAATGCAGATTCCAGGGTGGGACCTGAGATTCCGTAGAGGCTACAGCAGCCAGACACTAAGATGTGATGGCGCTCCGCCTTGGGGACAAGAAGATGTCCCCTGCCATGAGTAATTAACCTGGTCGGGGAACTATGTTAAAATGCCTGTTGCCTTTGTGTGCAATGTGATGGCATCTGTTTTCGTGGTCTCTGAGTGATTTGGGGGGACAGTAGTGCAGACACTGTTGGGGAAGGCTCTCCATGGGATGGAAGGCTCCTTTGGGACGGTGAATAAGCTGTAGGGTTTCGTTGAGCTTTGATCTGGCTGCACGTTGATCTTGCCTCAACTTGTTTGGTATCATTAGCTAAGGACCTGGAGCAGTACGCCGTTTCCTGTCCGACTTCACAGTGTTAGCAATTGCTCAAGATTGAGGAGGGTGAACAGGGGTGAGAGAGCAGGGAGGAAACGAGGTTGAGACAGGGCTCTGCTGCTCACGGTTACCACACTAGCAGAGATACAGCTGCAGGTAATGAAACGTGCATTTTGACTTGAGAGTAACCATTTTGAAATCCCAGCAAACCCTGCCTTTCCAGTTCTTCCTTGAAGTCTCTCCTTGAGCTCTTCCTATCTGAACACTGTGTGGGCAAGGTGACTGCATTTTGCTCTGTGAGTTTCCGCGTGAGTGAAATGATTTTGGTCTATCAGTTTGGTGTACAGTTGAGGAAGCCTTGAGGCATTATGTAAATGAAAGAAACTCTATTTACTGTTAGGAAACGTCAAGGATCACCAACCTCAAAGCATCTAACTGAAATTAGGCACAGTTGAATGATTATTTCGTAGATGATATCTGGCCTTGAAAATGTGCAATTCTGCAGAAGTTTAAATTGGAGTGAGAAGAAGCCAAATGAAGAAGTTGGACATTTTGATACCTGAAACTGGGGAAGACCAAAAAGACAAAGTGGAAGTAAATAGCATGTTTTAAGGGTTTCACCAAGAAATAAATACACAAGCAATTAGTTAAGTATCTTGATTGAAGATCATCATGGCCTGGCAAAAAGAGCATCATTATATCTAAGATGTGGTGAGTCATAAAACTAACCAGTGGTAGGAAAGGTCAGCAGGTTACAGCTGTGTGACTTTGGGAGAGGTAACCTTTCTTCCCGGGCCTCCGTTTTCTCATCAAGAAAGTGGAGTTAAAGATCCTATCCTATAGGGTTGATGTAACAAAATTAGAAGGGGTATGTAGAGACCTAGCCTATGGCTCCCCCTTAGTTATCTGCATAAGCTCAATAAATGTTAGTTTTACTTTTCCCCGGTGTGATCAGTTCTTTAACTCATTCCAAATAGTGCTTTTGAAGATATTTTTTTCTTATTTTCTGAAGAGATGATTCCCTCTGGCAAGATTCAGAAAATACGGTTAAAAGTGTTCTTATTTTTAAAAGGGAATGTGCATAAGCCCAGAGTCAGAGGTTGTCTTTGCTGAGAATCCAGTACTTGCTTCACAGATACACGATCTAGAAGGTGCTGATGGTGTTACCAGATGCTCCCCATGCTCCTATGAAGATTTTTCTCTTATTGTGAGAAGGATGCAGCGATGTCTCCTGGAACTCCGGGGCAGGGATGTCATGGGCCTCAGTAGGTACCTGAAAACCATGAGCTGCAGGAATTTGACCATTTTGTGTTCGGCTCCTCAGCCCTCTTTAGACCAGCCTCTTCTGCCTCAAGGGCCCACGTGGCGGATAGAACACTGTCTACACACAGCTCCCCAATACAGCTGTTACCTGTTCATCCACCTGAAAAGCGCCGCCCTCCTCCTGTTCCCCGCTCCCAGTGCCTGCGTGTGCCAGATGCCTTCACCTGGCTGAGTCTTTTTGGAGGTTATCTCCTAATGTGGGGGATATATCATAAAATGCTTCAGGGCAGTGGGGTGGAGGGATTCAGAGTGGTCATTCTGAGCTGGGCCGCACTCCAAGCAGGTGCTAATGAGAAGAGTACAGACTTGGTTGAAGATTTCCCAAATGTAGACATTTCTTGATTCTGTGGGTTCTTTATCCACTTTAGCATTTTGCTGCTCTTATAATGACCACAGTAAAAAGAAAAAAAATATATGTGATGATCGAATGATCATGTGACGATCATTGTAGTTACTATTATAAAATTTAGGATGTATATATTTTTCAAGTATGTGATGGGAAAGTAGAGAAACATGACCGATTCCGTGGAGTTGTATGGTTGTCTGTGGACTTGCAAGCCTTTCCCGAGCACCTCCTGTGTGGCGTGTGCCAACAGAGGATTGCGATGAGGCATAGACCATTTGTGCTCAAGTGTCAGCATAGGGCCTCAAAGGAGTCAGGAAAAAGACTGAGCTCCCTGGAGGAAGAAGGATTTCTGTTTTCAGACTACCTCTGCGCTGGAAACCGCAACACCAACTCTTTCCTAGGTCTTTAGTCTGCTGTCCTGCCCTGCAAATGCTGGACTTCCCAGTCCCCATAGCTGTGTGAGTCAATTCCTTAAAAGCAAACCTCACTCTGTCTGTAGAAATATATATACACACATGTCTTCTTGGTTCGTTTCTTTGAAGAACACTGATGGATACAAATTTTGGCTGGATGAAGGCCACCTGGCCGGGCAAGTTGGGTGATGAGACACTGGGCAGATATGTCATAAGTGTAGTTCTGGAAAGACTTGTCCGTGGAGAAGCTGCTCCAGTGAGTTCAGCGATGGGTGTAGGCCCCTAGGAGAGTGTCTTTGAGCATTGTCCTCTAAGCAGGAAGACCTGGAAGGCCAAAATTCTTCTTGGTTCAGACTCAAGACAAGGGGATGTTGGGAAAAAGGCTTTCACACCCTCACTGCTGAGAGCGACAGTGACCTTTCACACTGGCCAGTTCTACCCCTGTCAGCAGGGCTTTGGGAAAGCTGGCCTCTCGGGTTTGGGAAAGTCTGGGATGCCTTGGGATTTAGACTTTATTTGAAAATCATTAATGACCTGTACAGTATTTAAAAATGCAAAAAAATAACTTTACATTATAATGATATGAATTATTACACTTCTAATTTCCACCTATAATGGCTTGTACGGTATTAAGATGCTGTTTTAGTTAGCGTAATACCCACAAACTGAAACTACATAGTTTTGAAGCCCCAAATTAAGGTGGTTTGCAGCTTTAGCATTGCTTAAAAAAAAAAATAGCTTGAGATATACTTTATATATTATAAAATTCACCCATTGTAAGTGATTCAATGATTTTTTAGTAAATATATATAGTTGTGCAACTACACAGAAAGTTTTAGAACACTTCCAATATCCCAAAACGTTTCCTCATGCCTGTTTGTGGCCAATCCCCATACCTACCCCTAGCCCCAGGTAACTAATAATCTGCTTCCTGTCTTATTGTTTTGCCTTTCCTAGAAATTTCATATAAATAGAATCATATGATGTGTAGTCCTTTGTGTCTGGCATCTTTCACTTAGCATGTTTTTGATGTTCATCCACGTTGTTGCATCAGAAGTTCATTCCTTTTTAATCGCCGAGTAATATTCCATTGTATGGGCATACCACATTTGTTTATCCATTCACCATTTGATGGATGTTGGTATTGTTTCCAGTTTCTAGCTATTACAAATAATGCTGCTCTGAACATTTGCATGCAAGTCTTTTGGAGACCTGTGTTTTCATTTCTCTTGGATAGATATCTAGGAGTGAAATTGCTAGGTTATACGGTATACTTGTATATATATTTAACTGTTTAAGAAATTGCCAAACGGTTTTCCAAAGTAGCTGTACCATTTTGTATTCCTACCAGCTATGTAGGAGAATTCGAATTTCTCTGCATCATCACCAACACTTGGTTTTATCAATGGCTTTTTGACTAAAGCCATTTGTAGTGGCATCTCATTAGGATTTTGATTTGCATTTCCCTAATGTCTAATGATGTCGAGTACCTTTTCATATGCTTGTTATCCAGTTGTATTATCTTCTTTGGTGAAATGCATATTCAAATATCTCGACCGTTTAAAAATTGGGTTGTTTGTCTTATTGTTGAGTTGTAAGCATTAGTTTTGTGATTTTTGTTATGTTCTTAAGTTAGGGGTAGTAGTTTTGGGTTTTCAAATACTTCCCTTTATCTTTTATTTTGGAACTATATACAGCTGAAATAATTCTCCGTCCCAAGTGAAATGAGCTTTGCCAAATAGTCATTGAAATGATTCATTATTTAGAAGAGCGAGACAACCATGTGAGCGGATGTTCCTGACCAGCCTCCAGCGTTGCCCTGGGCCCTGCCATGCACTGAACATTCTTTGAAGGACATTTCCAATTCGAAGATTATTTGAGGTGCTCTAGGATCTTATAATCACTTATTTTGCCCAGTGCCTGGAGAGTGTTTCTCTTTTTTTTTTTCCATTTATTTTTTATTTAATAAATACTTTTCAATACTTGTAGCCTGTGTTAGCTGTGGTGGGAAATACCCCAGATAGTAAGATATGGTCTTTGTCCTTGAGAAAACATAGCATACACAAACACAACAACAATGCAACAAAATATATGATTAAGTACAGAATGAATCGTTATATTGCAATGCCAGGAAGTGTTTGCTTAAGACAATTGAGTAACCCAAAAATATCATATTGAATTAAGGGTCAACCACCTGGATAGCTTCCCAGTGCCAATCTATAAAGATTACTGAAACAAAGGGAAAAAAATAGAGAAAAATATTTAAATAGAATTCCCCTCAAAAAAAAGTGCTATGTGTGTGAATGGTGGACTTGCAGCCGAGTGAGACCTGGAAGGGCTTCCTCCAATAGGTGGTGAATTATTAGATCAGAAGGGCTGGATCTAGTTCACGGCTGAGCTTTTGTTTCGCTGAGTGGGGAAGTTGCGTTTGAGGTTAGAGATTAAATGTAGAGGCCTGTGAAGAAAGGCCACACTGGTCCCTAGGGCCCTTCCCCTCAGGCAGCGTGGGTCCCTGAGGAGGTGGCCCTGCAGATAATGGATGCTGTCTGAACGCTGAGGAAGAAGGAATTCCTGAGAGCTGGAATGGTCTGGGAAGACATTTTGGAGGAGGTGGGGTTACACTGGATGAAGAAAGGGTAGGATTTAATAATTGGAAAAGAAGGTGTAGAAGCCTCTATGATATAAAATCCTCTTCAAGGAACCACTTGGTTATGTAGCAACACTCTGAGGAAAATTGTTTCCTACAGTTGACCACCGAGGACAAACTTAGAGTGGTTTAAGAATGTCCAAATGGAAAACAATGATCTTACCTAGAATTAATTTTTTGTTTTGCCATCACATTCCCCCAATCCCCTTCATCAGCAGTAGTTCCACTTGCATCTTTTTCTCCCCTCAGATCCCAATGGTGACAGTCACAGATGACACAGCTCTGGGGTCGGCAAAGGAAACAGCTTGCAGGATTGTTGGAAAGAACCCCGTTGAGAGGAGCACAAATGGCTGCCTTAAAGGGTGTGAAAAGAGCTGCAAAAATGGATTCAGCAAGAAACCTTGTAAAGACAAAAGCTCCCTGTGTGATGGCGTCGGGGCTGCTATGGTGGACAGTAGGGTCAGCTGAGGAGAGGGTGAGCTGGCCACGCTCAGTTCCTGGTTTTGTGTTTGTGCCGGATGGTGGTGGAAACTCATGTCCCTTTGTTATACAGTTGAGCCCGTTTTATCCAAGGGTCAGTGGTCAGCTGGGGCTATGACTTATGGATGAGAAAAGATGAAAGACTCTCGCTGGAGATGGACACTCAGTGCCTGATGCGAGGACGTGCTTGTCAGTGTTAGGAGGTGAGAGTTCGTGGAGATTGTGAGGCTACTGCCGAGTACTCTGCTGTCCTGGGAGGTGGTTCTAGGGGAAGGCCACAGGGGTGGAACGAATAGTTAGTACTTGACTTGGGGGCCAAGTCAGTCAACAGAGCCTTGCTGAGGCTCTGCTGAAAGCACTGGCTAAGCTTCTAAAGGCTCCCAGACATAACACACTGTGTATCTTCATTGCTCTGTTTCAACAGGAAAAGCTCCTTGTTGAATTTGGTGTCACCCTGCAGAAAGTAAAGTGACACACTTTTTTCATCAGTAGAAAAGTTGCCCCATCACACTGCCTGGGGTTGATTCCTGGCCTGGCCGCGTCCTGCGTGGCTGTGGGTTTCCTCCTTAACTCTTCTGAGCCTCAGTTTCTTCATCTTTAAACTAGACACAATAAAAGTACCTCGCTCAGAAGGTTGTTGATTTAAACAGGGATTTGTTTAAAGTGAGTGCTCAATGAATGTGAGAATCCTGCTTAATCAGAAGTGATGGTGATCAGCTACTGTCCATTCATTCTTCCCTTAAGCAAACATTTGTTGAGCACCAGCTGTATACCAGGCAGCCTATAGATCTGTGCTTTGCAATACAGTAACTATTAGCCATACGGGGCTCTTTGAATTTACATCAATTAAAACTAAATAATATAAAGAGCCCAGTTCCTCAGTTTCCCTAGTCACATTTCAAGTGCTCAAAGGCCGCATGTGGCTGGCTGTGGCTACTGTATTGGACAGTGTAGCATAGAACATTTTCATCATTGCAGAAAGTTCCAGGGATTGGCACTAGTCTCAATACTGGGGATGCAGCAGTGAACACAGCAGTTATTTATGCTTGATCTAAACATGGATTTTTGAGAAATGCAAACTCTTGGGTGTGCTTTGTTTTCTCCCAGGAATAGGATGATAGGGCGTCTACACAGTGGGTGACTGGAGTGTCATAAATAATTAGTAGAGGTTTGATGAGCTATGTGCCTGACTTTCTCTATTAGTAAGGACTCTCTTATTAATAAGAGGGATACGTGCTGTGGCAAGTTTCCTAAAATCCCCATTAAGTGCTGGGAATGGGTAACCAGATAAATGACACCCCTGCCCACTTTGGGGTCATCACGCATACTTTAGGTAGCAGACGTCACAGTTGGGGACGGAGCGATGCCGGGGCAGGAATGCAGCCTTCGCTCCTAGGAGACTGCTGTCCTAGGCTTTTCCTCCTTTTGCCCAGAGCACAGAGAAGCAAAGGAGGGCAGTGGTGGAAGGGACTAGATGCAGGGCTCTTAGAGAACCCGAGAGAACACTCACAAACCAGTTCCTGCGGGAGGAAAACTGATTTCACAGGAAGGTTGCTTTCTACCCTGTGGCCAACACACTGCGTGACTCTGGGAAATGAGGTTTCTGACTGAATTCCTCCTTCCTCCAATCCTCCTGTCCTTCCCTTCATCTGAAGGGAAAGGCTGAATAGGAACGAATGCACAAAGCGTCAAAGGATAGGTAATTACTATTTTGCTAGTTATTATTGCTTTTGTTCCCCTGCAAGTCCCATTCACTTTGTGAAAGCCATAGCCATTTGTGTGAACGTTCCTTAGGAAACTGGGACTTTGAAATTCCAGCTAGTCGGAGCTTGGAGGGAGAAGTGAGTGTGCATTTGTGAGGGTGTGAGCGTGCACGCGTGCACACACATGCCTGAGTGTGTCTCTGACAGAAGGTCTCTTGACTGAAGTCAAGGGCGAAGTAAGGATTTTAGATTACTTGTAATTAAAAGTGTCCTTGTCAGCTCCTCTCATCTCCTACATGAATATGAATGATCAAAAGTGGGCGGTGGAAATGAGATTCTTTCCCTGGCTCTGTCTCTTCCCCTTTTCCAATAGAGCTGGGGTACCCGGAGGAGGGTACAAGCAGCAGGTACCGGGTTTCCCCGAAAATAAGACCTAGCCGGACCATCAGCTTTAATGCATCTTTTGGAGCAAAAATTAATATAAGACGTTGGTCTTATTTTACTATAAGACTGGGTCTATATACTATTACTACACTATATTATACTATACTATACTAAGACTGGGTCTTATATTAATTTTTGCTCCAAAAGACGCATTAGAGCTGATGGTCTGGCTAGGTCTATTTTCAGGGAAACATGGTATAAACATCTAGGGGAAAAGTCTGTCTGAACTTCTGCTCCTTCCAGCACCACCCACGTGGGACATTTGTTTATGCTGCACAGTAACTCTCTCAGAGACTCCAGGTTTAGAGCCTGTGGGGACATAGCCTGTCTGACTTGATATACACAGCCTTTCACATTTAGGCACAGAGGCAGCCTGGCTTCCCCAGGAGGCCCACGGGATACCCCAATGCTGCATTTGTCTACAACTGAGACTTAGCTGCTCGTGCTTACCCAAATGCAGTGGGCCGGCGTCCACAGCTTGCGTGCATGGGAAATTGCTCGGGGGATGTGCATCGAGCAGCTGACGTTTGCTTTTCTCTTTTGCAGCCTCCATGACCCAGGAAGGTACTGACAGGTGTGCTCATTCACTTCCTGGGCTGGGAAGCCAGTGGGATTGCACCGGCCCACAGACTCTGATAGGCGCGTCTCTGCTTGGGAATTGTCAGTTTTCAACTAGTTCATTTATATTCACCATCCATTTATTACGTATCTATAATGTGCACGGCTATGTTTTAGGTCATGGGAGGTGAGAAGAGGTCCAAGATGTATAAAACCTGGTATCTGCTCTGAAAGAGCTTATAATCTATCAGAACCTACCTCTCACTTTTGACTGAGAAGAGGAACTAACATTGTATTGAGCCCTTACTGTGGACCAGGTCCAGAGTATAGCATTGTGCAGTCATCTCGTATCCACCTCACTACCAACCTTCAAGGTGGGCATGTAGCATCTCCATCTTACACCTGAGAAAAAATATAACTGTAGGGAGGTTAAATCTCACTTGTTGATTCTAAGACTTTTTTTTTTCACACTTTAGCATCTAAAACAGTGGTATGTCTTACAATCGATGTTATATCACTGTTTAATTAGCAGAGACTTTTCTTTCTTGGTAGTAAGTAACATAATCGTAGGTCTTTGCAATGGTGTCGTAGATTCTGTTAAATAGGGTATTTTGTCAGGTTCACCCAGCTGAAAAGAAGTGGAATCAGAATTCGACATAGGTTTGCCTGACTCTGAAGCTTGTGTGTTTACCCTCACAGCATGCAGCAAACTCCGAGGTCCGGTTGTGCTTCCCTTTATAACTGTGCAAAAGCCATATGATTTTCACAGACGAAGTATGAAAAGGCAGAAATGACTGAACTGGAACTCACGTCACCTGGTTCCATAACTGAGGAGACAGTAGCACAGGGAACTGCGTATGGCATACAGGATGTTGAAAGATTGAGAAAAAGTTAATTATCTTCTTTTCTCTGCTGATTGTAATCTTTCTTTTAAAGAGGCCCACAACAAATGGCAAACTGTGGTATGGATAAGACAGAAAGAAACAAGAGGAACGCATTCCTTCTTGTTCTGGTGTGCTCTGGGCTAAGTGTGGTGTTTTTCCCTGCAGGGATCCGTTAGGGGTGTGACAGTGGTCTTTCTACGGTCCTGGAGAACCATGAAAGGAGACACAGGCCGGCTCCCTCCCCACACGACTGAATTCTGGGAAGTCCCCATGCAGGCCTGTGTTTATCATTGTCACAATGTGCTATGGTCAACACGCCTAGGAATGAGGCAGGTTTGAATTCCATGACTGACCTGGATTCAGAAAGCAGTGCCCAGGACTGGAGGGGGGAGAAACAGCCAAGACTGCTGCCACGGTTTGCACACCTAGACTTGACTATACAGCCCCGCCTGCTTAGGAAATCTGGTCCCACAATAGCCTTTGACTAAGTCGTTTTCCTGAGTAACTTAGGTCAAAAGCACAGAAGTAGCAGGGACACTGGCCAGGTGATTTGGCATCACCCAGGAGGTCGTGTGAAGAGCAGAAAGAGAGTACTCCTGGGGATCAGAACACCGTGACCTGTCATCTAATGCCTGAGGGACACCGAGTCTCAGAGGAGTCGAGTGGCTGGTCGGTATTCACACGGCTGATTGTTGACAGCTGAGTCAGGACCAAACCTGGGGCTCCAGAGAGTGTTTCTTTTTCCTTTTCAGATATTTAATCACTCAGGGCCTGTGTTTCTCCAACAATGAGGAAAATCGGGGAGGTTGACTTCTGGGAAGCTCTCAGAAATAATTCAGGAAATAAGCTCTGGGAAATAACGTCAAGTAACTGAAAAAAACCTGTATACACAGGGGTGTTCGGTGAAGCCTTATTTATACTACCGAAGCCCTAGAAACAAACACAAATAGTCCACAGTAGGGAAATGGTTAGGTACACATGGTCAATACAGTTGATTAATTAATAAATAGCCATTGGAATTATGTATAGGAAGACTATAGCAGCATAGGGATTTTTTAATGATATAATTATAGGCAAAGAAAAAGGATACAGAAATATTTGTATGATAGCCTTGTATAAAACATACATGCCCAGGAAAGTAAAATTTGGTAGGTAATAAGCCCACATCCAGTGGGCCTGCAGGATTTGGATTTGTAGATTCTTCTCTAAATTTTCAATTTTTAAAAATATGGTTTTAATGGAAAAAAATAAATTTATTTTTCAAAAGAAAGAGACAATAACATGGGAAAAATTGTTTGGTTGGGATGACTCTCTAGTTCTTACATTCTGTGAGACTGAATCTGGGACAGCTGTCCCCAGGCACATGCACACGTTTATGGTGAAGCAGAAATCAGTCCAGCATTGGCCAGAGGGAAGAGGTGGTCTTCCAGGAAGTGGAAGAGGGTGTATAAAGGTCCAGGAGCTCTGCTGTTGTTCAGGGGAATAATTGGATGTGACTCTGAATTTGGGGAGAAGCCATAGGCTCTTGGTTGTAGGGTACTTGGAATTATTTGTAATTCTAATGGTGTGTGGCCAGAACCCAAGTGCTGCAGGAAAAGGCTCGTGCCGTCCCACCATTTTCCTTTGCCTCCTGAACGTGCCCCAGGCTGGGAAGAGAAGTTCTTGTTGGCTTCAGCCTTCCAAAGAAATATAGGAATGGTGCAACTGCAACATTTCCAGTTTTCATTTCCCCTTTTGTTCGCAGGGAGTTCTCTTTTTAGCCAAACCTGGGCTGGTGTAGGTGGTGAGTAGTGTCAGAAGCCTTGTTCTGAGAACATTCATCACTATCTGCTGGCATTGCTTTCTGGGCTGTGTGTGTGTGTGGGGGGGGAATGTGCTGCCACCAAAAGGCTGTTGGCCTGTGACTCTGGACAGCTGGATCTTGTCTAGATATCACAACTCATTAGCTGCGTGGCCTTGAGCACATGACCTCACCCCCTAGGTTTCTGTTTCCTTACCCATAAAATGCAGGTGTCACAGTGGGTTTATGAGTCCCTGGCAGTTCCCACATTGTGTATCTACCCCAATAACTCACTTTTGAAGCTTGGCACTGACTGGGAAAAATTATGTGGTTTGGTAAAGATTTTTAAGTGCTGTTTTATGACTACTGCTGTCAATTGTATTTTTTTTTTTAACCTGTTACACAAATACACACAACTGTCCTTTATAACAGGAAGTAGTTTTCCCTTTATCTGCAAGGGAGGAGATGCATGCATTCCAGGGGCAAAGGGGCGTGGATGGTGTAGCTTAGTGGGAAGGATGCTTGTCAACAGTATGTGTGTGTGCCTGTGTATGTGTGTGTGTCCATGTGTGCATGTGTATACACGTGTGTGTGTGTGCGTGTGTGTGTGTGTGCGCCCGCCCACATACATTGTGCTCTTGAAGGTGAGGAGTTTTTTTCCTTTAATGTCACTGCTGAGAACACATCTGTACGGGTAGCTGCTACTACTGGCTGTCAAGCTAGCAGTTGAGTGGGGTTCGGTATAATTTCTGGGCACACATTTATCAGCACAGTGGGCATTTGGGGTTAGCTTTTCCAGCAGGTGCCCCCTGAAGCAGATGGTGCTCCATTGCACTAAGGAAAGATGTAGTTTTGCCCAGGAAGAACTACGGCACTGTCAGCAGCAGATCAGAGGGATATTCATTCCCAGCAACTCCGGGCCAGAAATTGTAGCGGGGACTGTAGGGGCAGCCGGAGGGAGGGAGGCAATTACTCACACTTGAGTGATTGGCTGGGTGCAGCCACTTTTCATGCCTGTGTCCGCCCAAGATGGGCCCCCTCTGCATGTAGTCACCCTTCCCAAAAGGTGGAGCGTGAGATATGAATGGAGGCTGTTTTCACTGATCATCCATCGCGCTGGGCGAGGCGTGAGTGCAGCTCCCGGGTTGGCACAAAGACAGAGAGGGTCTTGGAAGGAAAACAACTCTGTTTACTTCTCCCATCTTTTCCTCCTGTTATCTCCTAACTCAGATGGGAAATCCATGCCATATGGCAACCCTAAGAAGGCACACTAATGTCATCTTGCACCTTCCATAGAGTTGCCCGAGCAAAGAATCAGGCACCAGCGGACAATGACGTTGCTGATTGAGGCAGTATTTCTGCCTGTGTGGGACGTTTTGGGGTCACCCTAGATTGGGGCAAGGGGTTGGCTCCTGTCTTGTCCAGCACTAATTTTACACTTGGTTTCAGTGTTTGACAGTGATTATAAATCGGAAGGGTTCCTGAGATCCCACCTACACCAAGTAGTTCTTTGTGTTTATAGAGAATCCTCTGGGTTCTTACCAAAGAGACACTTGGTGTGATGACAATGTCCTGAATCCAATGGGTGTTGGATGACCCAGGTTTCATTTTACGTTTGCTGATGGTGCATATGGATCTTTTTCTGTTTCCTTAACATTCTTAGGGTGACAGGAAGCCATGGTGGAGTCCTGTTCCTGATGTTGACTCACTTTGTGGCCTGGCACAGTCTTTTAATGTCACGAGTCTCACTTGCTCTTATAAAATGAGGGGTTCATTTACAATGGTTTTCGCACTTGGCTACCCATTAGGAACCCCTGGGAAGGTTTTGAACACCTGATGTCCAGGCTGCACCCCAATTACTTAAGACTTTCAATTACTTAAGAGTCTGAGGGTAGGAGCTAGGCATTTGGTGTTTTTAAAAGCTCCTCAAAGTTAAGGAACTTTGTTTAAAACAGTGCTTCTCAAACTTTAATGTGATCTGAATCACCTGAGCATCTTGTTAAAATGATTCCATAGGTCTGGACGGGGCCCGAGATTCTGCATTTCTAACAAGTTTCCAGGGGTGTTGATGCTGCTGGTTCACAGACCAAACTTTGAGTAACAAGGTTTAGGATCAAAATATGAGCCATGGTGCAAGGCACAGTAATCATGTTGGCGAAAGTGTGGCACAGGCGCTATACTACAGAAACGAGCACAGAAGAAGCAGCGATTATTCTGGCAGAGTAAATCAGGGGCTGCTTAATAGGGGAGGTGGCATTTGAGAGACATTTGAGAAGCTTTCTTTGGGCAGAATATGAGTGTATGTTAGTCAGGAAAACTTCTAATTCTCCAGAGAAACACAACCAGTAGGGTGTGTGTGTGTGTGTGTGTGTGTGTGTGTGTGTGTAGGCAGGTAGGTAGGTAGGTAGGTAGATAGATAGATTTTAAGAAATTGGTTTATGCAGTGTGGATGCTCGCAAGTCTAAGATCTGGAGGGCAGGACAGCAGGCTGGAGACCCAGGGAAGAGTCGATGTTACAGTACAGGTCTGAAGGCAGCCTGCAGGCAGAATTCCCTCTTCTTTAGGGGTTATCATTCTTTCTCTTAAGGTCTTCAACTGATTAGAAGAGGCCCATCCCCCATTATGGAGAATAATCTGCTTTACTAAGAGACTGGTAATTTGAATGTTAATCTCATCTAAAATATGCTTTCACGGAAACATCTAGAATATTGTTTGACCAAATATCTCAGTACCATGGCCTAGCCAAGTTGACACATACAATTAACTATCACAATGAAGGAAATGGTATTCCAGTTTCTTTCAGCCTTTGTGAGCCATAGGAATATAGCTGGAGAGGAAGGAGCTGGGGTTCAAGGGAGCAAGAATGATTTCTGGGCACTTCTTAATCGTTGTTGCTGATGTTCCGACAAGTCGTTTGTTCTGCTGTAAATGTAGAAGGGCCGGACTTCACAAGCCACAGAAGTGGCGTGAGCTCAGCTGTGGGTCTGTCTGCCCACCCTCTCCTCCGCCCCTGCCTGAGTAAACACTGGAGCCCAGACAAGTGTCTGGGTCCTTCCAGGTTCCTGGCTCTGTGCCCAGGGGAAATGGATTACCATGGAAGAGCACACAGGGAAAATCAGGTCTGGAGGGAAACCCGCGTGTGGTACTGTGCAGCACGCTGCCTCCCTGTCTCCTGACCTGAGTCATCTGGAAAAGCGGGAGAGGAGCAGCGGCAAAGCACCCAAAAATCTGTCGCTAAGGACCAGGCTGTAGTGCAGGGGGTCTAACTTATTCTGACCCTGAGCCACAGGACTTAATACATTTTACCTTGTGGCTCAGTAGACATATAACTGTAAATGTATAGATATAGGTAACATAGAGGTGTGTATATGTGTATAAATAAAATTGAATAAAATTGAAAAAGTTTTGTGACCTGCAACTTACTTTTGTTTCTTTGGCACATGA
Source organism: Rhinolophus ferrumequinum (assembly GCF_004115265.2). Classification (NCBI taxonomy): domain Eukaryota; kingdom Metazoa; phylum Chordata; class Mammalia; order Chiroptera; family Rhinolophidae; genus Rhinolophus; species Rhinolophus ferrumequinum. Next base: position 80,869,224 of record NC_046292.1, read on the forward strand.
TGTGCTATGATATTTTTCTCTTCTCTCTTATTTCATTAAGAAGAAGGAAAGCTGGTACTGTCCCACTGAATTGATTTCTTAATGCTGAATGGATGGTTCCCTGAGGTAAAAATGACACCCAAACACTGGTGGAGAGGCAAGAATGTGGAGAGGCTGGTGATCTGAAGCAGCTCTGTCCTGTACAACTTCCTGTGGGGATGAAAATGTTCCGTTGTGCGCTGTCCAGCGTGGGAGCCGCTGGCCCCATGTGACTGTTGAGCATGTGAGATGGAGCTAGTGCAAACGAGGAGCTGAATTTTAAATTGTATTCCATTTTAATTAATTTAAATGTAAGTAGCCACACGTGGCTAATGAGGAACTGAATTTTGCATTTTATTCCATTTTAATTAATTTAAGTGTAAGTGGCCACATGCAATGAGTGGCTCCCGCGGCGAACAGACTAAATCTGGGGTAGTGCCTTGCCTCTAAGGAGTGGGGTGGCAGTGAGCCCCACTCTCACCACACCCCCTGTCGCACACCCCCAGCCCTCCCGTGCAGCATCTGTTAGCTAGCAGGCTGGACTCAGCTCCACCTTTCTGGATTCCGGTGTTCAGGCCTAATGCTTACGTGGGACATATAGTTAATTAAGTGCCCGGGCAGTGTTACAGATAACATGCTTTGCATTTTTAAATGCTCCTTAAGAAACCTTTCCTGTCTTCCGTTTCAGTGGCTTAATTGCTCACCTGTGTGACTTGACAGTTTGAAAAGAGAGATGCTTTCTGCTTAATGAAATCTTAGCAACCTATCTTGACCAACTTGCTGATCTCTGAGGATGGCATGTGCAACCTGAACTTCTCTCATCAGTGGCTGTCTTCTAGAGGAAAGGAAACCTCTTCCCAGGCAGGTGTAATGGCCCAGAGGAAGACAACACTACGAATTTGGGTGCATAGGTTACCACCAGGGTGGGTTTGGTTTGTTTTGTTGTATGCGGTTTGCAAAGCTAGTGATTATGTTTGAGGTTTCGAGGACAGCATTTTGTTTAAATTCTAGCAATTGGAATTGGCAAAGACCCATTTTTCGCTGACCTCGGGGCCCTGATGGAAAAGTTAAGGATCCAGGAAAGGATCAGGGAAGAGGTGATTTCTTCCTCATTGTCCGGAAAGTTCTGGTAATCAGTCAGCCTTGAGTGAAGTGGGCTTTGCCTGGGCCCATAACTCAGCTTGTTTTACTTTGCAGAAAGCGACTTCTTCTCCCAGGCCCTCACAGATGAGTGTATTGAACGTGAGCTGGGTGGGAAGCTCAGAACCTGTTGACTTGTGCTGAGCTGGGAAGGGATCTGAGGTGTTCTGCCAGTTCTTTTTAGTTCTGATGGAAGGGGTAAAAAGAGGGACAGAAATTCTAGGAAGAGCTCCAACTTGTGATATTCAGAAACTGGGAACAATATCACCAGCCCTCCCTGGAATTAAATAGCCCCAGGAAGCTAGGAGTATTTATCTTCTTCTTGTTTTTTCCGTGTCTAGATCATGTGAGTAGTTGTAAAAATAGTGCAGTGATAGCATTGCAGATCCCCAATACATAAACGCAACCCCTTTTGTTAAAAGCATAGTATTTGCCATGTGCCAAACATCTCACTTAATTCTTACCACCACACTTTTGAGGAAGTAATTATCTTCATTTAGGGATGGAGAAATGGAGAGGCTCCATGACTTGTTCAGTGTTACACAGCTAAGAACTGGTAGCGTTGGAATCGAACCTGCAGTTCAGGCTAATAAACTGCTGTGCTGCCTCTTAACTTCTGGCCTGACAAGCGAAGTGCCCCGTGGTATTGGTGACTCGTTGCGATATCCTTGGTACACGCAGATGGTGCATGAGGCACCTGATGGCATCGTCTGTGCCCATCACTCCGAGAAGTGAGATGCAGGGCCTCCACTTTCTGGCTTCTGAGCCTGGCTCGTGCGTTTTCTGGGAAGAGCTGAGTCTGGGGTGAGGTGGAGTGATGGAGAAGGAACCTCCTTTCTCTCTGAAGTCAGAGGGAGGAATTCATGTGAGGGAGAGAGTCCCCCATACATACCAGATAAAGGAAAAAACCAACAGCACACCACTCATAGATTCGACTGACAGAAACCAGCTGCTGAAGGAGGAATGGGCATTGTGAGGGCAGAGTGGTACCGCCCTGCTCTGGAGCGTGGAAGGAGTGAGCAGACCACGGATGGAAAAACAAGGCGGGGAAGGCTGCTCTGGCTCATTAGCCGCCCAAGGCTGCAGTGGAGGAATCACAGCTGCAGTAGCTGACTCAGGAGACCCAGGGTGTTTGTTCCAGATGGCATCGTGGCAAGGGTCGGCGCAGGGCTGGGCGTGGGAGGGCAGATGCCTTCAGTGAAGCTCTGGCTCTGCGACACCACAAAGACTGAGCCTGTGGGGCTGAGGGCTGCCCATGGTGATCACGAGAGCAGTGATGATGGAGAGCCCGCCATGTACAAGGCACTCAGCCAGGGGCTGTAAAGGAGACTCAAAACATGATGAGATGCACTCCCCGATTCCAAAGGGTCACGTTGGGAGAGCTAAGGTATACGTTGTACAAGCACAGAATAAACCAAAGGCTGTCAGAGTGGGAGTGTGGCGTCTGTCCTCTCACACTGCTCTGCTGCATGCCTCTCGACGTCAAGCATGACCAGCTCAAGGTGACCCGCTGTGCTCAGGGTAATTGTGACTCACTGTGTGCCATTCCCGTCCTTGGTACCTTGGAGACATGGGAGTCATTGGTTCCCGTCATCCGAGAGGTGGGAAATGACAACTAAGGCAGATTCTGGTGCCAGCCAGAGGATTGATGCAATTCCCTTTTTTCTCTTTCAAAAACTGTCCATCCAACACCACTAATTGGTGGCTCCTGGGAGTCCCACTGGGATTACTGAAGTTGGGCTCAGCAATGATTCAGCAGTTTATTTTGAGTCTATTAGAAGCAGCGTGAGTTGGGGGTTCCTGCCCTCAGGGAGTTCACAGTCCCTTGGGGAGGTGCTGCGATACAGAGTGACAGAGCTGTGCCAGCCTGGGGTCACTGCCATGGGGGGTCAGAGGAGAGGACAGGTGTGGGGCACGAAGGGGACTCCACAGAAGCGGTGGTATTTGAGTAGAGCTTTAGCAGGGAGAGCGCTCCTGGTGGGGAAGCAGCGTGAGCTGATTTCAGGCAGAGAGTGAAGCTGGAGATGCAGAACGGCAAAGGGCCCTGACACCAACCCAAGGAGCAGAATGTTCTCCTCTGGGCAGTGAGGATGAGGGACCTGACGAGCCCTGTGTTTAGAAGACCCCTCTTGTGGCAGTGCGGGAGAGCCTGGAGATGGTGGGCACGAGAAGCACGGAGACAGCACAGGTGGGGGTTCTCACTGTGCCTCCTTAGCGGAGCGTAATATAATACACACAGGCAATAGAAATGGAGACCCCCAGAAGGCAGAATCAGGAAGGTGGAAGGGGAGAGGAGAGAAGAGGCTGAAGGGGGCATGAGTTCCCTTCCACTGGGGACTGCGTGGTCACTGGTGGGCGAGAAATAAACATGAGTTTTGTGATGATCTAGAGCTGCTGACACACCACTCCAGGACAGCGGCTTTAAAACCATCGTAATCATTTGTTTTGCTAACCAATCTGGAGGTTGATTAGGCTCCACTAGATTGCTGTCTCTCAGGATTTTTCATGCTGTTGCAGTCAGATGATGGCTGGGCCTGGGATCTTTCCGATGGTGCGTCGCACATCTGTCTGGTACCTGGGCTGGGAAGATGAGATAACTGGGGGCTGGAACAGTTGGGGCTCCTAGTTCCCCACCACCTTCTCTCCCATCTTTCCACATAGGATTTTAGGGGTGGCTGGACTTGTTACGTAGTGGCTGGAGGCTGCCAGAATGAGTGTCCCCAAAGAAACTGGCAGATGCTACTGTGACTTTTTCTAACCAAGGCTCTGAAATTGTATAGTCACTCCTGCCTCGTTTTGTGCATTGAGGCAGCTACAAAGGCCCCCAGTCAAGGGAAGGGGAATATATGATCTGTCTTGATGAGAGGAACATCAAGGAATTTCTGGATGTGTTTTCAACCTCCCCCTGCAAGTATATAATAAAATTTATCGAGGCATTTTTTTTTTTTGTGGGGATAAAATTGTGGTATGACAATTAGGAGCCTTGAGTGTATAAATTACCTGAATCCTCATCTAAGAAAGTAAAGGAGGGAACCTCTAAATTAGAGATGTAGGCATATTCTTTAGAGATACGAGGGTCACTGCCAGAATCAATTGTTGTCCTCACTTGACTTTTTCCCTTAAAGCAGCACATTGTCTGGACTCCATGTCTGAGTTCAGAGGGAGCAGAATCTGTGGGACCATTGCTGACAAAGGTGGCACCAGGATGGGATTGTCCTGGGGCCCTGAGGGAAGCAAACGGGAAAAAGAGACAAGTCAGTGCTTCATAGAGTTGAGCGGGAGTGGAGGAGTGTTTCAGAATTGATTCTGTGAGTGGTGAGGACGTGTTGGGGTCTATTAAGTTGGTACCAAGCGTGAGCTCCAGGGTGGGGGGAGGGCACTGCTATACGAGAGCTATGGAAATCTAGACAAGAGTCAGTATGGCAGTGGTGAAGGCCTGAGCTTAGGGCATCCTTTCTCAGCATGGCTCTAGTGCCCAGAAATGTTAAAATGTAACAACAGCAACAATGTATAATATAATAGTAAAGGCCTCTGCTCCTTGATTGCTGTAGTAGTTTCCCGGGCTGCTGTAACAAAGTACTACCAAAAGGGTAGCTTAAACAACAGAAAATTATTGTCTCGCAGTCCTAGAGGCTGGAAGTCCAAAATCAAGGTGTCGTTACGGTTGGTACCTTCTTAGGGCTGTGAGGGAGAGTCTGTTCCAGGCTACTCTCCTGCTTCTCGGGGTTTGCTGGCCATCTTGGGTTCTATGGCTTGTAGATGCCTCACTCAGGTCTCTGGCTTCATCACCACATGACATTCTCCCTGTGCATGTGTCTGGCTCCAAACTTCCGCTTTTTATAAGGATCAGTGATACGGTTTAGGGCTCAACCCTAATGACCTCAGCCTAACTCGGTCATCAGTAAGTTAATCTATTTTCAAATTAGGTTCTATTCTGAGGTGCAGGGGTTAGGACTTCAACATCTTTTTCGGGGACACAGTTCCACCCATAACAATAGTTAAAGATGGGACAAAATCTCTGGATCATTTTTGCATGTCCCTTTCTTCCTCCTGTCCATCTTGTTTTTGATGAACACAACACTGGTCTAATCTCTTGGTTACTATCATGGCCGTCTCTTGGGCTTTTCTTCTCACCACTCTATATCACTTCTTACAAGAAATCACATCAGAAACGCTCCCTCATCTCCCTCTCAATTCACTTCTTTTGCCTAAGGTGCAATGGGATCTTTTTCTGGCTGCCTTAGTGATGACAGTTAGGACAACACTGCCCTGACAAAGCAGTTCCATGCCACCTCATTTTTATCCTTGTAACAACCCTGCAATGCAGGTATCAGCACCATTTTGTAGAGGTGGAAAATGGGGCTCAGAGAGTTTAGGTCGTCGTTGACGGTCATATCGCTAATCAGGAGGGTCTGGGACTGAAGTCAATGTCAGTCTGACGTCTCCATCAAATCAGAACACCTTACGAGTCGAGTGGGGAACATTATTGGTTACATCTCTATTTCAAAGGAGTTTGGAAATGGTTTGTATATAACACAAAGAGGATTTTTAAACATACGGATGAGGAAAACAGGGCCAAGGGACCAGGAAACAATGAATTAGATTAGGATATTAATTGTCCTGAGTTCAAACATCCTTTGGGATGAGCTGAGATCTCTAGGCTTCTAGGATGGGAGAGGCTGATGGGAAGGAGTGAGATCATCTTTTTGAACCACTGATCCCAGTCTCAGCTCCAGGAATCGTACCTGCAACTTCTGTTGTTGCCTGGATAGAAAATGCTTCTTGGTTTCAACCGAAAGCTGTCACGGAAGTAGCCCAAGCGAATGATTTAAGAGCTCTGAAAACTGAGCCAGTGAAAGCTCCATGTTCATTTTTCTTGCCAGAGCAAGGTGACAGCCACTTCCGAAGAACATAAGTTAAAGAATCCAGTTTAGAATGACACTGAGGATGTCTTGCTTACTCTGAATCACATCCAGCTGCCAAAATTTGTTGGAGATGGTTGCAAACACTTAGAGAGAAATACCCGGTCTCCATCAATAATCAATAATGCTTCCAGCGCAGGGAAGTATCAAGTGTGGTATTATCCAGACCCAGGCTCTCGTCGCAGCCCCACCACTGCCTGGGCATGTGAATTTTTCTCTGCATCAACTTCTCAAAGAGTTTCTGAGGCCCTGGGGTTGGGGGTGGACAAGGGACTTGTTAAAAATTGAGACTCTTGGGCACTAGGCTGCAGTATCGGGTGCTACTGGTGGATGGGAGAGCCTTACTAATTAGTAGACTTATTAATCATCATCCCCAAGCGTGTATTGAGGACCTTTTATCTACAGGGCACAGTTCTGTATGCTGTAGAACTGTTTAGTGACCACTCCTCCATTTTAGACTCTGGAAAATTACAGCAAGCCCAGGTCACCTCCCAAATCCCTGGCAGGTGCCCATTTGCTTCTGGCAACTCTGACTCAGGATCCACAGGAGGGAGCGGGTCAGGGAAGGTTAAGTTCCCCTTGCAGTCTCGCACGTTCCATGGCAGGTAGATAGGGCTTTGATCCGCATAGCTGTGCAGTGTCGTCCCGTTGCCTCATGTTTATGATAGAAAGCCCCATTGTGGATTTTCCCATGTGGGCCACTAACGTCACTATCAGTCATGGGAACAAGGAGAAGCGGGAATGTTTCCCACGTGTGTCAGCAGAACGAGTGCCTTGCCAAGGGTTCCCCAAACTCCTCTGTTCAGGTACCCCAGAGTGGGGGTGGGGCCTAAGTCACAACCTCCTGCAGGACAGTAAAGTCTCACTGAGGTCTCTCTCTCTTTTCTTTTCTTTTTTTTTTTAACAGGATTTCATTGGGGAACAGTGTGTACTTCCAGGACTTTTTTCCAAGTCAAGTTGTTCTTTCAATCTTAGTTGTGGAGGGTGCCGTTCAGCTTCAAGTTGTTGTCCTTTCAGTCTTAGTTGTGGAGGGTGCAGCTCAGCTCCAGGTCCAGTTGCCGTTGCTAGTTGCAGGGGCGCAGCCCACCATCCCTTGCGGGAGTCCAACCGGCAACCTTGTGGTTGAGAGCCCGCGCTCCAACAACTGAGCCATCCGGGAACTCAGTGGCAGCTCAGCTCAAGGTGCCGTGTTCAATCTTAGTTGCTGGGGGCGCTGCCCACCGTCCCTTGCAGGACTCTAGGAATTGAACTGGCAACTTGTGGTTGAGAGCCCAGTGGCCAATTGTGGGAATCGAACCAGCAGCCTTTGGAGTTAGGAGCACGGAGCTCTAACTGCCTGAGCCACTGTGGCCGCCCTCATTGAGGTCTCTTATTCTTATTTTAAAAATCCATGGTGGCTGATTAGCTCAGCTGGTTAGAGTGTGGTGCTAATAACACCAAGGTTGCTGGTTCATCCCCACATGGGCCACGGGGAGCTGCACTCTTCCTTAAAAAAAAACCACATGTGAACTTTTTATTCTACTCAATAATGTCCCCATCTGATTGTCTGAATATGAATGCTTTATTCTTAGGAGAAGCCTCCCGTTCCTCCTGGCGTATGTGTGGGGAGGGGGTGCAGTGCCCCAGTCTGTGAAGCACAGCTCTGGGAGGCTGGACGTCATCAGGACCTAACTTCCTGATCAGGATCGATCGTCTGCGGTGAGAGAGCATTGAGATTTGTCCATATATTTATTAGATTCTTCCTTTATTCCCGAAAGGATTAGAGGTGGCTGCAATGTGAAATTTAGAAATTAACCTGTATTTAGTGGGCAAAAGAAAGTGGGATTAACCTGATCGGTTGTCATGACAACATTTATACAAATTTTTTAAAGCTAAAACAAGCTATGGGAAGCCTCACTTCTTCTGGACCCTTTGGGATGTCGGTTCGAGGCAGGGTGGTTGTACTTTGGGCCACTTCTAAAACCCAGGTCCACTGTGGGGTGAAGTCTTCCCCAGGACTGAGCTGGACTGGACAGGAGCGTTCTCAGCCTGTCAGGCCTGTGGTACCAAAATCGTGCCCGACAGTATTTTAAGAGTAATTAGTAGTTAGTCAAACTAGAGGAATGGTTCTACTGTCTATTTGAAAATGCTATCCACTGAGGGCTGGCCAGGCAGATGTTAAACTACAACCGCCTGGGCATTCAGGTGAGGGTGCTTCGGTTGGTCAGTCTCCCTCCCTTTGGAAGGTTCCAGAGGGTGGCTGTATGATCACAAAAGTGCAGGAAAGATACGGCAATTTGAGCTTCTGCACCTGATCTAACGTGGCTCTTGTGTGGGTGTCTGTGCTGAATTTGGCTGAGCCATTTATTGTTCTTCTGCATGGGCTTCCTTGGTTCAAGCAGAATGTCAGGCGGCCTGGGCAGGGCGCTGCGGGTGGGCAGTGACAGCACTTGTGGTTTGCTCCTGTTTTGGCCCAGTGATACCCTGTTGACTGCAGTTTCAGACATTTCCCTGCCAGTCTGTCCTTCTTTGGTGAGATAGCATGAGGATTTTCTCTTTAGAATAACGTGTGTTCACATCTCTGCTGTTTCCACAACCCAGTTCAGACCAGAGGCGGGGGCTTTCCCACTCAGGGTAGCCTCCCTGCTTGGACGATTCTTCACGGCTTCTGTGAGCTGGGGTTGGCCTCGCTCTCGGGAAACAAAATCCTGATGCGTGTCTGGAATTACCAAGGTGATTTAGCGATAGGGACTTCTGAAAGAACTAACCCTGAGCGTAAAACTCAGTTCGGATCGGGTCAGAAACCTGAGCCACCGCACACCTCTTGGGGTGTAGTTGCTCACTGCCAAGCTTTCAGAATTTTTCAGGAGGAGTGTGCTTCTACTTAGATACTTGCTGGGGCAGGAGCCTGGGGTGGCAGGGAATGCGTGTGTGTGTGTGTGTGTGTGTGTGTGTGTGACGGGAGGGAGGGTGGGTAAGGGAGGGGTGGGGCCCACTGTGACAGGCACACATGCAGAGAGATTTAGATCAGAGGCCTCAGGTGACTGACTCTAGCAGGAGCCCACAGTATCCGATGGTATAAAATCTCATCCAAATACATTTATAATCTATTTGTGGTTTTTCATTTCACAGCAGAGCAGCCAGAGGTTTGCTGTGAGTGACAGCCAGAAAGTGAAGCCAAGGTCCTGGGGTCTGAACCCCTGCCCCTCCCTTGTCTCCCACATGGGGCCACCTCTGTGTCCCTCTTGCAGCCCACAGAACGACTGGGAATTGCTGGTCTCCGTGTGGCTGTCAGCTGTCATCTCTGAATCATAAACGGGCCTCGGTCTGTGGGAGTGGAGAATGCCAGCTGTGGGCTCATGCATGGAGAGGGAAGTTTCTGTTCTGTGGGTGACATTGAGTGTGAGGACGCATGTGCTCACAGACAGGAGTTGTACTATTGCTCATTCTAAGGGGCCAGTGGGTAACATGGAAATGTGTCTTCTCTTGGTTCCTTGTTTCTCAGTTTCTTTTTTGTTGGTTTTGAAAGAAGTAGTCACTGAAAGGCCAGGAAGTAGGATTTGGGGATGTGCCAGTGAGCAAGAAGCCCCATCAGTGTCCTGTATCTCTTGCTCCTCAGTCCAACAAGGGTGGCGTTATTGTGTTCCGTGCGCCTGCGTCTCTGCAGGGATGTCTGTGAGGAGGAGACACTGGCTGTGCTGCTTCCAGCCAATTCCTTGTATCAGCTTGACGGGCTTGTATAAGTCTGCTAGGGCTGCCATAACCAAGTTCCACAGACTGGGGGACCTCAACGACAACAATTCATTTTCTCACCATTCTGGAGGCCAGAGGCTGAGAACAAGGTGTCAGCAGGGCTGGCTCCTTATGAGGCTGTGGGGAGAATCTGCTGCAGGCCTCTCTCCCAGCTGCTGGTGGTCCGCTGGCCATCTTTGTCATTCCTTGGCTTGTAGAAGCTTCACCCACCCCCCATGTCTGCTTTCATGTTCGATGGTGTTCTACCTGTGTGCGTGTCTGCCTCTCTGTCTGAATGTCCCGTTTATAAGGATGCCAGTCATTGCATTGGAGCCCACCAATCACCTCCTTTTAAGTTAATCATCTGCAAAGACCTCATTTCCAAATAAAGTCACACACAGGTGCTGGGGGTTAGGACTTGGACATCCTTGGCGGAGGAGGGTGACAATTCAACCCCTAAGAGGGGAAGAGGGATTTTTGTGCTCACCTTGCGTGAGAGGCGATGGGAAACATAGGTTATGGAGTCCGATGGCTGGGATTGAAACCTGCCACTTAGTAGGTGTGTGTCTTTGGGCAAGTTGCCTGCCTCACTTCCATATCAGTAAAATGGGCAAATTTAAAAAAATGGGTAACAGGGTCAAATAAATAAATGCATATGAAGTTCTTTGAACATGCTTGGCACCTTGTGGTTCTCACTGAACGTAATTACTGCCACTACTGCCTCTACCATTTCACTTGTTTGTTTCAAGTTATGAGAACATCGTGTTGAGGTCACTTCAAAAAGGATGTGAATAAAAGTTGTAAGGACGTTACTGCCTGAATTTCTAGATGCATACATACATCTTCAAATGACTAAATAATTCTTCCCCCCCAGGGAATCTGCAAGGATCCATTGTGTTCCGAATACGGAAAACAATTTGTCTTTGAACCGAGATTTATTGATTTAACAAACATTTATTTACAAGCCTTGCTGTGCACAAAACACTTCGCTAGGTGCTAAGGTGGCTAAGAAAAACGACTAAGATGATATCTCTGGGTTTTAAGGAGCTTGCAGCCAGCCTGCAGAGAAACACAGACATGAAGTGATGCAATCACAGGTCGTAAGAGGCTTTGTACACAGTGCTGCACCTGGATAAACCCATGTAATCCTCAAAATACTCTGAAGAGAGAGATACAGGGCCGTGGCCCCTAATCCTCAATTCTGAATGCAAACAAAAACAAAAACAAAAAACCCACCCAACTCTGAAAATTGAATTTTTCTTTGGTTTCGTGCAAACTCATTTGATTATGGAAACTGAACTGGACTGATGTGAGTCAATTTATTATTTATTTTTTTCCCCCAAATCACATGAACGTTCATCTTCTCTGCAGAAAAATGCTGGGGGTGATACGTCACATCTAGTAGATGTACCATACTGTGTTTCCCAGAAAATAAGACCTAGCAGGACCATCAGCTCTAATGCGTCTTTTGGAGCAAAAATTAATATAAGACCTGGTCTTATTTTAATATAAGACCGGGTATAATATAAAATATAATACAATATAATATAATATAGTATAGTATAATATAATATAATATAATATAATATAATATAATGTAATGTAATATAATATAATACTGGGTCTTATACTAATTTTTGCTCCAAAAGATGCATTAGAGCTGATGGTCCGGCTATGTCTTGTTTTCTGGGAAACACAGTTTTACCTTTTTGAAATTTGGGAATTCTAGACTGCATCTGGTCCAGAGATTTTGGAAAAGGGATGATGGGCCTACACCATAATTTACAGACAAAGAACACTGAGGTCCAGCGGAGTTAAAACACTTGCTCAGGTCTCAAAGCTTCGAAGGGATGGAATCTGCCTTCAGAGCCAGCAGCCTGGCTCTACGCCCCCAGCTTAGTCAGTGCTGATTCTAAGGATCAGGACTGGGGACATGCTGAGAACAAACATCTTACCTGTCATCTTACCTGTTGGGCCCTGCCACCCCTGGCCCTAGTCTCTTTAGGCTCCTTTAATCTGGAACATTTCCACAGGCTTTCTTTGTCACAAAGAATGAAGAAGCTAACTGTGCAAGCAGGGCGCAGCCAATCCTTCTGGCATTCGTTAGGCCTGCTTTGCTTGTAAGTCACGGAAACCAGCTCAGGAGGAGGCATGAAAGGGACGGGGGAGGGACGGGTGGGTATGACTAGGGTATAAATATCTCTTGGAGTCTCAGACAGAGTTGTGGCTTCGCCTTTGGAAGGATTAGAACCAGGAGCGTAGGGGACCAGGGAGCTTTCTGAAGCCTTCCTCTCCCACCTGGGCTTCCTTCTTTGACTGCTGACTTTTTCTGCTTTCCAGTCCACACGGTAGAAAACGGCTACTACGACCGAAACCTGGCTTTCACCTCCTCAATTTAAGACAGTAGCCAGACTGAGATAGAGTCTTCAATGCAGTCCAAATCCCCATGTGTCTGCTTTCCTTCTGTGTGTGAGAGTGAAGAATCAGCGTGGGGTTGCAGGGTCTGGTTAAAGAAAACACGGCGTGTAAGCGCCCTCCTTCCAGTGGAGAATCTGATCCAGGATTTTCCGTCTTTCCGACCTTCACCTAGTATCCAGTGTGTGTTTGGGGTGAACATTTCCCCAACCTTGGTTCTTGCTGCTTGGGTCTGACGCCTTCTGTTCCCCTTGCTGACTGTAATTCCTGCTGCCCAGAGTGATGTGAAGCCCATTTGCTTGGGGCCATGGCAAACTGCTTGCCCTTTGGCTGCCCCTGTCTCCCAAGCTGCTGGCATCAAATCTGGGGGTCCCTGGAGCCACCACATCCCTACTGGCTTGACAATTATGTGGAGGGCTCTGCTGGTGAAGTGTCAGGACACCTGCAGCATGACCCTGTAAATCAAGGTAGACTGGGGTTGGCCCTGCGTGCTCCGTGACCTCTTGTCCATCATGACTGAGTGGCCATGCAGCTCAGGCCTCCATGTTACTGGTCCGTTTTTCCTTCTCTCAGGCCCATGGGCCATGGTTGAGGGCCATGGATTAGGGCCTGGTCATTGTCACAGGCCAGGGTAGAGGAAAAGAGGCCTTTAAATCCAGACTTAGTCTGGGCAAGTCACTTACCCTCCCTGGGGGTCTCTTTCCTCATCTGTATCCTGAGAGAAATGAACAGATGTTTTCTCAGGGCCCTTCTGGTTCTGAGAAGTTCTGTGATGTCCACTGAGAATTCTGGTACGAGTTGCCAAGGGTGTACAAGGAATGAGCATCACAGCTGACACAAAGGAAGGCGTGTTGAATGGGGCCAGCCTCTAATGTCAAGGCGTGGTAGGGAAGCTTCCCTACACTGATGTAAAACTTTCCCTCAGTGATAAGCATTGTTCACTGTGCGTAAACCTGTTTTTGTGCAGACAGTATGGTTTATACTGAATACCTTTCCTTCTGGGAGTCTGGAATTTTGGGACCCCACACTCATAGACTTTAAAGTGACTGAGAGCGAGTAAAGATAAGCCCCACCTCCCTGTGCAACCCGCAGTGCTAGCTCATGGCACAAGGTTCTGTTTCTCTGCCTGTTCTTAGTTAAAATCTGTGAACATTGCATCCTGAGCAACGTCCCCACCAGCCCAACATAAAATCCAAATGTTGCTCTCTCCATGGAGAGGCCGGATCATTTGTGGTCCACGTGTAAAAAAGTCAGCAAGGAACTCTTCTTGGCTGTGCTCAACATGCCAGAATATGGAGGAAACTTTCTGGAACAATTTGGCTGGCATGGCTCCTCTGGCAGGGCGACTCTGGCAGCATGCGTCAGGATTCTTCATCAAATGAGGTTATAGATCCTTCAGAGCCAAGTCAGAGAAGCCTGTTAGTCTTATATAAGTTAATAAAAAATTACTGGAGGAAAGATCATTGGAGAGGAAATGCAAGGTCTTAACTTTAGCATATTTTGACTGTTTCCGTGAACTTTGAATACAAATCACATATCTTTTCCTAAATGCATTAGGAAAGCATTCTGTGTAAAACAGAGTTCTCTTCTGGGAAGATAGAATCCTGTGCCTTTAGTGGCAAGAACTGTGAGCTTATAAGTAAGGAGAGGCGAGCATGAACTACTGTGTTTGGCTGTCATATTTTTTACGGACCATGAAAACGCAAATCACACTATTTGATTCTCTGAGCAGTGCTCTTTTCTGCTTGAAATTGGCCGGGGTTGCCCCGGTGGTTGAGTACTTGGCTCTCCAAGGGCAGAAGGATCATTCTACCATGTTTTGTATTGCAGCATTTAAAATTGGCCCCTGCTTTAGAGACGCTTTTGGCTCTGTCTCTAGAGCCAGAGTTGGAAGTCAGCAGCTTTAAGAACAGAGCCTCTCGGGAGGCTCCAGACCTCCACCCGCTGGGTGGAAAGAAACGTGCCGCTCAGAGGCTGTTCTGAGAGTCTCTAAATTCCACAGCAGTTTAGTGCCCTGAGACACTGACTTCATCTATATGCGGCTTAAGCACCTTTTCCTTTATCCTTGGAAGAATGGAGACAAGGCACTGAATCATACAGGAAGCCGCTGCCAATAACGTGCAAGGAGTAGGCAGATATTCTGCCCCTCTTGACGTTTTGTGACGAGGTCTGAGCGTTGCTGTGGCATTTGGAAATTTTCATTTTCTTTTCAGAATTGTTCACAAGATCCCTCCTTGGTGGGACACCAGTAAGAGCACCCTTTCCTTGGGACTAAAATGACGTAAAGGAAACCGTTGGTCAGTCGCTTTTGTTGAGCACTTCCTTTGAGCAGAGAAATTTCTGTGCTCCATGCCTTCTGGGGGTGGAGGGTAGACACTTGGGAGAAGAGGTTTCTACTCTCCCTTTTAGAGCTTCCTTCTGGGCTTGGTGAGGGGGCAACACTGCCGCCCCAGCCATCACCTGGGAGAAATGACTGATGGGCACTTACAAAGCAAAAATGTAGGTTAATGGAAAATACCTGCGCACGGGAGCATCCCCTGTGTGGGATGGATTGTAGCCAGAGTCTGGTGTGGCCAAGGGCAGACGTTATTACGAAAGAGGTTTTTGAAGGAACCATTAAAGCCAGCTTTTATTCAGAGTCATCTCCTTTTCTCCAGGAGGTCAGCTTGCTCTCCTTTCTTCCTTGCCTCCATTCAGGGCACCACGAGTCCCCCACTCCACACCCTGGCATACACCAGAGACTTGGAAGGTATTCTAGATGTCTCCCTCCCACATCCCTCCCAGTCCTGCCAATCACCCCAGACTTTCCTCCCCCCATTCCGCATTGCTGCCAACACTGCCCCAGCTCAGGCCCTCAGCCTCATTGCTCTCCAACTTTGTATTTTTTTATTTGGAATTAGTTTCAAGCATACAGAAAAGTTGCAAGAGTAAGAATAGTGCATCTATCCTTTATCCAAATTCCCCTGTTGTGAACATTGTATTGCTTTTGTGCACTCTCGCTCTACACACACACACACACACACCCCTCTCTAATCTTTTTTTAACCATTTGAGGGTAAGTTGCATACATCATGGCCCCTAACTCCTAAGTACTTCAGTGTGTATTTCCTAAAACTTAGCATGTTTTCTTATAGAACCACAGTATAGTTATCAACCTTAGTGAATTTAGCCATGGATACAGTGCTTTGCCCCAGTCTGCCTTCCATATTCCAATTTGTCAGTTGACCTGACGGTATCTTCTATCACATTGCCCCCTTTCAGTAGGATCCAGTTTAGGATCAGGCATTGCATTCGGTTGTCATGTCTCTGTCGTCAGTGTCAGTGCGAATGTCTGCAACATTGCAAGGCCTTTCTTTGTCTTTTATGATATGACATTTTTGAAGAATACAGTTTCTTTAAAAAAAAAAATAGGATGTCCCTCATTTTGGGTTTGTCTGGGTTTCCTCGTGGTTAAATTCAGGTTACTCATTCTCAGCAGGATCACATCTGGAGAGGTACTATACCCATCTGCCCAGCACTGGTGGTGTCTTTTCTATTGAGATAGAATTGAAATATAACATTTATTAGTTTCAGGGGTACAACATAATGATTTGATATTTTACACATTGGGAAATGGTCACCATAATAAGTCTAGTTAACATCTGTCCCCATACGTAGAAAAAAAATTTTTTTTCTTGTGATGAGGACTTTTAAGTCTATTCTTAAATCTATTCTTTTGATTTTCAAATATGTAACACAGTATTTTAACTATAGTTGACATGTTGTACATTACATCCTTAGGACTTATTTACTTTTTAACTGTAAGTTTGTACCTTTTGACCCTCTTCACCCATTTCACCTGCCTGCCACCCCCTGGTGGTGTTAATTTTGATCACAAGTCAAGTTGTGCCCAATTTGTCCTTCTGTGTGTTACTGTCTTTTTCCCCATTGCAACTAATAAGCCATCTGTGGGGAGACTGTTTAAGACTATTTGGTTCACCTTCAAAATTTCTCCCTGGATTTCGCATCCGTTGATGGTGTGCACCTCATCCAGTCTTTATTATGATGGCTGCAAAGTGATGGTTTTCCAACTCCGGTCTCACCATGATTGTTTTTACTAGATCGTTGTAACGACCAGCCTCCTAATGGGCCTCTCTGCCTCTGTGCTTGCCTATCGACCCCAAATTTCTTCAGATACGGTTCTGATGCTGTCACCTCCATGCGCAAATGTGTCCAGTGGCTCCCTGTCCCCCTCAGGATAAATTTCAGCCCCCCCTTAGCCCTCTGTGCCTCTTCATCGTCGCCTCCTACCCCGCTTTCCTTGTCCTCGGCCATCTAGGAGCACTCAGCTTGTAATGTTGCTTCAAATGCCTGCTGTGTCACACCTCAGTTCCCTTTACTTTCTTTACTGAAACGACCTTGACTGGAAAACTCCTATGTACTCTTTAAAACCCAGCTAGGTTTCCCCTCTGGGAAGCCTTTTCTTATACCTTCTCTTACCCCTTCTCCAAGGCTTGGGTACGTTTCTGTGTTCCGGGCTCCCAGTGACCTGTGATCTGTGCCTGCCTCTGTCGTACCACTTACACATTACACTGAAATGCGCTGCTCTGGACACTCTCACCCCCACCCTCCTCAAAAAGCCTAATTCCTCAGCAGCAACCAGATCTTGTTTTTTCTGGAGTCTCAGAGCTGAGCTCAGTGCCTGACATAGAGGAAGTGCTTTATAAATTTCTGTTGTAATAATGAATCTCTAGGATAGAGTTGGAGTATTTCTCAAACATGATGGACCGAAGGTTTGATATTCTCTATCTCTCTGTCTCTCTACCTCTCTGTCTTTCTCTCTCTCTCTCACACACAAATCTTTTATTTTTAAAAAACACTTTGTTGAGGTATGCTTGAGATGTAAAAAGCTACACATATTTAAAGTGTACAACTTGACGAGTTTGGGGATAATATATACCTGTGGAAGGATTCTCTTTGTGTAGAGCATTTTTAAAAGCTGGTGTTCCATAAAACACAGTTTGAAAATCCCTGGATTGCTAAGACCCCTTCTGTTGAATTGTGTTCAATTGTGTCTTTCCACCAGCACAAAAAAAGTTATGTTAGAGTCCTAAACCCCCCCATACCTCCAAATGTGACCTTTTTTGGAAATAGGGTCATCAATTTAAAATGGGGTCATTGGGTGGACCCTAATGCCATCTGACTCGTGTCCTTATAAAAAGGGGAAATTTGGAGACTGACACCTACACGAGGGTGGGGGCTGAGGGTGGGGGTGGGCACCATAGGAATATAAAGGCAGAGAGTGGGGTGATGCATCCACGAGCCAAGGAAGACCCAAGACTGCCCACAAACCACCAGAAGCCAGGAGAGAGGCCTGGAACAGAATATTCCTCACAGCCCTCAGAAGGAACCAGCCTTATCAACATCTTGATGTCTGACTTCCAGCCTCCAGAACTGTGACACAATACATTTCTGTTGCTTGAGCCACCCAATCTATGGTGCTCTGTTACAGCAACCCGCGCTGACTGACACACCTGCTAGTTGGAATCTTTGATCTTTCGTAATGATGATGAAATAGGGATTTGTTCACTTTAACATCTAGGAGGGCACATAGGCTCCAGAAATACCCCTTAAACACTCCCTTTCACAGTAGCAAATTTTTGCCCAAAATCTTTGGCACAGAGCAGGTGGGCCTAGAATTTGGAAAGCCACCTCTGCTTTGGGCCCCAAGGAGGTAGGCAGAGTAGGGTCTGGTCAGGCTAAGGGACATGTTGCTGCCAGCTGGTAAAAGGAGGAAAGGCTCAAATGCATGCTTCCAGCCCCTAGAAGTCCTTTTCACCACCAGCAGTCCGGATTAGTGGGATCCTGTCAGCCTTCACCCTCTTTCGTAGGACCCCCATTCATTGCAGGGCTTCCCTCGCTGTAACTGGCTGCCATGTTCTTAGATGTGTTTGGGGGAGTAGGTGCAGCCTGCACGTGTGATTTGCTGCCAGTCTCGAGGTGGTGTCTGCTGACCAGCTTGAAAACATCACTGTGGGATTAGCAGGTGGCCACAGCAGGCCTCGTGTGACTCGCGGCCTATCACCTGGACGCTCCTGGCTTCACCCTCCGCTCCTGGGGCTGCACATTCAGGCTCTTCCTGGGCTGAATGGCTTTTCCAGAAGGATGGTCCTCCCTACACTGTAGCCCACACTGTAGCTTAGCGATCAAGGCCACCAGGTGAGAGAGGTTACCACCCAACGCCCCGCTGTGGTCCCAGTGCTCTAACACATGCAGGTCTCTACTTTGATGTTTCGGCTTTAGCCTCCTGGGGCAGTTCTTAGGATTTGATTTTGTGATTTGCAGGTAAACAGTCCTGTGCTTGGGGGTTTTAAAGGTAAGATTTGAAATAAATTCCACTTCATGATACGGATATTTCAAAAGCCTGTGCCCTGTGGTGTGACAGATGCCAGAGTTGTAGCTCTGTTAACTTTCCGTTCTTGCCCTCATTGTGATGCTGGGAGGTGGGGCGATGCTTGTTAGCAAAACGGACAAAGTGATAGGTGCGAACTCCAGCGTGATGGCTCTGTGGTCCCCTCTCCCTCTGCTAATCTTTTGGTCCCTGCCAGCATCACTTTCCCCCTTTTGCAGTTGAACAAACCGACATTCTGCAAGTTTTCCTCTGCTATCCTGTGCATTTCTTTTGATGAAGGTGGCCACACCTGGCTGGCTCCTTGGCTTGATGCTCTGTTAAGAGATCGGACCTGCACCGTGATATCCAGTCCTAGGGGCTAACGATGACCAAGGGTTGGAGGTATGGATGGTGCAACCCAGCAGAACAGCCTGTGTCACACGTGGCCTGCGGCTACTGGCCTCTTAAATATTAGAGCTGCACTTTACTATGTTTGTGCATGTTCTAAGCTGCGGCATTAAGATGCCTTCTTACAGAGAACATTTCTTGATTCTGCAGGAAAGAGGGAGAAGTGTTACCTTTCTTTTGAAAGCATGCTTCTTAGGAAGAACAGTGATGACAGACCCAGCTGTCACTCCCTCTGCTTGTTGGGCAGTAGGGTCTTCTCTCCATTTCAGAACCATGGCCCTGAGAGGAAAGCCAGTCATTGCCAAAGGACAAACTCTGACTCTGGAAAATGTGAAACAAGAGCTTGTTTTCCTAAATCATACGAGTTCTGTGGCTGTTCCGATAGAGGAAGGTGAGATTGGTTCTTGGATTAAGGGCCCAGTACAAGTGCAAGCATTATTATTGTGATCAAATATTTTATGGCCACAGCAGTCTCCAGATATTGTTGAGATGCACACTAGTTCCTGAATATTCACCCATGAATGTGAGAGTGGTGCCCAGTGGACCTCAGTAAATCTGTCCTTTATGGAGACAAGTGTTGTGGAGCATCTGCAGGCTGGAGCATCCAGCCATCGCCTTTACCAGGATGCTAAGCACTCCCTTCTCACTCTCCCTCCTCTTGCTTTCTGCCGGCGGCTGAACTGTTTCTTTGGCATGTTTAGGCCCCTCCATTGTGTGCATAAGCTGGTACGTCACTGTTCCTGATGATACGTGTGCTGTTATAGGAGGATCCGTGTTTGTATTATTAGTCACATTATCTTTGGAGGGGGCGCAATGCACTTAATAATTACAGGAGCTTAATAATTAGCACTTAATAATTACAGGAGGTTGATTTTTATAGGGGAGCTGAGAAGATTATGAGATAAATTCTTTGCACAAAGTATGAAATTGAGTATTTTTTCCTTTACTCTTCGATAAGCATCTATATGTGGGATGTATCAGTTATGTGTGTTGTCTTTCATTTGAAAGAGATCTGTCATTTGAAATGATCTCAGATCTGTTGTTTTCCAGGAAGCTTGTCACCAAAAGCACCACCAGAAATGAGGAAAGCCAAAGCCCATTTGTCTGTGGTGGCAGAATGGTGTCAGATGTAGGATGAAGGAGGAGAGCGGACGTCCACACTGGTGATTAGGACCTGCAGCGTTGTGACCTCAAGCAAGCCCCAGGTTGCTTGCCTGAGGTCACAGCTAGTTAGAAACAGAAATACAATCGACCCTTGAATAGGGATTTGGGGTATCGATCCCCCCCTGCAGTCAGAAATCTTCATATAACTTGACTCCCCCCCAAAACGTAGCTTACTAATAGTTGACCAGAAGGCTTACTGATAACATAAACAGTCGATTAACACATATTTTGTATATTACACATATTACATACTGTATTCTTATAATAAGTAAGCTAGAGAAAAGAAAATGTTAAGTAAATCACAAGGAAGAGAAAATACGTTTACAGTATTTATTGAAAAAATCTGCATATAAATGGACCTACGCAGTTCAAACCTGTGTTATTCGTGGGTCAACTGCAATTAGTGAGCTAAGCCTGTTGGTTTCTCAGCTCGGTGGTCTCCATGACACCACAGACTTGGCCTGTTCTTCATGTACAGGGCAAACCAGTGTCAGCTCAGGCTACAGATGCACCCCCTTTCACCTTCCTGTCCTAGGAGCTTACAGCAAAATGATTGTAACCCATTTTGCTCTGATTGTTGAGGGCACCGCTGTGTGCACAGAATTAATGTAGCCTCTGTAGGGAGGGCTGGGGAGGAGAACTTATTTTCAAATGCTTAATGTAATGAAATTATATTAACCCAGCACATGTAGGTCATGGAATGACTTTGCAATGGTCTGATTAATTTTAGATTAGCAAATGAAGTAATCAGTGTAACAGGCCACATCCTATTCTTTTTATTCTTGTCCAGATAATTGCGTGGTTCCCGTCTGTCATGTGGGGGAACGGTAGAGAAGAGAAGAGAGTAGAGAATGCGTGGAGAGCAGGACAGACGCACATTGGGGCAGTTTTGGCAAAGCTGAAGCATTGAAAGATAACAACATAAACGCTTATTTTAAAGTAAAGTATTTAAAGGGTTCTGCATTTCTTAAAATGAACTAGGGATGTTTGGGTAATAGCCCAAGTACTGTTTACATTGAAAGCTGTTCTTGGATTTAATAGGAAACATATCTGGTTTTGATTTCTGAAAACATTTGTTAGCAAAATTGCTGCCAGGAGACTAAGCCAGTCCTGGAATGCAAGGAAGTCTGAACTCTTGGTTTTCTAGAAATGAGGAGTGCTGCCCAGGGGCAGGTCACTGAGAGCAGTCATCTGAAGATTGATTGATTACAGTCCAAGTTCACGAAGAACTCCTGTTAACCCTTAAGTAGAAAGATGAACTGCATGGAAGACCTGGGAAGCCTGGAATGGAAGAACTGGCATAGCTTAGATTTTCTATAATAATCATTATTGACTGCCAGCACCTAATGTTCTTAATTTCAGCCTGGAGGGCACTATAGGTTAGCAGTTAAGGTCACAGGCTCTGCAATTAGAGAGACCTGGGTTCAAATCCTACCTCCTCCAGTACTTGTCTTAGTGCAGTGGTTCTCAATGTTGGCTGTACATTAGAAGGACCCAGGGAGCTCTTAAAACTCCAGATGCCCAGGCTGCATCATAGAGCAAGTGTATAAGCATCGCTAGGAGTGGAACACAGGTGTGGATATTTTTTAAAGTATTTCACCTCTCCCCCAGCAAAGGATCACCATTTTGAGAACCACTGTTCCAGTGAGACCATGGAGAAGTTGACTAGCTCATTAGCTGTGCTTCTTCGGCTATAAAGCGAGGATAATGTTATCTAACTTATATGGTTCCTGTGAAGATAAAACGAAATACTACATGCCTGGTGCTTAGTCTCTGAGCACATAGTTAGTGCTCAGTAAATGGCACTGTACATCACTAGCTCAGCTTGTCTACAAGCAAAGAAAACTCCTGAGATGCAGATGTGATATTTCTCACGTCCACCAAAGAAGGCTCTGGGTGGTAGTTCTTGCATTTGTTTGAGGCAGACAGACAGACAGGCAGACTGGCATCCTCGAAGCCTGCAGTGGTGTTGCCAAGGAGAGTTGAGAGATGGAGCCCTTCTGGGTTAGGCCTGCACAGGGCAGCCATGCTGCTGTCGTTCGACTTTCTCAGACCTGCAGACACATCCAAACCCATTTGGGGTCACAGAGATGCACGAGCTTTTGTTTTTCAAATGTTTATTCTCTGATCCTCCCTCTCCTCTGCCTGGGTAATGTGATAGCTGCTTAAAAAAATTGATCCTATTCTCTTCCCATAAGTGGCCTGAGGTGACCTCTGAAAATGGCTCGCTATTCACTTGACCCACAAAATCATGCAAACTGAGAGATTCAAATCTGCGTGATCACTTTACAAATACTTGTGAAACTGCCCAGGCTATCAAGGGTATGCACATCCAAAAAGCCAACAAGTATCTGAAGGAAGTCACGTTACAGAAGCAATGTGTGCCATTCTGTCATTACAATGGTGGAGGTGGGAGGTGTCCCCAGGCCAAACAGTGGGGCTGGACTCAAGGTCGGTGGCCCAAAAAGAGTGCTGAGTTTTTGCTACACACCCTGAAAAAAGCAGAGTAATACTGACCTCGAGTGTTTAGATGCAGACTCTCTGGTCACTGAGAACAGCCAGTGAACAAAGCTCCCAATGCAGAGCAGAACTTGCAGAGCTTGTGGGGGGATGAACCCACACATGAGCTCCCCCTGCCACATTGAGATGGTGCCAACTGAGAAAGAGCAGGTTGGTCCTAAACCAGAAGAGGAGGCTGCACAGAAGAAAAAGATCTCCCAGAAGAAACTGAAGAAACAAAAACTTATGGCCTGGGAGTAAATTCAGCATGAAATAAATGCTAATAAAAGCAAAAGAAGCAAAAAAAAAAAAAAAAGCAAAAACCCCAAAGATTCTATGACAGTGTTTGACAAGGGGCAGTCTCCAGAAAATCAAATATGAGTAAAGTTTGGGTAATATATATCTTTAATCTTCTGCCTCACACAATGGGAACAGTTAATTCCCAAGTACTGTGATGGCAGGGATGGTGTCTCTAGAAGTCAAGAATGCCAACTGGCCTCCGTTTCTGTGACTCTTCTCATTCACTGATATAAATCATGTCTCCTTATGGAATATTAATCTGTGTCTGTATCACTTCCATAAATATTAATTATAACAAATTAATGCGTTGCATCTGGGTGAGCAGTTCTGCTCTCAGAACACTTCGCCTGCCCTCACCTCAGTACCAGCCCCGGCGTGGGTCTCCTGGTTCGGGCGGCTGTGCTGACTTGCATGGTGCCAGATGTTTGCCACTGTGCTGGGGTGTGTATGGGACACCGCGATGCCAAGGGCTCACTCCCGGAGTAAAACAGAGTTCATAGCACCTCAGTGAGGCCGTGAGACAGCGTGGAGAGCATGGGCTTCAGAGCTCAGGAGGTCTAGGAAGGATCCTAGGTCAGTACTGGGCCACTGAGCCTCAGTTTCTTCATTTGTCCAATGGTGACAGTGGTGGCCATTTTGCAGAATGGCGTGTGATAAAGCTTAGAAATAAATAATACATATGTCAGATCCATGATAAGTGCTCAGTAGTGTAGATTCATATATTAATATTATATAGAATATATGCATACTATAGTTCATATACAATGTTATATATTATTAACGTATAGTTAAGAGACGAAGCATTCATGTTTTAAAATTAAAATTTTTTTTTTTCTATTTGATTTTGACAAGGTATAATTTTACACTCATAGATGACACTGAATTTTCTCTGAGGCTTAGGAACTGGTCTCAGGTAGTTACAAGCCATAGTAAAAGTCTATGTGGGATTGCAAGCAGTTTTCTTTGTAAAGAAGGGAACTGCATTCTCCGTTCCTTGACCTTTTTGTTGCCTTTGCCTTCCATGTTGAAATTAACTTTCTTCTCTGCTCCTTCGTATGCGACCACTACACGCACAGGTTCTCGAGACTCTAGGTTTTAATAGAGCAGCACAACCATGGACAGGGTGGCGGGCGAGGGTGAGTCCAGGGCTGGACTCATCGGTACCAAATTACAAGACTGCACTGTGCAATGTGATACAGGCTCAACTCACTGCACACATGCCCTTGGAGGCTCCCTGAGTTCACTACCCCATTTATCATGTCACATTGTCATTTGGCATTTCCACGTCTCTTCCACTGAGCTCAATAGTAAATGAATTGCCGTGTAGAAAAGCACCCACGGAGCGCTTAGCATGTGGTTTGTGTTCTCTCCACGTGCATCTATATTTTTTCATCCTTTCTCCTCCTTACTTGGTCCCTTAGCATCTCATGCATCTGTAACCCCAGAGCCCAACCCAGCACAGATGTAACAGATGCTTATTGAATAAAGGAGGAGCGAGAGTGTCTTTTCTTCCCAAACTCAAGCACACAGCAACGTGTTCCTGTCTGGTGTCTGGTGTGCAGCAGTGCGCAGCCAGACATAAGCAGTGACTGTCAAAAGTCATGATCAGTAGTTTGGCCCATGTTGTGTTCGTTGCTGTACATCCATCTGTTGTGTGATAGCTGGAGAGTTTGTCTTTTTAAATGGGCTGATTGAGAGAGGTTTGAACTAAAGGGGCAACGATTCTTTAAAACTAAGTCATGGATAAAAGACAACAAAGGTACAACCATTACCGCTGCTCTGCCTAATACAGTAGCCACCAGCCACATGTGTCTATTTACATTTAAATGAATTAAAAGAAAATAAAATGAAAAATCCAGGTCCTCAGTTCCACCAGCCACATTTCCAGTCCTCGTTGGTCATGTATGGCTAGTGGCTCTATATTGGACAGTGCAGACAGAGAGCGATGCCCTCACTGTGGAAAGTTCTATTGGCCAACGCTGTGTTACGGGGCCGGGGGGAAAGATTTAAAGGTAACTTTTAGAGGTTAGAGGGTCCTCTTCAAGCCTGCCTCCTCATTTGCTGTGGTTAGAGGAAGGAACTTTTCCAAGATAAAACTTCAGTAAGGCTTGGCATGTCATCATGGGAACCCTGATGGAGTAGGGTAAAGCAGAAATCCAGCTTTCTTGGATTTTCTTGGATTTTTCTAAAGCCCCTGTATTTGGGGGATGGAACTTTTTTTTTTTACTTTTCATCACCTCCTTCACAGGGACCCATTGCCTTTGGGTTGGCCTTCCCGTTTCTCTCATAGCCTACTCATGACAGCAGCCTTTTTACTCTGAAAGTGATTTTAGGAGGAAAATGCAAGGCCCTCCTGGACACGGCAGGCCTGTTACTTGGCTGCAGGACTTCTGGGGCCGCTGAGGCTGAAGCTGTTAGAACAGCAACCCATCTTGGTTTGGGGCTCCAGGCACAGTTCTGGGTTGGAACTTTGCATGAACAGAGTGCCTTTGATGAGATGTCACCTAAACTGATCCTGCTTTGTATTTCTCAGGCTAGCCAAGCCTTTTACGGAGCAACCTTGTAGCCCATCCGTATTTCCTGATCTACAAATGGAGAAAATAAAGCCACAGAATGATTATGTGCTCAGCAATTCACCAAGAGCAATGAAAGTGAAAATCACACCCGTCCTTCACCTCTGCAGTTCCACATCTAGGGATTTATTTAGCTGTACTAGCACAACTGTTTAGTCATTGCAGCATTAGTTAAAATATTGAAGAACTGGAAACACCCTAAGCGTCTATAAGTGGGTTGTGAATTGTGCCATGATAACCCAGGTAATATTATGCAGCCTGTAAAACCATAATTTAGATTTGCATATGCTGATAAGGAAAGATATCCAAGATATATTGTCAAGTGAAAAATTAAGATGTGAAATAGAATCTATAGCATGATCCCATTTGGATTAATTAGTTTAAAAACATAGATATTCCGGGAAGGTATACAAGAAAGTGTTCACAGTCATTTTATTCAGGGAAATGGACAGGGGGTGGAGAGGGAAAAACTCATTTTCATTTTATGTCCTACTGTAGTGTTAGATTTTTAAAAAAGAACATGGCCATATTTTGCTTTCATTTTAAAATTAAATTTTATTTCCATGCTTTCAAAATTTAAGTTTTAAAAACCTGTTCCATTTGTGTATTTTTTGCACAGGGAATACATGCATGCATGTGATTCAGAATTCAAAAGTACAAAAGAGTAAACCATGAAATGGGAATATCCCTTTCTCCATCTGCTGCTTACCCAGCTCTCCTCTACTGCTACCTGTATTGTGTATATTCCTTCAGACGTGTTCCGTGCATGTACAAAAAAGTTCCTTGTAGTAACTTTCTAATTACACGTGTAAACATGAATGCATGCTGCAATC
Source organism: Rhinolophus ferrumequinum (assembly GCF_004115265.2). Lineage (NCBI taxonomy): Eukaryota > Metazoa > Chordata > Mammalia > Chiroptera > Rhinolophidae > Rhinolophus > Rhinolophus ferrumequinum. The sequence continues at coordinate 80,895,576 of NC_046292.1, forward strand.
CCCTCTGATCCTCACTCCCCTCCCTTCCCCCCATTCCTGTATTTATAATATTAGGTTTTATAAAAGAAAGCTCGTTGGGGAAGAAACCCAACTTTTTCAAGTCTGTTAGTCATGGATAAAAGACAACAGTTCAAAATCCCAGGCTAGCCCATTACTTAGGGGGCTTGCCCTTTGTTCATAAGAGGTATAATGAAATCCTATTATAAAAAGTCATTGCCAAGTCTGGACTGCATCTAGGCCCTGGGGAAGGCACCCCGTGGGTTTGGCACAGTAGCTCTTTCCCAACCAGTACAGAAGTAGCTCAACAGTTTAATAACCTGCTTGGTGGTACCTGGGCAGACCCACCTGGACATGTGATGCCCGAGACTACTGTAGGCTTGTTCATTTGGAGATTACTGTCTAGGGGAGGAAAACACACAATTGATTATTTAATTAAAATTATAGTAAGAGAGCTGAAGGGAAAGCAAGAGCATCTACCAGGGGTCTGAAGTAGATCTTCAGTAAAGGGAGCTTTGTTTAAGGGAGAGGATGAGTAGGACATTAACTTGGAAAAGCAGTGAAGGTGGAGTGGAGGGGGAGGAAACAGCATTCCGGGCAGAGGGAACAGCATGTGCAAAGGCTTCACACAGTAGGCTTCTCATGATGAAAGCAGAGGGTTTAGACACTCCTACCACAACCATCATTTTACAAATCAAGGGTGCATTCTTCAAGGGCTCGCTGTTCCTCTGTGTTTGAGTTTAGTTGCTTGGTTTTTCCTTGCGAGCACTCTCCTCCCGGGTAGGTGAATAGAGATAGCAGTTGTAGCTGAGGCTGCAGGCCTCTAGCCCCTTACATGAAGGGCAGGCAGGGGGTTGGTCATGCGGGCAGCATGGCATGTGCTTGGAGGTGCCCAAAACAGAAAGCTCCGAACTTGCCCTGAGGGATGTTTGGTGGGAGACACGTACCCCTTAGGATGTGTGAGTTGGTGCAGTGACCTTTTGCTGCTACAGGCGGGCTGTTGAAGTGAATCAGATGCCAGCTGAGCATGTGGTGAATTCTCTGTGCCTCTGGCTTTCCACCCACATCTGCCTTGATGCTTGTTTCTGGTGCTTCTGCTGTACAGTGGCCTCTGGCCTGCTCTTCTGACAACCCACAGGTCTTCCTTCCACCCCGTCTTTAGGGAATGCCCTCCCTGCTCCATCTGCCTCACTGATTCCTACTGGTCCTTTACGGTGTGGTTGAACATCACCTCTCTGGGGCATGTCTACTTCCTCATCTCCCCAAGCCCAGAGTCTGGCATTTGACTCCTGAGTTGTCATTGAGCCCTGCGCTTGCCCCACACTGTGGGGTGATACTGTCTTCCTGTGACGTCCATGCCCTCCTAGGACATGGTGCTTCTCAGATCTGTGCTTGCTTCTTGGTATTCAAGGCCTGGCACGGCGGGACAAGAGGGCTCAGAAAATGATTGTTGAACAAATGGTCTACAGACAACCACCTTTAGGAGCTGGAGCAGGTGATGCCTGCAAGAACCCATAAAGCTTTAATGGAGGGTCTGTTCTCTGCTGATCCTCATGGGAGAGTGGGGAGAAAGCCAGAGGCATCAGGGTAAAGGTGGTAGAAACATACTGAAGAGAAAGAGGATGAGCTGTGGGGTGAAGTGGAGGTGGAGAGACGTGGAGGACACCATGTGAAAACTGCCGTGCAGCCTTTCCCCCATGGAAGCCGTCCTGCAGGTCAACCCTGTGGTCCTCAGCTGGGAGATTTGTCTAGAGACGTTATTGTTTGTCTGAACTGGGGTGGTGCTACCAACATCTAGTGAGTAGAGGCCACGGATGCTGCCAAATACCCCTCAGTGCACAGGACAGTCAGCCCCCACAACAAAGAAGTGTCCTGCACAAAATGTCAGTCGTACTGCTGTTGAGAAACCCTGAGGTAAGTGGACCACCGCTTAGCCACATGTTGGTTACATAGACTAGGGCTGGGGGAATCAACGATGCATGTTTCTGATTAACTTGGACATATGACCACTGACATTCAGCAGGATGTTTTATGGCCAGAGATCCTGAGAGGAGGTGGGTTTGGGGGCAGATTGCTGCTTTGTTCAGTGAAGCCTTTTCCCTTCTGTCACCACATGGACCCAGGTTTGGTGAGCTACTCGGTTGGGATGTGGGACAGGGAGATACACAGGAGGCAGAGGCTGCAACATCTTCTGTGCTGCCCGTTCCTGGAACAGGCATGGTGGCTTGTTGCGATCATGCACAGGCCTTTGACAGGCATGGAACCACAAGGGAAACCATGTAGGAGGGTGTCCTGATAAGAGGAAGGTACTATAGACTGAATGTTGTGTCTCCCCCAGATTCTTATGTGGAAGCCCCAACCCCTGTTGTGATAGTATTTAGAGGTAGGACCTTTGGGGGCCTGATTAGCTTTAGATGAAGTTATGAGGGTGGGATTCCCGTGATGGGATTAGTGCCCTTCTAAGAAGAGACAGGAGAAAGATGATTTCTCTCTCTCATGTCAAGGTATAGGGAGAGGGTGTCCATCAGCAAACCAGGAGAGGGGCCCTCACTGAGCACGTGGTCACGCTGACCTCAGACTCCCAGCCTCCAAAACTGTGAAAAATGAATGTCCACTGTTTAAGCCACACCGTCTGTGGTATCCCAGTCTGAACTGACTGAGGCAGAAGGTGAAAGGGCTGGAGGGGGAAACTTTATTTTCTGACTCTTCCTCCCCTAAGGTTGCACTTGAGCAGGAGTGTCATCATAGACATGGAGACAGGAGTTCTGCCTGCCCCCCTCTTGTGTTTTCTTCCTGAGACTCCTCTCTTTAAAAAGCCATTTAGGGGGTGGCTGGTTAGCTCAGTTGGTTAGAGCGTGGTGCTCTTAACAACAAGGTTGCCGGTGCCCTCCACAACTAGATTGAAACAACTACTTGACTTGGAGCTGATGGGTCCTGGAAAAACACACTTATAATAAATGAAAGTTTAAAAAAAACTTTTACAAAAGAAAAAAGCCATTTAGCCAGGATGAAATCTGGCTCTTGGTTGTTTGGCAATGGCTTTCTTCTGTTCCTTGACTGATCCATGCACACTTGTAGTTTGTTGTTTTGACATTTGGCCGCTCAGGGTGAATTTGAATGCCATCTGGTGACCAGGGGACCAGGCTGGGGCTGAGTCAGTGAGGAGTGAGGGGCTCCTCCTCTTTGAGCTACACTGAGAGTAGAGCAAGGGTGCTACTGGGGGAAATGGCCTTCGTTTCAGTGATTGATTGTGAATATCGATGGTGTAGAGCAGGGGTGTCCAAACTTATTTCAACGGTTTTCACCAAGGGCCATATGCAGCAAAATACACAAACAGCCGGGCCACTCACTCGAGGTGAAGTACGTATTGCCTCACGTGGCTTATTTAAGTAAACTAAATATATTTTTGGAATTTGCTGCAGGCCAATTAAAAATGGATTGCGGGCCGCAGTTGGCCCGCGGGCCGCAGTTTGGACAGCCGTGGTGTAGAGAGTTGGCTTTTCCATGTATGCCATTGGAAGCACAGGCTGTAATCAATCATCTCTTTCTGCCAAGCTTTGTGTTTGAAGGCAGGCGAAAGCGAAGAGGGGCCTTGGAGAAAGGAGGTTCTTCGCTGGTGAGGTTTCAACACTTGGTGGCAACCTGGGAATGAAATGTAAGGGGTCACTCAAGTTTGTATTGAGGTGCTGGGTTAGTGCTTTGGGATTTTTCTTGTCATTAATGAAAAGCTTATTCTTAAGTTGAAATTGATATAATGCTATGTATGATAAGGTCATACAGAGAAGACAGTGGGTGCAGGGTCTTCTGGTTAGAAATTTGCCACCAAATGGTAGCTAAAAGGGAGCTTGGACCTCTTAGTGAGGGTAGGAACAGCTGGAGGGAGGGTTCTCTCAGGCTGGGACTGGGATTCAGGAATTCTGGAGTTGGGCCTGGACGTTGCCCTGTAATTTAGAAGTATGGCGGCTACAAGGGGAAACTCGTTTTTTCCTTCCTATGTGGAGAAAAACCCAGTTCTTCCCTCCTGTGTGTTTCTTCCCTGTGAGTCTCCTTTACTAGTCATACAAAGCACTTTACTTCTGACACTTCTGGTGACTACATGTGTGGAGGTTTTCCCCCCACACTAAGCAATTCTGTGCAACACCATCTGGGTGTCCTATAATTTACCTCAATTCTGACATCATCGACCAGAGATAATGTCCGATTGCACAGATTAAGGGCTAGGCCCACAAGATTCCTCCCCTGTACTTCAGGTGCCAGTCACAAGCCCAGGTTGTTACCTGTGCTTCTGACCAACTGGCTATAGATCAGAGGTTCCAATGACGCCCTCCTTGAGTTTGATTAATTTGCTAGAGTGGCTCACAGAACTCATGGAAACACTTACGTAGGTGTAAGAGTTTATTAGAGGATATGATAAAGGATTCAGATGAATAGCCAGATGGACAGATACATAAGACGAGGTTCAGGAGAGTCCCAAGTACAGGAGCTCTTGTCGCTGTGGAGTTGGGGAGTGTCACTCTCCCAGTATGGGTGTGTTTGCCCACCTGGAAGCTCTCCAAACCCATACTTTTGGGATTTTTGTGGGGGCGTCATCACATAGGTGTGATTGATCATGAACTGCATTTTCAGTCCTTCCTCCTTCTCAAGAATATGGGGGCAGAACTGAAAATTCCAAGCTTGCCCAGAGGCCGGAGGACACCTGCCTAGGTTTCCGGCCAAGCTTTTTATATCAGTAGTGCCTGAGCAACTCCTAGTTCTTCAGGGGGAAACCTCCAACCTCTCGCCTGAGAGGACCGTGAAACTCACCCCTCACAGTTGCTGGCAGCCTCTTCCTTTGCATCAAATAGGCAGCCTGCTGACAGAATGTCCTGTGGCCAGCCAGGGCCTTGTCCAGCAGGGAGATAACACCTAGTTTTCTCTCTTTCATGGAATTAACCTATCCCCACCCACCCTGATGTCTCCTGGGAGTGCATCTTTGTGGGTACAGCCTGGGCTCACGTTCTGAGGGGTGTGTCTGGATTTCAAGCAAGCTAGCATCGTATGTTCAGGGACTCGGGTACTAATTAAGATATCTATTCCCACTTTTTGAATGGGCAAGAAGATGCATGTCTGATATGGTACTTTTTAACCAGGCCAGAGGAAAAGCAGGCAGGAAGCTGTGTATCATATGATGCATAGTAGACCTCGTTGTTAGAATAAGTGACTACTCAGAAAGCCCTCTGCTCCTGAGGCAGCCCCAACGGGCAGTTTTCCAGCGTATAGCTAGGTCCAGGTGTGGAGAGAGGAAGGCATGAAAATGCACCGCAGAAATGCAGATAATTGATCAGCACTCCCTGCCCCCTGCCCCGGGAGGGGCCTGTGCATCCCCTCAGAGAAGGCTCTCCGTGCTTTAGTGGGAGGACCTAGAACTGTCTGCTGGATGTCCTCGGTTTCATGATTTAAAAACTTGAGCCCTTTTCCCCCCCCCTTTGATGTGCTGGATGTAAAAGGCAGTGGAAATGAAAGGCTGGCAGTCACCCTGCGTGCCTGAGATCAGAAGGCAGGAAAATGAAAACATCAAGTTTGCGTTTCCACTGCTGGCCACAGGGTTTTCGGTGGTACCTCCTCCTCGCCGCTTACACACCCTTTCCACTTCCTCCCCAGCCCCCAGTTTTCACACCACTCAGTGACTCGTGTCACCCCGGGCTGAGTAAGGCTCACATTTTGTCAAAAGAGGCGCTAGGACCAGAACAAGGGAAGTTCGGCATGGGCTGAGAGCCATGGAAAGGACCGTCCATAGCCTTCCATAGACAGCGGAAGTGGGCTGAGTTTCTTTTTCTTTTCTAATGCTAGGAAGAAAAAGGAGCTCAGTATTCAAATATGGTTGATGGAAAAGGCAATCTGTTTCGACCTGGACTTTTCTATCTACATGATGCCGGGACTCCCAGACCTGTGTGTCTTTGAGTGTTGACTGTGATGGTGCAGCTTCTCCTGCTGTCAGGCTGTGTTCTGCCCAGCTCTGGCTAGTTCACTGAAAAGGGAGCAGTCAGCAGTTTCCCATCAGGGTCTGGTCCTTTTTCTCTTTGGCATTGTTGAACTCAAAGTGGAGTGGTCCCTTCCCATGATAGGGGCCACCGTGTCACCGAGCTCAGTCTGGAGTCCTGGGGCCTGCTAACAATGGAAAGGGCCCCTTCAGGGGCCCCAGGCATCCTGTAGTCCAAGGGAGCTCCAGGCCTAGCAGACGGTGGCATAAACATTTCTTTATTATTGAACGTGATGGCGACACTTGTGAAATGTGGATATCTCAGACTTCCGGAAATTGAATGTCCCAAAGACATCAGAGAAGTTTACGATAAGCAGTACTTTCTGAAATCGTGTTTTTGGACTCTTCACGGTTCACTCATAGCTATCTCCCTCGAGCCTCCCATTTTGTCATTTTGGATTTTTTCCACAGTTACTGGATTTTCTGAAAGTCAAGCCTTCCTGCAAGTACATTCTCTGTTCAAAGACTTGAGGTGTACAGAAGACACGTGGCCCTGGGTTCTGAGCAGACTGCAAGGCTTTGAAAATGTAATTTCAAGATGATTCACTCAAACTGGAAAAATTCAGTGTGTTGTGAGCCCTTGTTACCTCAAGTTTGTTCCATGGCTTCCCACAACACATGACATTGGGGCCATTTCCAGCTTCCTTGTGGTTTCCAAAAATGCTTTCCCATCGATCTATTCATGACAACAACCACGTAAGATAAATAGTGTTATATCCCTGCTTTGCAGAGGTAAAAGCTGAGGCCTGGACATGTTAAATAACCTGCCCCAAGACACAGGGAATCAGAGAAGAAGCTGAGATTCAAACCCCAGTCTTTTGGCACCGGGGCCATGTTCTGTCCCCAGCAGACACTGCCAGCCATTCCAGAACCAGGAGAAAGCTGTGCAGAACTTGCAGCGTTTGGCGAAAGGCTCTTTGTCCTCTGCTCTAGCTTAGCTCCCAGTCCCCATCCTGTTTGTCTCTTGCTTGGGGTCAGTGTCATCCATCCACCCAGACCTCTGCTCCTGGGACCCGCGGAGCTGCTTCTGCTTACCGCAGGCCCTTGTTGATGTGCCCTCCTTGGGTGCCTGCAGAATACCAGTGGTATATTCACTAGTATTACAGGGGCTTGAAGGCAAATTCCCAGGCTTTGAAGGGACAGGCAGTGTACCTGGCGTCCCTGGCCAACTTTAGGAGGTCAGAGGAGCAGGTGTAGTTATCTTCCCGGAGCTCTACAGGTCTGTGTCTCACCCCCAGCTGGAGCTTCTACTTTACCTTGTGACCCAGATGACACAATAAGGGCCGGGGTAGGATAAACCTGGGGTTGGGTGTGGGACACCCGGCCTCATCGTGGCTGTTTCTGTGGCTTCCTGGCTCTCAGGTCTTCTGTATTTTAGGAACGGGCAGGCTGGGCCTGCAGCCTGCCTCGCGTGTAGCCCTCTCGGCTAAGAACTCTCTTGTAGAAGGCACAGCAGGCCCAGGCGGGAGGGGAGAGAGCCCGAGACCCAGTCTCAGCCTCACTTCCCTGCTTCCCATGGTGGGTGGTGCCCATCAAACTTGGTGACATGTGCTTGAGCCTATAGCTATGTGAGGAGGACGACCCAGGCCTTTTCCTCTTTCTGGAAAGGACTTATGAACATGAGGTCATTTTTATTTTAATGTCTAGAAGTGCAGACTACTTCTAGTTGGCTTTATGGTGAGAATTGACAGGGGCCAAAGTGGGAGAGCTCGGGTCAGGTGTACTTGTCAGGAAGATGCATGGAATGGAGGAGACCTTGAACTTTCCAATCTGAACCAGGACTGTGACTCTGGTTTATCTTTCTGAGCGACCCTCTACAGGGACTTTTATAAGCTCATAAGCTTCAGACTTTTTTCATTAAAAAATTTTTTTTCCAAATTTTTTTATTGTGATAAACTTTACATAATACAAAAATTATCATTGTAACCCTTCTAAGTATACGGTTCAGTGGTATTAAATACATTCAGTAATGTCGTACAGCCATTCCCACCATCAATCTCCAGAACCCTTTTCATCTTACGATAAAACTGAAACTCTGTCCCCATTAAACAGAAACTCCCCATTTCCCTCTCTCTCCAGCACCTGGTAGGCACCATTCTACTCTCGCTACGATTCTGACTACTCTCAGTTTCTCATATAAGGGGAATCATATAATATCTGTCCTTTTGTGACAGTCTTATTTCACTTAGCGGCAGGTCCTCAAGGTTCATCCATGAGGACATCTCCTGTGGTAGCATGTATCAGAATTCCATTTCTTTTTAAGGCTGAATAATATTCTATCTATCTATCTATCATCTCATTTCTTTATCCATGTATCTGTTGATGAGTATTTAGCTTGCTTCTGCTTCTTGGGTCCTGTGAATCATGCTGCTATGAACATGGTGTACAAATGTCTGTTCAACATCTTGCTTTCAATTCTTTTGGGTATATACTTAGAAGTGGATCTCTTGGGTTTTGAGCTATTTTCTGCTTTTCTGAATCCTGTCTATCTTAGCTCAGGTCTGGAGTAGTGGCCCAGAGATGGCCCCTGGGGTCAGATTGCCTGAATTTAAGCCCTGGCTCTACCTCTTACTAGTCTGGAGCCTTAGACAAGTGGTGTAATCTTTTGGACCTCAATGTTCTCATCTGTAAAATGGTGACAAAGTGTTATAGTGAGGACTAAATGTGTTCATATGTATAAAGTCCTAAGAACACTGCTTGGCATATGGAAAGTGCAATAGATGTTTTTAGAGATGCTACAGTTATTATTATTGTTATTACTATTATAATCTTCAGATGAGATGTGCTCAAAGGTAGTTCTCTACATTGGATGGATAAGTCCAAAAATATTCTTCAGAAGGACCTTTGTAAAAATTTCAAAATGATGCAGAAATGTAAAAGGAAGATATTTTTAAAACCTTCTGCATCAATCTTGGGTAATAATAATAATCATTATTATAATTATTATATTTCCTTCTATACATTTTTATATATATACAGATTTTTAAAAATTATGATTGCTTTTACAATGTTCTCACTAACAGTATGTGCTGGGCATTTTCTTATGGTATAAAGTATCCTTTGAAACGTGATTTTAAGTTTCATGACATTCTATCATTCGGATGACATACTATATTATATATTCTCTTTGTTTGCATCCAGATATATTCAGTATCTCCTTGATGTGGTGTTAGGTTTGCAAGGGAACCCCTTGGCCTCTGGCTTCTCTGTGGAAAGAGGATTCAAGGTGAACAGCGATGTCGCCATTGTTTCCGTCAACGTCCATATGATCCTTACGTTTGTAAAACCTGTTCTGGAATTGAGCACACCTAGGACCAATGGATCAAAGTTCTGTGAGGGCAGCTTTCCGCTCAGTGTAGAGAAAGAATTTTTGACCGTTAGATCACAGCTATCCATGGAGTGGCAACTCTCTGAGCCATCATCCCTATAGCTGTTTAAACAAAGGGTGAACGACCAGCTGCTTGGGACATTCCTGTTTTGGGTGAGGGTGGGTAAAAAAGGATCTCTAAGGAAGGACCCATCTCTGAGATGCTTTAAGAAGCTCCTTCGTAGGAGGCAGGGTAGTGTAGTGGGAATAAAATGCATTCTGGATCAAGGTGGGTTCTGTTCCCATGCTGCTACCGTGTTTCCCCGGAAATAAGACCTAGCCGGACAATCAGCTCTAATGCATCTTTTGGAGCAAAAGTTAACATAAGACCCGGTTTTATATTATAAGACCGGGTATACTATACTATACTATACTGTACTGTACTGTACTGTACTGTACTGTACTATACTATACTATACTACAATACAATACAATATAATATAATATATAAATAATATAATACCGGGTCTTACATTAATTTTTGCTCCAAAAGACACATTAGAGCTGATTGTCTGGCTAGGTCTTATTTTCGGGGAAATGCGGTACTTAACTTGTTAAGCGACCTTGGCCCAACCTGGGCACCCTGAACATCCTTCTCTGTATGGTAAAGTGGGTCTGACTGTGCCATTTATGGAGAGCGCCAGGGTAGTTCTTTGCACATACCAAGTGCTCAATAAATGGAGCTATGCTGTTTCTCAGAAGTGTCCATATCAGTGTAACTGGGTATTAACTTCAACTCTTATTGGGAGTCTGGTCTCAACTGAACTCCATGATGAGGAGTCTGGTATTTATGTTGTTTTCTATTTGCCAGGTGCTATGCTGGGCACCTCAGATTTATTCTCAAGTGTAACGCTACCTGGAGTTTCATTCCATTCTTTTCTTTTAAAAGAGAAACAGACTTTCAAAGTCATTCACTTGGTTGGTTTTCCAGACAGTTTTTTGTACACCAACTGTAAGGGGTATCTTGGCACCCTCAGACACGTGACGCTTTGTGAGTGCCACATTCATTCCTGTACACCCTCTTTCTCCCAGAGGATATGTATTTAAAATGGCATTAGATGTAGAAGAAATAGGCAATTAAAACAAGCTGGATTGAAAACAGTTCCTCGAGTGAAACCCATAGTCACACACATTCACACAAAGTCTGCTCTTCGAGCTGAATTTGTAGAATTGGCAAACCAGGTGAAGGCATTTCCACCAGAGCACCTCCTGCTTTCACTAACAGAAAAATTCTTGCTGAGAATCCTTGCCCTCTGGTTCCCTGTGGCTTTCAGGAAAGCCTTTTGTTTAAACAAAGGAACAGCCCACTGGTATCTGGGTGAACATGTGCTTCCTACTGAGATGGAAATGATCTGAATCAAAAGGAATTGGGTTTCTTTTTTCTTTCTTTTTTTCTTCTTCTCATGCTTCTGAAACAGCTAGTGATTATTTGCAAAGAGTCGAAGTGTAGACATGGGAGCATCTCTGCTTTTTTGGGAAGTGTGTGCTACTGTCCTGGGGAAGCATGAATTAAAATAAATCCCAAGTAAGTGGACGTAGGAAGACGAAGAGGTGATGTATTGGATGCTGAGTGGGGCTGGAGCTGGGGAGGGAATAGAGACTCTGTGTAACATCTTGGGGACACTAAACATCACTTGGTAAACCTCGGCGTCTTCCTCTGGGGGCTCAGTGGTCTCTCAGGTCCCTTCCAGCCATACTGTTCCTGCAAAGCCCTGTCTTTTTCCGAGAATCTAGCTGAGCAGCCTGTGTTCCATGGGCCTCTGCTTCCACGTGGGGTTTTCACAGCATTACAAACCATAAAAGTGAACTTCTTGTTCTTTCTGTTGTCACTGTCATTTAGAATTGAATTGCAATCTTAATCGGACAAGGGCATGATTAGAAGAAAGGGAAATCAGGTATGTTTGTGAGTGTTTGTGTATGCGTATTTGTGTTTGTACCTGTTTATACATTGTGTTTGTGCATGTGTGTTTTGTATTATGTATTTATATGTGTTTTGTGTGTGTTTGTGCATGTATGTGTTTAGCACGTATGTGATTGTGTGTGTAAGTCTGAGTGCATAGGTGTATGTGCCTATACACGTGTGTATAGAGTGAAAAAGGGGAAGGGTCCCAACCAGTCCCTAGTATTCTGAAAACATATTGATTTATTTTCCTCCTTCCTTGGACATATTTCTCCTCAAAGGAAGTACAGGTCATAATTTTAGATTTTTACTCCTTGGTGCTCCCCAAAGGAAGAAACCAGTCATTGATCTATCCATCACAGCTTGCTGTCTCTGTTTGATTGACAACCCTGGAGAAAGGTCTCACTTGTGCAGCAAATCCTTATGGACTCTCACTAGAGACCCACGCTCCTTAGACAGAAGGGGCTTCCAGCCCACTAGTCTGAGCAGTCCCTCCTGTGACATTCGTCCTGGCCAGGGTGATGGGTATTAAAAAATGCTGATTGAATTACAGAATGATTTTTTTTTTATCGGCTCTCTGAGGGAAGACTAATAAAGACTAATAAAACAGTAGTTTGGGTGGAGAGAACAGCTCCAGTGCATGGAATATGCCTTTTGTGCAATTATCAAATACAGGGGTTGGGGTGGTAGAAAATGATTGATGGGGCTTTTCTGAAAATACGGGTGGATATAGTCTCCTGCTGAAAGGTAATTGTTTTAAGTATTTATTTTACTCAGATTTTTATATGCATGTGGCAACCAACCCCAATAGGGGAAAAAAAGGTTTAAAAATAATCCATTATATAGATGCATCACACTATCTTTAATTATTCAAAACAAAATTTTTATATTTACCACTTTATTGAACATTCACTGTGTGCCAGGCGCTGGGCTAAGACTTTTACGTGCATTATCATTCTTATTTTTAGATATTTAGGTTGTTTCCAGCTTTTTCTGTACTATAAATAGAGCTTAGATGAATATCTTTGCACATAACTTTTTGCCTGATCTATGGCACCCTGCTTAGTGTGGAGTCCTCTAAGCCCAATTACGGGGCATGGAATTAAAAAAGAAACACTCTTGAAACACTTTAGTGCCATGTTACATTCCCACGTGAAGGGGGCGCATACCTCTGCCAACTTCCTCCTAAAGATTCAGAAAAATCAGTGCTTTGCTGAAGTAGAGGCATCAGACTGCTGCCTGAAGAGAAGCCCAAAAGCTAAGAGACACACCTGACAAAGTTTATTCTAGAGACTTAGGAAAGAAGACAGCAGGTTTGCCACTGAGTTTCGTATGTTACAGGTTAGAGGCATTGTCCTGGAAAGGGAAAACAGCTGGAGCCGGGATGTTTTCAGGGGAGCTCTGGAACGTCGTGCTGTATGACAGCTTTGCCTTTCATCTGCTCTTCTCTGCCACTCAACTTCCTTAGCATCTTGCGCTGGCTGTATCTCGAAAGGAGGTGGGATGGGATCTTCCCCTGAGAGATGCCTGAGAGTCTGGGCCGCACGGGATCTGAGCAGTAGGAGGCCCTCTCCCTTGGGAGGTTGACTGCTGTGCCCTCTCCCACGGTCTCCCTTCCAGGCCTCCGTGTGGCATGCCCTGGGGTTTAGTTGTCACCCTTTAGAAGGACTCTGTGGACAGATGGGAGGATATATATTTGGAAACAAATTCGTGTATACGAAGAGACCAGAGGCCCAGCTGTATTTTCTCCATGCAGACCTAGTTTAAAGACATAGGTTCAGTCCCACGCTAGCCAACACGTATGTATTGAGTGTCTTCTGTCTGTGCCAGGCCCTGCCACGTGGAGCGCACACATCTTCCAGTGGGGGAAGAGAAACACTAAAGGAAGGACTGCAGGCCCCTCAGCTGGCAGTACGTACAATGTCCAGGAGTGGAACACACAGGGGGTAAAGAGTGATGGGCCGGGGGGTGGGGGAGGTGCTGGCTTCCCTGGGGTCGTCGAGAAAGGCCCTTGATATTTCAGTAGAGATTTGAAGGAAGTGAGGGAGCAAGACATGTGAATGTTTGGGGAGAGTCACAGGATGAATGCTCCAGGGAGCAGCAGCAAGCACGAAATGAGTGGGAGGGTGTTTGGCGTGTCCTGTGACAGCGAGGAGGCCTTGGGCAGGACGGGAATGAAGAGGAGGAGGCCGTGGGGCCGTGGAGGAGGGGGCTTTGTGGGTGGCCCTGGACACCACCATAAGGACTCAGGGTTCTGTCAAATGGACTGCAAAACCCTTGGAGGGTTGATGGCAGGGGAACAACATGTCTGATGCCTGTTTTTAGAGGCTGCCTCTGGCTCTGGTGTAGCCATGGGCAGGGTTAGAAGCAGGGAGATGAGCTGGTACTGCCCGTGCCAGGTGGGAGAAGGTGGCAGCAGCGGGCGGTGAGGAGTGGCCCGTGTGGGAGTGCATGTTGGAGAGAGGTCAGCTGTCATTTCCTTCACTCAGTCCCTTAGCAGGAGAGCTCTGCTCGGTGGACGCCTGGGCAGCTCTCTGGCATCTTTCCCTCTCCTAGGGAAGACTGGGAACTTCTAAAATAGTCTGTTCCCTCTTTGGAATCTTGACTTCCAAGCCTCACAGTTTTTAATAATCCCTGCATCCATGTCCTTTTGGAAAGAGGCTCACCTCTCAAATTGGCATGAATTTTTCTCTCCAAGTTGAAAATAAATCTTCAAAAGGAAATGCAGTGGCAGTTCAACATGGCAACCTGAACTTGCGCTAGAACCATCTGTTTCTTTTCCTCCACGCCAAGCCTTCTGCAGCATGGGAACTTAAGGAAAAAACACAACACCAGGAACCACCTGCTGGAGCTCCCCTGCTACACGGTCCGACCAGGAAACATGGAACAGACAATCATCAGGATGCATTGTGAATGTCTGTCCGCTTTAGCACCGGTTTGACTTCCTTCTAGGGCTTTGCATTATTGATAATACTAGTAAAAAAGGCTGAGAAACATTTCCCAGTGTAACAGGAAGGCCTTTGCGAGACCAGTGCTCAGGAGACCGTGGTTTTCATTCCAACTCTGCCAGATGTGTGCCTGCGAGCATTCATCCTTGCTGGAACTGCTTCTTAATCTTTAACGTGAGTCCCAGACAGCTTGATTTATAAAATGCCTCTCAGTTCTAACATCTTACAGCTCTGAGTATGAATACGAAATAAGGAGCAGAGGTGAACGATGAAACCAGTACTCTGGGCTTTAGGAGAGAGGTTCCTTCACGTGGTGGCCCAGGTCTGAATGTAGGACAAGCTGCTGTGTGCCTCCCTTGAAGGCCTCCACCTTTATTATTTTCAAGATATCAGAGGCTGTATGACTTGACTCGTTCTGTGAAAGGAAAGATAAGCAAAATCGAAGGCAGGATTAAGGAAATAAATCTTCCTCCATGCAAGCAGAATCATCTCAGATGGCTGCATATTCTACAAAAGGACCCAATTTGATTAGCTGTGTGTCAACCAGACTGTGTGTCTGGCTTGGATTTTTGCATCTCAGAAGAGAAATTAATGAGAGAAGGACAACTACCCACCTAAGAGATGGCTGTTTTCTCTAGTTCCAGCCTTCTTTTTTTCACTCTTACGTTTGTTTTGCTCCATTCCCTGTTTTGTTAAGATTTATAACCTTGCCTGTCCCCTGCAGTGGCTTTGGTGTAAGGTTTTACTGAGTAAGCAAGTGGCTGCCTTCCAAACATGACACGGCAACTTTAGTGCAGGCTGAAGCCAGGTCAGGTAAGCCTGATACCTTTCTGTCTTCTTGCCTGCTAGTTAACATGTTCTCCCAGGCATGGAGGATGGCAGAGCAGAGGATTCACCTTTAGAAACTCCCTTTCTGCTCTCACTTTGTTTTCCCTTTCTCGGTATGGCTACTGCGTACTGTCGTGAAATTCATCCGTACGTTGTTTTCCAGAACGCATTCTTACTGAAACCAGTGTGTGTGCTCTACACTGAGGGGTGGATTGCACTCTTTCAACCTAACCGTTTCCCAGCAGGTTCCCAATCCAGACATGCATGATTGTTTCAGCGATGGCATGGCAGCTGACAGTGTTATTCATGCTGTGGATGAAAGAACCCAGGTTCCGGCAATTCTTCTCCTGCTGCATTTGTGAAAAGCTGTCCCAGGCTCAGCTCTGTGGCTGTTTTGAGCCTGCCATTGTTCTGGGGCTTTGTCTGACCGGCTGTGTGACGCCATAGGAACCCCTCCATGCTGGGTGGCACCTCTGTACTGCAGCACTGCTGCATGGGTAAACAGCACTAGTACGTTGGGTTTTGAGGTTAGTCCTCCGGCTTTGTTCTTGGAGCTGACAATTGGGTCAGTCAGCAGTTGTCAGGTTCTTTTGGGAACTATTTCTAGACTCAGCCATTGGAAGTAGGTGAACACAGAGTACCCAAGCATGGAGTGCTAGAAGACTCCAGAGCACCAAGCAACTTTCCTTGTGCTTGTGAGTACACTGTCTGTCAAACTGCAGTGTGTATAGTAGGTTCTTTAAAAGGGAATTCACTAATTGATTTAATTTTGTTCTTCGGTTAAATGATGATTGTGACTTAGGGATGATGATATGGAATAGTTTGAGAAGCCAGTGGCAGGGTCTCAGCTGCGTTCTTCCCTGGGCCCCATGTGTTCTATCATCACAGCCTTAGCACCCTCTAATCTCATAGATGCGCCTCGAATCTGTCCACTTCTCTCTGGCCCCATCGCCACCACCCTAGCCCATGTCACGCTTGGATAACGCGTGTAAAATTCTTAGTGCAGAGCCTGGCACATAGTGAGTGCTCAGGAAGGGGTAGATAGAGGGTGTTCATTGTGAATAATTGCAGAAAGCATGCTGCATGTATATGGGGTAACATTTCCTGATTTAAACACTTCAGAGACTCCCCGTCACCCTTGGGATAGAAAGCAAACGCCCGCCCCGGGACCACAGCTCTAGCCCCTGCTCAACTCTCCCACGTCACCCAATGACACTTTCCCTTTGGAGATGGAACACCAGCCATGCGGACTTTCTTTCGTTTCTTGGACCCATGAAGCTTCTGCCCACCCCAGGATCTTCACACATGCTGTTCCTTCTCCTCAAAGTGCCCTGCCTCTCCTCTCCACCTGGTTAGTTTCTTCTCATCCTTAAGGGTTTAGCTTAAATGTCACTTCGGTGAGGTCTTCCCTGACTAATCTCGCTAAAGTAAGTTCACTCTTACTATTCTCTGTCACGAACTCCATTTGATTCCTTCATAGCTCTTCCACGACCTGCAATGATGTCTCTCTTTGCTGACTTATTTATTGGCTGTCTCTCTCACTAGACCCTAAATTGCCTGAGGGCCGGGACTGTGGCTGTCTTTTATCATTGCGTGCCTGGCACATGGCTGATGCTAGAAAAACATGGTCAATGTTTGTGGAAGGAATGAACAGAACACCGGATGCTAATCATAAGAGTCATATAGATAATAATAGGTAATAATGCTAATGATTGGTTAGCGGAATGTCCATCGTGTGCCAAACACCACACTACATGCTTTGTGTTCATTATCTCATTTAGCCATCTCTACAGTTCAAAACAGATATTCATCTGATTGAGGAAATGAGCCATGAAATAGGTCAATTGGCCCAGCTATTGAATCCAAACCCACAGCGGGTTGGTCTGTTATTTGATGCCCTGTGGAGATTGAGCCAAATCCCCCTCAGATCTAGGACATGGACAGACGCCTCACCTTGAAGAAAGAGGAGGTGTGGGAGAGCGTCTGAGATCTGCAGCGACCCTTGGGGCTGCACCAAAGCCAGTCGCATCCACTCTCTGAGAACTTTGTTTTGTGCTCTGAGCTCCAGTGGATGTGGGTGACTCAACAGTACTGTGTTCATTTCAATAAAGATAATGCCCTCCCTCAGAGGGGTGTCAGTGTTGAAGGGGCTCAGTAGAGGAAGGGTGGCGCACTGAAGAAAGGGCCTGTTTCCCAGAATCAAGTATGTTCTAGAAGTGTCTCATGAGGAGACCTGTACATTCAAGGTCTGGAAAAGGTAGGATTGGGGAGGGGACCGATTTTAAGAGAATGTGAGAAAAGTTGGGCCCTTGGGTCTAGCCTCTGAGGAATATTTTACGTCTTCTCACCAAAAAGGGCGACGGTGCTGGGGAATAATCTGAATCTAAGCAGTGAAGGGTGAAGAGTGATTCCTTTTAGCAGATAGCTGGGCTCGTTGCCTGCCGCTAGGTATTCTGGGACTTCATCACTGATGCACTTTCTCTTCAGTACCGATTTCTGCTCCCTGCTTGGGCGCTGCAGGCGCTGATCGTCTGCAGAACAGCTGGCCTCATTCTGCTCCTGGCCGCTGTAGTAGCTGGGGTTCCAATGGCCTTTACTTTGAGTTACAGGCTCTTCTGACTAACACCATATTCACGGGAATCTAGGGCCTCCCCCTCCTTCACCCAAGAAAATCTTGTTTAAAATTAAAATGACTTTCTTCTGCCTAATCTGTCTTTTGACTCAGACTGAATTTCCTAATTTCTGCTATTAACCGAGGGGAACCCTTTAGAAGCTCAGGCCCATGAAAATAACAGCTAACATTCATCCCGTACTTTCTATGTGCCAGGTACTGTGCCGAAGCTCTTTCCATAACAACCCAATGGTGTTGGTAGTCTTTAGGTCTCTTGTTTTCCAGATGGGGCTGGGGGTGCACAGAAACATCATATGAGGGGCCCAGCGTCACACTCGTAGCAAGTGGTAGTGAATTGAACCCAGGAAGAGTGACTCTTGGACTTGCTCTCTTCAACTGTGTGCTAGGCAGCGTGTCTTGCCGGAGGCAGCCGTGAGAACCCCAAGCTACCAGATGCACCACCCTCCCTATTTAGGACAAGCAGCTCAGCTCTTGGCCTCTTTAGTCTTTGCTGGCTAGTTTTGTTCGGTGGGTTGGATTTGCTGGCCGACTCTGGCACTCTCGGAATTCTCACAGCACAGATACTTGAGTCACACAATCTGGCATTCCATCCAGTGTGACCGTACTGCCATCTTGAGTCATTTCCAGATATGCATATCTTTTCACCCCATCTGGATTGCAAGATGTTTATGAACAGGGCCCATGCTTGTTTTTCTCCAGTTTCTCCGGAGTGGGTGCTCAGAAGTGGTTCAATGCCACATAGCCCAACTAGGGGACAGAGTAGCCTTCTTTAAAGTGGCAGCCTTCTACAGGTGGATAAAACTTGCATTAGACCAGTATCAACAAACCCTTATCTCTGCAGAACAAATGTGCTTTGATTTGGCAACTGTCAAGCAGAGAAAAACCACCTGTACACTCCAGAACCTGATTTCTGGGAGTGTTTCAGGGGCTTGGTCATCTTATACATTTTATATTGGCCTCTTTATATCAGGCATCTTTGTGCTGTATAATTTCTGAGGTGAGGGCTATTCTCAGTAATCTGTTCAAAAAATAGAAAAAAACTGAGCTCTGAGATTGAACCTGGTTTGCTTGACAGAGCCTTGGGGTCTGATCTGCCAGGTTGTTTCCGTTTCATTTTGCTGCGAGATGATTTGCACACTTGCTGGTTTGAGAAAGAACACAGGCTGGGTCGGGGGAGGGAGGGGGCAATACCTGCTTCAGAGTGGTGCTTTCTTTTTTACTTTTTTCCCATTTTGGAAAAGAATGCTTAGACATTCTTTCAACTTGCCTAACCCTTGGCTTACGTTGGATGAGGAGAGTGTAAAGAGCTAAATAACAGCCAGCTGGGAGCTCCCTGCCTTTCTGGAGCTGAATGCCACCTTCCATCAGAAAAGATTTTTTTGGTTTTTCTTGGATCAGACCTCTTCTTTTGATTATCCTTGGACAAGGAATACACGCTTATTACTTGTCATGGTGTATGCCAACACTGGCTGTGCCTTTGTGTCAGGAGAGAGAATGGAGGCCATTGGCAAGCTAAGCAACTTCTAGCAAGAGGTGACCTACCCCTCATGGTACTGTCCCCAGACAGATTTTAAGACTGATTGGTCACCTCTGCTCCTTCCTCCCTTACCCAAGAGAGTGTGAAAGGGTCAGGGCACCATGGGCAAATGCTCTACCACGTCGTGTGACCAGCAAACTTACAAAAGAGAGAACGTCAGGTAAAAGTGGCACACTTTTGGGTGCAGACATTCCGGGGAACACGTTGGCAAAGGCTAGCTCAGTGACAGGGCCAAGGGGGTGGCCATTGGCCTGGGTCTCCTCAAGGTTCTCGTCCAACTTCTTTCCAAGTTCAGATTTCTCTGGGCTTCTTGTGTGGACAGTGGATGCCGTGGAGACTCCTTGAAAAACTGAGCCGTGCTGAGCAAAGAGTGAGTATGCTTACTGTCAGAGCACCCTGTCAGCGTCCTCAGACGTACCCACTCTCTGAAGCAGACAGCATCCCAAAGGGCTTCTCGGATGAGGACCTGGTGATGGAGCCCCTTTACCCGTTGACTGTACTCGGTCATCGCAACTTTCATGCATTGAAGGAAGGAGGGCGTGGTGCTCAGAGCACACAGAGCATGGAACCGTGTAGCCCCGAAGAGAAGGCAAGATGAGGGGGGCAGAAAGCCAACACGTTCTTGCTGATGTCTGTAGCCAAAGGCTGATTCTCCCACCCAGGAGTCGGCACCACTGGGGATGAGACTAACAGTATGGGCGGGGGGGCAGATGTTAAAAATATTTGAATATTTTATAACTGATGTTAGCGGTTAGATGTGACACTGGCTCTGCTTCCACTCTGGTTCAAACTGTCTAAAACAAGCTCTGTTAACATAACAGTCAAGCTTTATGTGTATTAGTCTGCTAGGGCGGCCATAACAAAGTACCACAGACTGAGGGACTCAAACAACAGAGTTCGTTTCCTCCCAGTCCTGGAGGCGGAAAGTCTGAGCCGAAGGTGTTGGCAGCGCTGGTTGCTCCTGCGGCCTCTCTCGGTGGCTTGTAGCTGGCTGTCTCCTCCCTCTGTCCTCACGTGGCCGTCCTCTGTGCTTGTCTGTGTCCCACTGTCTTTTCTTATGGCCCACTCTCACGAATCCTTTTATCATAATTATCACTTTAAAGTCCCTGTCTCCAAATGCAGTCACGTTCTGAGGTATTGGGGGTCAGGACTTCAACGTATGAATTTGGGGGGACACAGTTCAGCCCATCAGTGGGAGGGATGCCCGTCATGGCTCTTACTGTGTATTAGAACTGTTCTCAGCACTGTGGGGACCGTCTCCTCCGATTCCGGCACTCGTTCTAAGGTGGCTACTAGTATTTCCCTCATTATACAGACGAGGAAACAGAGGCACAGAGAACTTGAGTTCTTTGACTCCAATAGCTAAAAAGCGGCAGGGCTGGAACTTGCACTGGGCATTCTGAGTCTACAACCCATGCTCTCAGCCTCTGATGCAAAGGCTCTACCCAAGTTTCTCACTGGAAATTGTGTCATTGACCAGGCCGGGAAAAGGCCTTCAGTTCCTTGAAGAGAAGAAAATATCGAGGTGCTGCCTCACACTCATGATTGGCACGTATCACACTGGAACGAGACACCTTCTTTCATCTGTGTGGCCAACTGCTGACCTGTCTGTGTGGGAAGGAGGTCCTCCAGGTGACGCTCTGTTAGTGCATCTGAGGAAAACAGGCCACAAATTAGAACTGGGTGAAGAGGGACAGCTGATGTTTTTGTGGGGCATCACTCAATAGTGGACAGGCCCCGGAGCCATGGGTTTGATTCTGTCACTCTTGAAGCCACTGTTTTCACAGCTGGTTTCTCTGATCCAAGGTGTCCCTTTGCCTGGAGCCTTCCTTCTGTTGCACCTCCTTCCTTCTGACCATGGGGTGACAGCCTGACAGTTTATGGGACTATCTACATACTTGGCTGTTTGTAGCTCCCTGGGCTCTTCCTATTGAGAGTTTAAGACTTTACCATGCAATTATGTAGGAGATGCTGGTTACTTTGAAAGCATTTTCCCCTGTCTCCTTGAAGTTAAACTGTTTTGCCATGTGGATAATAGATGATGTGGCCTTAGTTGGCCGAGGCAGAGGGTGAGGGGTGGGGTTGGGGGCTAGGTAAGGTTTTGGTTCTCAATGTCAAGACATATGAAACATGTATTTTTCTCCCACTTTCCTCCTTTTTCCTTGTTTCTCTTTCTTCTTGATGCAAACTGGTCAGACCTCCATTGGTTTATCCCGAGAGTCCACTGACACTAATTATTCCCCACTTTCCTCCTGCCAGCACACCAGGTGATTCGCACCCTTCTTTCCACTTTCATTGTTGTCATCAGGATTTATCCACTGCTAGGTAGATGCCCCGTTCTTAAAAGGTCAGGTACCGTGTTTCCCTGAAAATAAGCCCTAACCAGAAAATAAGCGCTAGCTTGATTTTTCAGGATGACATCCCCTGAACATACTAAGCCCTAATGTGTCTTTTGGAGCAAAAATTAATATAAGACCTGGTCTTATTTTGGGGGAAACATGGTAATCTATTCAGACACAGGCAGAGTCAGGTTCGTTGTCAGAGGCAGGGCCTTGAGCTCTTAGAACACTGAGTACAGCTCGCTACTCTTATCTCAACTGAAGGCATCTCTCCAGAGTGCCAAAGAAAACATTTTCAAATCACTTAGGGCTTGGGGTTTTATTTCCCTATGTTACCCGATTTTGTGATGTTGTTTACCTCAGCTAGACTTGGATGCTCACCCTGCCTTCAGAATCCTGCCAGACTGAAAATCTGTATCTTTTCAGAAATTCAGCAGATTCGTTTTATTTCAGTGTCTTATCTGCTAAGCTCAAATAATGGAATCCTTTTTTATTAAAAATAGTATGTGGTAAACTCCCTTTAAAAACTCCCTATTTCTACCTAGAAATCAAATCTATCCATTGCCCTAGCTCTATATGTACATAAAGATGGAACTGGATTACAGCCATCTAACTTGATGAATGCTCCATGGGTGGTAGGATTTAGTTTCATTTTCCTCTTCTGGTTTTTCTGAGTTACTTAACTTAAAAAAAAAAAAAAAAGTAATATGTGTCATTTCTCCAAAAACCAGTAAAGTCAGTTCAAAATATATAAGTAAACACATACATCAGCCCAGCTATTCTCTAAACAGAGCTGTTGACCAGGTGAGCATTGAGCGTCACTGGCCAGGAAAGCACTGAGGGTAGAGGGCCCAAGAACTGCGTGGCATCAGGTTATCTCCTATTTATTAAATCTTTTGTTTGCTTGTGGCTGGATTTTATTTCGACCCACTGGCCTACTTCCCTTTAGGTCCTAAATTGTTCACCTGAGCTCCTTTACACAGCTACTTGTTTTTTTTTTTTAATCCTTGCCAAGTCACATGGAGAGGTCTTCACAGGCAAATACAAATTTTTACTGGAAAAGCAGCCACCACTAGAAAAAGTACTTTCTCTTCCCAATTAATGTTCTTTTCTAAAACAAAATGTACCCCTTATCAACCTTCCACTTCAAACCACAGGGAGGAACAAGGGGAGGCTTCGGCCTCACTGCTCAAGATAAGGCACTTGATATATTGCGCAGAAAATTTAATTAGGCAAAGTGAGACAATTGGAACTGGGACTTGCCCTAAGAAGGAAAGGCAATTAACCTTTGCTAGCCACAGCCGAGGCCCAAGGTCATGTTCAATTGTGTTCTGATCAGGCGGCTACTTCCTGAGCTAGAGAGGGAATGTGTTGGTTCAAAAACATTTTCCACATGGAAGACAGATTCTGCTGGGACAGGCTCTTGACCATTCTCTCCTGCAGTATTTGGTAGAGAAGGGCACATTTCTCACATAACTTCTCCAGATCACAGTTTTTCAAGGAGCAGAGCCAAGTGCTCTCATCCTTTGGGAGCTGACCCAACAAGAGATATCCTGCAAACTTTTGCTCTTTGGTTGAGCAATCTTGGAGAGTTGGTTGGGTGAGTATGAGGGAGGTGGTCAAGTTGGAGTCAGCCTATTTATTTCGTCACCATCGACGTTAAACAAAGCGTTTGTGTTTACAGTTCTCTCCTGATGAAATAGAGTGACTCAGGAAAAAAACCATCTGACTAAATCCTGTTGTAATAGCTGGTCCTCTGAGCCCCGTTAGATCTTAATTTCCCCAAAGCTTGCTATGTAGACCTTCATGGCTACGCAGAGGGTATTTATATAAAAAATAAGCTCTGCTTTGAAGATGGTTTTGATTCCAAGATAAGCCCTTTTAACTTGGCCATCTTGGACAATTTCCTCAGCCCCTGTAACAGAGTGTTTCAAAGGCACTCCAAAGAGACATAGCAAAAGGCTTTGTTTTCAGTGTGATCCTTTATTCAAGTGGCATTGTCAGTCTGGTCAAGGAGTGCTGCTCTCTGCCCAGCCCTAGAATAGGCAGCATATAGAGGGAGGTAGAGACAAAAGAAGTAGATGGAGAAGATGAACCTGTGTGACCCAGGAGCATATAGTCTAGTTAGGGATGGAAGATTCTTCATCAGTAAGAGAGGCAGGAAGAATCGGAGGCTGGCTCTCCAGAATGAAATCCAAATAGTGGGTGTATTAGTCAGGGTTCTCCAGAGAAACAGAACCAATAGGAGATATGTATGAATATATATATCGGGGGGGGGGGTGCCAAAAAAAGTATACACATTTTAAGAAAGGAAAAAAACTATTAAAATTGTAATACTCAATATGTACTGATAACGAAAGATGAATACAAGTCATGTTTGACATCTGCAATTACAAAACGTGCTCAAAGTGGTTACCATCAGCGTCCAGACACTTCTGATTACGGCGAACTACTGCTTGAGTAACGGTGACCAGTGTTAACATCTCTTTAAATATGTATACAATTATTTGGCACCCCTGGTGTTTGTGTGTGTGTATTATATATACATATATATATATATTTATAGTATATGTTATATATAATATTTTATATATATAATATTTTATATATATCCTCTTTATATATAATTTTATATATGTAATATTTTATATATATAATATATAATATTATATATATGAAATATATAAATGAAATATTACATATATATTTATATATAAATAATAGTATGATTACACACTGCCTTTTATCTATCTCCTCACTGACTGTCGGCAGGACTGCATCTTACACACCACTGTTTCTCCAGTGCCTAGTACAGGTCTTGGCAAATCACAGGTGTAACACAGACCACTGGCTGTCCCTCTCCTCCCCCTAATCACTTCTCGCCTTCTTCTCTAGTAACAGAACCATTAACATTTAGCTGGACCTACAGTTGCCAAGAATAAAAAAGGAGATTTATTATAAGGAATTGGGTCACACAATTATGGAAACTGAGAAGTCCCAAGATCTGCAGTTGGCAAGTTGGAAATCCCCGGGAGCCAATGGTGTAGTTCCAGTCCAAGTCCAAAGGCCTGAGAACCAGGAGAGCCAATGGTGTAAGTTCTAGTGTAAAAGCCAGCAGGCTTGAGACTCAAGAAAAGTCGATATTTTAGTTTGAGTCCAAAGGTCGTCAAAGACTAATATCCCAGCTCAACAGTCAGGCAGGAGGAGTTCCCTTTTACTCAGCTTTTTTGTTCTATTCAGGTCTTCAATTGATTAGATGAGGCCCAGTCATATTTGGGAGGACAATCTGCTTTACTCAGTGTAACTATTTAAACGTTAATCTCACCCATAAACACCCTCCCAGATACATCCACAATAGTGTTTGACCTCATGTCTAAGCACCTGGTGGCCCAGTCAAGTTGACACATAAAATAACCATTACAGTGGCATGATCTATTTTAAGGGGTCCTTTCTTCTCTTCACCAAATAAATCTTAAGCATATAATTTCAGCTACTATAACTTGGATCCAAAATAAGAATTTCTTTCTCGTATGTCAGTCCCTCTGAAAGCAGTCTGGCAGCTCCACAGTGTCTAGGATCCAGGGTCCTCTGTCTTGTTGCTCCACCATCCCTAGGGTATTATCTTTGACTACATAGCCCAATATGGCCTCAGCCCCATCAGAATTCACACAAGAAGGGGGGAAATGGAGAATTGCACCACGGGGAATTTATACATCACTTCCATTATCTTCTATTGGCCAGAACTTAGTCACATGGCCATATTTAATTGCAAGGGAGATTGGGAAATGTAGTTTTTATTCTTGGCAACCATGGGTCCAGCTAAAAAGGAATGGTTCTTTTAACCAGAACCAGTAGGGTGAGGGGAGGGACGGCCAGGGGTCTGTGCTACACCTATGATTTGCTGAGACCTATGCTAGGCACTAGCACAGATAGAGTGGTGTGTAAGATATAGTCCTGCCAATGGTCACCGGGGAGATAGACAAGGTACTTGCTACTACATTGTGTAATAAATCATAACACTGGGACAGACACAGGCAGCCAACTAGAATAACTGTCGAAGAAGGCTTCCCAGTGAGCTTCTGGAAATCATTTTAAAGAACAACTATATTAGGCCCAAATGGGTTGAGAGTCCACTTTCGTAAACCCCAGTTTCAGCTGGACCTGTGTTTTCTCTTCTTTGGCGGTGAAACTGAATTTACAAGTAGACGTTCAGATCTTTGTAGTCAGTGTTAAGTAAGGAAATCCAAAATATTCCTAGAAGCATGAATTGAAAACAAATAGGATTCCTACCCTTTTCTGTCTCTTTTTCTCTCTTCTTTCTGCCTTCTCCCATCCGTTCAGTCTGGGATTAAGGAGATCCACAGCCCTAGCAGGAATGCAGGTGGCCTTTCTGAGCCTGGTTACCCTGTACGTGTGGAGACCTTGCAAGCTTAGTGCAACATGTCCTTCAAAGGGTTTCAGGGTGGGGGCTTGGGGGGAGGAGTGGCATACAGAGAGCTCTTATGTAATGTGGTAAACAAACATCAAACGGCTGTTTCATTTTCCATCAGCTAGAGAGGCATTTTATTTCCACCAGAAATGGGAGCAGACGTGAAAGCAATTAGTGTTAGTCGGTTTACAGTCACATCCCTGGGGCCAGATGTCTGTACTTTACTGGTTCCTTGTTCAGAGAACATTTGTGAGTTATTTCCACTCCTGCCCATCCCACCTCCTGCCAAAAAAACCCAAAATATCACAGTTAAGAGAACATATTATTCCTTGAATAACAGGCAGAAGGCCTGTTCTTTGGAGATAGAGAAGGCTGCCTCAGAATTTGGGGAGGGGAGGTTAAGAGTGGCAGAAAAAATCCTTGCCACCATCTTCCTGGCCCCCGAACCCTTCAAGCCCCTGCTCAGTTGGGGTAATGCAAGCCTGCTGTCTTTGCTGGTGGCTGAGAACTAACTTGGGTGGGGGTGGGAGTGGCTGGTGTTTATGCCAAGGAAGTTTTTTTTGGTGGGAGGAGCAAAGACCAGGGAGTTCATGAAGCGTCCCCCTCTGGTGGCTTCTGGGCTCCTTATCTCAAGTGGAAGGGGCTAAGGTTGTGGATGAGTACTGGCAGCCGGTCACTTTACGTAAGTCACCGTTACTCCCTCATCAGGATCTTACTGTCCACATTTTACTGATGAGGAAGCTCCAGCCATGAGAGGTGAACGGTCATCTGAGTTTGCACAGCTGCTAAGGAGCAGGTCTGGCATCTGTCCAACTTTTAAGCCACCCAGCCTGTGACATGACAATATCTGAATTTCTGGATAATTCATTTATCTCTGTATTACAAGAAAGGAAAATCAAGATTCCCCTATCAGAGACAAGGCCGTGATATATGAGTTTTGTCCAGTGATTTATAGGCTCGTTATCACGTAGCCAGTGCCCCTTGGCAGAGGGCCATGGCCGTCATGCTGCTGCCTATGCCCGTTCCTGGTTGAACCTCCCTCTCCCTCCTGAAACGTCGGCCCCCACCTCCATCCAAAGGACATTCTGAGTGTTATTTTTTCCTTTTTGAATAAAAATTATCTTTTTAATGATTCGTTTTTGAGTTGGTAATGTAGTCACCTAGTTCAAAATTCAAAGACTACAAAAACAGATACACTGACCCCCACCCCAAAGCCCCCTCCCTCACCCTGAGCCACCGACTTTCCTGCCTAGAAACAACCAATGTCATTGGTTATCCGTGTTCCCTTCCAGATATATTTTACATAAATACAAGCAAATAAACATTTGTGCTCTTCTTTCTATACCATGCATGTTGTCTGAACCTTGCCTTTTCTAACTTTCCATATTGTGTGTAAACAGCTTTCTCATGTATTGTGTGAAATACAAAGTGTACATAAAATCGTGAAAAAGACAATACTTAATGAAAATTAAAGAGAAACAGGCTACATATCTGTTTGATCAGTTAGCTAGCTAGCAAAGTACATGTAAATTATTTCTTTAAGAAATTGCTCAGGAAAAGAAAAAAATTGGCCAGGGAAAATAATGTACTATTTTGTAGAGTCCAACTTAATTGAATAAGTAACGACTTCCTCTCCCCCCAAAAGAAAGTTGTTTTGAAACAATGTTTTTTTTAAAGTCTGAAACTCAAGCACTGGTTGGCATTATAAAAAAAAGAGAAATACTTCAATAAATGTTGGTATTACCATATTCCAGATAAATAAGAGAGGGAGGAGACTATTTTTGTGGGACCTCATTGCTCCACCTCGGATGGAGCTGTGCTATTGCAGGGTCCCATGGGACTGACCCATGGACGAGAGGCTTCCACAACGATGGTGAGCCCCAGAGCACGACCACAGAAAGCCTCTGTCACTTCTCACTTCTTGTCTTCCCTGGAAAACTCCATGGCTCCTTTGTTCTTATCTATCCCCCCTATCTGCTACTTCTTTTCCCACAATATGAAATGGCAGGAGTCAATTATCTGAGAGGAGAGGCAAAACACATTGACCAGAAGGAGAAATTCTTAATGGAGCAAGATGTGGGCTGCATACAGTGGCCAGCAGAGTTGTTTTGCCCCACCAGAGTGGTACCTGGCCTAACAAATTTTAAGACCTTGAGTAGTTCCCTGACATGCCATGGGCAGACCTGTTCACTAACTGTTAAAAGTAATTGTTTATCGACCATCTTAAAGAAACAAACTCCACAACATCCACTGATACAATAACATCATGACCATCATCACTATTTATTGAGCACTTACTACATTCCAGACTCTGTTAAGCTCTTAATATGGTTCTCCCAACTCTCCAATGAAGTTGATTCTCTTATGATTCCATTTTACAGATGAAGAAACTGAGGTAGAGTACTTGTCCAAATAAGTGGTAGAGCTTTGATCAGCCCTTGGTTTGGCTATTATATCTGTGTCCTTAGTCAGTATTCTCCACTGCAGCTCTCTTAGCATCATCAGGAAGTTCCCGCTAACATTATTGGAATTCAAGTCCATTTCTCATCTTCTGCCTTCAAGGAAACAAAAAATCTAGTGTTCACCATCCTTTATAAAATAACCCTGTATATGTATCCTTGAAAACCAGAATTAAGTGTTCTTTCATCTTTCCCTCCTCTGGACTCTTTCCTTTTTCCATTTTTGGGTTAATTTCAAGCAGCAAAAATTTATTGAAGATGGTCATTGTTCCAGGCCATTGGCGGACACCAAGAAATAGATAAGTTTCCTGATTGTCCTAAAGGGTTTCACCATCTGGTTAATGATAGCTAGCACTTATTAAGTACTTACTAGTCCAGGTATTGTACTAAGTAGCTTACATGAATAACCTCGTTTAATTCTCATAACAACCTTTTGAGCTAGACACTATTGTTATACCGATTTTTTATAAACCAAAAATAAACGAAAGCCCAGAAAGTTTGGAAACTTGCTCACAGTTAAAGAGTTCACAGGTAGTTGGCAGCTTCAATATTACGCATGAAAATATGACTAAGAATTCCAGATGTTATGTATAATGAAGGCTCAGAAAATTATAACGGACTCAGGCAGCAAGTATTAAAAAAGGAGAGGTACCCGAGGCTTGTGGTCCTCAGGAAAGATGTCTCAGAGGAGAGGAAACTTAAGCTGGACCTTGGGGTCGGGGGTTGACACAGTGGGGACTAGGGGGGAAGGGGAGCAAAGGTATGAGGGTGGGGAAGTGCCTGGTGAGGCTGAACGTGTTTGAACTTGAGGAATTAGCAGAGGGAAAGTAGAGAATCCCGTAGGAGAGGTAAATCATGACCGAGGCATGAAAGTGTCAAATGCCATACAGTGGGCAATGGCAACGGAAGGGGTGTGTGTGTGTGTGTGTGTGTGTGTCTGTGAATGTTTGGAAAAGATTAATAGTAAGAGATTGTGAAAGAGCGTTAGACATTTATTTAGGGTTTTTTAAGGGTATGTTATCTATTTTTAATTTAAGTATATTTGGTGTACCATATTACATTAGTTATATTAGTTTCAGGTGTACAATATAGTAATTCAACATTTTTATACCTTACAATATAATCACCCCAATAATTCTAGTAATCATCTGTCACTATGCAAACTTATCACTATTATTGACTATATTCCCTTTCACCTTTTCCACCTACCCCCATCCCCCCACCTCCGCTCCAGCAACCATCTTTTTGGTCATTTTTTAAAGACGTAGGATTGACACAGTATGGACCTTAAGAAAATTGATTACATGTTAGCAGTTGGCAAAAGAACGTCTATTTGAATTTTGCAGTGAGTTGTTTGCATGTCCAGTTGCTGAGATTCTTTTTTTCTGAGCAGTTTACCATACCTCTTTCTTTTCTATTCATCAACTTAAAGATGTGCATGCGATGGAGAGTAGGTAGCATGTGCTCTCCAACACGTTCTTGATGCTTTCAGACCCCCACCTTCCCTGAATTGTGGCTTGTAGGGCTGCTGACGTAGTCTCCTCCTCTGAGGCCATGAGGAGGGCCCGCAGGTGGCACCATAGATAGCCTGACTTAACATCGGAGCCCCTCTGAGCCGCTCATCCCTTCTATGCTCCCACACCCCCCAAATAAATGAGTATTGGCTGTTTAGTTAGCAAGGCACTATACGAAGAATATAAATCCTGGGATGTTGTGCGTGGAGGCACCGTACAGAACTGCTGGTTCAAACACTCGCTGGCCCTCTTCTCATCAGCATGCTTTACTCTAAAAGGGAACGGTCAGATAATTCGGGGGTTGTTCCATGTTGTCAATTCCTTGGAGAGTCCCGTAAACATTCGTAGTGTAAGGAAGTACTGTATTAGAGAAACCTTTTCCTTGTGCAGAGGGTGCTTGCAAATGCAATTCATTGTGTGTGTGCCTATGTAACTGAGTGCTTAAAATTGCCTTAAAAACCATCAAAACAGAAACTCACAGAGGCATATGAGGCGAGGGTGGTCCCTGGCGCATCTAACCTCTCCCGAGACTGTGAGGAATGAGGTCTCGGCTGGGAATGGAGACGGAACACAGAACGGAAATGTCTTAACGTTTTTAACAAGCACTTCCCCGACTTCTCGACCCTAGAATCTTTTCCTCGGGTGTGCACAGCAATGAACACCACGTAGGCTTACTTGTTCCTCAGAAGCACCTTGGGAAATGCCGTGTTGGCCCAATGCCCTCACTTGGCAGATGAGACAAGTGGACAGTGGCAGTGCTGGGACTGGGACATAGGAACATGTCCTCATACAGTCTCAACCCGTCACATTCCTCATGCCCGTATATACTGGTTACTCGGCCTCTAAGAGGAAAGGTGTATGTGGAGGCGCGTGCTGCCTGCGGGAAACCACCAGGAGAGAGCAGAATCGGGCATTTGGGGAGAAGTGCTTGGTGGGAGCCAGGTGCTTACTGGAGGAGGAGTGGGCAGTGGCTGCCGAGAGCGGTTTCTGCCAGTGAATGACACTTCTGCTGACTTTGGATGGTGGGGGACAGCCCTGTGTTCCCCAAGGAGGACAGGTGTTTCTGCAGTCAGGCCAGGGGCTCTACCTTGCGTCAGCTTTCCAACTGCCGATTCCCTGGGGATGTGTCCAGCGCAAATGCGGCGTAGGTGGGTTAGCCTATGTTGAAGAGCAGGGGGTTTGGGTGAACTGGAGCCATTCAATGGAATGATCCTTTAGGGTCTGGAAAGAAAAGGAGACAGAGGACCATGAATACCAAAGCTGTTGTTTGAAAAAGTAAGGCTGATTGCCCAAACTCACTGGTCGAAGGTAACTGCTAAGACGAGGTTAAAGATTCATATACACTTGTGTTTGAAGGGCAAGAGGGGTGAGGAGAGCTGAGCTGCATAGACCTGCGTCCTTCTTCTGTGAAGCAGAGAAATGACTGAGGAAGGAACAGTTAGTGACTTTGTTCTTATGCATTAGTATTTATTGGTGTATTTTTTTTATGTTTTGCTGTCTATTCTATGACTCCTTTGACTTTCACCGAGTACATCCTTTAGGTTTTAAGCCCTTGAAGAGGTTGAGTAGCTGTGTTTTACGTGTTGCGCTTTACCCACCCGTTGCCTATTCTACTCGATGTAATACTTAGATATCTTTCTCCCCATTCCACCCCCAACAGAAATTAACCTGCATACAAAAGGCACTCAATGTTCAATGAGCTAACAGGATAATTTGGCCAGTTCTACTCACAGAACCTCAGTGATGCTTACTCTTAATGCACTGAAAGAACAGAAAAATGATCCCGTTGTTTCCCTTCCTAGCCTAGCGGAAATGCAGGATAGGAGTTCTCTGCACCCCACATCTGTATCTTCTTGTCCCCAGCCCCAAGCCTGACAGCTCCCACTGCTTCTTGCAGAATGGTTGGTCTTTACAGAAGGCTCCTACCATCACCCCTTGCCAGTTTTAAAAACATTTCTGTGAACGCTTTCACATGGTTTTCAGTGGCATTTTTGGGTTGCTGATATCATCTGCAGTTTCTTCGGACCAGAGGCGCGTGGGAGCAGGTAACTGGGTGGTGGATCCTCTCCTGCTGGTCCTATCTTAAGATACCCACACAGAAGACTGGTACATGCCTGAGATGAGAATGTTGGTTATCACTGGACACACACCTCCTCTGCTCTCCCCTGGCAGTGGGGGTACAGCTGTCGCTAAGTAGCCAGTTGACCTGTGCTCCTTACCCCCACCCCTGTCAGGAGGACCGCAACTCCTGCTGCAGAGTTCCAGCTGGGAGATACCTGGGGGCTAGAACTTGAACTCTGCCGCTGCTCCTCAGCTCTGACCCTCCCTGGCATGCTGAAAGCCCTGGAAGTGTGGGTCAGCCTTTGAGTCTGGAAAGAATTATCTAGGTCAGTGACGTGATAATAGATTCTGACTAAGTAAAACAGAGTCTCAACCCCATGGTTGAAGAAGCCTCCTATTTTCAGAGGAGTTTGAAGTGATTTATACCTGTGTTCTATATCTTCATTTGTATTCAAAACCCTGAAGAGGCAATTCATTACATTACTTTGCATTAGAGAGCTCAGAAAATGGTATTTATTCTCTAGGGTCAAGAAGATGTGGTACACATCTGCGACCCCCCGCTGGTGGGACCTGGGAGCTGGAGTGTGTGTCAGTAGTCCCCTGTAATCAGCCACATCTTGCTGGACCTCTGTGGATCTTTAAGGGCTTCTCTTGGCCAGGGTCAGTCTTTTATCATAAATTGTGAACAAGTACTAAAAAGCAACTACAGCAAGCCAAGTACCATGTGGACGGGAAACCAACGTATTTACGAGTATAATAAGACTCCTGCCTTTAAAGAACTTGTAATTATGGCTGAAGGTAGGAAGTCCTCAGAACGTTGCAGAACAGAGATTCTCAAACATTCTCCATTCATGATGCCCTTAGTGTCTCCGTAATTTTTCATGGAGGTCCTAGGACAAAAGAAAGACCTAGCAATTCCATTTAGTAAGTAATAAGTATTTAGGTCCCAACAACATAGCAGATACTTGAAAAAAAAAAATAACACCTAAATTGAAAGAATAAAAATCTTTCTATTTCATTCTTAAATAATCAGGATGAGTTATAATGGGGTACAGCTGCCTGTTGGGCACTGCACAACTTCTCAAACCTTGGAATCACATAAAACACAACCAGCCTCACTTCCTATCCCACCTTGATTTTTGCCTGGAACTTGTGTTTGTTTGTTTTGTTTTTATCCCAGCGACTGACAAAAACCGAGCTTCACAGAGATAGGGTATTGTTGAAAGGAATGTAGTGCAATCCAGTATTAAAACTGTAAACTTGGCTTGAGCTAGTAGTTCCTGCATCCAATAGATGTCCAGCACCAGCATGTTGCCACAAAAGTTTAAAATACACAGTTGTGGCCCTTTGAGTTCGCTGTGGGACCCCTGGATGCCTTGGGTGCTGAGGCTTCAGGCTCGGGACCACGACTCTGAAACATGGAAACTAGTAGTGGAAAATACAAGATCAGGTGGAAGCTGGGGCACCCCCCGCTCCCATTTCTTCCCCCTTAGTCCCTTAAGGAGTGTTTGTGGATTGCATGAAAGGTTACAGGAAAATCCATGATTATACCTTGGTTTCTTTGCAGTCATGTTTTACAGCCTGTCAAGTTGCATTTACAATCACATTGTATTGTTTAAGATGAGCCACAGATACGCTGGAGCCAGAATGTGTGGGTTTCAATCCTGACTCTACCACTTCCTAGGGGGTGACCTTGGGCATTGACTCTTGAGGGTTTGGCTTCATGGTTTGTGAAATGGGAATGAATGACCTCCCCGGGTATTAGGAGGACTCAAAAATGCAACTGCTTTTTGCCAGGTGCTTGGTACCATAAGCACTTCAATAAATGTTAGTTCTATTATTCTTACTCCTGTGGTGGGCATTTAGGCTTCAGTGTGATGGGGCGGAGGAGCTTTTCTCAGGAAGAGGTGTTAATGTGAGGAGGACTGAGGTGGAGGCACCCTGCCAAGAGGGAAGGGGACAAGCCACAGGGAGGCCCCTTGGCAGAGGCCTGCCTCTGCTCTCAGAGGCGCTGACAGGCTGAAGAACTGCTCACTGTGGGAGAGGTGGGAGACCACTCCTGCTGCCTCCGCTGACAGGCTGAAGAACTGCTCACTGTGGGAGAGGTGGGAGACCACTCCTGCTGCCTCCGGTGCCCCAACAGCCCTCCCCGCGGCGGTACATGGCAAACCATGCCAGAGTCTGATCCTTGTTAATCCTTGTTCTGTCTGTATCCCGCATCCCTTTAGGGCATCCATGTGTCTAGGACATCGGGACAAACCCCCCACAGGCTTCACCCGAGTCCTGTGCAAGCCCAGGTGTTCAGGGCACTTGTTCCAACGCTGTGCCCATGCAGAGCCCTCTCCTGGGAGTCAGTGAGGGTCCCTTCCCTGCAGGAGCACCCTCAGGATGAACAGGGCACCATTACAGCCCTGCTGGGGCTCTTTCCCCAGGGGCTGGTGCCCTTAGAGCCTTCATCACCTGTAGGTCGCTATCTCGGTCTCCAGGGCCACAGTATTAAGTGGGAGAGAAAGGACTGAATCTTAACCCCTCGCCCGTTTCCCTCATCTGTAAAATGGAGCTTCTGCCATCTCGCATCACCAGGCAGGTTTTCAACTGGTGCTGGCGCCACTGCAGACACAGGGTGCCCACTTTTCTGGGAGTTCCTACCAACTATGTTTCTTCCTTTAAAAAGAGTCTGCATTGATTGCACACTGTTGAAAACAAACAAACAAACAAACAAAAAACAAAAGGAAAAGCTGCAAGACTCACCCCAGCCAGCGCCTGGCACAGTAAGACTGTGGAAGCCCCTGCCTGGGATGTGTGCAGCGCCTGGTGCGTCAGCACCCCACCTGGTACCGGTAGGCTCTGCAGTTTGTTTTCATTCATGAGAGCACTGCAGTCGGTTTGCTTTCTAGGCTTGACTGTTTGTTTGTTTTTGCTGCTGCATCTCACTCACTTTGTTCTTGCACTAGGCTCGTTATGCCTTCCAGCACACTTTCTATATAATATTGATTTCATATTCTCAGTAGTCTTATAAAGCTGTAGGGCCTGAGATCAG
Source organism: Rhinolophus ferrumequinum (assembly GCF_004115265.2). NCBI lineage: Eukaryota > Metazoa > Chordata > Mammalia > Chiroptera > Rhinolophidae > Rhinolophus > Rhinolophus ferrumequinum. The sequence continues at coordinate 80,930,646 of NC_046292.1, forward strand.
CCCAGTGTCACAGATGGTCTTTGCACATTGAGTAAGTGGCAAAGCCAGACTTACACCCCATTTCGATGTCAAGTCCTGGTGCCTTACCCTCCCCCTCCTCCAGGCCGCTATGCACTTAACTCTCCCTGCCCCTCCCATCCCCCACTTATTTTGAATTCTTGTAGCTCTGAGAGCTGATGTGAGCAGGTTTTATTTGGATTATTATTGACTTCAGCAGACATTCATGAGCACTTTTCATGTGTCAGGACAGTGGCTATATGTTATTTCATCCTCAAAGCAGCTTTTTAAGTAAGGCTTTATTCCAATTTTATAGATAAGTGATCTAAGCTTCCTCGAGGATGTCAAATAGCTTGGGTCACGCAGTTCTAAATGCTGGAATCAGAAATTCAATCCATGTCCGCCAGCTCCCGTTCCACTTCCCTGTCCAATAAATCCTGCTGGGGCTTGGGCTGCTTTATTAACAGGCACTCAGTGGTTCCTCGGTGCCCAAATCAATCTTTTCAGACGGGGGTCCAGAAGCTTGTAAACCTCTTGTCCCTGAGAAGCATTTTAATTGCCAACAACAGAAACTACCTGGCTGATTTTAGCAGAATGGAATTTTGTGAAAGGATATTAGTTCATCACTGAGATGTTCTGCAGGCTGGGGAAGTAGACGTGGAGAGCAAGGAACAAAGAAGAGTTTGGCAGCAGGAATCACTGTCCACGTCTCACCGGGGAACCTGCTGACGTGGACAGACCCTGCCGCTTTGATGGTGCCATTGTTGGCATCACTGCACCACAGCCGTGGGAAACGGGGTGTCACCACCCCCACTGCCAGCATGGGTTCTCCATGCTCCTCCTTCCTTGTGTACCACCTGGCATCCCTGGTTGGCCAAACCCACGTGTGTGCCCATGCCTTTGCTGAAAAGGCTGCTGGGAAAGTAAGCTGCTGGCTGGGCTTCCACAGGGGCAAGAAGCTCTCCCTCCCACTAAGACTTACATGGTGGGGAATTTCCCAGATGTAACCAGGGGATTCAGGTGCTGGGCAGCCCCTGAAAACACACACAGACGCCTCGTTCTAGGTTTCCTCTCTGTTACTCACCATCACCACGTCCCAGCACTCCTCACACCTTGTCACAGAATTGGTATGAATTGTGGAGATGATGTAGACGAAAGTGCTTTGGGAAATGGTTTGTTGGTGATTATTTATCCTGATAATCCAGGCACCCTGAATCTAGTTTGCCTCCTGGCGGTGGGAGGGGCTTATTGCTGTTGTCTGGCCACATCAGGAGGAACGCTGCGCTTTTGAATTGAAGATTGTCTCACAGCTGATTTGTTTCCCTCTCTGCTTCTGGCTGAGGAGGAAGCTCCATTGCTTCTTTGTGAGGAAACATGGTGCATTGGTCCGCTTTCCTTTCCTGGGCAAGTTTTGGCCACACCCACGTATTTATTCCCCCAAGGATCTGCACTCCTGGGCTTCCCTGGGGCGGGGGTGGTGGGTAGTGTGGCCCCACCTGCCAGGGATTTGCTGCTGGCACACGTATAGAGGTGAAGCATGTGGCAAGCCCATTGCTGCCTGGTTCCTTTTGACAAGATGGCAGGTGCCTGTGTGCAGAAGGCTGAAGCCCTTCCTTGCACAGCTTGTTTTATTCGTATGTGGGAACCCAGGCACCACAATGGCCTGTTTCTCTCCTTCCTCATAAGATTCTTTCAGTTGCTCTGGGCAGTTCACTGCCACAGATGTGGAACAACTGCCTTTTTCAGGACAACAGCCGCTGTGGTTCTCCCACTTTGAGACTCCCACCTGCCCTTCTGTTTTCCAGCTCTTCTTCCTTCAAGCACTAACGAACCTTGCCCTCCCACTCCTTTGCCTTCCCAAATCACTTCTCAACTCAAGGCTGGGGTCCAGTGGGGCCCAAAGCGTTTGGGACTTCTTTTATTAACATATCTGGCAGCTCTGAGGCTCAGTCATTTAATCCTGCTCCCACCCTTCCACGTGCAACAATTCCCTAGACATCAAATGGAAAAGACAGGGCTTTGGGATCACAGATTTGAATTTGCAGCCGGGACCTGCCACATATCTATGATGTTGGGCAATCATGATCTCTCTTAGCCTTGGCTTTCTACTCTGGAGAAATGGGGCTAATGGTGCTGGTGTGATGCTTAGCGGAGCCGAAGGCCAGCCTGGGCACCTCCTGGGTACATAACAGTTTCAGCATCTCTTTCCTTCTTTGTACTGTTTCTGCCCCTGCTCCCCAGGCTCCCGCCCTGCCCTCCCATTATCACTGCCTTCAGGGAATCCTGAATTGGGGACACAATCGCTGTGGTAACAAGGAGACTAATAATAGGTTTTCAAAAGCCTAGAGTACCTTACTGAGTCTTTCTTTTTGATGGAGTAAAAACTACTGAAAGAACAGAGAAACAAAGGGAGGTTTGAAGGAATGTCCACACGTGCCTGAGGTACTTTATGTTGGGAGATAACTTGAGAATTTCCCTCCTGGTGGGGATTTCTAGAGCTGGTGGCAAATGAGTGGACTGGGCTGGAGTAATTTTACGATGACCTTCATCCCCGGTATCACTCCGGTAATTAGTTATGTACCCAGGAGGTGCCCAGGCTGGCCAAGAGGGAGATGATCTGGGGTGGACCTAATCGAATCACAGACAAAGAGAACGCTTTAAAGACAGCGTTCTCTCCAGCTTGTGACAAAAGAGAAGTCAGATTGGCAAAGCCCAAGAGGGATTGGCTTCCACAGCTGCTGGCCTGAAGATGGCATGGCACCACAAGGGGTGCAGGCGTCTCTAGAAGCTAGACAGCCTGCAAGGAAACCAGAGGGGACCTCGGGCTGACAGCCCCAAGGAACTGAATCAGCCAACAAACCGTATAAACTTAGAAGCATTTTCTTCCCCAGAGGGGCTTTGTGAACCCTAAGCAGAGACCCAGCTGAGCCTGCCTGGACTTCTGATCTAGAGAACTAAAAGATAATAAATGGGAGTTAAGCTTGCAACAGAAAACTCATATAGCCATGCAGTACGGACTGGTGGGGAGTATGACAACCTGGAGATGCACGCACCGCCTAACTGTGGAAGCCACTGTTCAACTCCAGTGCATTGTTGTCATGCGGGAGGCTCTGGGGGAAGAGACCCAATATTTCTAGATCTTTCCATTTTTTGAGAGGCCTAAAACTTAGACTGTGAAATATCCTGATTCTTAAGAAAACACACCTGCTGGGTACCTACACCAGTGATCCCTTCTCTAAAGCGTAACCCCTCTTGAATGGAGAGTTGCCTACTTTTGTAAAAAAGTTACCTGGTTTGAATTCTGTTGTCTTTCATTCTATATGCACAGTGAGGATAGTGTTTCTCCCAAAAGTGTTGTCTGCGATTGACAATTGGATACTGAGGCTTTTTTGGGGCTGTGTGGAGGCTTTGGGAGATAACACGAGGCTCCCACCGTTTGGTGTGTGATGAGAATTCACACGCTACTTAGGGAGAGAAAGTATAGATTTCTTTATTTTTCTGCAGCCAACCTGATCACCGTTCTAGGACCCTTCTGTAGGTGGGTAGGTAGGGAATGGAATTATACTCCAATCTGGTCCAAGCCAATCATTTACATTTTCTTTTAAGTAGCTCAGTACTTTTAGATGACTGGTGGCCCAACCGTTCAGCATTTTGCCCTTTGTCCCCACCTCTACACACACACACACACACACACACCACACACACATACACACACACCACACGCTGCAGAAGGTGGCTGCTTCTACGGGGAAAGTGTGGCTTACTATGTCCCCTGGATCTAAGAGTGTCCTCTGAATCCTGGCTTGTCCAGGTGTAGAATGGTGGTGCAGGGCTCAAGTTTCAGGTCACTTCCCAGAATAATGATCACTAAGGGCCCTTGGCTGTTTGGGACTAATTCAGCAGGACTCACCTGATGAGGCCCACAGTGCTAGTTGTTTTCCTCTGTCCCCAAGCCCCGGACCGCGACCACCACTGCATCCAACCCCAGGCCTCTGATCTCCCATGGGCGCTCTCACCACCTTACTGCCCCTTCACACGTGAGTCTGTTTGTGCCACCTACATGCAGGGAAGGGCTGCTCAGGCCACCTACCCGAGAAGCTGGCCACTAGTCTGGAAGGTCTCTGGCTCCCACATGGCTACCTGCTGTTTCTGAACCTCAATCCTTGGTCTTCCCTGAGCTGCAAATGAGAAGCCTTTCTCTGTCTCCTGGGGACCTGCGCAGGCTGGAAGGGGCTGGCTAGTGACTTGCCAACATCATAGCCTCATTCTCAGCATGTTGTAAGTCATAGTGATGGAGATGTGTGCGATGTGCCAATTAGGAAACTGAAAATGAAGGGTTTCAGGAGGACTGTCCGTCTTTCGGAGGCTCTAGGATCAGTGATTAGATGATGCTAAGCTACACGAAACAATCTGAGAACACTTAACTACTGATAGGGATTCCTGTGCAAAAGGAAGGCGCAGACAAAGTCCATAAAGAAGGGTTGGTGGGAAAGGCGCTGGCCTTTAAGAGCGGGTTGGCTATCGACAAGCTCTTGAACATCTTAACTCAGTATCCAGCCCCGTCAATATCAGCACTCTGACTTCCTTTCTTTGGTTGTTCCCTTCTTTCAGAGCTCACTGACGGCATCACAGGCCTTGACAAAAGGAGCTGAATATGGGTCACCCTGACCCATTTCCATCTAAAGTTTGAAATTTGAATGAAAACTTAAGCTGTTCTGAGACTTTCAGTGGTCAAACGCTGAGCACTGGGCACCCCCACGCCCACCTCCCGGTTTCTGATGTTCACCACAGTCAGTTACATAATTCCCCTCCGAGCCATTGTGGTGCCATGTGTGGCACGCATGGCACATGTGTGCACAGGCACGTGTGGCCGGCAAGAATGGGAGCACGTGTCAAAGAGGTAAATGTCATCTCTGGGTGTTGTATACAATTTAGATATGGATGCAAAAACTAACCTAGCCAGCCTTAAGATAAGGGTGGCCAGAAGGCAGTAGGCGTAGAGAAGTTAAGACCAGGCTTGCTCTGGAGCCACAGTTCAAATCTCATCTCTACTACTCCTTGTGTTGTGGAACCATGGGCAAGTTCCTACCCTCTCCTAGGTTCAGTTCCACATCTGTGACTTGGGAAGGATATTTGTGTCTGCCTCATGGGGTTTTGTACACCAAAAGGAGAAGTGTATATATAATTCTCAGTCTCTTCTGGCACAAAGTAAAGTGCTCAATAAATGGTGGTTGTTGCTATTTTAAATTGTGTCATTATTATTGTGAACAGATCAGATTCGTGGTTTGAGTTGGGAACTTGTTTGTCAGGAACTCTCAGGATTAAAGATGAGGGGTTTCTCCAAAAGGGCTCTCCTTCCAATTTACAGGAAACAGGAATGGACTGGGGGTTGGGCACAGAGTGGGGTTTAGAAAAGTCATCCCTGCGGATGCTGCCACTTCTCTTGCACTTTCTAACCTGAAAGAAAACATGCGTTAGTGGGGAGGGGAGGAGATCCACACGCGGGCGGGGGTGGGGAGGAATAAAGGAAAAAAGAGCAGAGCTGGACTAAATGGAGTGTTGCAGTGAGTGAGGGAAACGGACCAAATGTACTGAGTCTCAGGGTGCGGGGAAGAAGTGTTATAAATAGTCCTGTCTGTTCAGATACTTAGTTTTGTTAAAACCAGAGATTTTTCTTTGGCTTGCTTTTGTTTTTTTCCTTCACTCTAAACTCTAGTTCTGCTTGATCTCCTTTGGATCACAGATTCTTTTAAACACTCTAATAAACCTCTCTTTCAGAAATCGAACATCAGGATACATACAGACAATTTTTGTAGATAGTCCAGTTTTAGCAGTTTCTCAGATTCCAGGTTGAAAACACTCTTGTTTTAGACCATTTTTCCAAAAGGGACCTGAAGCTTCTGAATGAATGGGTAAATTCTTACATGCTTCAGAACCCTGCTCAAATGTCACCTGTCCAGCAAACTTTCTAACACGCCAAATCAGTTGGGCAGCCCCTCCTTTGTGCTGTCATTGACCATCCCTGTGTTAGGTCCCGTAATCTATTAGACCCGGTATAATTTATTAGATCCCATAACCACTCATTTCCTGATCGGTCTCCTCTACTGGGCTGTGAGCTTCTATTCATCTTCCTTACTCATTTTTGATCCCAATGCCTAGCACAGAAATGTTGAAAGAATGGAATATAAATAAAGATAATGAGTTTCCTGCTTGAATTGCAATGAAAAAATAGGAAACTGTATCGGATGGGACTTCTTGTCGGGGTTCTGCCAATTTGCCAGGACAGCTGCAAGCCAGCCCGCAGGACCAGCATCTATTTTGGCTTCAGAAGACAGGGACTGTCAACACAAGTAGAATAATCTGGAAGACTGGGGCAAAGTAGCATGGGCCTCAGAGTTTTCATCATTGATTAGATAAGGGAGTGTGTCATTGGAATATTTTGGCAGGGAGGGATGCTTTGAAGTTGCAGGCTGATTATGCTACTGGGGTAGGGCTCTGGTCTCTAGAAGGCCAGTGGCAGCCATTTTCCAGGTACCCAGGGATAACAACCTACCTGATCGAGAGCAGGAGAGGGCAGCTGCTCTGTGTCAGCAGAGAGCATGTGTCTTTCCCTAGAGGTGTCAATGGGAAGCCCCTTGTCCTGGCTCCTGAAGGGCCTTTTTGGATACTCCTATTATCCCCCACAAATGCCCTGGTCTCTGGGGAAAGGTATGAGTGGGTGCTCAGCCACAGCTTGGAGACCTTGAGCTTTGGAGGGTGTGAGGGGAGCAGCTGCTGGAAGGTGTCTAGGGTCTGTTGGTTGGAAAGTCCTTCTCGATAAGCACTAAATCCTCATGAGGGACATGGATATTTTGGCCCTGTTACAGAGAACACACTCAGCGGGCTTTGGAGGAAGCCAAATTTCCATTTCCCCATGAGGGATCTCAGCAGGACAGTAAAGCTCCTTCTGAAATTATTTCATTTAAAAGCTTCTGACAAAGAGCAGGCATACTTCCTTGCACATTGTACTTTCACCCTCCAGAGTTTACCATCAATCTCACTTTCTCCCCAACTTCAGATCCATGACATAGGCGGGGAAGTATTAGTCCCACCATTTTATAGCAGAGAACCCCTGCTTTATTTGAGGCGTTCTCATCTTGAAAAACAAAGTTGGTTCCAGCTTAAAGGCACTCCCCCGTCCCCCCAAATAAAAGACCTAGCCTAAGCCCTTTGTCCTCATGAAAAGAAGTAAATGGTCTCTGTGGAGGGGGATTCTGGAGATTTCCCCAGAATGCTCAGGCCAGTCTTGACGTGTTCTCTGCCACCCACCATGAATGATTCCAAGGTAACTATTCCTGGGTACGGGGACAGACACCTCAGTGGATCGGGCTGAGTGAGACATGGTGGTGTAACGGCTCGCAGTCCCTGAGGGCAAGCAGCAAGCAGGGGGACCTCCTGGGAGCCTCGGAGAGGAAATCTCCCGCTGTTCTCTGCATTATCCTCAGTACCAGTGGGCTTTGCTGAAACTCTCCAAGTGCTCGGGAGCTGTTTGGGGCTTTGCAAAACACAGAACACTTTTTCTCAGGCTCATAGTATTTTTTTCCTCCTTTCCATTTTGCACTGCCTGTTTATTTGGAGTGAAATCGAATCCGTGTGATTCAAGTCCCTTTGCCTGATTCTCCACAGCATGATTTTCCGTGAGATTGTCTGAGGTCTCAAAGTTTTAGATCTTTTGCCTTAGAAGGACACGACATCTTGACACAAGAGAATCTGAACCCAAAACCTAAAGGGAGTGTGTTTTGTGTGACGCTCAGAAAGATGCGGAATGGTAGAGGTGGCCTTCCTATGAGAAAGCACAGACTATCCTCTTGGGATATGCAGCGCAGAGACCAACGTTGTATTTTTCCCCCTCATGTCCCCATTAGGAATCAGCCATAGTTGTTTTGGGGACAGGCTCATAAAGGGGCCTTCTGCCTCTCCCTGAGTTTCTCTCCATGAGAAACTGAGTCCTTCAGTGTCAGTCTCTCTGGTGGGATATATTTACCTTCATATCAAAGGGCTGTCAAAGCCATCTGCCTAGGGCGTAGTACAGGATTTTGCCCTATTTCCTTTCCAGCACAAAATGGAGAGAGAGGGCTTTTCTCTAAAGAGCCCATTCCAGCACTTTCTCTGGTGGTGGCAAGAAAAGGATTGTGCTAAAACATATGAAAATCATGCACGCACCAAAGACTTCTTGTATTTTCTGGACAGCTAAACCCAAAGCCCAGGCAGACTGAGGCAATTTGAAGGCAGGTATCTATCTATCTGCTTTCTTTGGGAGAAAGCCAGGATATATTCAATGGCATCTGACACACCCAGGATTGTGGGGTGTGTCAACCCTATGCCCAGATAATGCAAGTTCCATTTATATTACATATGATTTTAGGGGTGAGGGGAATACTCTGTGCCACACTAATGCACGTACACACACACCTGCATATATGGACACACACACACACACACACACAGTGTCTGATGACTGGAAGTCTACAGTTAGAATTGGATTTCTTTACATATAAACTTTCAGCTATAAGATAAATAAGGTCTGAGGTGATAAAACATGGCAAAACATGGTGATTGTAGTTGATAAAACTGTATTGTATAATTGAAATTTGCTAAGAGGTTAGAACTTGTATGTTCACACACACACATAAAAGATAAATGTGATGGATGTGCTAATTAAGTAGATAGGGGAATCCTTTCACAATGTATATGTATATCAAATCACCATAATGTACACTTTAAATATCTTACAACTTTATATGTCAATTACACATCAATAATGCAAAAATAAAACAAAACCAACAAAAAATAGAATTGCATTTCTTTAGCCTTGATTCTTATTAAAATGCGAGGAATCTTGGAATGTCAGGGTCTGGGCATTTTGGTAGAGCAGATCTTGGTGGGGAAAAGCTGTGAACCACAGTCTACGGTCTTGAGGGTTCCAGAGTGCGCTTTGCAGTAGCTCCACCAAGAGGTAAGACTGTCCAGAACAGGGAGAAAATAAGCTTTGCTTTACAAATCTGTGAAAGGCCTGCTAGCTCTGCATTTTGGGCTCCTTGTAAAGCTGGAATCATTATTTTATTTTTTGCAATATGTCCTAAACACTTCAAGAAGTTGTCTTACAATTTCCTCAGAACAGGCTACGTACGCGTGGGCTTGGGGTGTGGGTAAAGTTTTGTGTGTATGTTTGAATTGCATCATGTGGAGAGAGACTGTAGCTTTCACCAGGATCATAAAGAGGGCCTGAGGAATTGGAACAAGAAGACCTGGCAACATAGCCTGAGCCTCTGAAACATTCAAAGTTCAGGGTCAGCGGTGCTTCCACCAGCTTGGTGGGGCCTGGGTACTGAGACAGGTCCATGGGCTCTGGGACCTGCCTGCTCATCTTAGGCTTTGTAGGACCCTCGTAGCATCACGTGAACACTGTCCTTCAAAGGTCTTCATGTCTCCTTTGGGCTTAAAAAAGGAAAACTTTTTTTTTCTGACCATGAAAATAGAAACTTAGAAAATGTGGAAAAACATAGTAAACAAAATAAAAATCAGTTATAATCTTACTAATCAATTAACCACTGTAAACATTTTGAGGAGGTCCTGTCCAGGTTTTTCCATTTTCTTTTGTCTTTTTAAGAGAGCGTTGAGATCATAGTATGTTTATGAATACAGCCCTTTTCAGTTAACATTACATCATAATCATCTTGCTTGCCATTAATAAGTCTTTTTAAGCATCATTTTCAGTGGCTGCACAATTATTCCATTATATGGCCGTACTATAGCTTGCTTACCCATTCTTCTAGCAATGGGCATTTGCACTGTTCCCAGCTTTTTGCTTTAATAAATAATGCATGAGAAGTATCTCTGGGCAAGAAGCTATGCTTACATTTTAGATGATTTCTTTATGATAGATTCCTAGAAGTCTCTTTTGACTTTTGAAGATATTGTGAGTTAAGATGTTGCTGAGACCCACCTGTAGAGTGTGGATGTAACAAAAGACTGTAGGCACACGATTTCTAGGCACTGTGGACATAGTGAAGACTTAAGAAATTAGAAGACCCAGTCTTTATCCTTGAAGAACTTACTGTGTAGTGTGGAACCACAATGTAAAAATAGCCTAAAGGAAGAGATGCCCGTTATCTCAGAAACTTGGGAGGGCCGTGTGTGAGTTTCGGAATGGGGGAGTTTTGTGTGTATGTTCATATTACATTTTCTGCAGAGGGAGTCTATAGCTTTCATCAGAATCTTTTCATCTAGAGAGCTGCAAAGCATTACCCATTCAATAATTCTTTTGGATGTGGAGGGAGAGTGAATTAATTTTCCCAATTAAATTTTTTTCTTTTGTTATTTCATTTTATAGCTTTTATAACAAAAATAGGATAAACTTTTTTCATGTTCCATAATATTTTTTTTTTTTTTTTTTTTTTTTTTTTTTTTTTTTTGGCCAATAGAGAATAACAAGAAGAGGCAGTCAGGGGTCCTGGTTTTGAGGACCTTGAGGTACGGTATAGGAGAGGCTACAGCCTATATACCCAAGAGGTGTGAAGCAGATTTTGGCAGCATTTGTCACCTGTCCCTGCAGTGACCTACCAATCCGTTTACATGTAAATCTGCTTCTGCCAGCATGAGCAGGTGTTACATGACTGTAAACCTACAGGACCATATAATCAGAACATTAGGTTAGGCAGGTGCATGGCACTTTTGGTAATACAAACCAGTGTTACCTCACCCCTCTGCTGGAGCTCCAGCCCTCACCTGGTTACTCCTGTGTTTCCCCGAAAATAAGACCAGGTCTTTGCTCCAAAAGATGCATTAGGGCTTACGTTCAGGAGATGTCATCCTGAAAAATCATGCTAGGGCTTCTTTTCCTGTTAGGTCTTATTTTCAGGGAAACACGGTAAGAGTTAAAGGTGCTTCTTACTGCTCATTCATGGTCATCAGGAAAGCCAGCCAGCTTTCCTGATAAGCAGATGTGGAAAACACAAGGGGATGTAGTCACTTCTAACCTCCAGGCCTTTCACGGGGCCACAATTAGATGTGCATATGGAAAGTGAGAGCCGTCGATTGTATTTTCTATAATCTGTTCTGACCATGTCTGTTGTTTGGCTAGTTCTTCCAATGGATAAACGAGAGAGCCGAATTTCATGGATTTTGTCAAGTTGAATGCCCATAGTCAGGACAGCTGGGGTGGGTCTGTGTATCTCATCACCCCATTTGCCTTGTGGTGTCTCCCTCATCTGTGGCTGGAGTGTCCAGGTCCCCATTACAGGGTGTATGTACAGAGCATGATTGGACGACAGATCACTGCTAAGAAATTCCCCAAGACTTTTCACCTAGTATCCTTTAATCTGGTTTGCTAACAAAATTTGTCTAATTCTCTTTTTTGTTTCAGTTCCATTTTGCTGTTTCTCCAGGTTCAGCTGACTTTTTCTTCCCTGACTCTTGGCTTCTGCAGAATAAATCCCTTTCTTCTTCCCTGTTACTCCCCTTTCTTCTGATCCTTTGTTTTCTCCAGGCCAGGAACCACTTAGTCTCCTAAAGGGCTTGTGTCTATTTGTAATTTATGCACTCATCACAGTCATCACATAAGCCTCAGTTCCGTTGGACAAAAGTACCAAACCCCACCATGAGACAGAGGGAGGTTGTGGAGAAACGGCCCACCCCTCCGATACAGGGAATATTTGCTCTTCCCATAAGGAGCCGGAAAACACTAAACCAACACATCTGTGACCACTGCCAGCCCTAATTCATAATGCAAAGTAAACAAGCAAGATAACACTCAATATAATCCTTTATTGGTGGTTGTGGGGAGCCAGCTAAAAGCTTAGACCTTTGAAGGATATCATTAAGAAATTCCTCCTCATGCTTAATCAGACTCGCCTTGGCCATGATTTAGGCTTATGTATTCTGGTTCTGTAGAGACAGAGACACTGTTCTTTTCTCTACATATGATGTTTTTAATAATACGTTTTAAATAAAAATTATATTTTACATATAAAATAAAACATTTCGTAAGTAAGATAATTTTGCTAAGACATATTTCATATTATGTGTAAAAAGATTATATTGTATACTTTAATAGAACTCATATTTTATTTAAATATTTTAAATATATAAATATTTTATAACATATTTGTATAAAATGTTATAGACTTATATGAATAAAATATCAAATGAGGCATTTTATATTATATTTCAAATATTTTTAAATATTTAAAAATATTTCTAAAATAGAAATATTTAAATCATATCTAATTATATTTAAATTAATATAAAATAAATTAATATTTAAATTAAGGCCAATGGTTTAATACTAAAATTAAGTAATTCGACTTTACTTAATAATTGAATATATAATATTGAAATGTATAGAATCTATTATTTTTGCATAAATAAAAGATGTTATAAAGTATTTAAAATGTAGTAAGTTTAGCCGCTCAGGTCTGGTTCCGGGTCCAAGAATTACCGTCTGGGGGCCACAGCGCCCCCTATCGCTGCCTGTCCTCCAGCGCCCTGATCGGCTATTTTTCCTCCCGCTCACAGGCATTGGCAAGAACGTCATCTGCGACCGCACGGCCACGCCACTGGACGCCTTCCGCATGATGTCGGCCGCCCACTACTACCCCAAGCTCATGAGCATCATGGGCAACGTGCTGCGCTTCCTGCCGGCCTTCGTGCGCATGAAGCAGCTCATCGAGGAGGGCTACGTGGGCGAGCTGCTGGTGTGCGAGGTGCAGGTGCACAGCGGCAGCCTGCTGGGCAAGAAGTACAACTGGAGCTGCGACGACTTGATGGGCGGCGGCGGCCTGCACTCGGTGGGCACCTACATAATTGACCTGCTCACCTTCCTCACCGGCCAGAAAGCCGTCAAGGTCCACGGCCTGCTCAAGACCTTCGTGAAGCAGACCGACCACATCAAGGGCATCCGCCAGATCACCAGCGACGACTTCTGCACCTTCCAGATGGTGCTGGAGGGTGGGGTGTGCTGCACTGTCACCCTCAACTTCAACGTGCCGGGCGAGTTCAAGCAGGACGTGACCGTGGTGGGCTCCGCCGGGCGCCTCCTGGCAGTGGGCACAGACCTGTACGGGCAGCGCAACAGCGCCCCGGAGCAGGAGCTGCTGCTGCAGGACGCCACTCCTGTCAGCAACTCCCTGCTGCCCGAGAAGGCCTTCAGCGACATCCCCTCGCCCTACCTGCGCGGTACCATCAAGATGATGCAGGCCGTGCGCCAGGCCTTCCAGGACCAGGACGACCGGCGCACGTGGGACGGGCGGCCTCTCACCATGGCTGCCACCTTCGATGACTGCCTGTACGCCCTGTGCGTGGTGGACACCATCAAGAGGTCCAGCCAGACGGGCGAGTGGCAGAACATTGCCATTATGACGGAGGAGCCGGAGCTGAGCCCTGCGTACCTGATCAGCGAGGCCATGCGCAGGAGCAGGATGTCCCTGTACTGTTAGCACGGACTGGGGACATAGGGGCACTTAGGCCTTCTGTGTGAGGGAGAGGTGGCCTCGAGGAGTGTGGGGTGGGGAGGTGGAGGGGCAATGGGAATAAACGGTGTCTGGGAAGGAGAAGCCCAGGTGAAGGGTCCCAAACAAGACTGTTGAGGGGCTGAGCAAATAGCCTAGGAGTGACCAGAGGGCCTGTCCTTCCTGAGATCATCCCTGGTGGCCATTTACATGAGAGAGAGGAGGTTTAGCTGCCTGTGCTGCCCTTTTCTGTGAGAAGCAAGGAGGGGGCTTTCCTTCCCATCTCACCCCCCCCCCCCACACACACACACACACACTTCGGCCTCCTTTGCAAGCCAAGTGCTCCTGCAAGGTCAAGTCTCCCTATCTGAGGGCGTTTAACCTCCAGCACACACACCTGGCAGGGAAAAGCACATCCTCACATGTCCACACAAGTCCCTTAGTCTGGGACAGGTGGGGGTGCAGAGGGCTAGTGAGAATGTTCATGTTCCAGGAAGGCTACTTGAAGTGTCTGAAGTGAAAAGTACTTGACAGCAAAGTGTACTGCTTTCTTGATTGATTGGTCTTCCTCCTAGGAACAATGCGGAAGTGGACCTAATTGGTTTCCCTCCCTTTCCCCTGGCCTGAGACAGGCTAAGGGAGTACCAGGAATGGCCAGCAGACTGACAGGTTCTTTCACCCAAAAGGAAAGAACAGGAACACACCCTGCATGGAAACAGATGAGGCAGAGAATAAAATATCCCCTTGAATTTGTCAGTAATTATAAAATTATAAGGAGCCACCTTAAAACACTACTTCCGGTGGAGTGGAATTGAGTGTAAGAGGGATTCAGTACTGAAGTATTGAGGTTGTCCTTTCAACTGGTTCTTCAGGCAGGGCCAAGGAGACAGCAGGAGGTGTGGGTCTGACTACAAGCTCATATGTTGCCCTCGAGAACTGGGGGCAGCTGTGTGCCCCAGAGTTGCAGTGGGAGTTCCCCAGAAGAAGGAGATGTGAGCCAGCCCTGCACTTGCTTTGTGGTCAAACACCCATCTCTCCTACCAAGCTGGGGAAGGGCTTTTAGGAGATTCACCCAGCTTTGTGGATTAAAAAGCGAAGTCTTTAGTTCCACTCAGATGTAATCGTCTTCCCTCCTTCCCCCCCCACAAAAAAATGTCAAGGTTCTTTTCCTTAGCTTTGGCCTTTGCTTTCACAGTTCTAACATCTGAAAAAAGTTTAACAGGTATTAACAAAACAAAACAAAAGGACAACAAGGAACATAATTTTCAGTGTTTCTAAAATAGGGTTTTAGAACCCTCTCAGGTGTATCTTCATGTAGGGTTGAGAAGCTAATGTTGAAAAACAACATGTTATTGGTCTCTTTGGTCTCCTATCTCGCATCACCCTCTGCTTACAGAGCTTTGTTGAAGATGGCACACTGCAGGCTCAGAGCGGCAGTGGCAAAAGGGAACAACCTGACACACACACACACACACACACACACACACACACACGAGTTTGTAAATGCTCACTACTACCAAATGTCATTAAAATCGCTTTTAAAAATTCAGACCTGGTCTTGAAAGAAAGACCAAGTCAAATACATTTTGAAAACAGGCCATCATCCTTTTGTTATCTTTTCTTAATCCTTCGTCCCACAGAAGACGTGTCAAAGTTGGATGTGGAGACTAGTGCTTGTAAATCTACATAGCTTTTGTTCACAGCTCACAGAAATCTAACAGTTATCTTTGGCACACAACTGAGGTTTCGACTTCTTTTCAGATAATTGGCAGTAGAACTAAACGGGAGTTTAAAGGGCCAAGAGTCCACCCCCAGGCTCTGGATAGGCAGAATCTGAAAATAAACAACATAATTAGTTGCATCCTGCATTTTCCTCCTAGGGTCAATATACTATGAAGCCCAAGCTGCCCATGGGTGCCGTGTGGGCGTGTCCAAATGCCATGGGAACAGTGGTCATGTTCTATCACAGAGGAGTAAGGATGGCCTTCCTAGAAAGAATTCTCCTACTTCTGGGGGCCTTACTGCAACATGGTAAGGGTAGTCAGCTGAAACTCTCCGTGGTACCTTAGGTCCCTGGTCTGTTTTCAGACTTCATGATGGCATGCCAGCTTTCATACCTATCAGTTCAAAACCAGAGATTTGGTAGAGTGGAAGTCTCCCAATTATAATTTGAGCAGCGGGCCATGCCATCAACTGTTTTGGTTCAGGTTCTCCTAAATTGCCCTCTGGATAGCTTTTGTGGGAACTGAGTGGAATGAATTTCTTTTTTTACCCCTAGCTAGCCTGAAAGGCTGTGATTAAGAATGAAGTGAAAGGAAACTAAATGACTCTATGGGTCTCATTTTTCTAATTCGTTTATAACCTAAGTGGGGATTTTCCTGGGGTTTCAATTTTATGTTTCTGTATTTAACCAAAATACTTGGGAGTTTTTTTTGTTTGTTTGTTTGTTTTCTCCCAAAGGCCTCTAAGCTCTGTGATAAATATTCAGTGTCTGAAACAAAAATTCTTATTTGAGACTGGAGTATATAGAAAGAACATATATTCTTTAAAAGAAGCATGAACAATATTTTAGTAAGTGTACTCATGTCTACTGAAATGCATGTCGTAGGTAGATGCGGGAATGAGAGGGAGAGAAGACTGAGATAGTTCATTTTTTGATACAAAAATGATAGCAAATGGGTTTAAGATACTTCTTTAGTGCTCCTTTTGCTCCTGTCTGATCACTTGCCAAGACTTGATTGGGAGCTGCAATATGAAGCTAAAATCTCAACTTTCAACAAAACTTGCTGGCACAAAATCCCGCACCTAATCCTGCCTCGGGGGTCTGAGTACCATCAGCTGACTTTGACCTAGGACAAGTCCCAGCAATAATCCAGCTCTTTCCGCTTAGTTTAATGTGTTTCAAGGACCAGGTGTAAAGGAGGCACCACTTCAGGGCCATCACGTTTAGTCTCCTTTGCCTGATTTGTTGCCATCCTCGTGTGGATGCCTCTGGTACAGGAAATTTGGGCTCATGCTGCTCTTTGCCTCGGCAGATGTCCTGATTCCAAATTCTGAGACGGGTCAGGGGGAGGCCAGGGGTCCTTAACAGTGGCGTCCACATGTGTTGGGCATGCTTTCGGCTTATTTGGAAAGTTTGAATTCTGGAGAGAGAGTCTGACCACTGTTAGCTTCTCCAGGAGTTCTCCCTTCAATGAGAGGCGTGGCAGTGGACCACAGGTACACCTTAGCCTACCTAGCTGGTAATACCTCTGTGTCAGGTAAATCTGGACCCTAGGGGCAGTTTTGGCCCACTCCAATTCAAGATGAACTTCTTCCAGAACCTTTCCCTCTCTGCAGAAAGCCATCCAAGTACTCCGTGCTCCAACATTTCTTGATATCCACTGTGTACAGAGTATTATAAGTACATTATGTCATTCAATCCATAAAAACAACCCCATAATATTGTTATTGCCATTTTACACAGGAGAAAATTGAAGCTCCGAGAGGAAGAGTGACTTGCCCAGAATCACACAATTATTAAGCAAAGTGAATCCTGAATCCAAATTCTTTTTTCTCCTCCAAACCACATTGCCTCCCAAGAAGAAATATTTGTGCCTCGGTAGTTTTTGCCAGGCAGGAAAGCACTGCTTGTTGGACCCTGTGGGGTCTGCTCTCATGCCCTGTGGAGCGTCTGTGATTAGAGCAGGGTGTGACTTGCATGGGCCTCCCCTCTACTGCTGTGACAGCCTCCTGTGGAGCAGGATGCCATATTTGATGTTCTGCCAGGTTTGTTACAGAGCTGTAAATGGAAGTCGTCGTTTTTCCTCCCCTTCCAAGATGGAAACATCACTCAGCTTCTTTTAAAATCGACTTCCTACATTGATTTTGATTGTAGGTGATGAGGCAAACCGCAGGGTTGGGGATTTTCAAAGCGTTGTTGGCCGATTATTATAGATGGCCTTGGCGTTTCCTCTCCGTGGTCTGAGTATAACATAGGACAATGTCTTTTCTCAGGGAGTGGGCCTTTTCAAGTTCAGTTGTTTGTGACTCAGATTTTAGCTGTGCATTGCATTTATACCTTTCTACTCTCTTCACTCTCTTCATTTTGTCCCATAGCTGCAGCTGTTGAATTTGACCAGTGGTCGTATGTTAGGTTTCTGATTCCATTGCTTTTGTTCTGGTGGGTATGGGAGCATTCAGCATTGCTGATGATATCCTGGGGAGCAAGTAAATCCAGTTGCATCCGAAGGGACTTTAGTTCCTTTATTTTATATCCACCAACAGGTTAAGTGATGGCCAAGGTCACACCGCTTCTTAGCGGGAGAGCCAGGCTAGAAGCCCAGTTTTCTGACTCTTAAGTCACATCCTGCCTTACACAGCAACTCCAGAGCTCTCAGATGGGAAGAGGGGGGCTTAGAGAGGAGAGATGGCTTGTCTGAGGTCCCATGGCTAGTAGGTGAAAGAGTTGCAATTAGAAGTCAGACTTGCAACGGATTGTATTCCCTGAACTGTTGCAGCTGAATCAATTTCCTAGAAGCTCATTTATGTCTTGAATGTACTCATAAAACTAGCTGTTTAAAATGCCCCATTGTGATTGTAATGTGAACCCTTATCTTTGATTTGTATTGTCTTTGGCAAGGATGGGGACATAAATTCAGATGTGCAGCTCAGGATGCGTGAGGCCAGCGCTACTTACACTCCCCCCAACCTCTCCTGGATGCAGATCTACTAGCTTAGGACCCTGCTCCACCTGCCGCCAATGGTTCTGGCCATCTAATCCCTGAAGTTTACCAGGCAGAGGCCGTGACATTGGGGATCTCATTTAAAAAATCAGCTATCAGCTCTCTGCATCTCAATTCTTTTTTGGGGCCAGGGAGGAAGGCAGTGATAGAAAAGTTGTGTGTGTCAGTCTTTCCGAGCAGCTGGCTTGCCCCACCGTAGGCAGAGAAGCTGATAGATGAGGAATGCTTCATTTCAGGGGACAGCCCTGACTGAGTCAGACTTCCAGGACTTCTCCTAAGAGGAGTGAAGACCCCCTGTGCTGCCTTAAGAAGTGATGGGATTATGTGGTCTCGTTGGAGTCTGGAGGTGAAGCCAGTACCAGGTCTGAGTGAATATATAGGTTAGCCATGGGAAGCGGTGGCCTACGGACCTTTTTCTTCCCTACATCGCAGCCCTTCTTTGCTGGGGCCCTTGGGAGGGCCACTGAAGTGTCTGTCTCTCAGGCTACTAAAGTGTTGCACTACTGAATACTCTTGAATCTGTTACACCCTTTTCTGTTCACACCAGCAGCAACTAGCCGAATGACAAGACCATGTCATGTGCAGCTGGCTCTATGCTTAGTGCGGCAATCAAAAGCTTACCTGGGCGGGTGGCCAGGGTCTACAGAATAACCGTGGTGTCACACTGTCTCTGTTTCTCTCCTTCCCCACTCAGGCTTCTGCTGTCCTCTGCAGCCATCACAATGGCCAAGTTGTTGAATGAGCCCCTTGGTTTCTCCTTATAAATGCAATAGCTTATTTGTGATGCTCGTCCAATTCCAGGTTAAGAAACAAAACAAAAGCAAGTGACCTGCCCAGCTCCTTTGTTTCCCGTCTTCTCTTTCAGGCATCCAGATGCATTTAGTATTCTGTCCCTGTGCCTTGCCCAGGGGAGGGAGAAGTTTCTAGCAATTGTGACTTTCTGTTTGCTGCCTGGTGCTTTTACAGTACTTCATTTTTTTTTTTAACCAAAATTGCATTTGTTTGGTTGTCATTGTCGAATATATATTTATTGTGTTTCACAAACATGAGTATATATATGTATATGTATAAAACCAAACTTATGTATAAAAAGTCAAGGCATGTATACTAGATATTTTAAAGAATTATTTATCAAGGGAAAAAAATGTGTGTTATAAAGTAAACAGAGTCTATATTTTCTATATAATGTAGATAGCAAAAAATAGCTTATAAATTATAGAAGGTTTTGGTTTTCTTTTTTATTATGAAAGGGAAAAAAATAAAGGACAATGAATGCAACTGTTCTTCCTGTTGTAAAGGCCAGACTGCTGTGGGAGGTGGCCTTCCCTACTGGGCTCTCAGGCCGAGCGATCGGTGCTCCAGGCCCCGGAGCCAGTGCCCCCCGTTACCTCTGTGATGATCAGCAGCCCTGGCTGGCATCACTCAGCCAGCTGGCATGTGCCCCTTCACATGTGGCTTCCTGCTGTTCTCCACAATTTGCATTAGTGGGATAAAGGAATGAAAGCAGCAAATAAAAATTGAACAAGCAATTCTAGCTATTTTTGTGTTTATTAGATCCAGGTGCACTAGCTCATGAGTTAGGTACCTGGCCCGTCTATGGGCTCTGAAGCAAGAATGAGGGGTAGGGAGGATGGTGGTGCATTGGGGTGTGTGTGTGTGTGTGTGTGTCTAGTGTGGGGAGAGGCTGTTCATGTGTCAGCATCCATGAAGCTGAACAATGGGAATTGATTGACCTTCTGCTTTTTGATTGTAGATATGTTAAATGTTAGAACTGGAGACTCTTTGGAGCAATCTAGCTCCAACCCTCATTTTGGAATTGTGGAAATGGAGGGGAGATAACCTATAAAAGGCCACTTGGGTGGGAGGGGGAGTGTGTAAAAGCCAACTCAAGATAAACAAGAAGCGGGCAATGTAAACTTTAGAGTGGGGAGCAAAGTTTAGAATTCCCTATTATTTTGCTATCTTAACCTAATACCTCACACCAAGCTCTGAAGACACTTTCTAACAGGCTCAGTTGACTGTTTACAAGAGCATCTTTGCTTACTGTGTTCTTAGCAGCATTTAACGGCAACCATCTTGAACCAAGCTCAGCCTAACTTCAAACCGTCATGACATGAAGTCTCTCATGGATGGGTTGGCCTTTCCTTTACACTCTGTGCTATCTTAGAGAACGCACACAGGTAATTCTTCTGGCCGTGCTTTCCCTTCATTTAAAAACTGAAGAATTAGAAAGGATAATATAAAAGCTGAGATCTCGTTATTCATTCCTTCATGAGCAGGTCCTGATATTAAGAATGCAGCCCATCCATTGAGACAATAAATTACAGCCAACCCCTGCATTCACATGGATTATTCACATGCATTCACATGCACACGTAATATTTTCACATCTTAAGATACTGTGGTAAATACCTTATGATACTATCATGAATCTTAAGAGCGGTTCTGAAAAAGGAAGTAAGGCAGAGTGCTTTGTCAAAACTGAACATGCCATCTGTGCAAATAGAGAATGCCAAAAAAATGTATACACATTTTAAGAAAGGAAAAAATGGTATTAAAATTGTGAAACTCAGTATATACTGATAACAAAAGATGAGTACAAATCACGTTGGACTTCTGCAATTATAAGAGGTGCTCACAGTGGTTACCATCAGCGTAATTTTAATACAGTGTTTTTTTTTCCTTTCTTAAAATGTGTATACATTTTTTTGGCACCTTCTGTATAAGGTATGGGGCCATCTCCTCTGAGGTTCTCCCACCAGAGGTGTCTGGGGACCAGTCCCTGATGGAAGAGTCTGCACTGCTCATGTACATTTTAACACGTAGGTACAGTTTGGATCCATGAGCTTTTTTTCCTTCACAGATTTGGAATCTCTTTGTAACTGGTTTCTCGCAGTTTAAATCCATTTCTTGTTTTGTAAGTCAGGGATTATACTGCTTCCTCCTACAAATCACAGGATATGGTCAGTATTGTTCTCATAGTCTCTGAATCATTGCTTAAAAAGAACAGATGCCATTATATCACAAGTCATTCAGGTTGTTGTTTACTGGTCAAACAAAGAAAAATCAGTGTATCTTCCTAGGCCCATCTATCTCTCCCCTTTACTCCCCACCACAGATACACAGAACCATTTTCCAGTTTCTTTTATCTCCTACTTGTTATCTTGTGCATTTTTAGCACCTATTGTGACAAATCTGGGTGGTTCAATCTGAAGAATAAAATGACTGCTACAATTGTTATGACAATGAATTACACATATACAGAGTATGCAGAATTTTGTATAGACATGAAAAAAAATGATTTCACCTCACTTTAAGAAGTAGGCTCCCATTTTATTAGCCCACGCTTAACCTTCCTCTTGCCTAGGCAGCCCCTACTCAGCAGTAGCAGTGCCCCCTGCTGGAAGGCACTACAAGAAGCATACACGACAAAAATGAAAAGGACACCACTTCATAGAGATTGAGCCAAGTCACAACCAACTAGACAGTGTTGCAACTTACTCGAGCCAAAACTTCTACAAAAAAGCTGATGCGAAACATTCAAAATCCTTTGCTTTGTTCATTCAAGTTCAGGCTTCCTCTTGAATCCTATCTCTGAGTCTACATCTGCTGGGTAAATTCCTGAGATGGCTTGAGCTGTAACAGCCTTTACAGCATTGCTGGGATCCAACCACGGCTCTGCAAGATGAACTCACAATATCTAAGTTGGTTTTGGACTTCTGGTAAAATATTGTAATTATGGGAACATCTTTGTGTCCTAATTTTACACAGATTCTGATCATCTTGGATCAAACCAAATTCTCTCCCTTTAGCCATGAGTGAAAATGAAAGATTAAATGCCTTTTAGGTGCCCTTCTTGGGCAATTAGAGGTTAATTTATTTCCTGGTCAATGATTTGTACACTGATGGGGTCCAATTCCAGAATTACAATCTGGAATGTATATGCACGAGGTCAGACATTTAAGTTCACGAACTCATCCTAGAAAAAGTGCTACATATCTCATTGCTGAATATCTCTACAGTCACATTTGAAGTACTCCCCTTGGGAAGCTATGCACCAATGCCAGTGCCTAGTCCACCATTCAAAGCAGTTTCGAACTCTTTTTCTGGAATGGCCATCAGAGCTGTCATCGTCTTACCCTTGATGTCCTGAATGTCATCAAAATATCTTCCTTTCAATATTTCCTTTATCGTTGGGTTGGGTAAAGAAAGAAGTCATTGGGGGCCAGGTCAGGTGAGTAGGGAAGATGTTCCAATATAGTTATTTGTTTACTGGCTAAAAACTCCCTCACAGACAGTGTTGTGTGAGTTGGTGCAATTGTCGTGATGCAAGAGCCATAAATTGTGGGCGAAAAGTCAGGTCATCTAACTTTTTCACGCAGTCTTTTCAGCACTTCCAAATAGTAAACTTGGTTAACTCTTTGCCTAGTTGCTATTAATTCATAATGAATAATCCCTCTGATATCAAAAAAGGTGAGCAATATTGTTGCAATAAGTTCGTGAACTAATTGTCAGACCTGGTAGTAAGCCCCATTGTCTCTGACCCACTCATCACTGGCCACGAGTGCCTTGGAAGATGCCCTAGGAAGAAGGAACCCTAAGAAGGCCTTGAGTGGTTGCAGTGGAAGTGAACAGCATGTACACAAAGCCCACAGGTTCCAGGCAGTCCTTTACCTAGAACTCCCCCAGGTCACTAACCCCTTTAGAGAGTACTGAGGGGTCTAAATCAGATTGAAGTCAGATCCGGGCTGTTTGAGCCTGCCTTGGGAGTGGTGAGTCACTTCAGACTCCTCAAAATCCAAGACCAAGGAGGCATAACAGCAGGTGAGACTAAAGGGAGGAGAGCAAGACCAGAGCCCCACTGTCTTTGTAGGCCTTCTGAGGCTGCTTGTCTGGGATTCGGTAGCTAACAGGTGAGCCAGAAGAAGCCCGTCTGTCCTCAATGTGTTAGGCTAAGGGATCTGGACCGGACTTTCAGGTTCTTATCCTGAAGCAAAAGAGAGAGTTAGCCTGAGAAGAACAGCTGGGTATCAATCAGCTGGGAAGTGCTAAAACTAGGTATAACACGAAGGAATCAAGTAGGAGGAAAAAGATGGGGACAAAAAAGAGGGGAAGGACCTGGGGGTAATGGGGGGCAGCAAGGGGATAGAAGGCAAGAGTGAGAGTGTTAGTTTATGCCGAGGGTAAAAATAGATGAGGGGGGAGAAGTAGAGCTATGCACGTAAGATATGGAAGGTTCTGAAGCTAAGGAAATGTTACGTGAATTATCTGAAATATGGTTCCTCTGTGGCTGACAGGCTTAATCTGTGCTCTGGGAACAGCTTGTATGAGGAGGAGGTCAACAGATGAGAAGGAATGAGGGAAGAAATCTTACAGGAACTTCAAAAAGTCTGGCTGATTCACTTCTAGAGCTGCTCAAAGCTATCAAACTGTTGCCATTTGCTGGAGAAGTTTCAATACCAACCACGGTGTTAAATGAGCACCAGACCATGCATCTTTCTTGCTGCTTTTCCTATTTGCAGTTCCCCCAAATCTGAAGTCTTCAAAGATTCAACACCTGCCGTTTCACCCAGTCTATTAGTCCATTCCTGGGCTCCTTGAACAAACTCTTCACTCAGGAATCTGTTTTAGCCTCTGTTTTTGCACACACAGGGTCTCTCACTCCTGGAGAGCCTTCCCGCCAGTCCATCACTATCAACTGCTTTCTTCTCTTGTACCACAGTATTTCTGAAGAAAATCCCAGGAGGAACAGGCCAGGCCCGACAGGACTATCATCAGCTACATCTAGCCCTGGGCTCTGCTGGCTTGGACTCCCTGACTCAGTGCTCAGATTGGTCCTGGATTTCTCTCTCTTTTTTTTTAAAGCTCCCCAGATAATTGAGCTGCTATTCTCCATACCCCATCTGCTGTCCTCTCTTCTGCTCAGGTCAGCCAGCCTGACATTTGGGGAACACCTCCTCTCATTTGCCTCTTAGCCACCATTCAGAGCCCTAAAAGCAAAATGACAGTTTGTGTTTCCACAGGTGGCTGTGAACACAGAGTGTAAGCGGCATAAAAGGGTTCTTTCCTAAGCCTGTCAGCAGTTGGCAGACAGCTGCCATTGCCCCGACAGTCCAGCACTGGGTGCCGATAGAATCCTTTTCAGCTCTGGAATGCCTTTCATCCTGTGTTGAAAGCGTTGCAGAAATGAGGCCAGGGCTTGTGAAACAATTCAGCCTGGTTACAAACAACCCCGAAAGTCTGAGCTAAAGCCTCCTTGTACTTTCTTTAACTGGTGTTTCAGTGTCCTTGACCCAGCTAAAAGGCTTGGAAAAGGCTTTTTCACAAGTGACATGTTCAGATAAGTTAAATCCCCTGAAATTCAGCACCGTGGGGTGTAGCTGTAAGGTTTGATATATTTCCATTGATCCACAGACTCAGGAGCAGTTCAGATCTGAGGGAACAAAAGCTGGTCCAGAGCACAGCATTGTGAAACCATCAACCCCAGGCAGGTTTTCCCAGCGCCTCGTCCATCCGTGTCACGTAGAGAAGTATTGCTTTGGCTGCAGGCAGACCGAGGACACTGACTCAGTTTAGTGACCTGGAAAAGTTACAGTGGTACCCAAATTCTTGTCTCTCTTTATTAAGGAATCACTTATAATCTCAATTTTAAAAGTCTCAATGCCTCCCCTGGTCAAGTAGCTTGGGTCCCTGGGTTTGTCTGAGTCTCATCAATAGGGTCCTGCAGGTGAGGTTCCTCTGCCGGGGAGTAGAATTTTCCGACTGTTTTGTCACTCTCTGAAGTGTTACGCCATGTCATAGTGAGACAGGTTAGTTAATATGTTGCTAGCTAGACAGGGAGGTCCCTGGTGGAATAAACAAAGACAGCCATATCCTAAAACCCCAGGTTTTGTAATCACTCCTTCACTCCAGGACAAAATGTAATAGCGCCTCACAGTTAATCATAAAATTCCTTTTGGCCTGACAAACGGAGCAGATCTGATAGATAGGAGTGGGTTATTTTGCTAATTCCTTCAGGATGGGCAAGGAGAACAGACCTGGTAGACGAATTTCATTAGAAGGCGCCAGTCCCTTTCCCCAAACAGGCAAGGGAAGGTATAAAAGTAAGAACTTTTGCCTCAGTCACTGGGCAGCCCCATTCGGACTCCCTCCCGCTCGGGAGCTCTGACCCTTTGCTTTCAGTAAAGTATCCTCTTTTTAAAACTCTTTGCCTCTCCTGAGTCCGTGTTTCCATTCTTCAGTCTTATGAGACATGATCCTGGCACTCACTCAAAAATCCCCTACGTCATTTGGGGGTTCACAGAGAAATATTCCTACGATTGCAGACATCAACATTTCAGCATTCCATGGATGGAATCTTTGGTTTGGGGAGGCATGGCTCTGAACTTATCTCTTAAGTTCATTCTTGAGACTCTTTCGAATTTTCTACTTCCTGTGTAGTTACTAACGGCCACTATTCTGGCACGTCTCATCACGTACCCCTTCACTACCGACACTGTCTGTCCGTGCATTCGAGAACTCGATTCCGCTGTCCCCTATATTGGATTTTTACCTGCTCACACACTATTCCTTTGAGCCACGTGTCCTTGCCTCGCCCAGGCTTGGTTCATCTCAAGACATGGACTCCAGGGAGCAGCAGAGACCTGGCTGTTATCCAAGATGTGATCACAAAATACGGTGAATGTTTAAATTAAAAAAAAAAAAACTATTATAGCAAAAGACACATTGTCATTAATTCCCCTCAAAATACTCTCCCTCATTTTGAACACACTTATCCCATCATTCTTGCCACTTTCTGAAGCAGTTCTGGAAGTCCTCTTTCGTGAGTGTCTTTACTTCATCCTCCATCATGACAATGCTCTGTGTCACACATCGCTTCTGGTCTATGGCAATTTCTGTCAATAAAAACATTACAGTGTGTCCTTATTCACCTATTCACTGGATCTGGCACTGTGTGACTTCTGGTTCTTCCCCAAAGTCGGAATGACCATGAAAGGAAAACGTTTTGTATCAGTTCAAGACATTGAGGCAGCCATGACAGCACAACTAAAGACACTCATGAAAGAGGACTTCCAGAACTGCTTCAGAAAGTGACAAGAATGATGGGATAAGTGTGTTTGAAGTGAGGGGCATTATTTTGAGGGGGATTAATGGCCATGTGTCTTTTACTGTAATACATATATTTTTTATTTAAACATTCACTGTATTATTCAGAGAACTGTGGGCTGCCACATCCATTGTGTTTTCAGTTCACTGCTGCTTTTCCTCTGTGATCAGGTTGCTCTCAGCCCTCATTCTGGGACTGGCATCCTGGCAATTACCCTAGAAGTTGAAGTAATGCGGTCATAACAAGCCCTGTGGAGGCCAAAACAGGCCTCAAATCTCCTGGCAAGCTGTTTTTCTGAAGATAAAGCTCTTGTTCTCCATTGCTGGCTTGTCATGGTGCCTGATAAGAGGCCATTTATATAGCCCTTTTAGAGCAGTTTTCCAAATATTAACTAGTTCTAGTACAAGTTCCAAGAGACGTTACTTTCAGCTAAGAACAGAAATATAATCAACTTTCAATTCTGGTTTTTATGTTCTGAGTCGCTAGTCGGCAACGTCTTCCTTCTCCAGGACACCTGAGAGATGGCACAAACTACAGTGGGAGTTCCGTGCTCTGCAATCATTTTTGCTTGGGTTATTAATCAAATCTACTCTTTTCCCCACCTGACTTCCCCAAGTCCACTCTAGGGGACAACAGAGTCTTGGGCTGGGGACCCGTTTGAAAAGTTGGCTCTAGATCAGCAAGCAGGTCTCAAAGTGTGGTCTCCGGCTCCGCAGCATCTGCATCACCCGAGAAGCTCGTTAGAAATCCAAGTCCTCAGTCCCAGCCCAGACCCACGAATCAGAAACTCCGGGGACGGGGCGGGGCGGGGTCAGCCCAGCACCTTCTAGATTAGTGTGATGCGTGCTCTTGGCGGGGAATGCGCTGGGTTGAGTCTTTGTTTGTCTTCTATCTATATCACACCTCAAGAATCACTGTCCTGGAACAGGGGCTGTCGGCCCTGGCTGCATTTTAGAATCATCTGGGAAGCGCTCACAAAGTACCCGGATACCCTGGCTCCGCCCCTGGAAGTTCTGATTTCGCTCGTCTGCCAGGGGACCCAATTCCAGCTGTTCAGATGATTCTAATGGAAGGCTAGGGTTCAAGAACCACTCATGCTCTCCTCTTTGCAGTTTTTGGCAGCCTTGTAAGTAACCACCTGTTCGTTCCTCACTGCCTCCTTCCAGCACAGTAATTTATTTCTTGTAATTCGTCATGATCGCTCATCAGCTAAAGAGGCTACAGGATGTAGGACAGAGCACTGCCAGAGGGGGATGCTTGGGTTTCTAACTCCCGCCCCCTTACGGACTGCAGGACTAGGGAAAATTAAATCCTGTCATCTATCTAGGCCTCAGTTGCCTCATCTCTAAAGTGGAAATTATGTTAATAAATTCCTTCAAGTCAGAGAGCCAGTTGATAGTCTCTTAAAGTCTGTTCTAGCAGGCAAATAAATCTTAGATTCGAAGAGCTCTTGAAAGGTCGGAACTTGTCTTCAGTATAGAATTGCTAATATTGATTTTACTCCTTCCAGGGTGGACAGAAAGTATTATGAGCTGTGTGTTTTTCCAGTATTTACAAATATGAGTGAGTCTAAAAGAAGTTGTTACTCAGGCAAACAGATACCAAAAAGGAAGCCATTGCAATGGTTTGTATTGTTATTCTGCCCTAAAATGTTCCCGTGGGCACTCAGCAGTCTCTCTGAGAGCAGCCCACTTCCATGTTCAACCTGTCTCCCGCATGTCCAAGGACATCCACTACCTTTCACTTCCACCCAGCTACCCACTTTTTCTCCTAACTTCTTTTTTGCTTTTCTCCTGGCCCTGCAAAAATTGTACAAGAATCAGCCTGTGATGAGTATCATGGAGCTCTTCCACCCCACTCCACCAATGTACAGACAGACTCCCCCGAGAAACAAGTCAAATGGACCAGGAAGGAGAGAGTGAATCAGTTGATTACGTCCTGAGTCAGTTGCTTCTTATTCTTGTTCTCTTATTCTTATTCTTACTATTAATTTTGGTATGCTCAGTTTCTCCCAGAAAACAAAATAGTTTGACATTCCTCACCCTCCCACCTCCCAACAGTAAATAATGAGATTAGAAGATTGAGAGAAGATAGTAATCTGTTTCCAGATGATGTTGTATACTTTG
The DNA here is from genome assembly GCF_004115265.2 of Rhinolophus ferrumequinum. Taxonomy (NCBI): domain Eukaryota; kingdom Metazoa; phylum Chordata; class Mammalia; order Chiroptera; family Rhinolophidae; genus Rhinolophus; species Rhinolophus ferrumequinum. The sequence goes on from NC_046292.1 coordinate 80,959,087, forward strand.
TAAGTAGCCAAATAAACCTGTGCTGTCTAGGAATCCTTCAGAAAGAACAACTATCAAAGGAACTCAGGAACGTGGTCAGAGAAGCAGCCAGGCCTTCTCGCTGTGGCCCAGGTCACCCATGGGGACAATGGTATTGTGTTCCACATGCTGGCGTCCCACCTCAGTTCGTATGCCCACTCCCTTCTCCATTTCTATAATCAGAGAACTTCCCTTTTCTGGAGGAGATGTGCAGGAAATGGGCCTTCACAGCCAGTGAGCTGTGCAGGTTCTGAACCCTTTAGCGCTCTCTTAGCTTAGCTTTTCTACCCCCACTTCCAGCGACCACCCATTTTTTACTTCTCTTTGCAACAGAACTTCTCAGAAGAGCTGCTGATGTGCCCTATCTCTCCGGTTCTTCTCCCATTCTCTCCTAAAATCACTCCAATCAGACTTTTGCCCTCATTGATGATGTCAGTGGGATCAATGGTACCTCGTTTCCCACATCCGTTCTCAATGTTATTTTTACTTGACCTATCAGCAATATTTATTTATTTTTTCGTGTCTTTTATAAGTTTACTCATGGTCTTTTCCTTTTTTTTTTTTTTTTAAATTTATTGGGGTGACAATTGTTAGTAAAATTACATAGATTTCAGGTGTACAATTCTGTATTACATTATCTATAAATCCCCTTGTATGTTCACCACCCAAAGTCAGTTCTCCTTCCATCACCATATATTTGAAACAATATTTAACACAACTGATCACTCCCTCCTTGGTAGACTTTTAAAACGTGGATTCCAGGAAAATCTCTTGATTTTCTTCTTACCTCAGTGGTTGCTCCTTCTTGGTCTTTTATGCAAAGGTCCTTTTGACCTTTAATGTTGGAGTGTCCTCTATTTTCTTTTCTCCTCCATCTTTCCCACTGCCTTGGCGATCTCATGACTCTAAGCAGCCTTCAGGTGGACACCTCCTAACTTTCTATCTCCTGCCTGAACCTCTCTGCTGAACCATCGGGGCCCAGTCAGAAGAGAGACACCATACAGTCATTTGAACAGGGATGGTTTAAAATAATTGTAGCAAGGGACTGGGGTAATGGAGGGTTGGCTAGCAAGAGGTAAAGAAAACGTGGAAAAATACAGGGATAGTAGCTACAGGGAACAGCCACTAACCCTAGGGCTGACATAGAGAGCCCAAGGAGGAAATAAACTTGGAAGAGGGGACCCCCATTCACACCCTAGGGCTGAGATCCACACCTAATTGGAGAGGGTACAGCTACAGCTCACAGGACGGTGGAAAAGTCTGCTGAACTGCTGTATTAATGGGACTCACTGAGAACTGGCCCTCTCAGGTGCTGGGGAAGCTTTCCGCTGGTTGGGGCTGCACCTTGGAACTTGCTGCAAAGCCACACAAGGGGGTACTGGGGAAAACCATCCATGAGGAGGTATCTTGTGCAGCTGGCTGCCAGGCACTGGCTGTGGCTGACTGCAGGAGCTGGTCACTGTAGACACGGCACACCGCAGGCACTTGCCAAGAAGTGTTCATTGGAATCAGGAAGAGAACCCCTTTCCTTCTACAGTATCTCTCCAGTGCACTCTGCTGAGAAAACTTAATATCATGCAGAGGGCAAAGCGAAATTATTTAACAGGTTTGATTCCATTATCACAGAATGGGTAATGAAAGGTAGACTTGGAGCTGAGAGCAATTGACAACTGGTATACCCCAGACTGGTGATCAGCTATCTACTTGATGTTTCCACCATGATGTCTGATGGGCATCTCAAACTTACTATGTCCAAAATTGAACAAGTAGTCATTCTCCTCCGAAAGCCGTTCTCCCTGCACTCTTCTCCACTCGTCCAGCTGTTCAGGCCCAACACTCCAAGTCATTGTTGACTCTTATTTTCTCTTACTCTCTATAGATAGTTGGCAAGGAAACCTCTTGGCTCTCCCTTTACTATCTATCTATAATCTGATCACTTGTCACTCTGTCCACTGTTACTTCCCTGTTCCAGTCTCATCATTATCCTTGTTCTAAAATGTGGGGTATTAATGGGAAAATTGAGGTATTATAAAGCCAACAGGATCAGGAGATGACTGCCATCGAAAAGATAGTTTGTTAGACCCACAGACTCAAGAGGAGGGTCCGGCCTCCCTACGATCCTATGGGAGGCCAATAGAGAAGCACTGTCAGGAAGTCAGGAAGCAGCAGGAGAGGAGAGGAATTGTGGGCAAGGCCTTTATTATGGCTTCCATAGGAAGGGACAGACGAGGAGGAGTAAACAATCTTAGGACTGGCTAGTCTGAATAGACTCAGTGGGCTTTGGGCATAGGGACTGTCCCTAGTTGTCTGGTACCAAGCCCTGGTATGATTAGAACAGGGAACAGTGGCCCAGAGTGTGAGAACCCAATAAGGGAGCAGTTGGGCTGTGGGCTCCTGATTGGTTTGTTTGTGTCTGAAAAGCATGTCCCGGGAGGGAGAGTCTGCCTGAGGAGGTGGGGCAATGAGGGAGACAGGAGACATACACGTGGGTAAGTCAGGCATACTCAGCTTGTGCAGAAGGAGGCGTGTGTGGCATGTATGTGTAGGGCAGATGTGAAAACATCAAACAGGAACCAGAAACATGGTTAATACAACCCCTTGTTTGAATTTCTGCAATGGCTCTTAATAGGTATCCATTTCTACCCATGCCTTTCTGAATTCTGTGGTCTACATAGCAATAAATGTGAGTCAGATCATGTCATTCCTCCATTCAAAACTCCCCCTGTCACTCAGAGAAAAGGTCAAAATTCTCACAGTCACCAGTGTGATCCAACCACGTCCCCATTAACCTTTCTGTCATTCTTCACATAGAGACATACATTCCTCCCCCAGATACCCAACCAGCATTACCCTCATCTAATTTTTCTTCTTTCCAAAAAGGAAATGTACTTATTTATTATATATAGTTTATTGAACAGTTACCACATTACAATGTATGCTCAAAAAGGGTAGGGATATTTTATTTTTTATATATTGTTTATTTATCTATTGATTCATATGGATATACCTCAAGCACTTAGAAAAGTGCTTGAAACATAGTAGGAGTTTAGCAAACATTTGTTGGAAATTGATCATCTGGTATGTTTCCTCAGCAGAGGATGGTGTCCTATGGCCATCCCTCCTACCAGCTCATTACATGGCAGCAGAAAGTCACTTTTCTTTTCCAGTAAAAGCTTGAACTTGTCTCTTCTTACCTGCTAACCTGGGGAAGACCTCTGGTCCTGCCAATGGCTCGAACCTTTATGAGAATTTATTCAGGTGTCTACACACTACTCCTTACTCCCAACCCCTCTTTCCAAACCCTCAAACTATCTTATACTCTATCTCATTCACAGACCCTCAGTGCATCAAACTACTGGGTGTGGATATCACACATAAGTAATTATAAGCACTTTATATGTATTTTATTTAATCCTCATGCTAGTCCTATGGAGTAAATAACTCCATTATCTCCATTTTACAGAAGAGACAAACAAGACATTGAAAAGTTAAATAATTTGCCTCACTAGCAAATTGAGGAGCCAAAATGTGTCTGTGCCCTGTTGCCAGAGGGTTTTGTGTTATGAAAATGACATTACTAATTTAGAGGGATCTAAACCTGACTTGAACTTGAATTAAAAATTGGTTTTGAGCTGAATTATAGAGATGGAAGTCAAATATGATTTTCCAAAGTAAACCACTCTTAATCAGTTTAATGTGCTCACATGGAACCAAATCAGAGCAGCCTGACATCACCGAGCTCCATGTACACAGCCCCAAGATGGGTGCACATGAGCTAAGCATCCCATTTCTGTACCCGTTGTGTCACCGCTAGGCATTGTCCTTCAATGCCTTCCCATTGATCTGAGAACAGATTCCCCAGTTCCTCACTGTCACCCCTCCCAGTCTGAAGGAATTCTCCTCTGCCTACACATAACCTAGTACGCACGAAAGCATCAGATATCTGCCTGGTGTTCTGGATGCATTTGTGTCTCTTTCAGCAGACGGTAATAAGCTTCTTGAGGGCAAGGACATGTATTCCCAGTGTTTGGCACATGGCGACTCACAATGTTTGTGGAGGAAGCATGAACGCATCCAGCCCTCTCCGGCCCCATCTATCCCCTCCATCAAATCAAGCTCTCTGAGGAGGATCTGATAAACTCATACCTACCAGGACACAAATGATCGACTTGGTTGAATGTATTGATCTTTCCAGGGATCTTTGCTTTCTAATAGCAAAGAGTCTTAAGCCAAACAAATGGCTTTTAATGCAGAGCAGGCAGCAGAAGAGGAAAGATTTGGGGGAAGCTGGGAAAATATTCCTGGAAAATCATATTGTGGATGGACATCTGCTCCATGGTTGTGTGGGGCTAAGCAGAGGCTCCGGAATGAAGACAGAGCTCAGCATTTCCCCTTTATTTCCTCAGAGAAGGAAACACCTGCAAAGCGAGCAAAGAATATTACATTTTTCCTCTTTTACTCTAACAAACTCCACCCCCATTTTTAAATTTTACTTATGCCTTGACAAGTTCTTTTTTTGTTATTCTCTGAGAAATGCCATTTCTCCTAGAAGAACTCCCCCCCCCCATATTCCTAAGTAGCAACTCTTTGATGTCAAAGCTCTTTGATCTGTTCCCTGAAAAATCAGGTGTTTTTCATGGTAAGTGACTAGGAATAAATCAGTGTGGATGCCGCTTTATTACATGGCTCCCAGCATCCTTCACTGTATCAAACGCACATGCAAAAGGTGCATCCGCAATACTGAAGAGTAGGTTTCAGGCAAAATTATTCAAACGCCACCTGTTTCTCTGTACTTTTGTGCTTTTTCTATTCACTGCAGCGATTTGGCTCAAGGCTGGGAAGTGAAGAGGGTCTATTCCTTAAGTTTTATCAAGATTTCTCTTCCCTTGTTCTCCCCTCTTCGTATGCCTCCCATTTTCTCTTTTCCCACCTCCCTCCTTCCCTTTCACCATCTCCCTCTTCACTGTATTTTGTTATGATCATCAGTGGAGCTGTTGGAGGAGTTAAAGGAGTAGTTCCTCCATGTTTTAGAAATGGTCCTGGATGTGTATTCTGCTGTAAAAAGACCGTATCTAAGATCCTATAGACATTAAGTCTGTCAGGAACTCTACTGCTTCTCAAGCAATCTTGTGACAAAGAACCCAGCGTTTTTTTTTTTTTTTAATTCCAGTCTGTTGTGTACTTAACTTTTCTCAAATATAGTAAATATGAATTACTAGAAAAATGAAACAAAAACAACATACAAGCCCCCAATTTTTATTATTAGATTCAATAAGTATAAAATTGCTCTGTCAAAATGCTATAAGACTGTCTAAATGCTTGCTCTGAATTTCTGTACTTACCTTGTTGCAGACTCATAACAAATATAGTTCATGGACCAGCACTAGTCAGAGGACCTCACTTTAAGTAACTGTTCCAGCAAACCAAAGTATCTTATAGTGTTTTGGTTTAGAAGAAAAGATCAAAACACCTATAAGTTCCGAATCTTACCCTAAATGTAAACAAACTAACACAATTCTCTATGCACCAAAGCAAATGCACAAACATGCACACATGCTTGCACAAACACACACACACTCAAACACACACCACACACACACACAACACCACACTCTACGCACACATACACTCAAACACTCCAATAACAATACCACTTCACAGGGAGGTAATAGAACATAATGGTTAAGTATGTGGATTCTGAAGCCAGATAACAACCGTTTACAAGTTGTATCCACTTGAACCCTTTTCCTATAAAACGTGGATGGTAATAAAAATACCAACTTCTTCAGATTGTTAAAACAATTAAATTGCATAGCATGCATACAGCTCATAGAACAGTAGGCACTCAATAAATGTAGCGATTATTATTCTTTTTAGTCGAGGGAGTAGAGATCCCTGTTGCCTGTTCCATTTCCATCTGCAAGAAGATGGCTCTATGGTTTATCTGGCAAGCCAGGGCCCGTTGTCTCTTCCCCAGCACCTGGAAATACCTGTTATCCCTTGGTGGAGGCAGACTCCCAGTGCCCCTTAGGAATGAAATTCCCCTTAGTTCGGTGCGAGGGACATCCCAACCATCTACTTTTGCTGTCCTCTGCTGCCGCCATCGAGAATTACACCGAGCAGTGTTTCTACTGCAGGAAGGCTGACAAAACCTAACCCCACGGGGGTAATTATCGCTATCTGCTTTGTTCAGGATGCGATTGAATATCCTAGAATTTGTTTTTCTCAGTGCCTTTAACATCACAGCTTTGCATTTTTATATGGGTGTACAACCTATAACTGCTTCTGGACATGGTCATCAAATGCAGAACCCCATGTCCCAGATGTTCAGACTTGAGTCCCTGTCACATTCTCTCAGCTGCCCAAACTCACCCCTCCCTCCCTCTGCAAAGACTTTTAGCACCTCCAGAGAGGACTTCCTGCCTCCAAGTCGCTCCCGTTTCCAGGTCTTTGAGGTCCGTTGTCCTACAGTTCCTCTCTGTTCTGAGTCATCTCTTCACTGCCCATACATGGTCCAAGTTCCTTTGGCCTTCTACCACATGTGACCTTTCCCTCTCGTGACACCCACATGGCTGCCCCGGCTGGCTCCCACTCTCCATATACACATTATTTCTTCCTTTGTGGTTTAGTAGCTGCTGTTTCTTTAGTCAAAAGTACCCCCTTTCTACAAAAATTCTTTACTACTCAGTTCAAGTGCTATTTCCTCCATACTCCCTTCTTTTACCACTCCAGGAAACAGTGCCTCAATATCTAAACACTTCCGATGTACTCCTCAGAATGCCCTTATCGAATGCATTGTTACTTGGGTAAATTACTTCTTGAAATTTTTTTTCTGACAAAATGTTTGGTTGAAATTAGGGAAATTAATAAAGAAAATGATAAGATTAAAAATAATTTTGGGCTCTCTGCTTCTAACCACGATGCAGAATAACAAGGATAGGTTTATCTCCCACCAAAACAAAACAAAAAAAACAACTAGAGAAAATATATGAAACAATGTTTTTTCAAGATGCCAGATATAGGCAACAAAGGACAGTGATTCCAGGAAAGGGAAACAAATAAGGTATGCCCTGTGGTACCCTAGCTTACTGCCTTGAGAGTTTCTAAGCTGTGGGGAGCCCATGTGGAGCCTGGTGGATGCCTTGGGTTGAGGAGAACAAGCTGAGAGACCAGGGAAACGATGACTAGTGTTCATAGTACAGAATATTGGAGAAGAGAGAACTGCACGGAGAGCGAACTCCAGAGATCTACAGAGGATCCCCTAAAAGTTTTCAGCAGAGTACTGATCAGGGCATGCAGGAGAGAAAAAAAAATTAGAGCGAACTGTGTCCACTGGGTTTGGGGGGAAATTAGTGCCCTTCCCCACCAGCCAGACTGGGAGGCCTTATAAATCATGGAGCATCAGGTAGAGTACTCAGAAGGGTCTTACCTCAGTAGTGGGGAAATTAGCCCTGAATGTCTCTGGTTCCACCTAAGACCGCCTAGGTCTTAGAAGCAAGACCCAAAACAATCAAACTGCTTCCAAGTAACTGAACTGCATTCCAGAACAACGCTCAAGAATATTTACAAGGATACAATTATATTCAACACCTAAAAGGGTAAAGTTCACAAAGTCTGACATCCAATAAAAAATTACCAAGCATGTAAAGAAGGAAGAAAATACAACCCATAATGAGAAGAAAAATTGATTAATTGAAACTTGCCAGAATTGACACAGAGGTTAAAGTTACCAGACAAGGACATTAAAATATTATTATAACACTATTTCTTACATTAAAATTTTAGGTAGAGGCATGGAAGATATAAAAAAGGACCACAATTGAAATTTCAGAGATGAAAACTACTAAGTCTGAGACACGTTGCACACTTTAAATAGAACATTTTATTTGTCAATTATACCTTAATAGAGGTGGAGAAAACAATTGATAAAGCAAGTAGACAGAAAATAGATGACTTGAACGACAGAATCAACCAACTAGACCTAATTGACATCTATAACCCCACCCACCCCCCCAAACAGCAGAAACATGTTAATAGTATATGGAACACAACATTTAAGCAATTCTCAATAGTTTTAAAAGAATTCAGATCTTAAGAAGTATATTATCTGACCACATGGAATTAAATTAAATATTAGAAACAGGAGGATCTCTGGAGAATTCATCAAATATTTAAAAACTAAATAACCCATTTCTAAATAACCCAAGGTCAATGAAGAAATCAAAGGGAAATTAGAAAGGAGTTTGAACTGAATGAAAATGAAAACACAACACATTAAATTTGTGGGAAGCTGTTAAAATAATACTGAGGGGAAATTTACAGTACTAAATACATATATTAGAAAAGAAGAAAAGTCTCTAAGCAGTTTGCACTTTAAGAACCAGGAAAGAGAGCAAATTTAACTACAGAAAGCAGAAGAAAGGAAATAATAAAGATAAGAGTGGAAAAATGACATAGAAAGAAGAAAAATATTAGAGAAAATCAATGAAATAAAAGCGAGTCTTTGAGAAGATCAATTAAATTGATAAACTTCCTGCCAGACTGATCAGGAAAAAAAGAGGATACAAATGTCCAAGATCATGAATGAGAGAGGTGACATCACTGCAGGACATATAACTGCAAAACCGCACAGCCACTAAAAGGAAAATAAACGTACATTTTGAAGAACTTTATGACAATACATTTAAAAACTTTAATAAATGGGACATTTTCTTGAAAGACCTAAACAACCAAAGCTGAATCAAAAGAAATAGAAGCCCTGCATAGCCCTCTACCTATTAAAGACATTGCATATATAGTTTAAAACCTTCTCAAAAAGAAACGCTAGGCCCAAATGGTTTTTTTTTTGTTGTTGTATTCTACCCAACATTCAAGGAAGAAAATAATACCAGCTCTGCACAAACCGTTCCACAAAATAGAAATAGAGGTAACACTTCCTAATTTGTTCTGAGGCCAGCGTTAACCTGATGTTAAAACCAAATAAACACTTTACAAGATAAAGAAAACTACAGAACATTATCCCTCATGAAAGTAGATGCAAAATTTATAAACAAAATTTTAGTAAATCAAATCCAACAATAAATAACAATACATCTTGATTAAGTGGATTTTATCCCAGGAATGCACAGTTTGTTTAATATTTGAAAAATCAACCAGTGTAATTCATACTAACAAAGTATGTATGAAAAACCATGTGATTATCTCTGCGTATGCAGAAAAAGCGTTTGGCAAATTCCAACATTTTCCTGATAAAAATACTTTGGAGAAGTGTGTTTTGCTGGCTCTTTCTGAGATCTGCAGCTTTGGAGCCCCTCGCTGCTTTCTCCTACCTGTGCCCTGTCTCCACTGCTTTTGGAAATTTCTTCACCTATTTTATAATTTTTTTCACTGAAAATGGAGTTTCCATTTTACCTTTCTGACTTCAAATGCCATCTTGACTCTGGAAGAGTCAAAGATTCATGCAAAATATGAAACAGGGCCAAGGCCAAATGATTATCATGGTTAATGGATGCTTTGTTCAATGACTCCATGCGCATGAGGCAACCTAATGCTCTACCCAGAGCTTTCATATACCTGGACAGTATTGGAAGTCTATAATCATATCTACAGAACACATGCTACCAGCTTTGACAGGTAAACGAATGTCTCCTTCCTCGAACAGGACATTTCTGTACATAGCTATGCATGTACAGAAAAAGGGTCATGAAAAAGGGTTGAGAAAACACACTACTAGTGCCAAACGATGCAGGTGTAAAATAGGGTTTATTAGAGGAAAAAGTTACAAGTAGAGGGTAGTTGAGTGCATGCAATCCCTCAAACCTAATTATCCCCAAGCTTACGAGTTCTGACAATGTTCGCGAACTTGTAATGCTGTTGTTAACCTTTTTTGATATCAGAGGATTATTCATTATGAATTTGTTCCAGCTAGACAAACAGTTAACCAAGTTTACTACTACTTAGAAGTGCTGAAAAGGCTGCGTGAAAAAGTTAGACGACCTGAACTTTTTGCCAACAATTCATGGCTCTTACATCATGACAATGCACCACTCACAGGCACTGTCTGTGAGGGAGTCTTTAGCCAGTAAACAAATAACTGTATTGGAACATCCTCCCTATTCACCTGATCTGGCCCCCAATGACTTCTTTTTTTACCCAAAGATAAAGGAAATATTGAAAGGAAGACATTTTGATGACATTCAGGACATCAAGGGTAATACGACAGCTCTGATGGCCATTCCAGAAAAGAGTTCCACAATTGCTTTGAAGGGTGGACTGGGCACTGGTGTCAGTGCACAGCTTCCCAAGGGGAGTACTTCGAAGGTGACTGTAGTGATATTCAGCAACGAGGTATGTAGCACTTTTTCTAGAATGAGTGCGAGCTTAATTGTCCAGCCTCGTAGGCCATGCATAGAGGCTCCATGTGCACTCTGGCCAACATGCCAATCCAACGAGGCCCTTCACTTCACTTTAATCTTCATGAAGTAGGGTAGGTTAAAGGAGAGAAGTGTTGTGACACTAAGGAAAGCTCCCTGGTCAGAAAGGGGGAGCCTCCAGAGTCCCATGGTGGGTAACTGCCTATTTGATGGAGCCATTTCAGACCTGCTGAGCCAGTTCTCTGCCAAATCACTAAAATGAAGGAGAAAATGAGCCTCCAGGACCACCCAGATTTGTGTCTCTTCAGATTTTTGGAGGTGATTTGATACATCAATTACCTGAATTTATATACATAGTCACCAATCATGCTGTAAAGAATTTTTTTTTGGGTTGAAAACATAGTTATATTTACTGATCACAAGGTAGAACTCTTTTGTCCTACATAAAACTTAAAAGAATTAATAATAATTTAACATATTGGCTTTGTATAGAGCTTTTTCCCACCCCTACTTCATCCCCAGCCTTTCACAAGTAATGCAGCTCTACAAGGCTCTGGTACCATGTGAAAATCTTGGTTTCTACTTCCCCTTTGATAAGGCATAATTCCTTTCCTAGAGTACCCACATGACCATAAAAATCCATGACTTTCAGTTTTGTAATCAGCAAATGTTCTCAGGGCAGTCAGGATTAGCTCACAAGAATTTTTTGTCTATATAACCTAAGTTGCTACTCAAAATGAAGACAGTTTCCTTAGAGCTATAATCACTGGGTCTTCATTTCCTTACCTCTTAAAAAAAAGGGGGCAAAGATTGAGGTTATGTTACTTGATAATTACTGTCCTATCACAAGGGAATTTAATAGTTGAAAGCTATGATGCCATTCCTAAATATATCCTGCTGATTTAATACCCTGAAGTCCAGCTCTCTGCACCACATTTAATGGGACTGGCTAACCATTGAGACCCTTTCCATACTGAATTTGATTGTTTGACTAGCAATACAATTATTTCCATAATTTAGTAAGGACAGTTAACCACCAGAGGGCAGTCAGGTCACAAGGCAGTGAGGCGTGATGCTAGCTACAAATCCACAGCAAGGTATACCGTATTTCCCGAAAATAAGACCTAACCGGAAAATAAGCCCTAGCATGATTTTTCAGGATGCTTGTAATATAAGCCCTATCCCAAAAAATAAGCCTCAGTAAGATTGTCAGCCAGATGGATGCATTTAGTATGTCCATTGCAACACACGACAGACGCATTAAATTATAAAATACTCCTCTTCCTCTCATCATTCGTTCTTACCTACATCGCTTACTACTTTCTTCAATTCTAATTCCGTCTTTGTACCTACCCCCAAGCGGGACCCTTTGCCGATAGGTACACGCCTATGTCAACATATGACCTCAGAGACTTTACTGCCGCCGAATGACCAATGGAGTACAGACACAATGCGCGAATAACGTGCGCACTTGATAATGAACGGACGTGGTTGTGTCTAATATGAATCCTCATAATTCAATACGTTGTGTGTTGTAACGGACGTACTTAATGCACTCGTGTGAAATAAAGAAACGTTTTCTGAATTTTGGCGCCTGCAATTTTTTGTCACTTTTGTGTGGACCATCCTTCTTAACTGTCATCATTTTTTTGCCACTCCTGTCTCGTAAGTCTTCAATTCACACTTGATTTAATGGTAGATTTAACGTGAATAATATTTTGACCCCCAGACAAGATGAGTGCAAAAAGAAAGAGCTATTCTGTCAAGTACAAGAAAGGAATCAAGGAGAACTCCTGGGGCAAGAATCTGACGGCTTTCTGCAAAGAGAAGAAGTTGTATTTCTGAGTGGTCTGAAAATGGCGAGCAGAGTACGATAACCTCAGTCAACAGGTAAACGAGGGAAATGCTAAGAAGCGCAAGTGTGGATCAGGTCAGCAACCATTATTTCCTGAGCTGGAAGACATCACTGTGAATGGATTGCTGACAGGAGAGGAGGCTTTGGTTGTGCTCAGGGCTGAGTTTCAAGCATTTGCCCTTGCGATGGCACCACAGTTAGAAATATCCCCAGAAGAATTCAAAGCATCACAACACTGGCTGGACAGCTTCCTTCAGCAAAATGAACTGTCTCTAAGAAGATCGACAACACTGTTCAAGCTGGAAGATACTGAAGTTATTAAACGTGCACTTACATTCAAGTCCTTTGTTGATGGCATCGACTTTTCTAAATACAACTCTCCAACATGGTTTCTATGGATGAAACTGCAGTGTTTATGGGCCAAGGATCTCAAACGACAATTGATCAGAGGGTGCCTCGTCAATCTACATTCCTTCCACTGGTTACAAAAGTGCACGTGTTACCTATATTTTGGCAATTCGTCTGGATGGAAAGAAAGCCCCACCTCTAATCATCACTAAGGGCAAGAAAGATAAGGTTGAACGTGTTTCAGGCATTAATGTTCTTGAAACCGAAAAAGCCTGGTGCACACAAGCAGTTATAAGGAAGTGGGTCGATTTAATGCTGCCACTTGTTTTGCGAGGTGGCCAAAGAGGTCTGCTAGTCTGGGATTCAGCCAGCACTCACCGTGCTAAACACTAAAGACATGAAGAACTTCCTTGCAGAGAGAAGAATAGATCAAATAATGATTCCCACAGGAATGACTGCCTATCCCAGACTCTTGATATTGCAATAAACAAGCCATTCAAGGACCATTTGCGCATGGACATCAATGACTACACTGAAAACAGAATGGAGTGAAATCAGAGTGGAAACTTTGTGAAGCCTCGCCTGTAAGAGATCGTGACTTGGGTGAAGAATTCATGGGATAAAATCACTGACAGCTGTGTTGCCAATGCACTACGAGCAGGCTACATGGACAAGAAGTGCTCATTTAAGGAGAGCTCTATTGCTGGACATGAGAGATTGAGGCCAATGGTTCTACAGGAAATGGATTCACAAGAAAATCAAGCCGGAATTTGGGGTTTGGAGAGTTATGACGATGTTTCAGAAGAAGATGACATGACTGTATTTGAATAAATGTAGATTGTTGTACATGAAAAAATAAGACATCCTCTGAAAATAAGCCCTAATGTGTCTTTTGGAGCAAAAAATCAACATAAGATCTGGTCTTATTTTCGGGGAAATACAGTACATCCATTCACATAAAGTGCACCTGTGACTTTTAAAATTCTTATTTGAATTAAATTCCATGAAAATTTTTTTGCCTGCTAAGATTATGTCACCCAGTTCTGATAAGTGCTTTTGGGGGATTCCCCACAGCACAAAGTAATGCTTGGACACCAGTTGGATGTCCTACAATTTAACTCAATTCTGACACCATCTATCACAGAGACAGCCTCAGATTTTACAGATTAAGGGCGCTGTACTGTAAGACTGGTCTCCACCTCCACTTCAGATGCCAATTATTAATGCACGTCCAGGTTGTCACCTGCACTTCTGACCAACCGGCTTTAGATTGTAGGTTCCAATGACCTCCTACTTGGGTTTGATTAATTAGCTACATGGCTCACAGAACTCAGAGAAACATTTTACTTACTAGATTACCGGTTTATTATAAAAGGATATAACTCAGGAACAGCCATCTGAAAGAGATGCATAGGGCAAGTTATGGGGAAGGGAGAGGAACTTCCATGCTCTCTTTGTGTGTCACTCTCGCAGCACCTTCAAAATTATGTGTTCCATCAGCATACTTTTAATAGTTGTTTCTGTTCTTAAAATGTGTATACATTTTTTGGCACCCTCTGTATATTTCTTTTTATAAATCACAATAGCTCACCAGCCCACTTTCACTCTATGTTCTGCGCTGTGCTCTAACAGCTCACAGCCCAAATACACCGCGTGAAGGAGGAAAGAATGGCCGCCCATTCACAGTGTGTGGGATTTCTTTTCATTCATTCAGCAAATCTCTATTAGGCACTTACTATGTGCCAGCCACTGTTCCATGAACTCGGGTGCATCAGTTAACAGAGTAAAGATTCCTGGCCTTGTGGAACTGCCATTCTAGTAGTGGGATAGACCCAATAAAAACTAAAAGAAGTAAATTATGTAGAGTGTTAGGTATTCTGAAAAAGGAAAAGCAGAGTAGGAGGGTGGGGAAAATTGGGATTCGGGTAATGGGGTTTGCAATTCTAGGTAGGGTGGTTAGGATAAGCCTTTAGAGGGGACATTTGACCAGAATTGAGGTAGGGAATAGGTGATGTGACTTTCTGGAGAAACAGCGTCTCAGGCAGAGGGGACAAACATGAGAAGCTGCTAAGGTAGGAGTGTCCCTAGTAGTGTATGAGGTTAAGGTAAGAGGAAAGCAGATAACGAAAAGACTTTGGTTTTTATTCTGAGTGAAATGGGGAGACATCACAGGATTTTGAGCAGAGGAGGTACGTTTTTAAAGGGTCATTCTGGCTGAAGTTTAAGAATAGTCTCCAAGACTTATCTTTTCTAGAAGCTTCCAAATATTTTTATCGGATCAAAAAGTACAGAAATGGCAGTTAAAGGCAACCATATTCTGTCATCATTTAGCTAATAGCAGCCGATTCACATATACTCCATGTACTGTGCCAAGCACTTTACATACCTTCTTAATTAATCTTTCTAATACTTCTATGATATTGTCACCACTACTAGTTCTATTTTAAAGATAAGACAAAGGAGATTATAAAAGTCAGTACTGGGCCTAGATTTAGATTAAGTAAACGGAATTCTTGAAAGCTGTAACGTGAAGAACTCTGCTTACAAATGTGAAGAAACACAGCCTCAGCAAGGCTTTAGTACCCTAGTACTGAGTGATAGGTCAGCCGGTAAAGAATGCACGTGGTCAGGCAAGTTAAGAAAGTTTTTATTGTAAGACAGAAAAGTATATCGGACTGAGCAAAGAACAGTCCAGGCTGCACGCCTAAAGGACACTTGTGGCCCCGAGGGAGGAGGTGAGAAGGGTTTCGTAGGGACTGTGCTGACAGGGTAGCATTGTTTGAACAGAAAATGTTGACTGTTTGTAAGCCAGTAGCTATTTGTGGTGTTTTCTGTTATCGCAAGTTTGGCTCTGTCTGCTGGTGCAGGTCAACAGACATTTTGTTGTTTTCCCTTGCAGACATGGCTCTGTCTGTAAGTCAAGGTCTCTGAGACCTAACATTCAGAGACCTAACACTGAGGAACTAAAGATGTGATGGTAGGGGAGTTGGGAGGAACACGATGTTTGAGTTCAACCACTACCTGCTTCTTTATACCACAAACTTTATGCCACAAACTTACTGACACGGAAACTGGATTGACTCTGTACTGCTGATTTCTAAGTTTCCCTCTAAGAGATTAGCCCCTGTGTAGTCTGTTCAGATATGGACTTTGGAGGAGGCAGCACCCATCACTGAACCAAGGTTTCTTTAGGTGGTTCTTCTTAAACCTCAGTAGTTTAAAAACCCACTCAGGCAGTGCTGCTCAGAGGGATGTTTCAGAACTGGTGCTGGTTTGTGACAAGGTCATTAGAGAAATTGAAAGTGTTTATAAACTTTAATAGCCATTTTAAATAGTGATTTTATGTCCGCTGAAGCTAATAAATTGGGGGCTTGTATTTAGTACACCTTGTTTTTAAATTTCATTTTTCATATACCTGATTTGTATAGTGTTTTACTTGAGAGGCTGAATATAGAGGCAGAGGTCTGACTATGTATAAAAATAGAACTCTGACCCACAACCTGCAGCAACAACCTGCCTAGGAAAACCACCCCTTATCTGTAATAATTAGCCTAGGAAGGCAGCCCGCTACAAGTCAGACTTGCAGGAAGCCAGATTGCCCAACTTTAGTAAACAATCCAGGAAGCTAAACAACCCAGGAAGCTAAACATAACTTCTGTAACAGTTGTCCCAAATGGCCAGGACGGCGGATTAGTAACTGACAGCTTCCCTAGTTTTTGTCCCTGCTTCCAATTTAGAAGCAACCAGAGAAAGCCAAACATGGCCAACAGATCACATAGGATGCCGTGCTTCTAATCAGTCTGCCTACAGCTTCCCCATGCCAACAGCCTCCATTGAGGGCACACCTGCAACCTTCCCTTCTTTCCAGTCAACCTTTCCCGCTCCCCTGCCTGCCTCTGAGTCTCTGCCAAAACACAAGTGATGGGGGCTGACTCCCTTGTAGAGCAAGCTCCGAATAAACTGCATTTCCATTGCTCATTTGCCTGGTCTTCATTTATTTCTACAAACTGGGGGGAAAAAACTAAATTAAAAAAACCAAAACGGGTCCTCCACCGCAGACAGCTGGGGCAGCACCGTCCTGCCCTTCTGAAGTCGTCTCCAGGTAGGGACCTCGAGGGCAGGGGAGGGGACAGCATCCCAGTCACCGCTGGGACAGCAAGGGCAACGTGTCGCGAGATCCTCTGGGTAGGAGTGGGTAGGGGGAACGAGGGGACGGGTGTTGGGGGCGGGGAACACATGCCACCAGCCGAAGGCGCCTTTCGGTCTTTCGCGCGTCTGGGACCCAGAGTCTGCAGCCCCACGGCACGGGGGAGCTTCAGCGCATGCTCTCGACGCACGCGCACTCTCCACACCGCCCCTCGGACTCAGTGACGTCACGTCCGGCGGCGGCGGCGGCGGCGGCGGCGCTGGGTGGTGTTTCCTGGGCGGGCCGCGCTCGGCGCTGGTGTCCCGCCGCGTCCCTCGGCCCCTCTGCCCGCCTCTGGTGCGCTCGCCCTCGGTCCCGGGAGGCTCCCAGGTCGCCTGCTCGCCCGCCGGCTGGTCAGCTCGCCTGGCCTGGTTTCCGCGGGCTCCCCCGGACCGCTTAGTCTCAACCTGGGTTTCCACTGCTAGAGGTGAAGCATAACAGGGAGATGGGACCTGGGGGCTTGCTTGGAACAGGGTCTTTTTGGTTTTTACTTTCCGTCAGGTGGACGGTCATGGGCAGGAATGTAACTGACAATATTTGCTCTAAGAGGACGCGTTTGCCGATGTGCAATCGGAGAATGGTGTCCTTAGCAGACACCGTATCACCACCGTACAGCTGTTTGGAGGCTGCTTTTAAATAACCCACCGAACTCATTTAGCATTTTAGTGCTTTGGAATTTTGTTCTTAAAAAGTGTTTGATCCCCAAAGCTCGGAACCCTTTGGAATTTCTCATTTTAAAGGAATCCTAATCTTTACTGTGACTGAATTGGCCCAAAGCGTGGCTTTTCAATAAGGAAGACCTTGGCTGCCTGGAACTCAACCCTCCCCTGGTCACTGAGGACATCTCAGAATTTCTAAAACGTGAGGCTTATACTCTGTTTTGCACCGACATTCCAGCACTTGGATCGGGCAGCGCAGTACCTTTTGGAAAATGCATTACATCCATTCTTAAAACACCAACTAATTTGACTTTTTCCTGGATGACTTGCCGACAGTTGTTTGAAAGTTCCTGTGATAAGACCCTAAGCCCACAACTTTTTGAGTTGTGATGCCAGATTTTAAGTCATTATTCTTGTCTCCAACTTTGTGGCATCACTTGTCAACCAGCTACATTCCTGCCCTCTTCTGGCTTTAATGCTGTTAAGCTTTGTGGGTTTTGAATTTTGATAATTACGCTTGGTAGAATTGTGTTTAAAGGAAAACTAAGGAACTTATGACTCGTTATTTATTTATAGCTTAGTTTTTCCATTTACAAAATGCCTATTTTAGAAAACACAGCCCAGCAAAAGAATGAAAATTAAAATCATCTGGAATCTTACCTAAAGATAACCGCTGCTAGCATTTCAGAACATAGTCTTAATTTTCTTAATGCATAGTATATAAAACAAGAACAGAATCACAGTGTAACAATTTGGTAACCCCTTTTGCATGACATCTTGTCTTTCTATTTCACTCATTTTTTTCTTTGAAGAGGTATTATGACTAGATACTCTCATAAGTAAGGTGGGCTCCTAGTGCCTGAACCTTGTGCCATCTACCAGGGTGCCAAAAAAATGTGTACAGTGGACACTTTGGTCAACATCGCTCAAGCAGTCGTTCTCTGTAATCAGAAGTGTCTGGACGCTGATGGTAACCACTTTCAGCACCTCTTGTAATTACAGAAGTCAAATGTGGCTTGTAGTCATTTTTTATTGGTATATATTGAGTATTACAATTGTATTAGGTGGGTGCAAAAGTAATTGCAGTTTTTGCAATTGTTTTTAACCTTTTAAACTGCAATTACTTTTGCACCAACCTAATACAGTTTTCTTCTCTTAAAATGTGTATACATTTTTTTTTGGTACCTTCTGTATTTTAGCAGCTCAGAGGACTTGTTTCATGTCTTTGTTTTTGGCCAAGGTGCACAGGTGAGGTGATTGTTAGAGTATATAAAGTCCTGTGCAAGGGCAGACAGTTTATTGTAGTATATCAGATTCATGGAAAAGTTGGGGAAAATCATTGAAAAAATTTCAATTCTTCATTCTTTGTTTCTAAACTCACTTTCTCCACCCCCCCAACCCCCGCTCTCTGTGTCTCTCTTCTCCAAGAATGAAACATGACTGAGGACTCGCAGAGAAATTTTCGTTCAGTGTATTATGAGAAAGTAGGGTTTCGTGGAGTTGAAGAAAAGAAATCATTAGAAATTCTCCTAAAAGATGACCGTCTGGGTGAGTTTTATAAGTTAAATTAAGCTTACTGGTTCCAGTCATCCCAAATGTTCTGAAATAAATGTTAGCTTAGAAGATATCTAGAGGTATTTGTTACCTGCTGTATTTTTTGGGTGATGACAGCAGAATGGTATATTTTGGGAGAAGTTATGGATTTTTGAAGTTTATATTTCACTGAGACAGTGTCCGATGTTTTTGAAAGACCTCTTAAGAAGTCAGTAATATTTTTCTCATATTAGACCCATATATTAATATTTCCTTTTCTTAGTTTTCAGAGGTGTCATCGTAACTTCTGGGTAACTTTACAGTAACTCTTGCCATGATTTTCTTTTATGGAAATACTGAGACTATATTATGTATTGATGTTTTAGTTCTTCTAAGCCAGTAATAATAAGGTCTGTTCTGAGGTTGACTAAAGTAAAATAAGCTGAGTCATAGGTAAAAATAGTACTTTATATGCATAGAGTGCTTTTAAAATTTCAAAATCATTTCCCACCTGATCTTTGATTCTTGCTAGGCAGTCTGTGCTTTAAGTATGTCTGGTGTTATTCTCATTTGACAAGTAGGGGGATCTGGGTCCGGACAGTTGAGTGTGGTTTATTGGAAATTGGGGGGATTTGAGGGCCGGCTGTGCACTCACTAGCTATGTTAACTCAGTCAAGTCACTTAACTACTTTGAGCTTCTATTTCTGCATCTTTATGGTTGGCTTTTTGTTTTTATTTTTTAATTTTTAAATTTTTTTATTGGGGAATATTGGGGACCAGTGTGTTTCTCCAGGGCCCATCAGCTCCAAGTCATTGTCCTTCAATCTAGTTGTGAAGGGTGTGTTTCTGCATCTTTAAAACAACCACCCAACAAGCTTACCCTGTGCATTAAATGAAATAAATTCATTTAAATAAGTAGTAACTACTGCTAATAGTATAAGAAATGTAGTAATATATGCAAAATGTAACTCCTATGCTGTCAAACATTAAGTGTTTTTAAATAGCTGGTTGTTGGAACAGTTGGCTAGCAATCAGACCAGAGTGGTCTTTTTCAGATTTACTGACTATATAGTAGGCTTCCTCTGAAGAAATGTGTTATTGTACTTTAAGTTTTGAACAGTGAAATGTACTTTTACATATTGTGACCAGCACGAAAAGCTTCTAACTCTTGTTTATTTTCTTCTAGATATTGAGAACTTCGTACTTTTAGTCAGAGGTTCCCTCTCCCATCCATGTACCGTGCATTGGTATGGAAGGTGCTTCTAGGTACGAGACCCAAGAGTTGGAAACCTATTTCCAAAATGTTCATTTGTTACCGATCAGGAAAAGGAGGATTTGGTTAGGCCCCTTACTGAATATTGGGTCTAACCTTAGGAGACTGAGTTAGCACTCTATAATAGCCTTCAGGAAGGGATTTTCAGTGGCAAAACATTAAATATTACTCTAAATAAGAGTGTCCATTTATTAACGATAGAAGAGAAAGTAATGTGTGTTCCTGAGACACGTGTGGGAAGAGCATTGTACTGGAGAAACACCTGGTCTAGGCTTTATTGTCCACTGGATACCTTAAGAAAGCCCTTCCAGGCTTCATTTTTTACATCTGTAACATGAGGTTCCTGAGCTAAATTAACTTTAGGGTTTAGCTCTCAATTTGTCATGTCTGTGATTCCTAACCCTAGAGGTAAACTTCCTGTTGAGTGCTATCAGAGTCAAAAAGGAATTGGAGAGGTTTTACTTCCAGAAAGCACAGATGGATAATTCCAGTGATGAGTGGCTGAAGGAGAAGGAAAAACGATTTTGCTTAGTTTCTGTGGAAGAAAAAGTATATCAGGTACCACAAATGACTGGCAGCATCCTTTCAGCCCAGGTTGTTTTCCTTATCATTGCTGAGCTTGCTGATGCATATAATACCTACCCACTACCATCCTCCTTTTCTTTCTTAAAAAAAAAAAAGAAAAGAAAAAATTAGAGTAACCCTAGAGTCCCCCTGTGGGTTAGGTATCAGTATCCCAGTTTTACAGATGGGAAAAAGGACTGTGAGGCTAAATAACTTGCCGAAGCCTTACAGCCTACGAGTGGCAGAGCTAGGCTTTGAGCTCAGGTTTGTAGAGCCCATTTGAAGGCAGGGTAGATTGTAGACCTCGTCTTCTTTCCAAAATGTACTGTATTTTCAGGAGTTGAGAAACCCGTAGTTCTCAGTCTGGTTAGAAACCATTCTAGAATCACTGCACAATGACTTTTATGTGTGCGTCTTGACAGTCTTTGTACACGTATATTTCCAATAGCTCACCATGCAGTTAAATCTAGAGATTGGGTGACAACTATTTTAGTTTTTTTCCTGAGCATTTTCCTTAAATCTTAGCATTTCCAGTGGCCATCAAAATAAATGCCTTGCAAGGACGCTTTTTAGGTGGTAATGTCAATACTATCTGTGTCTGCTGGGAGACACTATGTCTATGTATCTTATTAATAATGCCAGCGGATTACTGGGAGATTCTCACTGGTACTTCGTGGCGCTTCCTGAGCGTGAAGGCTTACTTGGCTCTTTCATCACCTGTTTTCTCCACCTGTCTTTATCAGGAAAATCTTTGTTGTTATCTTTAAGGTTGTTAAAGGCACTGGAGAGTTAGAGTTGCCATGTTACGCAGGAGACGGGCTGACTCTTCCTAGCACAGGTTGTTGATTACCTGGGGACTTTGTTATGCCTACGTCCTGATACCACTTTAGGCAAATATCAGAAAGAGACTTGTTAGGACTGGGCCTTAGAAAACAAGTTTGAGGTTTAACATGGAAACACTGTGCCACCTCTAGTAGTATCGTGGGGATTGAACTACAGCTATTTAATCTGTACTGTATTAGCCTAAATTTGGAGGACACTTGAATGTATTACTTTGGCTTTTCCAGAAGCCTGGCGCAGAGCCCCATAGCTGAGGTAAATAAAGATGTATGCAGGAAAAAGAACATTTAAGCAAGTTTGGTTATAACGTGAACATGGCATCATGTTAGCTAGAGTCCTTAGAGCTCATCCAATGTTTGTTTCCCAGAATTTCTTTAGAATATTGGATCTGTGGTGGTTTGCACCAAAGAGTGATCCAGAGTCAAATGTACTAACACTTACACTCGCTTAGTTTTGGGCCGTATACCTTCTAAGTGCTTTATGTATATTAATTTTTTATTCATCACAACAAGTGTTGGAGAGAGGTATTTTTATTCCCATTTTTCAGATGCAGAAGCTAAGACATAGGGAGATGAAGTAAGTTGCTGACGGTCACCCAGCCAGTTAGTTGTCAGCTAGAATTTAAACCCAGCAACTTTACTCCAGTTTCTGTGCTGCTAAGTTTAATGAGGCTGGAATAAATAAAGTGACATGTTTTTATTTATAGCAAAACTTAGAGCTGTATATTGTCACCATTTCCCCAATCTGTTTGACCACGGTCCCCTTTTTCTCATGAAGACTCTTAGGGCTAGTGTTCTGCGAAGAACATTTGGGGAGACACTTATCCCTCCTATTTCCCACCTTGGACATATGAGGAACCAAGTGCCCGGAGAGATATTTGTGAGAGTCCTGGTGTTCTCAGATTTGGGGCTAGAGCCCAGGTATACTGGAGGCCCATCTCGTGCTCTTTTAGTCTGTTTTTCTCCATGCCATTTGTTCGTAAAAAGATGTGCAGTTCTTGCTCCAAAGCCTCGTGTATAAACATCATGTTTAAATGAGTTAATGAGCATAAAATGGCATCAAAATGTAATGTAACATGGCCTTGTCAGTGAAGATGAGAGATTTTTGTGGTCCTGAAGATAGGATACTTTGTACACAAGTTTTAAGTGTTGGGAAAGGGAAGAATTTGATGGGTTGTTGGTGGTTCTGAGATGAAGGGGGCTGCGTTGTCAGTTAGGGCGGCCACAACAAAATACTACAGGTGGAGTGGCTGAAACTGCAATTTATATTCTCATGGTTCTGGAGGCTGGGAAGTCCAGGATCAAGGTGCTGGCTGATTAGGTTCCTGGTGAAGCCTCACTTCCTGGCTTGCAGATGCTACCTTCTTGCTGTGTCCTCACAAGGCCAAGAGAGAGCTTTGGTATCTCTTCCTCTTATAAGGTCGCCAGTCCTATCGGGTTAGGGCCCCCGCCTTGTAACCTCATTTAACTTGAATTACCTCCTTATAGGCCCTACCTCCAAATAAAGTCACTTTGGGGGTTAGCGCTTTAATGTATGAATTTTGAGGGGACACAGTTCCATAGCAGGGGCCAAGGGCAAAAACTGAAGATGGACTTGTAGGAGCAAAAGGTGGCCCCCGGCTGAAGTAAATAAATTGAATTAAATCATTATTGTAATTGATACGGTTTCGTGCCTTGATTTAGATGGCCCCCTTATCCAAGGGCTTTATGACACCGTTCCATAGCTCTCTAATACCAGTGCTGCAGTTGCCATTCAAGCGTTGATGGTATTTAAAATTTAAGATTTGTTTTATGGTGAGAATTTCGAAAAGAGAATATGTGTGGTAATTAGATAGTTGTGTGAATTCTAGTGTAATTGTGATGGGCAGCTCCTCCCAGACTTCTCTTCGGTGGAGCAGGGTTTGGATGGGCCCCTTTGTTTTGCCCTTTGTTTTCCTGGTCTCTGTATAGGGATCCTGCCTCCACACCATGAGTCCCACACCCAGGTGATGACGTATCGCAAGGAGCAGTACTCTGACGTTCTTCATGCCCTGAGAGTCGTTCGTTTCGTCAGTGACGCCACGCCTCAGGTGGAAGTCTACCTCCGCATGTATCAGCTGGAGTCTGGAAAGTTGCCTCGAAGTCCCTCCTTTCCACTGGTTAGTGGTACTGTGGTTTGACACTTGGTGCAGCCCTACACTGTCCCATCTTGCCAGCCTTTGATTGCATCATGTTTTGCCTTAGAAGCTTTCAATGGCTCTCCTTTGTCTGTAGAATAAAAGCAACACATCTTTCCCTGACACTCATGGCCCTGTACGTTCTGACCCCATCAGCCTAATTTTTCTTTAAATACTATGTTTTATTTTGAAGTAATTTCGAACTTACAGAAAAGCTACAAGAATTCCCGTATACCCTTTACCAGGCTCCCCAGTTGTTAACATTCTAGCACGTTTGCTTTGTCCTTTTTCCTGTATATGAATACGTATTTTTTTTTCCTAAACCATTTGGAAATAAGATGCAGACATGATATCCCATTACTTCAGATTCCTTCAGTGCATACTTCCTAAAGATAAGAACACTCCCCCAGGTAACCATAGTACAATCATCGAAACCAAAAAGTTGGCATTGATACAATATTAACATCTAATCTTCTGACTCCATTCACATTTGACCAATTGTTCCAATAACGCCCTTTATCAGAAACAATAAAAGTTTTGGTTCAGAACATACCAAACTTACGCTCACTAGTTGTACCACTTGTTGATTTAAACATTTTAAAATATTTTAACTATTCATTTAGAAATCATTTTAGACATAGAAAAAAGTTGCCATATATCTTCATTTAGCATCCTCGAATGTTACATCTTACATTCCATAGTATAACTATCAAAACCAGAAGATTAGCATTGATACAAAACTATGAACTACTCTATAGACCGTATTGAAATGTTGTTGATTGTCCCAATGATGTCCTTTTTCTGGCTCAGGATCCAATCTAGGATCCCACGTTACATTTATTTCCATGTCTTCTTAGTCTCCTTTAACCTGGGACAGTTCCTCAGTCTTTCTTTGTCTTTCATAAACCTGACATATTTTTTAGAGTACTGGGCAGTAGAGCATTTCTTAGTTTGGGTTTGTTTGATGTTTCCTCATGATTAAAATCTGGTTATGCATTTTTGGCAGGAATGCCACAGAAGTATGATACTTAAGTACTGTTGCTGCTAGCTTTGATCACTTGGTTATGGTGGTGTCTGCCAGGTTTCTTCAATGTAAAGTTACTGTTTTTCCCTTTGTAATTAATAAGTAACTTGTGGGGAGAAACTTTGAGACTGTGTAAATATACATCCACTAATGATTCTGGCCTGGAACAGTTTTACTGTGCTGATCGCCAAATGGTGCTTTTCTAGCTCCTTCATGCCCTCTGCATTTATTTGTTGGCATTCTTTTATAAGGAAGTTTTTCCTTTCTCCCTCATTTATTTATTTATATTAGCATGAATATTATAGATTCCTTTTATTCAATGGCCTATAATCCATTACTGCCATTATTTATTTTTGTG
Organism: Rhinolophus ferrumequinum; assembly: GCF_004115265.2. NCBI lineage: Eukaryota > Metazoa > Chordata > Mammalia > Chiroptera > Rhinolophidae > Rhinolophus > Rhinolophus ferrumequinum. The sequence continues at coordinate 80,984,273 of NC_046292.1, forward strand.
TTCAAAGTATCTCAAATTTGGCCAGTAGGAGCTCTTCAAGCGGACTTCTGTGTCTTTTTGACCAACTCCCATCATTTTGAGCATTTCTTTATGTTCTGGCACAAAAAAATAATCCAGCTCATCTTGTACTTTCCCTGCCTCAGGCCTGGAATCGTCCTTTTTTGGTTTTGGAATGGAGGGTGGTATTTAGCAAATAAGAGCAGGACCCTGGATGTGCTAATTGTTCCTGGGGTGTCATTGCTTCTAAGCCCTCTCAGCAGAAGGAGCTAGGAAATATATGGACGTACACACACATTCACATACATATTCTCTCACCCTTGTGTATGTTTATATATTTGTTTATCTATATTAAAAGCCCTGAGTTTACCTCCAATTCCAGTGCACCGTCAAAAGTTCATTCTAACCATCACTCTTTCTATATTTGCAAGTTCCTTCTCTGACAGTTGCAAATATGAAAAGGCTCTCATTTTCTTCAGTCTATTTACTTCTTTGCTCAGAATGACTCTGTTTGTAACCAGCACTGCCAGCCACCTCTTGGCCCTGGCGGGCAGGCTCCACGGGTCTTGCAGACCCTGGCCACGGCCTCAGCCTGACACCTCCTCAGCCTCTGCTCCCCGGGCCCCAAGCTGCTTTTTAAACTTCATCTTTGGTAAACTCCTTACTCTAGTTACTTGGACTACTTATTGTTTGTAAAGGGATGAGGTGGGAAGAGGGAGGAAGAGTTCGAGCAAAGGAATGATTATAGCTCTAGAGCTTTGGGTGTTTTAATTCAGTTTCCAATTTACTCTGGGCATTTTAACAATTTTTTATTTTGGCCAAAATAGAGTGAATTGTTCAAAATAGGGATTTGTCTGAAAGCTGATTCTCTTACTGCAGATTGCAACCCGTCAGTATAGCATTTTGAGCTTTCACCTATTCTTTCTTTTTGAAGTTAATGATGTGGTTCCCACTTTTACTAAGTTTAACAAGGAGAATGGCCTTGAAAATAATTGGAACTCTTAACATTAACGTCTTTAAATTTCACTTATCCTTGGCAAAATGAAGTTGGTAGTACTATACGAGTTCTTAAATTATACATTAAATTAGGTTAGATTATCTGTTCAAGAAAACTACACGATAGGTTATAGTTGTCACCTCATCCCTGCTACACTTGTCCATGTTCAAGGCCAGACACCTTTCTAGCAATCACAGGCACACATGCTGTCAAAGTGTTTGTTTTGGGCTCTGCGACGCCATGTCTCCCTGATCAAGCCCTCAATCAGCCTCGTTTTTCTTATCCATTAATAAGAGTGTGTGACGGTGCTTGACACAGGGCCAGGAACATGGTCCATCAAGGACATTGCTCCTCTTCCCAGGCCACCCAGTGTGGCCGGGAGCAGCAGTGAGATGCCGCGTCGGGAGCACCTCGCTCAGTGCCCAGTACCAGGGGGGAGTCCAAGAAAGGAGCTTCCTTCCCTGCTCTTCTTTCTCTCCTCCTTTGACACGTTAATTAATGTTTAGAAAAATGCATTTTCCATGATTCTGTTAACATTTTATAGAATGTTAATAAGCTGAAAGGAGGCCTAAAATGAAATACTTTTCTTAAAATCGGAATTTTGATTGAACTTGGGACTTTTTAGGGGAGTAGAAAGATACGTTTTAGCTTCTTTTAATATTAAAATCCCTCAGCTATTAAATCTTAGGTGAAAATGTATTTTTGTGTAAGATATGGTGATTGAAAACAAAAAAGATTTTCAAGCAGATTCCAGTTTTAATAGGATTTCTTTTTTGAAATTTATTTGAGGGTTTACTTTTCTGTTCTGAGTATTGACACAAGGTTTGAGAAATGCCATTCTTCTGATTCCTAAAATTCTGATTCTAGCAACATTTGAACTTTTTGGATACTTAAAGATAGAACAAAATTCTAAAGGTATGTGTGAATGCTTTGAGATAAAGAAAATGCTGCCTTAGTCCGTTTGGAGTCCCTGAGTTTTTGCCAATTATCGTATTGACAGATATCTCCAATTATTACTTGTGCTGTGTAGCACATCATTTTGACATAAATTCTCTAGCCCCGAGAATATTTTTAGGTGGAGAGAATCAGCACCTTGCTTCTGATTTATGTTGATTCTTTTATAGCCTTAATGTTAGAAGTTGGCAAGTGTCTGAGTGCTCAGCCTGAAACCCGGGTACTCATAAACAACGTGATTCAAGTAGACTTCTCTGCTTCTTCCCCTTATCTCCCCCTTGGTCTTCTCTTTAGTGATGGACTATGCTTTTTGGTTCCACTTTGATTTATTAATACAGCCTCTTCAAAATTTAGGGGATAAGCCTTCATCTTTATTAAAGAAATGTGTATTGCTCTCTTCTGCTGTGCCTGCCTCTTGAGATTTATTATTAATCTTTCAGAAGCCAGAAGATGAAGTATTTGTTGCCATCGCAAAGGCCATGGAAGAAATGGTGGAAGATAGTGTCGACTGTTACTGGATCATCCGATGCTTTGTGAACCAATTAAACAACAAGTACCGAGATTCTTTGCCCCAGCTGGTGAGGGATGTTGGTAGGGGGTGGGGGTGAGCAATAGTACTGGGGTCTTCAGAAAACACTCCTACCTTCTGGTGCTGCTGCAATTAGGAGTAGACCCCCTTAGTAGGAGTCAGCAGATGTAAATATTTCCAGCTTAGCTGGCCAGATGGGCTCTGTGTCTCCGTGTCTCTATTGCAGTCACTCAGCTCTGCTGTGGTTGCACAAAAGCAGCCATCGACAATACAGGAAGGAACAGTTGTGGCTGGATTTGGCTGCTGTGGGCCACAGTTTGCAAACCCCTGCTCTGTAGTATTCCTTATCTTGACCTAGAATCCCAAGATAAGGAATACTACATATCCTGGCTTTATCTAGGGTTTTCCCTCTGTATTAGCTAAGGTTGAAGTTTGGCTGCATATAGTGGAAAGCCCTCTGAACAGAAGCCTTATTGTTGTGGGAAGTCCAGGGGTGAGGCCGTCCCGAGCTGGGGCCACGGCGCCAGGTGTCAGCAGGGACCCAGCTCCTCTCCCTCCTCTCCAGCCTCCTCAAGGTATGATCCTGCCTCTTGTGCTCACAGGTGGGTGATGGAGAGGCAGCGTGACATCTGTGTTCTGCGCAGGGAGGAGAGGCTAGAAGAGATGAGCCAGCCAAGCCTGTCCCCCTTTGACAGACATTCCTTCTGCATCTGCATATCTGTTAGTGGCAGGACTGTGTCACCTGGCCGCCCGTCTGCAGGGCAGCCTGGGAAAGGTGTTTTCATTTCAGCCAAACACATTGTGATCTCCCATTCCAACAGGATTCTGTGCGTGAAGGAGAGCTGAGTGGGTCTGAGGGAGGCAGTGGCTGCCTGCTGTGCTCTGATGGGGATCAGAGAACCCAGTGCCACTTGTTTCATCAGCATAAACCAATGGTCCTCTGCCGTTCTCTTTTCCCAGTTTTGTTCCCCTTTATAAAAATGAATCTGTCTTTTATCTTAAAACATTGAGTTGTTTTCTTTGCACATCCTATTGAGAATAGGTTCTGTGACACGGATTGCCGGACCCGCTGGGGGGCCCTGCTGAAGGTTGGATGAGCCCTGAGGGTCTCCAACTACAGCAGTTACCAGGCCGCTGGCTAGGCCATTCCGCTTTGTAGAGACTGGACAAGACTGTGTTTATGTATCAGTGAAGTAAAATTTCAAGAATTTTAAAATGTAATCCATTTAGTTGATTTCAATAAAAATAATTTAAGCATGGCATCAGAGCATCTATAGAGAAAATGCTAGTTGCCTAATTAAATCGAGACGGTCAATTTACACCATAATTTAATTAGCTTTTCTTATCTAATATTGGCATAAATTCTAGCGTTTTGATAGCTTATGTTTAAAAATTCATTCTTTGTTTGTGATAACACATAGTAGATAAATACATTCTTCAAGTATTAAACAATCCAGGTGACTCGAGTGTTGCTATAGGTCTGTCCCGCTACCTCCCCACCCCCCACTTTGTAAGAAAACACTGTCATCAGTTTGATGTGTTTTCTTCCAGGTGTATGTGTGTGCTCGCACCTCACCTCACACACACACAATGATTTATATTTATACGGGTATCTCATTTTATATGTATAATTATTTTTTAAAACATATGTATTTTTAAAAACTGTATTATCACACTGTTCATGTGGCCCTACAGTTTCTTGTGTTCTTTTTTAACTTAATGTTTTGGAGGCTTTCCAAATTAGTACAGTTTTCAGCCCTGAATCGCTGTTAGTACTACCTGGGAGCTTTTAAAAATTACCGGTGTCCTTACTCCACCTGGACAAATTAAGCCAGACTCTCTGGGTCTGGGGCCCCAGAATTCTAATTTTTTGAAAGCTCCAGGTGATTCTGAAGTGTGGCTGGGGTTGAGACCTATTCGTTTAGAACCACCCCTTTTTTTTAAGTTGCTCACAGTATTGTAAAGAATGCGCCATGTTTTAACGTAACAGATCCGTGCGGACAGTCTCCAGGCCGTACATGTGTATGTGTGAATGTTTCTCTGGGTGGGTAGAAGGGGAGTGCTCGGTTGAAAGAGAGACATATTTAAAATTCTAACTGCCAGGTTGTTCACCCAAAAGCCATGCCAGTTTTGCTTCCCCAAGGAGATTCTGAGATTTCCTGTTTTCCACTCCATTGCCAATACTCGATAGTATCTATCTCTTAAATTTTTGTCAATCTGATAGTGAAATGGTAACCCATTTAATTTACATATCCTCATTTTCTAGTGAAGTGGAGCAGCTTTGCATATGTTTATTGGTCATTTACAATTACCCACCTTTCTGTTACTTCGTTTGCTTCTTTCTTTTTTATTTGTAAAAGTTATTGATAAACTCTGGATTTTTATCCTTTGTTACATATGTTGAAAATGTTTTCTCCCTGTCTGTTGCATGTACTAAAATTTTAAGTTTTGATACAGTTGGATTTGTCAACACTTTTATTTTACTTGTTTAGATCTTATTTAGGAAGCTCTTTCTAACCCCAACATACAAAAAACAGTTTTTTTAAAAAAAAAAAAAACTTCTAGCTAATTTATTAAAATGTTTAAACATTTGAAAATATAGTTTTTTCATTTCTGAGGGATTTATTGTTTTGGCTGGTGTAGACACAGATTGGACTTCATTTCTTGCTTGTTAACTGCCACTCAACTTCAGCCAGCACACTCCTTTCTCTTCCTCCTGCCCTCTTCCTCCTCCCTCTTCTTCTTCTTCCTCTTCCTCCTGCCCCCTCCTCTTCCTCCTGCCCTCTCTGGTTAACAGTTACTGAGAGTGTGCCTCATGCCAGGCAGTGCTAAAAGTGCTTTATCAGTGAATTACTTCATTTAAACATATAGCTCTGTTTTTAAAGATGAGGAAACTGAAGCACAGAGCAGTCAAGTAACTTGCCCAAGGTTACACAGTCATAAGCAGTAGGACTACCACTTACATTACTTATTTGTCAGTTCATCCTTTTTTTCATAGATTTAAAATGCCATTCTTATGAATTATTGTATACTAGATTTCCATATATACAGAGGGTGCCAAAAAAAGTATACACATTTTAAGAAAGGATAACTGTATGAAAATTGTAATACTCAACATATACCGATAACAAAAGGTGAATACAAATCACATTTCACTTCTGCAATTACAAGAAGTGCTCAGAGTGGTTTCCATTAGCGTCCAGACACTTCTGATTATAACGAACTACTGCTTGAGCAACGTGGACCAAAGTGTCCACTTGTATACATTTTTTTGTATCCCTGGTATATATATTTGTCTCTTCTTGGGCTCTTTTTCCCTCCATTGAGCTATTTTGTCTATTCCTGGGCCAATATCATATGGTGTATTTAATACAGCTTCCAAGTATATTTTGATAGCTGGTAGGGTAAATTTCCTCTATTGTTCTTTTTAAAAAATTTTTTGGCTATGTTTGAACTGTCTTTTTTCTTGTTAGAAATGCATTTTAGAATCATTACGATACTAAATGTCCTCTAAACCTTAATTTCTTCATCTTCAAAAAAGAGCTTTCCTTTAATATGTACATTATAATACCTAGCACACAGTTTCAAGTAGTTATGAATTTTTTTAAAAAAAATTTCAGAATGCATAAGAAAAGCTAACTTTCCTTTATATTGACATATGATTTAGGCATTAAATAGTTTACTTAAACTTTTCTCTTTATTTAAGCTGTGTTTAGTCAGCCTTGAAATTTTTTATTACTGTTTTATGGCTGTCTTCTTCCTAGGGTCTTGTTAAAGTAGACTTTCTATAATCTTGTCTGTTATCTTTTCAAGTTGATGTGGTTTTACCAAATAAATTGGGTGTCACAAAGCATAGGTTGTTTTATAGTCCTAGGGAAGTGTGCATGTGATGGACAATGATGGGCCTTTCACATCAAAGAATATATCTGGTGGTGCCGTGTTTATTATGTTGTAGTGTTCTGATTTATCGGATTACATCACCTCTTCTCTCCTGACTCGCTTTTGGAAATTCTGCTCTTTGATGAGGCCCCTCATTGCCGAGGAGAATAGAGGCCAACTTCAATGGTGTGATGTGGAAGACCCCTGTGGTTAATCTCTTTTCAGAGCAGACTGTCCTTAAGCTATCTCAAACTTCCTTGTGTTCAGTCATTAAAGTAAGCAAGCTTTCTTTCATTGCTATTGCTGCAATTTTTTAAAGCTATTCTAAGGGGAGGGTTTTTGATTTTTGTTCTAATAAACACCAAGAGCAACCTCTTCCTAAGTTTAATATAAATCCCTCTCAGGGTGGGTAAGTCTCTTTTTTGTGAGGTTTTAACTTCTGTTGGTGAGCTATGCTATTTATTTTCTTCATAAAGTAACAATTTAGGGTCATGGAAACATTGGAAATAACCAAAATGTTTAACAGTAAAATATAATAATTACATCTATCAATTGCTGAGTACTAAAAATTTCAGGTAACATAAATGTTATCTCCTACTGAAAAAAAAAGTGTGTGTGTGTGTGTGTGTGTGTGTGTTTATTAGGTTGGTGCAAAAGTAATAGCAGTTTAAAAGGCTAAAAATAATTGCAAAAACCGCTATTACTTTTGCACCAACCTAATATATTGGGGATGCCAAAAAGTATGCAAGTGGACACTTTGGTCAACATTGCTCAAGCAGTAGTTCTCTGTAATCAGAAGTGTCTGGACACTGATGGTAACCACTTTGAGCACCTTTTGTAATTGCAGAAGTCAAATGTGACTTGTATTCATCTTTTGTTATCGGTGTATATTGAGTGTTACAATTTTAATATTTTTTTTTCCTTTCTTAAAATGTGTATACATTTTTTTGGTACCCTCTGTGTGTGTATATATATACATATATGTGTGTATATGTACACACATACACACGTATATGTATTCACCCTCTTTCTTAGATTTAGCAGTAGCACATGATACAGATTTTTCTCCACCCTCCTGTTTTTTTGCCTGGAAGATGAAATGTAGTGGAGATCATGCCCTAATAGTATAGAGGGACGTTCCTTATTCCCTTTCATGGCTGCGTACTACTGCACTGTGTGTGTATTCACTGGTTTATTTAACCCATCCTCTCTCTATGTTGGCCATTTGGGATTTTCCAGTCTTTTCCTATTATACAAAGTGTTATAGATAATAGCTTTGTGCATATATCTTTCATATACTTACTAGTACATTTCTGGGATAGATGCCCTAGAAATGGATTGACTGGATCAAAGGGTAAATGTATATGTTACTTTGCTAGATATCTCCATATTCTTCATTTAATTCACAATATTTATTCAGCAGTCATATATTGAGTGCTACTATGCCAAGTAATGTTCTAGGTCCTGGAGAACTAGCAGTGAACGAAACAGATGTAGTCCCTGCCCTCACTGAGCTTACAGTCTGATAAAGGAAGAAGACAAAATACTTTACAATTTTCACTCATCTGTATCTTGATTGTTATTTGTACTGTCTTTTAGATGAACTTTTCTTTGCTGTGAGGTATAATATATAAGTGTGTGTGTGAGTATGTGTGTGTGTGTGTGTGTGTGTGTGTGTGTGTTCACCCGTGTCACTTTGTGAGAAAAGTACATATATACCATTGGCAGAACCGACCAAAATTCAGAGGTGAAAAGCCAGAACAGGGGCCCTTTGCCAGTTTGTACTTTGGAGAGAAGCTCCTGGTTTGGGGAGTTGTCTGTAGTGTTGTTGAGAAGCTGTAGTTAAGTAGTTAAGTTGTAGTTAAGTTGTTGTTAAGTAATGGAGGTAAGTTGGATAAACAGAAAAAAGTCAGAGAGCCTCTGACAGAGGAGAAACTGGAGCAGATACTACTATGTGGGCCCACTTTGTCTGGGTGCCTCCTTCCCATTCTTCGTGCGCCAGCCCAAACGTCACCTCCCTGGGGAACTTTCTGGCTCCTACAGCCTAGGTTAGGATTCCTACCGGCTGTGCCCAGCGCCTTGTGCTTATGCTCATCAGAGCTTTAGTACAGTGCATTCTAGTCAGCTCTTGACTGGGCTCTGTCAGGCCCTTGCAGGAGGGACTTGATTTATGTGTTCCCCTGTTCCCTGTGTGTTAACACAGGGTCTGGTTACAGTGGACATGGCAGGGTTATGAGCCACCACTTTGGCAGAAGCACAGGGATGCAGATATTTCGTAAAATAAACATTTCCATGTGCTCAGGTGACCAGTGGTCGGGTTGTGCTCTTCTGTATACGAGGTATAGTCCTTAGGGTTTGACCCTCAGGGCCCATTCATAGTCAGTGAACCCCAAATAGAGCAGCTGTGCAGGGTGGACGGGGCCTGGTCTGGGCCACGGGCTTCGTTAGCCTCCCAGTTTTCTGGAGTTGCTTGCTGCTTAACCTCATGTGGGAGAGGCTAGCTGACGGCATCCAGGTTCTTGTTCCCTTTGCATTATTCCTTGGCTTCCCGAGAATTCTCATGCACATTTACTGGGGGCAGAGCCCGCCCTCTGGACATCCCTGTTGGGGGAACCTCCTTGACGCGGTGCACTGTGGTGCTTAGTGTGGGTCAGCATGTGTTGGTCAGTGGCTGACCGGCCCTTTTCATCCCCAACTCTTTTGTCTCCTTCTTCCTGCTCCCGCTCCCGCTTTAGTCCCATCCCCTCTCCCTGGTCTTCCCCTTCTCTCTTCCCCTTTTTCCTGTCTCTATAATCTGCCCTAGAGCAGCCAGGAATATCATGGGCCTTTCTAAGCTCCCCAGAACAATTGGATTTGGCTTTGGGCTTTTGCCTCAGGCTGTTGAATCTGCTTAGTGCAGTTAACATTAGGGTGACCAACTGTTGCATTTTGCCAGGGACTATCCTGGGAAACCCCTCAGTCCTGGCCGGTCGGTTGCCCTGGTTGTGCTGACCTGGGAAACCGGCAACTTGGATGACTCTGAAGTTTTGTTTCCTAGCACTTCCCTGCATTCAGCATGTATATTTTTTCATCATAGGCTGTAAGATCAGGTAATGTTACGTCACAGGAAATGAATAATCTCTTCCTGTTTAATCATTAGCCAAAGGCTTTTGAACAATACTTGAATCTGGAAGACAGCAGGCTGCTGAGTCACCTGAAGACGTGTTCTGCAGTGTCCAAACTTCCTTATGACCTCTGGTTCAAGAGGTGCTTCGCCGGGTGCTTGCCTGAATCCAGCTTACAGAGGCGAGTATTTCTTTCAAAGACATACTGAAGGCTTGGAGTTGGAAAAGAATCCTAGGTTTTCATGTGATCACCCCTCAGAATATAAATTTGCTTTGGAACAATACAGTACTTTAAAGCTATTTTCTCCAGCAGCTAACATAACACACAGGATTCTGCTTAGTATGTATACAGTTAGAAATATTAGAATATTAATTTAATCGTAACAAGAATTAGTACAAATCTTAGAACATACAATTTAAAAAATTGAGGGCTCTCAGTTGGATGCTGTACAATGTTCAAATCTGACACATTCTCCAGGAGTTTACATACAGGCACGGGCTTTTCTTTCCCAGACATGTGGTAGGTGCTAATCTGGAGAAAATCTTGGTATTTCTTAGTTTCATTATGACATCTTTAAAGTAGCTAAAGAGATTGGAGACTCAAAATCAGAGTCTTTAAGTTTAGTGAAAGCATTAGTATCAGACATGTATTATGGGTATTTCAGAGTCCTGGACCTTCCCCTCCAAGATGTTGCAATGTAGTTGGGAAGAAAGACAATACGCAGAGAACATTACAAGACAATACATATCTAAGCATATGGAGCATAATACCAACTTTAAGAGTTACAGACATTATCAGAATAATTATTTTAGTATGGCTACTGATCAATATTTATCTCCTTACGCCCTTGGAGAAGTTTAAGGAATTTGAACCACTGGAAAGTGAAATTTATCTCATTTCATATGCTTCTTTTGTTCCTTAGCAATCATAACAAAATATTAGTAAAATCTAAACTTTGGTTTAGAACTTTCCTTTCCTTCCCCAAACTGTTGGGTTTGAAACATTAGGAAATGGGCGTTTGGTACATTTTTAGCAGAGCAAGTACTTTTTAGTGATGATTCCTTTTTTCCTTCCAGTGCTGATTGTGTCTGAAATAGATTTCAACTGGCTGATTTATTTCTTGTTTTTTTGATGATTATTTCATTATAACTCTTTTGTGAAGCTTAAAACAGAAGGAGTGATTTGATTCAGTTTTGTAATTTGAGATCTCTAGGTAAACAGATTTCAAACACTATTTGATTATGTATCTCTTCTTTTTTGTAGGGTTTGGGATAAAGTTGTAAGTGGATCCTGTAAGATCCTAGTTTTTGTAGCTGTGGAAATTTTATTAACTTTCAAAATAAAAGTAATGGCACTGAACAGTGCAGAGAAGATAACCAAGTTTCTGGAAAATGTAAGTGTGCTTTATTTGATTTTGAATCTAGAAAGGAAGTCAGCTTAGCAAACCAGATTTTCCTATTGCATTAAACTATTTCAGAGAAATAACATAGTGTATTTTTACATTATAAGAAACAATTTCTCCCTTGAAAAAAATTAGCTTACTGTTGATCTATGGATTTTAGTTTGCATCCTCTATTTGGAGGACGATGGTCTGAGCAAGGAGACTGTCACATGTCACCGTGACTGTGTGCACTTAGGGCCAGAGGCTTATCCCCTGACGAGACTATAGGAAACTTGTCAAGAAAAGGAAAAGGTGAGAGCTCTCACTTTAGGATGAGCAGTCCTGGTTAACGCAAGGGGAATCCTGGTGTTCGGGGGATTTTGTCAGCCCTTTCATTTCTGTTCCCATCGCTGTTGGAATCCCAGCTGGGTTGTGTTAATGTACCTAGGTCTTAACTTGTACATGTTGAAGACATTCTAAATGAATCGGGCTTTCCTTCTCTGTGTACCTTAGAATACTCTTAACCATGCAGGAGGTAGAAATACAGAGACTCATGCCTGAAGGAATTTCTCTGGATCCAAAATCTATTCTTTTTTTTGTTTTAAATCAGTCAGTATTAACATGTGAACACTGCTTTGGTAAATAATAAGTACTAAGTGAATGTGTGTGTTGAATAAATGACTCATCATCATTATAATAATTAGTGGCTAACGGGGCCAGTGCCTGTGCCAAGAGTTTTTTGTGGAATATTTCACGTAATCCTGTAACAGCCCTATGACGTGGGGCTATTGTTTGCCCCATTTTAGAGATGGGATCTGAACCCAGGTATAGCTTAGCTAACCTGAACCCCAGGTAGCTCAGGTAACCTGCCCAGGGGCATACAGTTAGTGGGCAATGCAGGATTTGAACCCAGGCAGTCTGACATTAGAGCTCCTGTGTGTGTCTTCAGGTGGCATGTGAATCAAAGATCCTGGCAGCAGCCATAGATGCAATTACTTCCTGCAACAGTGGAAATTCCATCGGAAATAAGTTAGATTCCACAGTGAGGGAGATACTGATGTTTTTACAGCTTCACTGAAATTTCACGAAGACTGGTTTGCTTGTTCACAGATCCCCCAGGACAGCTCGGATGCGATTGTGAGCAAGGCCATCGACTTATGGCATAAACACTGCGGGACGCCTGTCCATTCAGCCTGACCGCTCCTGCCGGTGTGGACAGCCTGCGGGGTGCGCCCGGAGCGTTTGTTCTGAGGACCTGATCCACTAAACTGATCAAAGCAGGGTTCTCGCTTTGCTGCTCCAAGTGCAATTTCTTTTCCAGCAAAAGTATTGAATGAAGATACTGGTATCGCTGCACCGTGGCGCGGCATCTTTCGGTTGCACGGAGTACCAGGTTCCACTCCGAATACACTTGAAAAGGGTTGTTGGAGTTGTGAAAGCAGTTCAGTCAGGGTCGAGGGTGCTTTAGGAAGCAGAGCAGAACCAAGCCCGCTCTACTTCTCTCTAATCGGCGCCAAGCGAGGGGCTCTCTAAGGTCTGTTTCTGGAATAAAGGTTAAATAACTTCCTTCTGTTGACAACTCAGAGTCGGCTTTTGTTGATGCAGTTCTTATTTAAATCTAAGCCGACTGCTCTCTGAGGCTTCCTCTTGCTAAACAGGTTTAAATAAGGCCTTACATTTTTTTCTTTGTACCAGTTGGAATGAAACAGTGATTGACCAAAATATGTCTAAATTTACCTACCAGGAGAGACAATACTTGTTGATATTTTGCTGGACTTGTGCTTTTTCCTGATGGGTCATTAGATGCTGGGTGGGCTTCAGGGTGCCCTCTGCCACCCAGGATAGGAGTGGGAGAAATGGCAGGTTAAGGTGAACAGCTAATGACCCCTGAGCCGTACTGTGCCATGTTATGGTAACTGTTCATTGGAAAGTGGCAGGCTTTGAGCCCCTCGAGTAAGATGCGGCCCTTTGTTTGCAACTGATTCAGCTGTCAGACCTACAGGAGCCTGAGTGGTGAGCTGGATTCTCCCCACCCCCTACCTCCCCAAAAAAGCAGAAGGAGACCATGAAATGATGAAGTTAGAAATCTGAGAATTCAGTCCTTCCCTAAAGTGTAAAGTAACTGCCTAGAAAGAGTTCAGGAAACCTGAGTTGTGGGATCCAGCTGATACTTCTGTATAGTAGCATATCCAAAAGTATTTAATTTTTAAAAAAGACAACAATACACTCAGAAGAAAACTCCTTAAAGTACACTTTTGCATACAGTTAAGACTGTGTATTTATTCGGTGATTGCCTCTACCGCCGAAGAACTTTTAATCCATTTGGGGCTATAAGAAAAAAACACATGAGAAGGAATTCCTGCCCCAATCACCAAATGGTGATCATGATGCCTGAAATTCACAGCGAAGTCATAAAACAATAATAATTTTACTGCTGTTTAATTTATTAGCCACATGTCATTTGTACAACTTTTTAGGAAAATAACAGCTGATAAAGTTGTGATGTTTGTGAATCTCAATTCCGGAAAAAGAAGAAAAAGAAGAATTAGCAATCTGTCAACAAGAGGATAGGAAGGTGTGCGTTGCTGTTCACTCACGCCTCGTGCTCACTGGGGGAAGTGTGGGAGGCGGGAGACAGGGCGCGTGGGGCTGCTGGTGGGGGCTGCAGGACTCCTCTGCACAATTTGGGGGACGGTCCAGGTGACCTGAAAGGGAAGACTTGCCGTGCTGCCGAAGGATCGGAAAGTACTATGCTCTGCTAGTACCCGCTGTCAGTCCCAGGTGGGGAAACCTCTGGCTGCGGGTGTGGGGAGGGTGTGTTTTTCTTGAGAGAGCCCATCTGATACCATTAGGAGTTTTCTTTATTAGAAAACTAAATGGCTCCATCTTAGTAGCAGGGTTTTGTAAGGCCCACTGTGAGGACAGTATAGAGCCAGTGAGGATCCCATTTATTTTAATATCGGCATTTTCTTCTGCTGAGAGCTAAGCTTTCAGTGAGAAGCACAGCTCCTGATGAAAATAACCCCGTTTCCCTTTATTCAAAACATTCTGTCAGGACACCATGGAATTTCTGTAGGTTAAAGCCTAGGGTTTCTGTCGCAGCCAAAACTATTGTGGAGTTCTCCTCCCTTGGAAAACCTGGCTTGAACAGTATTAATCTTAATTTCTAGTCCTTCCATTCTAGAGTGTCTTCTTAAACACAGGCGAGAGAAGCTCTAAATCCACTTTGCTAGGAAATATTGAGGGCCAAGGACGGTGTGTGTGTGTGTGTGTGTGAGGTGTGTGGCGTTTGCCTGATGACAGGTGGAACTGGCATATTGTCTGTACACACGCTTGTGTATGTCTCTGAGGTGATGTCAGGAAATGAGGACAGGGTTCCTTAGAATGAAGTGCTTTTTTTGTTAATGGAAAGTTTGCCTGAAAATCGTGGGGCAGCACCCAAATCCCATGCGGTGTGGAAGGCCTCCACCCTCTGTTGCTCTGTGAGACACGCCTGCTCTGCCTTGAGTTGCTTAAGAATCCTCCTTTGGCTCCAACCAGCCCCTGTCATGTGGTCAGCACCTCCCCAGCTTGACTTAAGGTTTATTTTTTCTCTCTGAAGGTGAAGAATCTGGAGGGAAATCTGTGTGGCTGAGGAGGGTAAAAATAGAGCATGTATGTCCAGGACTTGGTCGGAAGACTAGTCTCTTGCTCAAAGTGACAGCCTCTGCTGGTGCTGTGAGAATTTAAGCAGCAGTGATGTCCTGACTTCGGGCTGAGGCTCCTTTTGGGGTTGGGGGTTGCGGACAGCTGGCAGGGCATCTGGCTCCGCATTTTGCATCTGCCAGTGGTCACACAGGCTAAGCAGCTTTGGTCTTCAGCTGCGTTTGGAAGGGCCAGAGGACGTTTTCCCTGCCTTGACAGAGAGGGCAGTATGGGAATTTTTGTAGCAGGAGTTGGTGGCACTCCGTCTGGTGGATGAAACAAAGGGCTGTTTCTCCATTGGAGTCTGTGCCAAATGAAACTGCTTGTGGCTCTTGGCACAAACTGTTTCTCTCTAGATCAGCTGTTGCTTATCCAGAGTCAGTGCCAGTTTGAGTAGGAGGAAGGGGGGTGCAGGAAGGGGGGAATGAGAACAGAGGAGGGTAGGAATTTTCCTGGAGGGCCATGAGGGGCGGGGATGCAGTCCCTGGATTGCTTTCCCGACCACTGCTTCCCTTTCCTTTTCATTCTGTCCTTCAGCCTTATCTTATGGAGGTTAAAAAGTGAGGGGACAGTTGCTAGGTGAGCTGACAATTCCCGGCCTTACTCCTGGGGCTGGTTTTATTATAATGCAGCCACATGGGGAGTCGGACAGTGTGATCTGAGATGGACATAGGAAAAAGCCTGTTCTGACTGAGCAGAACTCCAAATATGCTATCACAGCAGGTGCTTAGTGTTCAGACTTCAAAATCGCACTTAAAATTTAGGTGTGACTTAGTAGTTTACCAGTAATTCACACACACACACACGTACACGTGCCCGAAGCCCTAGAGCTCACTACTGACCCTGCTATTTAGTCTCTTCCTCGTTTTGTCCCATCACCCTCCTTTTCCTACAGGTTTAACGAGTAGCAACCTCGCCCCTGTTGGTACCTTCAGCCTCTCTGCCTGCCCACTGCACGTACCTAATGCTGTGAAGGTTTGTGAAGGAGGCGGCAAGGAGGAGAGCTTGCATGATTTCTTTCTGAATGTCAGAAGGCAGCTGTCCACGCCGCGGGGAGCCTGCATCCCCACCTCCCATTTCCCCCTCTTCTGTGTGATTCTTTTGTTCTTTTATTCATTCTCATTCAGTCATGACATAAATTTGAACACACTCCTAATTATGGGCCAGGTACTGGGCTTAGTTGGTGAACAAGTCATATGGTCTCTGTTTCCTTGGAACTTATAATCATGCAGGGAAGACAAATATGACATGAAACAAGTATGTATTTTGTTCTCTCAGTCACTAAGTAAATAAAGCTCCTCCCGACTCCCGTGCTGCCACACAAGGGAGAAGGTAACCTGTGCTGGCCCAGAGCTCCAGAGGGAGGTCACAATTACTCTGAAATGTGTGCTGCTTTGTCCCTGGCCCTCGTTAATGGAAGAGGTCGCAGAAAGAGCCTTGGCTGGGGCGGGGCGTTGGGGTAGTGGAGTCTGAGGGGAAGGTCTGAGCCCCACTCGGTCTGTGCCTCAGTTTCCCCATTGTCAAACAGCAATTCTGTTACATTCCTTACCCCTCCAGGTGCTTGTGAGCACCAATAAGTTTAATGTGAAAGCACTTTAAGAAACACGGAGCTCCACGGAATGCTGACTCTCTTTATTAGTTTCAGGTGTACAAAACAATGTACTAGTTAGACGTTTACCCCCCTCACAGTGATAACCCTGCTCCTCCAATCTACTACCCCTCTGACGTCATGTATAGCCGTTCCAATTCCATGGACTCTATTCCCTATGCTGTACTCCACATCCTGTGACTATATGTGTATTAAATTGTAGTTGACATTCATGTCTTATTAGGAAGACCACTTCATGGACGGTGTAGATGCCTGACCACTGCACTGGACACCTGAAGCTGAAGCTGAAGAATACTGAATGTTGACTATCTGCGATAGGTGGTTTGCGAGAGTGTGACCAGGCACTGCCTTCAGCTGTCCCGGCTCTGAAAAGTCTCTTGTCCACTTCTGAGCTGACAGCACGTTCTTCTTCTGAGCTTCTGTAACATTTCAGGCACCAGTTATTTAGCAGGAAGTCTTTGGTGGTCTTGAACTTTTATCAAACTTTCCATGCGTTTTTCCTCTAACATGTAAGCTTCTGGAGGCCAGAGACTGTGTCTTGTTTCCTTTTGCACACTCCCGCTTTACCTAGTGCAGTTCCTCAGGTGTGTTTTTCCCTGAAACCAGGATCTCCCCCACCCATCTTTGGGCACGCTGCCACCTTTGTCAGGAACATCCTCTCCCCACTGTGGGGCGATCGCCTCCTCTCTCTAAGATTGAGCGCAAGCATCCCCGCCTCCAGGAAGCTCTCCTGCCCTTTGCCGTGCTCCCGTCCATCCTTTCCACCATATTTAGTACACCGGCTTAGAATGACCTGTTTATGTCCCACACTGGCCTGTGAGCTCCTTGAGGGTACAGATGGTGTCTTACTCTCTTTCTGTCTTCCTCAGAGCCAAGCACACCCCCTGCCTGGGCCCTCCGTGAGTATTAGAGTACACGAATGCCCGGCTCAATGTGGACACTCCTCTGGGGACAAGTAATAGAATGGCTCTGGCACTAGCGAGCTTAAAGGAGATTTTATTATAGGACACGGGGTGGGGCTCAGAACCCAAAGCAGGTGGGGCTGGATTCTGGGACAGCGCTGGAGAGACGCTGGACCCTCTTATCTTCCCTTTGCCCTACTCTGTGGTCTGCCTAGTTCTCTCTCTCTCTCTCTCACTGCAGTCTGGATTGCTCTGGAGAAAGATGCCTCCTCCCTAAGATCCTAAGCTTATGTGGTACAGGTCCAGCTACTGGGGATAGTCTCTTGACCCCAATTCTTGAATCTGGGGCCCAGAGGCTGTGGTGCAGTGTGGGTCTGGTGCTGCCCACGGCCCCGTCATCTGTAGCCATGGAGACGGAGGGCTCGGACAGCAGGCACATGGCTACCCGGAGCGTCCCTTGTGTCCATGGCAGTGTCGAGTGATGAGGGAGGGACATTGTCACAGGGCCCACTGTGACCTGGGAGGACACCCTCAGAAGCTTTCCACTCCGTCCGTTCCCTGGATGGATATGTGCCCTGCAAAGGTGCAGGAGGGGCAACGGGCGCCTTCTGCCTGGAACTAAGTATGAGTAGCTTTTTCTTCACCACTGGTTTCTGGTTTCTGCCAACCAGTGAGCCCTTTCAGATG
The DNA here is from genome assembly GCF_004115265.2 of Rhinolophus ferrumequinum. Classification (NCBI taxonomy): domain Eukaryota; kingdom Metazoa; phylum Chordata; class Mammalia; order Chiroptera; family Rhinolophidae; genus Rhinolophus; species Rhinolophus ferrumequinum. The sequence continues at coordinate 81,001,997 of NC_046292.1, forward strand.
GGGGCGAGGGCAGAGTGGGAATACCCTGCGGGCAGCTTCGGTAAACCGCGTCTCACATAGCCAGGTGTTTCCTTTGTGAACATTTCATATCGAGTCTAGTTTCTTCTGGAAGTCTATGGAAAGTTGGCTTTGCCCAGCTCCTTCCCCGACCTGGGTGGAGTGGGCTGTGGACAGTGGTTGGCAGCAGCTATGTTTACTTGCTTCTGTTGCTTGGGAGGGTGTGTGGTTCCCTCAGCGAGCCCAACGTCTGGGTCTCTAGCCTGAGTTAGGCTCCAGCCAGGCCTGGCGGCAGTTGGATGAACCTGGATAAAGTTGCTCAGGGTGGGCAGCGGCTAAGGCCGGCTGGTTTCATGATCACAGGCTGGCACACCTTGGCCTGAGGAATGTCCCAGCTGGAGGGAGGCTTGCTGGTCCACTCCCCAGTACACAGATAAGAAACGGGAGCTTCCGGGTGGCAGAGGGGGTTATATCAGGTCGCGGGGGGTGGCGGGACAGCCCCTAGAACCCAGGTGCCCTCACTCCCCGTCTAGACTGTACTTCACAAACTACTCCCTCATCCCGTCACACTGCCCTGCTGTCCTCTGAGCCTTCGAATCCCATCATGTCCAGATGTCGCCCAGTCGGCTTTCTGGCTGGATAACTTGGCCCCATGTCTTCATCTGTAAAATGGGAGGGACGATAGTAACAATAGTCACCTCACAGAATTGCAAGGAGGATTAAATGCAGGAAGAGACACAGCCCTTTGATCTGGCACAGAACAAGCAAGCGCTCAGCGACCATTAAGTGTTACTGTGTCACATATAAAACAGTTAAAGCGTGTGTTCTCCTTCGAGAGGGGGCATTGTGACCGACCGTCTCACTAAAAACTCACCTCTTCCAGGACGTTTCTTCCTGAGAAGAGGACTTGAGATGAGAGGCCCATAGTAGGTTCCTTAAGTCCTGCATTTGAACTGGCTTCCTCAGCCTGAATGTGCATAGGCGTCCCCTGGGGCCCTTGTTAACATGCAGGTTCTGACTTCGTAGCTCTGGGGTGGGGCCCGGGGTTCTGCACCATCACATGCTCCCTGATGGTCCCAATGCTGCCGGTCCTTGGGGACCAGGCTGAGCAGCCAGGACCCGGGGAATGTAGACTTCACCCAGTACAAGGTTCAAATCTGATTGCTAAAGAAAGAAATATGCCACCGAGAATGCCACCTGCCTGGGCCAGTTTCTCATCTTTAGATGATTAGTCTGAGTTCATTTCTAGGCAGTGGTAGGGATATTGCTTAAAGTTTATAAAGCCCTTCATCAAAACCTGAATATAATCTCAGTACTGACACGCTCATTGTTGTTCTCTACGAATTGTTCTCTCTCCCTGCTGGGTCACTGGAAGTGGTTTCACTATCAGCCTTATCACAAGTCAGCTCATTACCAAGGACAGCTTGGTGGCAGCTAACCAACCGTAATCACCCTCCCCTTCTTTCTAACTAACAGGACCTCAATTTTATTTGAGGTAGGAATGTGTTAATAAAACTTTATTTTCCAGCCTGTTGTGCAAAGAGGGATGGACGATAAGATGGAAGGCAAAGTCATTAGGTAGGACTTCTAGAAAAAGGTTTTACTTAAAGAGAATTTACTCAGCTGTCAGATAAGCTTACCTCTTACTTCCCGCCTGGAACACATACATAATGACTGGAACTCCAGCAGCCATCTCGGAACATGAGGCAACCACAAGGGTGGAAACCACATAATAAGGATGGTGGGCGAAAAAAAGCAAAAAACAAAAAACAGCTGTGGCACACTGATGGTGTCACAGCTCTTCCCTGCTTAAATCTGGACTTCCTTTACATTAAAAACAACAAACAAACGCCAAGTTGTTTCAGCCACTATTTTGGTTTCTTGTTACGTGAAGATTGATGAACCCAGTGCTAACCGATGCTCGTAGAGCAGGTACAGTTTAGTAGAGCAGGCACAGGTTTAAATCTGTGTCTACAGCTATCATGTAGGGGCAAGGGAGTGGATTGAGAGTCAGAAGGCTGGGGTTCTGAGCTCAGCTCTGTCTTTTCATAGCTATGAGGCTTATCCATCTCATAGCTGAGCCTCAGTCCCCCCGCCTGTAAAATGGGGATGATGGATGAAAGAGACCAGCACAAAGCTAGAGTGCAGAACTTACTATCCTGGTGTCGGTGCTGGTGGTGGTGGTGGGGAACCTCAGGATGAAGTAGGAGGACGCAAAGACCAGCCAGTAGCAGTGACCAGTGCTGATGTGAGCAGGGAGGGGACGTGCAGGGACAAAGCTTAGGTACAGTGCTTCCACTGGGGTGCCTACCTTCGTGTGCCGAGGGCAGCAGAGCACCACTGCCTCTGTCGTAACCAAAAGGGGTTGGACTAAGTGCTTCTGTTTTCATTACTCTTCTGTGAGTGTGGTTTTGTTTGGAGAGTGGAGCAGCACAAGTAGCTTTTAGCTGGGTCTTGAGAACCTGTCCCTGTGTCTTCCTTCCACCAGCTCATGAGCTCTAAGCTGGGGCCTGGGAGGTGGTAACATCTCAACCATCCCCATGGCTTTGCTGCTGAAACCCAAATGACTGTACCCCAGCTACATTCGGATGGGCTGAGTGGTTAATGATTAGTGTTTACTCTGTCTTACTGATCAGCCACAGCAGAATAGTCCACACCTCGCCTGTTTGAATCAGACTCTTTGGCTTCAGTTTTCTCAGAACCATCCTCCAAACCTGGAGCCATCTCTCTTTGTCCGTCCCTTTGTCTCTACCCCAATTAATTACGGTCAGCACTAGCACTGCTTCCACTCGGGCAGAGCCAGTTGGTGCCCGGAGGGCAAAACCCACGTCTTCACAATGAACCGAAACTCTCCAGAGGCACGGAGGGGGTGGGCAGAGACCTGAAATAGCACCGCTCACTGGGAACCTCTCAAAAACTGGCCCTGTGGGGCTCCATTTTTCTGACCAGCTGGTAGGTGGTCTGAAATATGCCTGCATTTCCTCACTGTGGCCCATTCTTAGATTTTTCAACTTGATATTGAAATAAGGGTTTTCTGAGTAGATGTGCTGCACTCAGGGAAGTGTTCTCCTTTGGTGAGACTAAAGGCATCCAGCACTGTATGGACTTTCAATTCTTCCTTTAAAAAAATTGTAACTAAAGTTTTTAATGGGAAAGGGGTATGTGTATGTGGGACGACAAGGTAACCAGGACACGAGGGCATGCAACGAAGAGTGACCCCCACACACACTGCACCCCAAGGGCCCTTCCTTCCTCAGCAGCACTTCTGTTAGTCTGTACACGAGCATGGTGTTGCGTGTACTTTTCTGGGAAGATGAAGGGGCAGCATAGGTGTTTATCCTGCCCGCTTCGGGGCTATTGGAACCAAGTCAGTGAGAGAATTGAGGAGAACCCAAGATAGTTAAATTGCAGCAGGGGGCTTTTGTTGCCACAGCTGGATGGGTGTTGAGCAGTGGGGTGAGGCTGAGGCTGGTGCAGGTGGCAGTATGCATTTTAAAGCTGGCTTAGAAAAGCGGCCCCGCCACACCAACGAGGTGGCACATAGTGTGAATAAAGCCAGCCTCCTGCCAGATGATATTTTTGCTGTCTTCACCCCAGGGCTTTGTTGAGCCAGCACACTGGAGCTTTTGTGAGGTGGCCAAAGGCTTCAGGGTGACCCAGGTGCCAGGCAAACAGGCTCAGAAGCCCTCTTGCACACACACTGCCCCAGGTGGCACAGCTGGCCAGGCCCACAGGGATGCTGGGACCAAGGCCTTTACCCTGATCCAGTCCACGGGTGGAACTTGTGGAGATAATAAGCTCAACCATTGTGTGAAATATTTTTACCTGTGTAGCTGAAAAGATGGGCTTGCCCTCTTCTGGATGTGAGGTGGGGGCTCTGAAATCACAGGCCTTGTAAAGACGTAGCCTCTCATGGACCTGTGAGACCCCACTGGATACCGTGTCAGTGACAACAGACCCAGTTTTTTTCCCCCGCCTTCCACCATTTTGTCAGTTGTTTTTTATTAAAGAAACAACAACAGCAGTGATATCACCATGCAGGAACCACGGAACCTCAGAGATCATATGAGATGCAGTCTCGATCCCATCATGAAGGACAAGAGAAATCGGCATCTGGAATTCCAGCTCGGTGTAGCGTGCATCCTAACTGGTGGTCAAGCCGGGAGGAAGAATCAGTTCAGTTGTACTCATCATGGTTTACTCTTCCTGTCTCTTCTGCAAACAGATTCATTCGTTCATCTAACAAGCGCTCTTTGCCATAACCTGGGGTGTTGCCCCGTGAAAATATTAGACGATCATGGCTTCCAATTATGAAATAAGGAGAGCATTTTTTGATTAATGGCACCTAAAAGCAGACACCTCCCCCCTTTCTTTTCTTTTTTCTTTTTTTTTCTTTTTAGCAAAAGTAGCATTTAGGAAGGGATCGGCGGCCTGCCCACGGTTGTGTCAGATGGTCTTCCTCTCTGGCATTAGGCAACATGCTGTTCTCTTCCTGCCTTCGCTGCACCTCTAGGTGGGCCCCAGGCCGTGCAGGCGCCTCCTTGACATTATTTCCCTTGCAGGAAGTCGTAAATATTGGCTGGCTGTCTCATGGTTGTGGGAGGTCGCCACTGGTGGGAGACTCAGCCCGCTCAGAGACAGGCCGTGCGTAGAGGGGAGGGAGGAACTGGGTGAAGCAAACAGCCTCTCCAGACCTGGAGGCTGCGTGAGATTTGGGTCTCTTTCCTGATCTGTGGTTCTTAGTGTTAGAAGATGATGTTATCACTCAAATTGGGCAACTGGGATAATTGGATGGAAGCAGAGAAAGTGTGAACTCCAGAAAGTGGAGGCCCAGCAGGGAGATTCAGAACAATGCTTTAGAGTCAGACAGACCTGGGTTTGGAAGCCACAGGCGTTGTAAAGATGAAATAAAATCGTGCATGAAAATGGCGTAGCACAGTGCCAGGTATGTAGTGTTTAATATTTGGGAGCTGTGAGTGGTGGTATTGACGGGAATCCAATACCCAGAGCCAGAGCTAGAACTCGGGGGTACCACACGTCAGGTACAGGGGACAACCATTTGTTCATACTATGGAGTTTCTTTTGTGTGCACGAGCACTCTGGCTCCTCAGAGCTCTGCGGAGGACTCTCTTGGACTGATTTCAGGGACGCTTAGGTGCCCAGTCCCAAAGGCCCTTGTCAGCCCCGGCTGTCGCTGAGGTGATCACTCCAGCACAGCCACAGCACAGCCCCCTCGCAGGGCTCCAGGGCCACACACCACAGGGACCTGCTCCGGGACCCCTGAGCGGGAGGACGTGGCTGGGAGTGGGCCACACTGGCTCGAGGGTGGCCCACGGGAGATGGGGATTTGGTCGGAAGGACAGTGGGGGCCACTGCAGACATCAAGCAGGAGAGTGGTGTGATCACGTCTGTGTTTGGATAGAGGACTCTGGCTGCAGGATTGGACTCGTGAAAGCACAGGCAAGGAGAGCGACCATGACTGCAATCATCCAGGCAGGAGAAGAGGGCACTCACGAAAGAGCCCGGGAATAGCTTCAAGAACTAATTGGCAGGTATTCATGATCAGCTGGACGTGGAAAGGAGAAGGTGACTTCTAGATAATGCCATTCCCTGGAAAGGGGAGTAAGAGAGGAAGAATAGGACGGAGCGGAGGGGTAGGGGTTTGAAATATGGAAACAATCGTCTAGGTCGTACTGTTTGAAGTGTCTGTGAGACATACTTGTGAAGCGTAAGAGCTCACATTTAGGAAGGTAGGCCATCCTAAATGTTAAGCACTTTACACAGTGTTTTATTTCATCCTAACAGACCTATAAAATAGGTGCCATTATTCGCATTTTACAGATGAGGAAGTTGAGGCACAGGGAGATGAAATAGCTTGACCAGAGTTACCGATGGGAAGGAGTGGTGCGACAAGGTGACCCCAGGGCGTGTGGGCTCAGCACCACGTGCTCTTAACGCCTGTCCTCCATGGTCACTCTTGGACACATGGTCAGGAGCTCAGGGTAGACCTGCGCTGCAGCTGTAACTATGGAGTCATCGGAGGCCAGGAGCGCTCTTAGTGGAGGGACGGCCAGGAAGGGTTTCCGCCTCCCCTGTGTCCATTGGATTAACAATCAGGGGTCAGTAACCACCTCACTGAAGCGCCCTCAGACTTGGGGTGGACAAGACAACAGGCGGCATCTTAAACATCACGGCTCAAGCCCCTCCAGGTGCTCTGTTCACAGGAAGGGGGAGGCAGGACGAAGTCATCTGGTTGACCACAGCTTTCGGAGAAGATCCCACAGAGACCCAAGGGAGAGGGCAGGTCCCTGTGCCACCAGACCTCCAGGAGGCCAACCCAAGGCAGGGAGGGGTAGCATGCATGCGAGTCAGGCTTGCAGGGGGTCTGAAGGAGGGGAATCCAAACTGTTCTCCAAGAGACTGCCCCAGCAGATGTTGCCTACAGCTTACTCTTTTCCTGAGGATTAAGTTTAGTACTTTAAAGAATCACATAAACCCAAATCTTAGAAAGCGGATGCCCTCTAGGACAACAGAGGGCATCTAATTCAATGCCCTCACTTTCCAGAAGAGGACATCGAGGCCCAGAGAAATTACGTAACTTGGCCAAAATTGTGCAGGTAGCATGGCAGGGCCACCACTTCTGTCGTAGGACGGTGTAACAGACCTGAGGGTGGACACGGCAGGTGCTTCCACCTACTGAGAATGTGGAGCCATGACCTTCGTTGACTTTGGAAAGGGCTCCCGGTTAGGATGGTGGCCAGTTTCCTTCCTTCCTTGCAAGGCAGAGCCTGTTGGGGGTTCTCCCAAAGCGTTCCTCTCTAGCCCTTTCACTCCCCTGAATAACTGCAGCCACGTTCTGCAGATTAGATTTATTAAGTCACAGAGCTCTGGAGATTGTCCTGGCGGGACTTGCCGAAAGCTTACGGGAGAGGGCAGAATTGGGGAGCAAGAAGCTCTTAGGCTGAACTCTGAAATCCTCTCTGTAAACCACCGGCCCTCTTTGCTGTGGCCAGTCCTGTCCCAGTGTCCCTCAGCCTGCACAGGCGACAGCGTGTGCTATGCTGCAGGATGCTGACGTCCCACGGGGGCTGTGCTGCTCTGCTCAGCAAAAAAATCAGCAGTGCATGTGGTCACTCTGCTTTTCCGAGGCTGGACATCCCCAGGCAAAGGAAAAGCAGTTCCCTTTGGATTGTCCTCCCACACCCTTGCTGCCCAGAGTGTGATTCCTAGACCAGCCAGTGGCATCAGCATGCCCTGGGGGCTAATGAGAAATGCAGACTCTCAGTCCCCACCCAGACCTACTGTGTCAGCACCTGTACTTGATAAGGCTGCTGCGTGATTCCTGGGGATGGTGCAGGAGGGCCGTGCTGGGCTGGGGTCCTCTTTCCCAGAGACACCCTCCTATGTTGCGGGACCCCAGATATGTTATCCAGCAATTTCACCCACCTAAAGTGCAGCGGCAAGCACTGCTTACTCCCCTCACTCCCATTCCCTGCCCCAAACCTTCAGAAAGACAAATGAGGATCAGAGGTTAAACAATAAAGCTCTTTGCTTTACAGGACAAATAGGCTTCTCAAGAAAGGAGACGGCGTCAGTACTCAAACAGCAGGGTAGTCTGAGGCGCTTGCTTCCGGGCAGTGACACCCCAAAGCCCCCCAAGGCACTGCTGCCATAGAAGGCTGTCTGATATCTGATATCACCCAGATGACTCTGAGTGACTTATCCAGTTAATTCACATTCATCATTCCTAGATCATTAAAGGACAGACAGTCGGGCAATACAGTTTAGATATTCTTAAAAAAATGTTTGGAAGAAAAAAAGTGCTAGCACCAAAACGTTATCTAGAAAGTTAATTTGTGTGCGACAGGCCTTCCTTCCCCCAATAATACCAGATACATGAGGTTGTCCTGTGTCTCCCTCCACAGCTCTTACGATTTTACTGATGAGCTGACCTACCCCTGCCCCCAACCCCTTTCCCCAGCCAAACTAAGTATTTTTGGGGGTTCCTGCTGGTGGTGGATAAAACACACAGGAGGAGGCAAGGAAATGGTTTTTTTTTTTAGACTTTTTTTTTGGTTTGTTTTTAAAGAAACTGCATACATCATCGGAGACAAACAATAATTTAAATACCATGCAGTTCCTGTATGTACAAAACTTCGGCCATAGAGATCCAGTTTCATTTGTCGTCTATTTACATTGTCTTCCTCATACAGCCGCCATCTGTTCAATTAGAACACGGGAGAGCTCCTATACAAAGACAAACTATGTACAGACACCCGGGAAGCAACTGGAAAAAGCAACCGGTTTGGGGATGAACAGACAAATGGGAAGAAAAAGTCATTCAAGGTGACCTTTGCACGCTGGCTGCACACAGGAAGAGCCGGAAACTCCATTCATCGAAGCACACACCACAAAGTTCATTCGGCAACTATAAATACACGTTCATAAGCAGGAGAAAAACTCAGGTTTTCACCACATCTACTGTCACGTCGTTTGGTTTCTCTAATCTGACATAAAGGCTAAAGTTTTTAAAGTTCTCCAGAGCTTTGAGGGCCTTTGGGAGGGGCACAGCGAGTGATTTCACACAGGGCGATGGACGGTAGTCTCTTCTGTCAGGGATGCAGTGGGGAGGTCGGGGCAATGTCTCATTTTGAGTGGGAAATGCTTTGATCTGAGAAATCTCACCATTTTCCTGTCATGCTAATCCAAATGACAAAGGGCTCAACTGGGAATTTATACACACAAAATGAACCTTGACTCGAACACTGCAACTTTTTCAGAAAAGGGACACATTCTAAACCAGCTAGCCCATCTCTCTCTCTCTCTCTCTCTCTCTCTCTCTCTCTCTCTCTCTCTCTCTCTTTCTCGCTCTCGCTCTTTTTGTTTCCTTAAATTGTCATCTTGGAAAATGACACATCTTTCAGTTGTCCTAACAACATAGTGAAAAAGAAATTGGGATAGATGTCTATAAAGACCTCAAGATTTCAAGGAAAGAGACAGCAGCGCGGCCGCCCTGTGGTCCACTGAGGTTGCTCAGCCACTTGCAATGGGCTTGAAATCGCCCACCTTCCTGGTGGGCGAGATTTCAGTGGCATGGAAGGTACACCCCTAACTCCTGCAAGGGAATTCTGGACAAAGGTGCGCTGCAGGAAGAGAAGTGGAAAATCTGTTCGATTTCTTCCATGCACAAAGTGGACTGCAATAATAGGGCACTTTGGGCAGAAAACCGGGACCGCTGGCTGGCTGGCTGGCTGCAGGGACATTGATTTGGGCTTCACGTCCCCAGGAAATGTGAAAGGCCCAAGAACCAAGGCCAGCAGAGAAGCCACTAGTCCTGGTGGGAGGAGTCCAAGTCATGTAATGAGTTCTTTTAGGACTCGCTCCTGGGCCAGGGGAAGGCCCGACCATCCTGCCAGGGCTCCGCAAGCTGCCTGAAACACAGCTGCGAGTTAGGGGAAGCTCAGATGCAACTCCTGGCAAGGCTGGCCCCTCCACCTGGAACATATGCTCACCAGAGCGAAGTTCAACGAAAGAGCCCTACATCTTTCGTCATACCGTTTGCACATTCAAATGTCAGTAAGCCTTTCGGGAAGACCGTGTTTACAGCCACACTATAATCCTGACCACATTTTCCCTGAACAACACCTCTACCCATGGCAGTAACTATTCAGAGTCAACATTCAAAGAAAAAAGGATCTGGTGACGGCACCCTGGGGCCCGGCAGTGGCGTGCTCGCTCCAGGTGGTGCGAGGAAAGCACTTTGCTACGGCTGGTGGGCACGGCCTGAAGAACTGCCCTGAGCTCCCCCCACAATATGCACAGCTCCCGGGTTAATGCTGGCCGCAGGGGCCAATAAAGCCTGCGGAAGAGTAAATGGCCTCACCAATGGGTGTGTCTCCCAAGAGTAACTTGCTTCCCACACAGGTCAGGGTGGGGACTAGGAAATTTTTTTGCGACGGCCAAGCTGGCATCTTTGTCACTCCTGGGCCTGTGTGGTGGAGAGCGCACCATCACCTAGAAAGACTATGGAAATTCTGAGACCACTAAGAAGGCCTGGCAGAGAGCTCTGTGAGGAGGGCCCTACAAGGACGGTCAGGGAAGAAAACAAGAGGCGGCAGTGGGCCTCGCGGAGATCGTTGCCAGGATTTGGGACTTGTCCTTGTCACTGCACACACTGCTACCCTCGGTGGCCCTCTTCCAAAAGAGCGCTGCTTTCCTGTGGTCCCATGTGAGGAGGACAGTTAGAGATACATGTCCAGTCACCCTCACCAGCATCATGAGGGCACGGAAAGGTTCTCTCTGTATAAACAGGAGCGGGCAAGTACAGCACGAGGCAGGCATGGCTGGTGTTTGCACAATTCTGCCATCTGCCAAACCCTGGGGATTTTCCTTAGAAACTCTTCAGTGCAAAGAAAGGAGACTTGAAGGCCATCAAGCGGCTCCAGAGCCCTGGTGCCTCAGTGACGGGAGGACCAGTCTTTCAGGCCTGGCTTCTGGCCCGCATGCATTGGTCCTAGACTCAGAGGCCATGGACTTCCAAGCCATCTAGTCACGGGCCCTGGGACACGCAGAGAAAATAAAGACCATCAGCCAAGCAGAGTTTCTTACCCCAGCCTTTATGCCCTCAACATGGTCCTTATGCTCATACGCATACCGCAGGCTACCTTAGCTATGGCTATTTGTTACCTGGGCATAAGGTTACCTGTGACATTTGGCTTTTTAATACAATGGGTCAATTCATTTGAACTGAGCAGATGACAACTTTCCCCTTCTAAACCAGAGCTTCCTGGAAGGCAGCTCAGCTCAGTCGGAGGGGGCAGGATGGGAGCTCAGTGCCAGCCTTTCACGCCTGAGGCACACACTCTTAGGACCAACAGTCAACCGCAGACTCCCCCAGACAAAGGGCTTTTCCCTTTTGTTCATTGCATGGAGGGTGGCTGGAGGGGGAGAAAGGACAGGGCTACTGAAACAGTGATCCTTCTCAGCGCTGTCCCCCTGTGGGGCCCCAGACCAGATGCCATGCCTGGAGCCAGTATGCTTGGCCAAGTCTAGAAGTCAGATCATTTGCTTTGCACAGTCCTTCCCAGGCCAAACCCACCTCCTCAGCTTTCTTTGGACTTAGATGACAGACACTTTCACGGAAGAGGTTCACCGGAGCCTAAATGAATGTGGTGCCTGCGGGCCTGGCCAGAGAGGACCCGGGCCACTCCAAGTGCTGGAAAGTCTTCTGTGAGGCTCTGCCTGGGACGGGTACAGCTTGGGATCAGCGGTGATGCCAAGCGGCTCTGACCACGGAGCAGTCACCATCGCGTTTTCGCAAATAGAATCCTGATTGTATTTCCTTTTATTTTTCTTCTTCTTCTTCTTGTTAAAAAAGGCAGTTCAGAAGATTTACATTGTAATGGGGAAGTGAATAAATACCAGCACTTATGGTTCTGATAAATTTATGTTTTGAAGACAGCATAGCACTCAAGAGGAATTCGACTGTTAAGGTCGGTGAAACCTAGGAAAACAAATAATTAAATCAAGACAAGAGGCTGTCACGGTGTCACGTTCCACAGTCTAAGCTTTCCCTCCTCAGAGCCCTTGTTCCTGACAGGGAGAGGGAGGAGCAGAAACACATCCCCACAGAACCACTCAAGTACCCGAGGCCAGCCGGATTCCCCTTTACTTCTGGAAGAGTACTTTGATGTGAGGCTCCTTCGGACCAAATGGGACGGCCCAGGTGGCCCGCAGCCTGGACTCAGCAGCGAGGTGGTGAACCCAACCTTGTGTCAACAAGTCCAGGCACCATTTCTCTAACTGTGCATCAAAGGAGAGTGTCCTAAAAATTGTCAATGGCTCTGTCACTGAGTAGCCATGTGACTTTACATAAAGCCCCATACATCGCTTCGTGCTTCGGTTTCCCCAAATACCATCACTACAGACTGGGAGAATGACATGGAATCACAGAAGCACCTCAGAAGCACCATGTGGATTTGGTGTCTGTCCCAGGTTTGGCCTCTGCTGACTGGCAATGATCTTTTCTCCTCAGCTTAAGCTTTCATAAAAACCCACTTTGGGCTCGGTCGTGGTCTGGCACTTAGATCTGGAGTTTGAGTGAGTTAAAAAGTAGGCTTTCAGAAAGTGGCTTTTAGCCTGAACCTTTACTGCCCCTTCCTCCGGTTTCAGTAACCATAGTGGAACTTGACGCTAACCTTTCTTTTATCTTCTTCACTGTATGCACCACACCACTTGTGATCCAGAAGCAGATAGGATAGTTTAGTGTGCAAGTAAGTATTACAGTTGGAGGAAAAAAAAAAAACCACACAAAAACACAACTCAATACTAACCTTGTTAGATGTCTACTTAATTCATGAACTTCCATTTCAGTGCTTTTAAATTCATTGAGCTCCTTTCGAATGGCAGCCTGAAACGAAGAGAAGCCCATGAATATGCGGAGGAGGCAGATGGGGAGTTGTTGACTTTTTATTTTATTTCTAACAATCTATGTTTTTCTTTGATAAAAACCATACAAAATGAATTCTTTCATTGGGAGAAAAAACAATCACCTGAGACATCCTTTAGTCCCCGCTAAGACTCCCCCTACCCTTAAATCTAAATTGCAAACGCGCCCACGCGGGACAGTGCCCAGAGCCCCGTTTTGTTCCTCTCTTCACAGAGCTGTATCAGCGAGGCATGGAGAACGCATGCACACTCCTGGGCTTCCGAGTGCACATTGAAATGTCAGGCTCCCGTCTTCCTTAGGTAAACAATCTAAACTGGTCACAGGTCCAGCCATGAACTCCTGATGGATGGATACTCTGAGAGAAACGTGAATAGCCTCATCCTTACAGCTCTGCCCACCCATGCGATGTGGCTCTAGCCCACAGGGGAGGGCGGGGTAATCAGACTGCAAAGAGAGGTGAAGAAGGTCTGGAATAGAATGACTGGGGCTGGGAAAACACCCTTACTTCTTCCTCAGGGGCTGAAATTTTTAAACAGGTGCCCTTTGGCAGAACTCTTTCCAAGCTGGTATTTGCTTTGATGGGACTAACAAGACACCGAGAATTTGAGGATGGAAAAGTCATGTTTTGGGGGGGGTCAGTGTGGCTCCCTCAGGGAAGGAAAGCACATTCGTGTGGATCCGCTGGGTTATAAGCTTCTGGAAGGCACCGCTTCCTGCCTTCCATCCCCCGCAGCTTGTGAGGGACTGGATGGGTTCCCCCCAACAGCTTTCAGAACATGAGCATGGGCACGTCGAGATGTCCTGCACAGCCCCTGACATTTGCAGATACCCTTACCCTCATAAGCAAGCCCACTGCACTGAAAGTGGGAACAAAAGAGAACAGGGCCAAGGCACTCCTCTGCTGACATTTATGTACGTGACACAACTGCCTGGGGGACTGGTTCTCTCTGTCTTGTGCATCTCGGTGCCACTCCTGGAGAGGTTCACCACGAATTCCTGTACAGGGAAGAGATGACTGCTATGTTTAAGAGAAGGGCAGAGTTTTCCACTCATCAGGATCTGTGGGGTTGACCCACCATGTGGGAGGCCATGTCCGGGAGGTCTCTGCCTCTGGCCATGTCAGTTTCGCCCAAGTGCAGCAGCTTCCTGGCAATTCCTTGATCCAGGCAGAGTCTGGGCTGTAGCTGACCTCCTCCTGTATTGCTTGTAAAGGAGCCACTGGCTCCGGGAATGTGTGGGGCAAAGGCAGGACTCTTTAGGAGAAGGTCCCGGTGTATTCCACAGTCACTGTCACTTGCACATTGGACATCGTCATTATTTTAGACTATTTTTAAAAAAAGCCCTTTGCCCTCCAGTTCCTCATGCTGACTGGACTAGATTCACAAATGATTACCGAGCAGAGGTTCATTTTGATACATGGTTTAACGGACAGATAAGAATGACTTATCGTTTGCATCGCTGCATTTCTCATGAAACAGAAATCTCAACTTCAGACTATGTTTGTTCTTTGTTTTCAAAATCGGTGAGGTTTAGTGTAGCGAGGCCTGTTTTTCTATCCCTGTGATTTCCCATTAGGTTCCCATTGTCCTGTTTTTCCCACTAGATGACAAGCACTGCAAAGCACAGCCACTTTGTCCCCTTTGTTTTTGTGACTCCCCTGTTGGGTGCTGAGGACAGTACCCTGTACACGGAGGTCTGTGATAAGCATGGAGCCTCAGGCTTTTGAACTGTTCTGTGCCCCTATAATTCTAGTCTCTGGGCACAGCCTCCCACGCTGCCTCCCCACCCCCTGTAAAGCAGGCACGATATTCTGTGTCTGTCTTACACTTTCTCCAGAGCAGTGAAGAATCAATTCAGTGACCTCTGCAGGTTATCTGGAGCCCTGAGGAAAGGTGTTGGGGACACGGCCCTCTCAGCCTGCCCAGTGGTCACGGAACACTCCATTACCGAGACTGTGACCACAGCTTTGCTGTTGGTCTCAATGTAGGGTCCCAGGCAGCAAGAGAAGAATCCTGTAGAGGGACAAACCCAGGCGCAGGACCCACCACCCCACTCCTCGGCCCTCTGCTTACTTTGTCGGCAGCGGTGAGGCGGGTCCACGGCTTGTCGGCCCTGCGGTCATAGTCCTGAGCGTCGGCCACCTCCACGTAGTCACTGAAGCGGATGAGGATCTTTCTTTCCCGAAGTTCTTCCACTGTGGGCCTTTGGCTGAGCTGCAGGGAGGGAGAGAAGGACACAGTCAACCAGAGAACTTCGGCTCACTTGGTCCTTCTGTGAATATACAGGTGTGGAGAATGAGGTCCCAAGAGGGAGGTGATGCATGAAACAGGACTGGAGGGAGGCGCAGGGCCCAGGCGGGGACCTGGGGCGCTGGGCTCCCACACCGGGGACTTGTCCAGGATGGTTTTCATTCCTCGAGCGAGAGGCTTTCATTCCTTGAGCCTCCTCCAGGCCTATCCAGATGGACGGCTAGGCTGGGTCTTTCTTAATAACACTGCAGTGTGTCAGTCTTCACAAGCAGCTGGTCTATTTGTGTCTGTTGTGGATTTCCCCACATCTGTCCTACCTCTCCCATCAGCTGACAGGAATCTTCCACAAAGATTTTCTGTTATTTTAGATCTGTGAGTCCACATCTGTGTGCCAAATTTAGTGCTGTCTGCAAGATAGGTTTGTAAATCATTTTGTATACGTGTGTTTTAGACACAGAGAAGTGTATGTGCAAACTTTGGGATATGCAGGAATGGGAACATGTTTATTTATGAGGTCAGGGGAGAGACCCTGTTCCTCAAGAAGTTCAAATGAGAGGTCAGCCCACAAACGCAGAGCTATGTCAAGTGTATGCCAAGGGAAACTCAGGATGGACCTGGGATGGGTCTGTGGTGAGGGAATAAAACAAGTAAAAGGAGAATTCATATTTATTTAACCTTCTCCCCGTGTCTCCCACGTACCCTTTTTTTGTACTTTGACATCAGTAGGCTGACATTTCTATTCTCTCTTCCAGTCACTAGGCTTATCCTTCTGGAGTAACATAGTTGCTCTCTCTTTAGGATGCTATCAATTCATGTTTAACCAATATTATTTTCCTCCAAGTCCTAGAGCGTAGTTAATTCTATTAATAGAAGATGTAGTCAGAATCTTACCACAAAGGCCTATAAAACACATACACAGAAGTCAATGAATCCAACCACCCTGGCTGTTTGACTCTGTATCATGCAGCTGTCATACACCTTTGCTGGTGCCAGAATGTTCCAACTTGCTGCCAACTGGACTACAATGGGAAAGCATAATTAGATGGCTGCCTGGCTCCTATTAAATAGGATTGTGATGGGTGTTGCAAGACTCTGGACAGGACAAAGGCAGCCTGCAGTTCCCTCCTGGCCGGGGGTGGGAAGAACTGGGGATCAGAGGCCCTTCGGGCTGTGGCCCAGGCCAACTTGCCAAGACTGCACGCAGCTCTCCCTCAGAGTGGTTCTAGTCTGCCCCGAGGCGGCCCTGGTTTTCCTGAGACAGGGCATTTTGGCATCACTGCTGGCCTGTCACAGGAAACCACAGGTCTCCCAGGCTCTACAGCTGGGGTTGCTGGAAACAGAAATGGCAGTCCATCCAGACTCTAAAATGTGAGTGCAGGGAGCTTTTGTGCTGTCATTAAAATACATAAAAACATATAATGTTTACCATGTTTATCCCCACATAAAGGATTCCTACTCAAAATTTCCGCTTTGTGTTAATTAGGCCTAGCGAGGTTTACCCCAGGGTGTGGGACAAAATGGTATTATTTTCTAAGTACAGCATGACAGGAGAAAGGTTGTTAAGCGTGGAATGCCTTGTTTACGTTTCTGGATATAAATCATGATCTGGATTTTACTAATAGCCTGTCAAGGGCAGAATCTGCAGTGAACAGAAAGCTAAGTGTTAGCTCTGAAGGTCAGGGACTATTTTTCATGCCTGAATCCCATGGGACTTTTGACACAAGCTGTCCAACTGAAAAAGGCACAGTGCCCATATGCTGAGGGAAGGAGTGAGGAGGGGACTGACTTCTGTTGGGAGAAGCTCAGGTGGTGTGTGGACTGACTAACCAATGGCCACTGGGACTCTCCACGAGAGTGTGGGCTTGTGCTCCTGGCCGTGTGGGCCTCGGCAGATGTACCTTTAGCTCGTGACTGGTTGGAGCCACTGGGGCATGTGAACCCCAGGTCCTTCCTCAGAGGCTGAGGAAATGATCTTTGTGGCCAAAGTTGGTTTTCTGGGTATGATGGAGGGATTGGTAACATTATGTTTCAATCTGTGGCAGCACTAACAGCATTTGCAACCAAATACTCAACAAGAGAGTAACTAATTCAAATCCAAATGCAACCTGACCCAAGTGCATTTCTTCCTTCCTTCTTTCCTTCCTTCCTTCCTCACTTCTTCCTATCCATCTATCCATTTAGTTAGCTAGCAGTTTTTTGGAAGGGGAAGAGAGACATTTACTAAAAGACAAAACATGTAAGTTTTAAGTTAGTCTTAATTTGGCTGAAGAAAACGACTGGTTTGCTGCTACTAGTATCAGCTGCTGTGCTTTATTTTTCTTTCTAATACATTAAAATTAAACAGAACTGTATTGAGGAAATCCTCAGACTGAGGGTACATAACTGAAAAGCAGCCGCCATCGCTGGCATCTGGTCTGGGTGTGATAAAGACCCCAGAGGAAAAGAACTTGCCCAGAGCCAGGAGGTGGTATGGACTCCCTACCTGCTAGCAGGCTCATATCTCTGTCAACAAAAAGAGATGCGAACGCTTCTTCCAGTCTCTGCCTTATAAACAGTGATTCCTTCACCCAAGTTCATTATTTCTAATTCCCCAGTCCAGTCTCTGGGGATGGAAATGCTGAAAATACAAGGCAGTGTTCCTGGGAGGAGGAAGGAGAGGAAACCAGGACTAGGAAGAGGCATTCATCTTGTGTTGGAGACGTGCAGAAACTACGGGCTATTTGGGGTCCCTGTTCTTAGTGTTATCAACCCCAGTACAGTTGGGTGTGGAGGGAACCTCCTTGCTTGCCCCCCTGCAAAATTATGCGGTTAGTCAAGATTTTTTTCTACAAAATTGTATACTCATTTTAAAGACATGAGAATTAGATGAATGTTTAAGTATTTTCCTATTACTAGTTTTTACCACAAACCCTAAAGTTTAGGAGAATGTTCCGGTCCCAGCAATCAACTCCAATGAACTTTATGAAAATTGGATTTAAAACATTTTCTGAATGTCTAGACATTTCTGTATGAGAAATGAGCCTCACTTTGATGCCATAGTCATTTCAAGGTCACACTTAGAACCAGCTAATGCGTCTCCTCCATCTTCCTCACAACTCAGTCTCAGGACAAAGGGTGCCTGGCATCCAAAGACTGGGTGGTCGTAAGGATGTAAAGAACCAGACTGCGACCGGGGTGAGGGCATCTGGATGAAGTGAGATCACTTAGCTCTTGTTCTAGTCCCCACCAGGGGGATGCTGGCCTGTCATCAGTCTTTCAGGCACTTGTTGATCCTACTCTTTTTCATTAGAATGGCATTTGGCTTGTCACCAGGTATTGGGGATGCTCAAAGGGGGAGAAAGTGTTGAGGAACATAAGTCATCACTTTAATAACTGGTATGATATTTTAGGATCTCTGAATTTCTTCCTTTGCATAATATTTCTAGGGAGAAAAATCCATTAATAAGCCTTTCAAAAATTAATTTGAATGGGTCTCTTAACTGTCTCTAAGAGTCGAGAATCTTTCTCTCAAGATGATCACCGTAGGAGGCTGATTAAAAACACTCTAGTCAGACAGAATATCATATTATATCTTATGTGTCATCAATTAATTAAACTTGTCAACATCATCCAAGAATAGCCTCAATTCAGAGTTTATTATGAAAGAAGCTGCTCATGGACAATTAAATCCATCTGTGTCTACATTGCATTGCGAAGCCATCTATTTCTGGGGGTAAAGATATAGAAGAATTTTAGCTTTATGGCTTTTATTTAAGTGCTTTTCAAACATCTTCAATGAATTTATCAGTACCTGTGGCATTTTCCTAATTCAGTAATCCAAATTGGATTTAGCATAATAAAATCAAATAGTATTTAGTTAACAGGCAAGCACTAGTTATCAGGGGAGGGAAGGAAAATCCATGCTTTCCCAAGGTCACAGCAAATAACTGAGTTATATATCAAATTATATTTGATTTTGACAATGACTTTCCAATTGCTCAATGGGGTTATTGTGCATTTTTATAGATAAAATATTCACTGTCATTAAAAACATAATGCACCTGACATCAAGCTGCTTGGGTGCAGGTGTGTGTCACAAAATCTAGCAACACAGTGTCTCCAGCCAAAAGGACAGAGGGTCATGAAGCTGAGCTGACCACGGTCCCCTGGAAAGGTCCTGTAGAGTCAAGAGAGCTGCCAGCTCTGACCGAAGAGATGTGGAACGATTACGTGGCTTTCAATGGGCCAGGCAGCTGCGAGGTCCCTGAGGTCAGCCGAGGCCACCGGAGCGGAGGGCGGCCCACCCTCTCCCGTCCCAGCTCTTGGTGGAGAACCTGCTTACCTTTCGCGTTAGCCTCCTCTTGATCTCTCTTTTCTCCTCTTGTTCCTCTTGTTCATTCCGAGCTGAAAGAAACATTGAAGATGCTTTTGACTTTTGTAAACAGTGTCACACACAGGTGCATCCTCTGAACCTTTGAGGTTCCAGGCCCAGCACCTCAAAATTTAAAAAGGGGAAGAGAGAGCTTCTGTCCCCTACCCTGGCCATGCTTCTGCCTATGGGGGTGCTTTCCAAACTGCCTGCATTGTTTCAAGTTGGTGGTGAGCAGGTTGACCTTCGTAGTTTTTTTTTTTTTTTTTCTTTATGTCACAAGGGGTCTTGAGTCTCCAGGAAGAATTGCTGGGGTGAGAAGTGTGGCTTACAAGACAAAGAAGTAGGTTCTAAAATGGGGTTACTGTTAGCAGTGACATGGGCATTTGGGGAGAGGTGAGGCTCCCTTCTTTGGAGAAAACTTGGGCCTCACTCAACTCTACCTCAAGCTTCACAGTGACTACAGGGGCTCATTTGTGATGTGGCCCCCATGTCTGGTGCTCTGTGGGAGTAAAACAGAAAACCGGCCCCAAGGAAGTGCCTGTCCCCTGTGCGGAAACAAAATGAGGTACAGCTAACACCAAATACAGTGCTGGCTGCATGAAGACATATTTCAAAATGCTCACCTTTTGCAAGCCCTGATTCCATTAATTCTTTGAATCTTCCAAGAAGTCCACAGAGCAAGTGTGAGGCCAGAGCGTGGGATACAATTGCCTGCATTTAGACTTTTAAGGACATTTTCAGCTTAATATGTGGGGTGACTTACTCATCAGATGATTACAGAGCCACAGGTAAGAGAGTCTGGGGTCAGAGAACTGGAGGGCAGAAAATGAGGGCTTATTTCTCCTTTCAAGCTAACTGAATGACCTTGGGTACATCAGTTTCCTTCTGGGCCTTGGAATGGAAGTGTGGTTATAAGCGGAATATTGTCCAGCTTGAAGAAAATCATGAAAGTCAACCTGTGTCAAAGACGGTCTCTGATTCTCACCCACTGACTTGAGAATGGCATCAGTGCAGGGCATCGCTTCAAGCTGATTTTGGCACAGGAGCCACTAAGAGTGCCCTGGGCACCTGCTCTCTCATTTTGAAATGACTGGTGTTAAATTATGTTTTAATAACTTAATGTATCGTATCAGTGCACACTGGAGACTCAGTTGTCTCACTATAGGACAGATCTTTAAAAAAGGGAAGCCGCTGTGCATAGAAGTGGGGTCCCACCCTGCCCCTCCTTGTCAGCAACTACAAGCACAGCCGACTCACACTGAGGACACCTCTCACTAGAAGGAACGATGGCCATTCAGAGCAGAACTCAGGCACTTGCAGGACACCCACAGGGGCATGACTTGGCTGCTGTGGGATCAGGACCTTGTCTGGGGGGAGCGCCAGAAATACCCATCCATGGCCCGCCAAGGGCCGAGGTCACCAGAGGTCGCCACTGCGCTTGCCCCACAGTGCCCCCTAAGTGCCCACACTGGAGTGCCTTCCTTTGGGTTTAAAGATCCTATCTCACTCCTAGAGTTCCCTTTAAAAATGCAATTTTGGAGGGAGATAAACACCCTCCAAACTGACCCATTAAACTAGTCAGTCATTAATACCTCAGTATGAACTAATCTATTAGAGATAAGTTTAGAGACAGCAAGACCCACAAGAAAGGAGACCCCAGACAGCTACATCTGCAGGTGGCAGAGAGGGAAGGAAAAGTCAAGTATGAATGCTGGGTACTCAGGAGGTAGCTTGAGGCACTTGGTTAAAATGTACAAACTCACAGAATATTAGGACCACGAGGGCCCAAGAGACCTCCTAGTCTACCACGCTTAGTTTGTAAATGAGGATGTGAAAGTTCAGGGGAGTTAAATGACTGGTCACACGCTACACGGCTAATTAGACAAACCGTCCAGCTCTTTTTTCTCAAGAAGACACGGCCTCCTCCCTGTCACATTTTGCTTGGGGCCGGCCCTCCACCTTATTACTGGTTACTGGCTTCAGATTCCAGTCAGGGCTTCCTCACTCTCCAGGCCCCTTTCCAAGATGCGAATGTTGGCATTCTGTGACAGAGCGTGAAACTGCCATCTCCTGTGTGCTTTTTCTGGGTCCCTCTCAAGGGCGCGACCCCAAGAATCTATGGAATCTATACCTTTAGTTCAAAGCCCAGGGTCATGTTTTCTGAGGCCAAGGGTACCAAAGGCAATCGCATTAGGCAACCAAGAAGAGAGGTCAGGAAAGGGCCATGATGTCATCACCTGCTGCCACCCTCAGAGTGTGCTGATTATGTGCTCAGATGTGCACAGTATCTCATTGGCTGCTGCTGAAAGCAGGCATTGCCTGTAGGGCTGGGCAGGGTGGGGCTGGAAGTCAGACCCAGACTCAAGCTTCACCGCGGGGCAGTGATATCTCTGTGTACTTTCTCCAGCACCCTCAGCGAGATGGTTCCTCAAATGATTTAAAGCTCAGAAAATAAGTTTTAGAACAATTTGTTCAAAGGTGTTTTCTTATTTCACTGAAAGTTTCTTGTTTTACAATCAGAATAGATTGAAAAAAAACCAAATTTAGGAAAACAAATTTTTTGTTTCACTATCAGAATAGATAGGAAGAAAGAAAGAGAGAGGGAGGGAGGGAAGGAGGGGGGGGAGAGAGAGAGAGGGAGGGGGAGAAGGAGGAGGGGAGAGAGAGAGAGAGAGAGAGAGACTTAGGAAAACAAAGTCTCAGAATGCAGGGGGAAAATAAGAATCAACGGGAAAAATAAGTTCATTTCTGAAAAGGTTTGGAATTGTGAAATGATCAAGCTGTTTGAATTTGGTCCAGTAGTTCTTTAATTTGCAGCTATTTGAACAGGACAAGAAGAAATAAAATAGAAGGGAACATGGGGACAATCTTTTAAGCTGCTTTGAATCTAAGCCCCTCAGGCTTACTCGACATAAGTAACTACCTCTAAGATTTGAGTATCTTTCTGGATGGCAAGAAAACCCCAAATGTAAGGCACTAGCCCGTAACCTCCCAGCGAGCTGGGTCAGCGAGAGGTGGGCACTGGTGCCTTCAGGAAGCCAGAGGTGAGGTGGGGATTTGACACCCTCTCTTTCCAAAACCCTTGCCTTTGCTGACAGACGCACTATTTACTGAAACCTGAACAATCCCCCAGAAGTTCTTAGCTTCTTTCAGTCTAGGAGTCAGGACGGAGGTGACAAGTACAGTCTGGCCCCGTGACTCAGTGGTACAGAGATTCCTTCAGAAGACAACAGATCCGTGTTGGACCTGTGTGTGGGGCTGAAGCGGCAGAGGAAGAAGGAAGCATGCTTACTTGGGATTTTAGAAATAAATGAACACCTTTCTCTCCTACAATGGAGAGTTTATAATAGATCAACTATCAGGTTGGGGCAAAAAGGGACCTCACACGGGTCAAGTGCGTCCTTGACCACAAAAATCGCCTGAAAAAAATTCCAATTCTGTTTTATAGCATATTAAGCTTAGAAACTTTACCGGGTACCCTTGGTTCAAAAACTATATATACACATAAATTCTTAGAGACCTAGGCAGTATGTGAGGTGCGCTCAAGCGTGAGGAAGGCCAATCCTGAAAATAACACCCCACAGGTGGGGAAGTGGCGGCTGGCCTGGCGCCGGGAGGCAGGGTGTCGGTGAGGCAAACGTCACACCAGTGGGTGCTCCGGAGGGGCTGCCCACGAACACACCTCCCGCCACACCTCCCGCAGGAAATTCAACAGCTCACCCTCAGTCAACTATTCCACGGTGACCAGGCCACGACCCCACACTGAAGACGGGTAGGAAAGTAAAGCCAACATTTTAGTTTGGTCTAAGTGGAAATACCCACCCACACAGACTGAGGTTTCTTCACATGACTGAGATGAGTGTGTGCGCGTGCGCGTGCACAGCCTAGCGTAGCATTTCTATGAAATTCTGCACAGCATGTTATTTCTCTTTTCTGGAGAGAAATTAGAAGGGGATGTGTGTGTGGGAAGAAAGGGTTGTGAATTAATCTAGAAATATTATATGTTGAGGAACGTGCTGGTGAGAGTGGTAGTAATGATCAAGCAGAATGTTAGATGTTTTATTTTTAAAATTTTAAATATTTCCCACCAAACTGAGGCATACTGATGTCTGTGAGATGTTTGGTTTCCTTTAGTATTTAATTATATTTTAGTGTATATATATATATATATATATATATATATAGAATAAAGCACCGAGTGGATTCTCTGTACATATTCAAATATCTCTGTGTCCTAAATCAAACAAGGGACTCGTTTACATTTTCTGTCCACAGCCAGAGTGACAGCAAGTTTTTCTTGAATGAGAGCATTAGGCAAGCACACCGTCGGCCAGTTGTGGGGTTCCTGAGAGATGAACACGAAGCATTTTCCCTCGGAAATGCTTTCTTATACTTCAAAGTTAGTGTTCGAAGAAAGGGAGCGGGATTTGATCAACAGCAGCCAGCTGCAATGGAAAGTCACATTTCTAGTCCCAGGGTTCATTTCAAATGGCTATTTGCCTTATTTGAGCCACCAATGTATTTGCCGTTTTTAAGCCAATTTTGATTTAAAGGTCACTCTCGCTCTCCTCAAAATCATTTAATAACAAGTTCTCTCACAATAAATTTCCAGCGTCTCTCTGACTTCACAGCCCACTGAAGGGAAGATGGATATGGCAGTCTGTGAGCTTCTGATGGGCCAAGAGGATCAGAATTTGCCCCCTAGTGGGGAGGTTGCCTTGGATGTTCTAACACATCCAAGCCTCAGCCATCAGAGACATTCTCCATCATTCCACACAGGCACAAGGGACAAACCTTGTGGCCTACGATTAAAGCATAAGTGACGTTACCACAAAACATCAGGAATTGCCATGGGCTTAGTCAATCACTTACGTTTCAAAATGTTCCTCTGCTCCAATTCCTCTGCAGTGGGCCTCTGGCTCAGCCGCCTACGGAAAAAATCCAGGAAAAGTTTTTGGACCATATCATATCCTCCTTGGGTCATTAATCTCCCCAGCCCTCGTAGATGCAGGAGACAGAGCCAGTGGCTGGAGTTCTTGTTCCATCCTGGGCTCTGAAAGACTGACTTTCACCACCAACGCCTCCTCAGTTCCTCAATTTCAAGCCCTGGAAAGGTGCCATACGTCATGTCACGCTGAGCTGACCCTCCTCCTTCCTCCCTTCAGCGGCTCCTCCCCAGCCCTGTTCCTCTGGTGCCTCCAGGCAAGTGGACTCTTCTCTTCACAGAAGTCCCTTTCTTTCCTCGTGGCCTGCTAACTTTGGGACCTTGGCCTCCGTCTTTGTCTCCCAACCCTGAGGCTAGAGCTTGCTTCTTGCCCAGTTTGTGTAGACCCAGTTAGAATACAGAGTCCTATGGCCCCGGGGAGATGCAAGAGAGCAAGTCTCGTCTGCAGAGAACAATAGCTGTTCTTCTTGTCCCCACCCATCACCACCCAGCCTTACTAGATATGGAATGACAAAGGAACAGGAACAGCACAACACTCCTGTTATCCAGTATGTAATTTAGCCCTAATAAGTGAAGCACAGCAAGGGCATGAACTTGCTATGATGCAGCAGAGGGGGTTGGGGGGTGGGGACAGACATGGGTGGGCACCGCAGAGTGACAAAAGTCGCCAGAGAATGGGAAGGGCACCAAAGAGAAGTACATGCTTGTATGCAGGTATAAAGTTCCAGGAATGGTCAACGCGAACAGGGTGGGCCTCAGCATTCACAGAGTGTTTGTATTTTTGAAGCTCTGGGAAATTCTGTAATAACTGTGCAATTATTCAGCATCCCAATTGTTCAGCATTGGGATGAGGTGTGTGTGAGATGAGAAAATTACAGAAGGAGTTTGAGACTTCTTGAAGTCCTCCACTAGGGTATATGGGGTAGAAAGGACCGTTCTTGTAGTAGCGGTTCTAGTACCTTCCCAAATATTGGCAACTAGTGTCTATAGTTGGTAAGATCTTTACATCATGGAATCTAAAGAGAGACAGGGTGAAAATATGAAGTCCATGCAGTCACCAAGTGTAAATATTTTAAATTCAAGGCTTATCATCACTTGCAGTTCTCTTTATTGCGCTGGGCCAGAAAACAATTGATTTTGTGATACCTCAATATCATCACCACACTATGCTGTAGACAGCTAGCAATGGGCTTCAACGTCAGAGAAAATTTTTGGTCAGATGCCTAAATTCTATATCGCCCCGGAAAATGCTGGAAATTGTATTCTAAAGTGTTTTAAGTTTGTAAGAACATTTCCACATTCATTATTCATTTTTTTTCCCCTCAAAAGATCCCTTTAAGGCATTATTTAGCCCCATTGATGAGGGCCAGCTGGGTATTTGGAAATTCACAATATCAGAGGTTCTAAATTTGGACTCTTGAAGTCCGTTCTACACTAGCATTCTCATACTGCAGGAGGAACCTGGAGATCAATAACTGAGCAAAGTGGTGTTATAGGTCTGGAATGCAGCCACTGACTCCACTTACAACAAGTTTCTTAGAGGCTCTGTCTCACCTTTCAATTTATGTTCCCCAGAAACCCTTGTTTCTTTTATGGGGATGCAGTTACCTTGATGGGACTATTTGGTAAAACCCAGGCATCAAATGAAGCTCGGGCTTTGGGGGCAGTATGTTTTGAACAAGCCCTCCAGATTCAAGGTGGAGCTTGCCTCTGGGAAGCTGGGCCAACGCTTTGGTCTTAAAAGCTCAGACGTGTCTGCAGAACGTTTGCCCGTTGGCTTGTGCCAAGCAGCCCATCCATTCCATTATCAGATGTGTTGCCTGGTTCTGTGCTGGCTTTTTGTTTCTGTTTTGCTTATGGGCCATGTTTGGAGGGAACAAAACAATGAGTGACTCAACTATAAGCAGAGAATATTCTGTTATTAAACAGGAAGGCTTTTAGTCAAACACACATGATTTCTAAGAAGGTCCTTTATGCTTCATTTCTCTTGAAAGGGTTTGAGAACCTCAAGGCTAATTATAGCTATAAAATGTAGTTAAGTCCTCGCAAAGGACATGTGCTATAATCGGTTGTTTTGACTTTAAAAATGAGATTCGGTAAAAAATGATATTGTGGCATTGTAATGACAAAGCACTAAACAACTCAGGAGTTGTGGGGGGGGTGGTCTGGGTTCTAGTTCTGCCTCTATTCTGAAACTACTTTCCTTGAAAAGTTTTTTTTTTGGGGGGGCTATGTTTTTTTTTTTTTCTGCAAATAATAGTAATTGAATAAGCTAATGCTGATTTAATGCTTATAATGTGCAGGTGTGGTTCTATGCATGTATGTTAATTCATTTAATATTCATAGAAGCCCTTTGAAATAGTATGTATTATCACCATTTTCATTGTACAAACGGGAAAACCGAGGCACAGAAATCGCATACCTTGCCACAGGTGACACGGCTAGCACATGACAGAGCCAGGACTTAACCCCAGGTATTCTGTCTCTATAGTCTGAATACTCTTAACCAGTGTATTAGCTTCCTATTGCTGCTGTGACAAATTAATGCAAATTTAGTGGCTTTAAACAACACAAATTTATTATCTTACAGTCCTGGTGATCAGAAGTCCCAAATGCATTTCATTGGGCTAAAATTCAGATGTTAACAGGAGTGTGTTCCTTCTAGAAGAAGGGGACAATCTGTTACCTATACTTCTTTCATCTTCCAGAGGCTGCCTGCATTCTCTGTGCCTCTTCCAAAACAGCCATGTAGCACCTTCCCGTCTCTCTCTCTGACTTTGACCATCTTGCCTCTGCTTAAAGGACTTCTGTGATTATATTGGGTCCATCCAGACAATCCAGAATAATCTCCTCATCTCAAAATCCTTCACTTAATCACAGCTGTTCTCAACCCACTCCAGCAAAAAGTCTCTTTTGCCATGAAAGGTTACACGTTGTAGGTTTGGGGATCAGGATGTGGGTGTCTTTTGGGGGGCTGCTATTCTGTCTACCATAACCATAGGACCTTACTAGTCAGAAGGTGCAAACTGACGTCTGTTGGGCTATGTTTGACTCTACAAGTTCTCCTTGGCAAGCTCTGAAGAGATCACACGGAGGATGGATTGGGGGATGCGAGAGGCCTGAGGGGGATGAGTAGAGGCCTGAGAAGGCTATTGCCCATCTGGTGGAGGGTGATGGACCTCGGGCTAGGCTATGGTGGTAGGCGTGCAAGTTCTTAGGAAGTCAAGTTGACAGACCCTAGAGACATAGTGCGTACTGACAGAGAGGGAAGAAGAAGGTATGTAGGAGATCTCTTAGGTTTCATAACTTATACAACACGATGGATAGTAGTGCCATTCAGTGAGACGGGGAACACTGGAAGGGAACCAGGGCATTTTGGGGGAGAACGAGGGAAGGTCAGATGGGAACCATGAGTTTGAGTTTGGATCTGTTCAGTTGGATGCTTTTGCAACATGCAAGTAGAGTTGTCAAGTAGGCAACTGGATAATTGAGCAGAGTGGAGAGAAGTCTAGGCCAACGTGTGACTAGTCTGCAACAGAGATAATATTTGAAGCCAAGAATAAGGAGAGAGCATAGAATGAGAAAAGGAGGGGGCTTAGGATGGAAACTTAAAGAATTCCAATATTTAATGCTCAGAGTAAGGAAAACGAACTCGCCAGGGAGTTAGAGGAGGGGCAGTGCATGGAGACAGATAAAAACTAGAAGGTCACATCATGGAAGCAAAGGAAGAAGAAGGGCATGGTCAACAAAGAGTGCTGAGTGCTACTGAAAGGTCAGATGAGGACTGAAAAAACGTCCACTGGGCTCAGCAGCAGGTAGGTTATTAGCAATCTCTCCTAGAGCTCTTTCAGAGGTTGGTGGGGACAGAAGCCAGGCTGGAGTGGGTTGAGAACAGAGGTGAGAAAATGGCCATAACAAGTATGCAGGACTTTTCCATGAAGACGGGCTTTGTAGGGGATGAGAGAGTTGGAGTTGAAGGAGGCTTTAACGAGGTTTATATTTTCAAAAGGGAGAAAACTGAACACATTTAATGCAAAGAATCCAGATTAAGTGGTGGTCGAGGTAGTGAAAAACTAACCATATAAGGAGGGAGAAAGCTCAACTGATAATGCAGGAGTCCTGAGGAGGCAGGAGGGGTTGGGATCCAAGGGACAGAGAGGCCTTACCTTTCACACGGAGAAGGGACAGCTCCTGAACGTGACAGGAGGAAGTGGGATAGAGGGCGTCACTTTCATATGCAGGTTTGTATGTTTGGGTGTTGGAATTAATAAGGGAGTTCCCAATTGATGGCTTTTACTTGCTCTTTCAAGTTGGACTATAATAAAGATGACCTATATTAGTTTAAAATATAACCTTTCCTTGAGGGATGTGTCTTTGAACAGAGCCAAATCCACAAACCAGGGGGATAAAGCTCTAGCCTCAGAATTCTAATCATCAGAATCTTTGGGGAGCACCCAGCGCAGCCCACCATATTCACCAAGGAAAGCCGCCATCTGCGTGGTTCCTTTTAAGACCTACCTTGTGCAGAAGTATTGGTTAATAGTAAGCTGAAGAGAAGAGCACAATTACTGTATTAACGAAGTGGTCAACTTTATAATCCCAAGGAGCCAAGAGCTCCAAGAATAAAAGTAGGGATGCCTTTTGAATGTATTGTATCTCTTACACCACCTTGCTAATAGATTGAAGTAATTGTATCTGATTTAGACTAACATTACATAAAAAAAAAAATTTTCCTGACTCTATATTTAGACATGACCATTTATATGGTAGGTGGCAAAGGAAAACTTTTTAGGAGTGTTTAGGAGTTAAACATTTATATAAAATGAATTATCCAAAAGTAAGCATTGAATGTACTTTTCAAGTCATTTATTTAAAAAGCTTTGCTATTACATATGTGACCCTCGTTTAGAAGATACCTCTGAGGAGCAAAATTGTTTCCATGGCTCAAATGACTTCTGCTTTACCGTGGACCACAGCTAAACGATTTCCATGTACTGTGAACTGAAAAATCACCGAGTTCCCATTTAAATGCCACCTGGCATCAATCGCTATATATGAGCCTTCTATTTTCTTTCAACATTTGAGAATAGACCTTGCTTTTTATTAGTCTTAACAACTCTCATCTATACCAGTAACCATAAACAAGCAAGCAAACTAACTTTTTTTTTGTAAAACAAATGCCCAAACAAATAGCACTTCAGTTTTGGCCTTGGACAAAGGAGAACGCTAGAGAATGTAGTGGCAAGATGCTTTAAATATATGCAGAACAGGGAGTGCAGTCTTTCCACATTAGAGTATCTCCCCAGAGAAGTGACAAAACCCTTGTACGTTTTGCTGGTCTGACTCCACGAGGCTGACAAAGATGCCTTCTGCTGCACAAAACTAATGAGCCTTCTGCAGGCTTTAGAACAAGGTCACAGCTTTCATTAGCTTTTACAGCTGCTTATTGTTTTGAGGGCCCCGATTTTAAAGTTTGGATCTCTGAAGCCATATCTGCATTTCAGGAAACAGAAAAAGCAGAATTAACTTGGGGTTTTTGCTTCTCAGCCCCAGAGGAAGGTCACTAACTGCCTTTTCAGACCGATGGAAAGAGAAATGCAAAGGTACTCAGGGAGAATGATAGAAAACAAGATCTGCTCTCTTAAGGCAGAAGGAGACAGGGGTTTTCCGTCACATGCCCTAGATGGGAAATGCAAGGGGAGGCAGGCCTGGGGACATGCATTGAACTGTGTCCCGTCTCCCTCAGAATCTTTCCTGAAGAGCTGTCAGTTCCATGAGGGCTGGAGCATTTCTGGCCTCCTTGGTCATCACTGCATCTCCAGTTCCTAGGAGACGATGGAGAACATAACAGGTGCTCATTTAGTAATTATTTAACCCACATGCTACTGGTTCTGACGCCATACAGGCTCCTTGGATAATCTCATCAACAAGCATGACTACAGTTAGCATCTAGACGCCAGGACTACAAAATCTGTACCTCCAGTCATATTTTTGAGTCTATACCATCTTTTCAACGGCTGCGTTATATTACTACAGGCTATCAGACTCAAAGCGTCCCAAATGAATGAGTCCATCTTCTTCCCCTCCTGTCCACATAGGTTTGGATCCCACCCCCAGTGAATTGCCTAGGCCAGGAAACTAGGCATCACCTTCTCTGTACTTCTACCTCAACAGCCAGTCAACCACCAACTCCAGGCCATTTCTCATTCTATCTCACTACTGCCCCCTTGGGAAAGCAGGGCACCAGCATCTCTCCTGGTTGCTGCCAGCCTGTCCTGCTCCGGCCCTACCTTACTTTAAACAGAATGGTCTTTCTGAGGGGCAACTCTAATTTTCCACTCCTTGCTTGAAAACTATGCATGCGTTCCCAGTGCCTGCAGGAGGGAGTCAAAAGACCCAATGTCCTATAAGATTCTTCAAGATTTGGCTGCTTGCCAAGAATTTCCCCTCTCCTGCCCTTTAGACATAAAACTCTCCTCTTAGTTCCTTTCAGATTTGCACACTCTTCCTTATATCTAAATATTCTTTCCCTTCCTCTTTGTCTGGCTAACAGATGATAATCCCCATTGCAGCTTAAACCTTAACTGTCAGTTCCTCTGTTCACTAACCTTTTGGTTAAGGTGCCTCTACAGAGAGCGACAGTCATCCTGCATCCCCTGTATCTGGTGGTACTTGTTATACTGCCTGTAGTTGTCCATCTCGTCCACTGCACCCCAAGGCTGATGCTCTGGTGGCCATGTGTGCCCCATTCAGCACCAGGGCTGCTTCACAGGCATATACCTGGGCAGTTGTACAGGCTCCTGCTTAGAAGGGCCCCTCGTTTGGGGTTTAATGCTCTGTTGGCATTTTGGAGTTTTCAATAGCTTTTGAACAAGGAACCCCTCGTTTGCTCACCACGGCATCTGCAGGGCTTGGCACAGAGTCTGGCAACTGGAGATAGTGTTTGTGAAGTAATTAAGTGAATGCAGTCCCATGACTACCCCTGGTCTTTAACCTTTCCCTCTCTTCTAGTTCTTTCCCTAGGGCAAACAAAGGTGTTCTTCGTTAAAAATAAGACAAAACGAAACGTCACCATCCTCTTCACCCCACCTCCTGCCACAACATATCCCCCTGTCCTGCCTGCTCTGGGCTGCCAGACCTCTCACTCAAAAAGGCCCATCGCAATTCGGCTTCTGTCCACACCGCTCTATCGCACCGGTTCTCAGCTGGGAATAATTTTGCCACTTTCCACCCCTACGTACATTCGGCAACATCTGGAGACAGTTTTGGTTGTCACGATTGTAGAGGATGCCACTGGCATCTAGTGGGTTGGAGGCCAGTGATTCTGCTAAGCATCCTACAGTTCACAGGACAGTCCCCACAACAGAGAAGCATCGGCCCAACGCGGCAAGTGTTGAGGCTGAGACAGCTTGCTGTACTGAATCAGTTCTTGTCAAGGTCATTGATGACTTAATTGCTAGATCCAGTGGCCTCCGTAGAGTCCTCATTTTACTTGACCTTTCTCTATCACATGACGCCTTTGACTCAGGGCCACTTCTTGAACCTTTTTCTCCTCTAGGTTTTCAGAGGTCTCACATCCTTTGCTACCTCTTTAGTTCCTGCTCACCAGGAGGAGTCATGTACGATGAGAGCGCCAGCTGCCCTTTCCTTCAGGGTGGCTTCAAGGACAGAACTATGCATGTCAGTGACTAGTGTGGATCCCCCCTGTTTCACAGGTGAGATGTAGGATGAGCTGGCGTTCCTCGATAAGCCTCAGCCTTTTCATGTTGGGGCAGTGGGGCAAAGGGAATCTTCTAATGACCAGTCTCTGTCAGATTTCCTAGAATTTGGCTGCGGAGAAGGGGCAAAAGAGGAGGAGCGGAAGGAAGGCCATTGATTGATTGTTTCACTCCGCTGCCAACAGCCTTCAGGAGCTCGATATTGCCCTAAAGCTAACGTTCATTTTGCGACATGAACGGACCTAGAAGGTATCATGCTAAGTGAAATAAGCCAGACAGAGAAAGACAAGGACAAAAAGGATTTCACTTTTCTGTGGAATCTAAAGAACAAAATAAATGAACAACACAGAAACAGACTAGATATCAAACTGATGGCTGCCAGAGAGGGAAGGGGGTTGGGGGGCTGAGTGAAAAAGGGGAAGGGATTAAGACGTACAAATTGGCGGTTGTAAAGTACAGCACAGGGAAGATAGTCAATAATATTGTAATAACTATAGACGGTGCCAGGTGGGTACTAGACTTTTTGGGGGGATCACTTTGTAAATTATATAATGTCTAACCACTATGCGGTACACCTAAAACTAATAAAAAATAATACTGAATGTCAACTATAATTGAAAAATAAAAAATAAATTTGAAAAAAGAATAAAGTTTAAACTCCACCCTTAAAGACTCCACCTGTGTAATGTGGACGCCATACTTTCACCTTCACTCCCTTGTTATTCACCTTGAGATAACCTGGTCACACACCCGTGTTTCAGGGAAGCTGAGATGCCTCCTCTGGTTCTACCAGATGTGACTGGAGCTCTGTCTGCTGTGTTTCCCCACCTCGATCAGGACCTCATCCATTATACTGATAACACCCATTTACACAACGAGCTTCTCAATTAGACTGCCAATGCCTCAAAGGCGCAAATTATGGCTTACTTATCTTTGTGTTTCTAGACTTAGTATAGCACCTGACACATAGGAAGGGCTCGATGGATTTTTGATGATTAAATAACATAATAATCCTGTAACTCAGGAGTTGTGTCCCTGGGTTTGACCAGAACTCTTGCGTAAAGGTGTCCCTGACACCGGAGAGGTTCCTCTGGGAAGGTTGAAGAGCAGTTTTGCTTTTATACCTCAATTCTATGCCCGTCTACCTTTTCTCTCTGTAAACTAGGCAGCACAACTCTTAAAATTGTGGATCCATGCACCTAACTCTTTCCAAGAATTTCAGTCAATAATCTTCAATTTTTTCACTCATCATCATTCTCTTCAAGCTCTCAAAAATAGCCTGGCTACAGCATAGAAAACAGCACAGAGAGGGGAAATGGACTTGGATCAGAGCCCTGTCTCTTGGCCTGCCTCCACCATGAATCAGAAGGTCGCTCTGGTACATGACATGGCTTTACGGCTCGGCGCCCGAGTGCTGCTGTATGACAAATGTCCATAAAAACAGTCTAACTTGCCTGCTGCCTAAGAGTGTTGAGAGGACTGAATGAGAATCAGATGTGAAAGTCCCTTTTAAAAATAAGTATAAAACAGGAAATATTATTGTTGATAACTTGAAAAAAGTCTCTTACCTCAAATAGAAAAATAGGTTACTCTTAAAGAGAGCAATGTTTTTGGATTTATTTACTGGAGCTGTAGCCCCAATGTGAGGCCCCATGGTATAAAAAGATAAAATAATTGTAACAAGGTATAGTAAGATTATAAGATAAGGATTGTGAGGTAATGACTAGGAAAAGCATTGACGTGAAGCTGGTCGTGTTGAGTTGAAATCAGTTCGGGAGGAACAATGGGACTGTGTGTGGCTGGGCACAAAACAATTCAAAAAATAAACCAACACTACAACTGAAAGGCTACATAGTGAATACTTTCAGTGTTATTAGGATTATCAGATGTAAACCCAGTATTAGCAATCAGGAAGACTGCACTTTGAAAGAGTATCTGAGTTGTTATAGTAGAAATCAAGATAGCTAATGAAGTTAACCAAAGAACATACTCATTTCAATAAGGCCATCTTTAATGAAGAATCAATCAAAACAAATACTAAAAAATGTGATGTCAAAAGATAAGGAATGTGGGAATTTAGAAAATGTCCACTATTCTACCACTTTAACTGATAATTTGATCACCTTTAGCTTAATCTGTGTGAGGCTGTCCGACTATCCATCCATCCATCCATCCATCCATCTATCCATCCATCCATCCCATACTAGACATTCGTCTAGGCTTTCAGAGCTAAGTAGAAGAACTAACTATATTAGCAAGAATAACTTTATCATAGGGATGATATGATAAAGTTCTGCCATCAAATGTATACCATGTTTGATCTTTTGCCATTAGCCTCTCCCCAAAACATGAAAACTAAAATTTAGCCTTTGCTTTCTTTCCTTCTTTCTTTTTTAAATCTTCCAATAGATAGCTCTACTGGGTTTCTATTGTAAAAGTTAACATTCTCCCTAGGAGCACAAAGCATTTTTAATAACCTTCCATCAGTCTTCAACAAGTTTAATACGATCCGGTAAGAGGTCAAAAGACTGAGATTGAGGCAGAGGTAATGCATCAGTCCTGTGATGTGTGAAATGGAGCCTTTCCGTTGTGATCACAAAATACGGTGAAGGCTGCTGCCGAGTGCCATCCAACAGAAAGGCAGGGATCTTCCATATGGGAAGTGGCACATAGAACCTTAGTAACAGTGTGTGACAAGTTTAAACTTGTTCGGTGCAGTCAGTCGGGTGTGAGCTACGGTTGAGAGAAGGTGTGTTTTAAAGTGTGCTGTAAATCATCCTCCATCATGACAATGCTCTGTGTCACACATCACTTCTGGTATATGGCAATTTCTGTCAAATAAAAATATTAGGGTGTGTCCTCATCCACCTTATTCACAGGGTCTGGCACTGTGCCACTTCTGGCTCTTCCCCAAAGTCAAAATGACCATGAAAGGTAAACGTTTTGAATTGATTCAGGACATCGAAGCAGCTAAGCGCAACTAAAGACACTCACGAAAGGAGACTTCTAGAACTGCTTCAGAAAGTGGCAAGAACAATGGATAAGTGTGTTCGAAGTGAGGGGGAGTATTTTGAGGGGGATTACTGGCAATATGTCTTTTATTGTAATAAATTAAAAAAAAAAATTTAAACATTCACCGTATTTTTTGATCATACCTCGTATGCTTGGGCAGACCGTCTTTTCTTAACTTGAGCCTTACTTAGGTATCCCTGTACTTCCTGTCCTTACTTCTTTAAGAATATTGCTTCTGATGAACATAGATCTCTGGGGCAAGGACAAAGAGTGATTCCAAGCAGGAGAGGAAGCTCTGGGGGTCACTGCTGAGTAGCTGTCAAGGACAACATAATAGGTTGACGTGCACAGCCCAAACAACACAAAAATGGCATAGAAGGTATGTTTAATTTATTCATCCAGTCATTCATTCACAAAACATGACAGTTCCAGATTTCCCCAGTGCCTCCTCTTTGTTGCGCCTCAACAAACAACGTATACAGTCCTTGATTACTTTCCAAAGAAAGGCAAGGGATGAAAAGTAGGAAACAGGCCCCAGGGTGCTTCCTCTCCTGCCGGCTCTGACTGTGTGATACCTAGACTACTCCAGAAGTTGCAGAATATGTGTAGCTCGTTCTTTCTTAATGTTTACTCCCAAAGGGCCAATTTCTCACCCTGGTGCCATCGGGCACTTCCCAAGAACAGGGCAGAGGGTAGAAGGTGAAGCAGAAGCTGGGAGACAGCTGGCAGGAATCTCCAGTCTCCTTCCCCCCCCCCCTTCATTCAATGTGGCTGCAGCTAAGTTCCTCCAGCTGTCTCCTAGGGCCTCTTCTGAGCTCCTATTTATGGAAAAAATAACAGCTCAAGTTCCGATGAGATGCCCTGCTGTTTAGAAACCTGGAAACACAAAAACCCCAAAGAGTCTCAAATGCATGAGTGGACGGGTTTGGGTCACATTCTTTGGCAAAGTTTTCTGTAGTTCTCCTTTATTAAAAGTCTCATTTCCCTACAGTCTCCTGATCCATCACACCACAATTTTAAATGTAAAGCTTCATTTAAAACCAATAGCCCTGGAACCCAAAGGAGTGGTGTAGTGTAGTTATTCTCATTAAACTTTAAGTGCTTTCCCATGCCTGATAATCTTCACAAAATATATTTTTCTATATATGTATGTAACAGAAAGAAAAAACCACCCATACCGTTTTTTTTTTAAACTTCTCTTAGCAGCATTATGGATTTTAGGAATGTCTAACTAGTCTGGATTTGCATTTTTGCATTCTTTGAAAATCTTTTCCTTAATTCTAAAAGGATCGGCAAAGATGGAGTTCTAATCATGGAAAGTGCTTATTTGTCCAGGAAAGGATCTATTCACATGGGAAAGGGAAAGAGGAAAAAAAAAGGGAAAATGGATAATGATATGGATGCTTCCAATAAACTCTACGTTGATTACATAGGAAACAAATATAAACAACTTGTCACTAATTCCTTACCTAAGAAGGCTCCGTTACTGGGTCTTATCTACCCAATGCATTGGGAGATTCTTACAAGAAGACACTGTCTCCCATCAAATATGTTCCCCAAAAAGGAGCACGAATTTATAGCAGAAATCTACCACAGGACTGTTAGCTCCCAGCCTGGTGAATAGTACTCCAAATCCTCATCCCTCCCTTGTTTTTTGTTTTATCTCCTCACATTCTGGTTACAAAAGAGACACAGCACACACATACATACCACACATGCACACGCACACACACACACACACACACACATGTACACACACTCACCCTCACTTTCCTGCATGACATGCTCTTTGACATGAAACCAGAGGGAAATCGAGGACCACAGCCATATGGGCAAAGGCTGAAATGCCCCAATAGGAGGAGCTCAGGGAAAACTTAGGCAGAGTGCATTAGCAGCCTTGGGCTGTGACAATAATGTCCCTCACAGGAAGCACTAGCAAAAGCCACTCCTGAGCTGTAAAATAAGCACCCACTTCCATCCTGAGGGAACCAGCTGGCTATACAACATTCCCCTCACTCAGAAGCGAAATCCTCTTTCCAGGAGAGCCTGACCATGCGTGGCCAGCTTCCTGACTGACATGTCTTTAACAAGAGGTCATTGTGAGGCTACGATTGTGTGAAAGCAGAATCCTACACAGCGGGCAGGAACACTGGGCCACTCAGAGCCCTGAAAGCATCCTTCTCAGCCAGGCCAGAGCTCATGGAGAAGCACGGGGGAGGGCCAGAGATGGTCAGCCGCTGCATGGCACAGAGACCCTTTTCAGTACTATCTGCTCTCTCTAGGTAGAAGATGGACATTCCTGGTGTGTGTGTGTGTGTGTGTGTGTGTGTGATGTGTGCATAAAGTATGTTTTTTCTTCATGCAGTAAGTGTTGTGTAGGTTTTGTCAGTCTCTCATTACCCCAGTGTTACACACATCTGTGGTTTGGAAATTGGCTAAAACTGCCACTGTGGTGATGAGACCATCTCTCCTCACATCTGTGTGACACTTGACTTAGGTGTCACCTGTCCTGAGTTTAGAGTTTTGAGGTCAGGCTCATGTTGCACCCACGGAGTCACATGTTAGTAGTTGACACTTACGTGTTCTGTTCCTCTCACTAGGCCACACCTTGTCCTGTGGGGTTTGGAATCCAGCTTCAGCAGCAAAAACAAAAAGACAGTCATCCTTCCTGTTGATATTTATTTTCAAGCGAGGCTCATCTGGCATGGCATGTGGTATTCCTCTCGTGAAGAAAGATGTACATCTTCTGCTAAAATGGATTCCCTCTCTCATCTGCCTTTAGAGCCAGTCCCTTCTCAGCTGCCAACAGCTGAGTTGCACTGCTTTCAATGGTAACTGGTTGTCCTTAAAATAGCTTTCTAATTCCTTAGGTAATAAATTGAATTTAAAAGAATGGACTCTTTTCCTACTATAATTTGTAAAGCAACATGGTGCTTCCGATTTGGACCTCTAATAAAGAGTAAATGGAATCATTTTGATGATTAGAGAAATTGGAACAAGGAAAAACGTATTTGTGTTAAGATGAACATAATGTATCTAATGGAGATATTTTATGCTTGTACACTTCCTAAATGAATCCACTGTCAATACTGTGAGAGCAAGGCCACCTTCTCTAAATGCCCTCTAGATCCTTAAACCTCTTTCTTCTTCAACAGGTCAGATGTAAATACTTCAGGTTTGATGGACCGTATGGTCTCAGTCAAATCTATTCTATTCTGCCACTATCGTGTGAAAGTAGCCACAGACAAAATATGAATAAGCATGTTTGTGTTCCAATAAAGCTTTATTTACCAAGATAGGCGGCAGGCTGGATTGCTGGGTCCTGCCACAGAAAGTCATCAGTGCCTGAAAATCCTGTCCTCGAAGCATGAACCACTGGAGTGAAACCACAAGGATTGTCACAGCTTACTCAATGTGAGTTATTTTGGTTCCTCATTGCAAAATGAAAATGGGTGATTCTTTAGTCATGTGCTGCGTAGTTCTTAACCCCTTAAGAAAGATGTAATATGCTGGGTGCTTCAACACATTACACGGACTGTGGGTGGCAGTCAAGGAGGGCAGGCCTAATATCTTATCCTCTTCTTCTTCATCATCATGAATGAAACATCATCATCATGAATGGAAGATGTCTCTCATGAAAGGGCTTTTCTTCCTTGGCACACTATTTTGATAACTGCCGAGTGTTTTTTTTATACCAACCCTCTCGATGCTGAGTTCTCAGCCTCCACTATGGCTTCCTCCCGTCCCTTGCTTATGCTTTGGCCACATGAGGATTCGATGCTTAGTGGTTCTACGGTCAGATTAGAGCTGTAGGGATTTGGCCGTAGCTGTGAGTTCCTCCACTTATGGCAGCTAAGATCATGATTCTCTTAACATGATTCATTGCCCCATCTATTAATTGGCTTTATAGTGATGATTTATTTTCTCTAACAGGGTCCATGGCGTTAGGAGTTTGTTGTCAACTCAACATGAGCTGAGCTGACCACTCATGAGAGGACGAGTGTGAAGTAACAAAGGAAATCAGAATTTCCCCTTCCATCAAGTTTGATTGTCAAACTGGCCGTTTGAAAACGCTTATGGAAATGTTGAGTGTTTAAGAGACTGTTCCATATATTTTTACATATACCTCAGCATTCTATTATTAATAAATTAGAAAACAGATATCATGTAACACATGATGTAAATTTATGACAAATTTTAACTAATTTATTAGGTAGTCTAAACCTGATACTATATATAGGCTTTTTTTCTGTTTTGCTTTAAAGTCTTATTTTATTTTTGCCTGGACAAAGTGACATGAATTTACAGTTCCTTCATGGGAAATGCCCGAGCATATCTTGGTTGCACTATTTGTTGACGATGAGATGAGAATCAGAATTCACAGGCAGTGGCCCCAAATGGCTCTGGTGCTCAAAGACTGTGAAGAGAGACGACAATGTGACCAAGAACCGCGATGGAGGAGAGCCTGTGCTGGGCAGGGGAGGTGCTCCTAGGTTGGTGTGTACTGACAGGGCAGGCTCCAGGCAGAAGCCGCCCACTCGGCTACCGCGAATACAAATGCAGTGTCAGGTCAATCAAGGAGAGTGTGCTGGGGGCTTCCCTTGGCGGGAACATAGACTGGGCTTCTCGGGGTGAAATGCGCAGTGCCAGATTCATTGGTTCAGTCAAATTGGGGGAAGGCAGCTACTGCATAGTGTCATTTTAGTACACAGGAAAATGCAATTAGCTGTCTTAGCATCTTTAGAGGGAGCTTGATAAGTTACAATTTAAAGTGAGCAAAACAGTGCTCGCTTCGGCAGCACATATACTAAAGTGAGCAAAACAAAGAAAATCATAACAGTCAAAAGGAGAGCTGGATTTACAGTAGGTAAAACTCTTTTCAACACACCGATTACCTGTCAGCACCCACTATTTATTTGTCTGCCTATTTTTTTCCCCCCAAAGAAACTAACAAGGCTGCGTCCTTTGAAGAACTATCGTTTTAATGATTCAGTGGGCACAGAACATAAAATTTTCATGATCACACTTCCTAAAATAGAAATGTACTCACTTATATTTCAAAAGAATTGTCTTTAGAATCAGAGGGAAAAACAATTTCCTGGGTTTTGTCTTTGGATGATTTTTCCTGTTTACATCCTGTCTAAAAATTACTATTTAGTTAGCATATATGCCATTTTCGTGGCTATTATAAAAATCTTTGCATTCCAACCAAGAAGAGTGAAATGAACATAATGAAGACAAATAATATGAATTACTCTTATTAACATTTTGCATGAGACTTGAGGTATTTTGCCAGTAATCAAAGATGTGTGGGGACATGTGACAAACAACTGCACTAAAAATTTCTCAGTTGTAATCCAGTTCTGCTCCTTAAATAGTCAGGACCGTGTGCAAGCTCTACATAGGAGCTGCAGAAAAATTACATACAATCAAACCTGAAGCTGAACTTGGAGGGTTAGAAAGAAAGAGCACTACATACCACGGCAATTACTCTGCCAATGACACCAATGAGATGACGAACAAAGAAATCTTAAGTATAAGAGCTTAAGAGCTTCGTTTGTCATTTGAATAGTAGAATCACTAGAATAGGCCAACTCCAAACTAAGGCACCCGCCAAAGACGCTTCCAAAGGAACTGCTCGGTTTCAAAAGTATTAATAAGACTTTCTTAGCTGTGATGAACTATGAACTATTACGATGGGGAAACATCTCTAGCTTGAGCATTTAATGTAAATGTTCTCTTAGTTAAGTGGGATTGAGGAGGAAACAGTGACCATGAAAGGACTCACCTATGGGAGAATT
Organism: Rhinolophus ferrumequinum; assembly: GCF_004115265.2. Classification (NCBI taxonomy): domain Eukaryota; kingdom Metazoa; phylum Chordata; class Mammalia; order Chiroptera; family Rhinolophidae; genus Rhinolophus; species Rhinolophus ferrumequinum. The sequence goes on from NC_046292.1 coordinate 81,042,518, forward strand.
CAAGGATTCCTTTTTCATGGGCCATGTGGTTACTGAAAATGGTTCTTAAAGATTTGAGAACCAAGTTTGATTCAAAACTTCTGCTTAAGTCAGTTGTTTTTCTTTCAGACATGAGATGAGAAAGTCAACTAAAATGTATGACTTGTTATGCTTTCTAACTAATAACTGGCCTGTTCATCCAGTGAGAAATGAATACAATTCTCCTTTTCTTTTATTTTAAGGAGGGTGCAGCTCACAGTGGCCCATGTGGGGATCGAACCGGCAACCTTGCTATTATCAGCGCCACTCTCTAACCAACTGAGCTAACCAGCCACCCTTATTCTCCCTTTCTTGAGAGATATTAATTTTTAGCACTGGCTGGGGACAGGGGACCCAGTTTCAAATCCTAGTGTAGCCAGATAACTATATGACTTTGGCTAGCAGCTTAACCCTTTTGGCCTCAGTTTGCTTATTTATAAAATTAAAGGTGTTAGAGGCAATGACAGTGAGTGTCACTGGAGCTCTAAAGTGCTCTAATGCTATTTTTCAGATCCCAAAGATGAAATTATGAAGTGGGTGAAGAAACTCACAAATAGTCTCCTTGAGATATAGGCACAAAGCCAAAAGTAAAAAAAAAAAAAAAAAATCTCTGAATAACCCAATCTGAAAGCAGTAGACCAGATGTGAGGTAGTATTTCATGCAACAAAACTACCTTTCAACCAAAATTTGAAAGATACTTGGATGCTTCATAAAATGGTTTATGGAATGGAATAAACTCATAGTTTATTCACTGCTTCCTGGTAAGTTCACAAATAGCTTTGAGAGATCCTTTCATGGATAAAAGTATGATAGAAATGACACATCCCTATGAATGTCTGACTTTATGAGAAGATCAAAAGATTGTCGGAAAGCAAAGGAAAAGAATACACTGCAAGAAACATGGGTCTGGGAACTTAAGTTACAGTTGTTCATATTACTGTATAGGCTTAAGAGAACATAAGCTCTGAATCAAATGTTCAGATTATTCAATGTTCAAATTATCCAGAGCCCTGCTCCACCCTAACAGTTTTGGGGGACACTTTAAAGTAAATAAAAATGGAAAGAGACGTAGTCTACAATAAATTCACACCGATAAAAAAATGTGTTCCAGAAGGAGCACTGTCTCAGCAGAACTTGCCATTATTAGTAGCGTTGTTCCCTGAGTGAACAATGAGTATGCCTTGAGTGACTAGTCTTAGTCCTCCTAGAGGGGTGATTGTCTAGTTACCTTTTGAATGACTCCTAGTATAGGGCTGTGCACACAGATTATTAATCAATATATTCCAATAGAATCAATTTGTTGAAGCTGAGGTTCTGGGGTCTTTCTCAGTAACTTGTTTCCTTAGAAACTTGACCTTAAACTCATACAAAACAAACTCATTCAGCTCAAGGTCCATCATTGCTTTTGGGGATCTCCCAGTACTTTACCTAGCTTTTTTCTTTAAAGAGAAGCACTGTTTATTTTAGGTCGCATTTTTCTCGAATTGGGATTGGTTTAATCTTAATGTGTCGCTTTACTAAACCGCACCCCAGGAGCAATTCAGTCACTGATGCAGAGCCTGAGGATGTAGCGATCGTGGCCCTGACACAGACCCTTCCGACACTCCACAGGATCTGCTCCTCTCAGAGGAACCATGATTCTCTGCAGAGCAACTGCCAACTGGCTGCCTCCTTCCTCCTGCCAACTGAGAGAAGCATCTATTTATTTATTTATTTATTTATTTTTTTATCTATTTATATTAGTTTCAGGTGTACAAACAACTGAGTGATCAGACATTTACATAACTCACAAAGTGATAACCCTGACAAGTCTACTACCCATCCATCTAATAACTGTACAGTTATTAGTACATTATTGACTGTATTTCCCATGCGGCACTACACTCGCCGTGAGTATTTTTTTTCAATTACAGTTGACATTCAATATTATTTTATATTAATTTCAGGTGTATAGCTTAGTGGTGAGACATTTATATAATTTACGCAGTGATCCACCTACTAAGCCTACTACCCTTCTGACACTATAATTTTTAGAATACTATTGACTACATTTCCATACTGTACTTTACATCCCTGTGACTCTCCTTTAGTTATCAATTTGTACTTCTTAATACATTCATCTTTCTCACTCAGACCCACAACCCCCTTCCCATCTAGTAAACCATCAGTTTGTTTTCTGTATCTACAGGTCTGTTTCTGTTCTGTTTGTTCATTTATTTTGTTCTTTAGATTCCACACATAAGTGAGATAATGTGGTATTTGTCTTTCTCAGTCTGACTTATTTCCCTTAATATAATACCCTGTAGGTCCATCTGTGTTGTTGCAAATGGTCATATTTCATCCTTTTTTATGGCAGAGTAATAGTCTATTGCATAAATGTACCACAATTTCTTCATCCAATCATCTATTGATGGGCATTTCAGTTGTTTCCATACCTTGGCTATTGTAAATAGAACTGCAGTGAACATAGGGGTGCATATATCTATTCAAATTAGTGTTTTGGATTTCTTTGGATAAATACCTAGGAGTGGAATTGCTGGGTCATAAGGTAACTCAAGTTTTAATTTTTTAAGGAATCCCCATACTGTTAAGAAAAGTCTTTTATTTTTTAAATTTAAATTTTTATTTATTGACTTTTGACAAATTAAAATGATATATCTTTAAGGTGTAAAACATGATGTTTTAATATATGTGTACACTGTGAAATGATTACTGCAATCAAACTAATTAACATTTCTATCATCTCCCATAGTTACCATTGTGTGTGTGGTGAGAACACTTGAGATCTATCTATTCTCTTAGCAAATTTCAAGTATACAACCATTATTAACTATCGTCACTGTGCTGTAAGTTTGTACGCTTTAATCAGTATCTCATCTCACCTTTCCCTGCCCCACTCCCCAGCCTGTGGTAATCACCATTCTACTCTTACTGAGTTCAACTTTTTTTTTTTTTTAAGGTTCTACATATACGTGAGATCACACGGTCTTTGTTTTTATGTGTCTGGCTTATTTCACTTGGCATAATGTCCTCCAGTTTCATCCACATTGTTGCAAATGGCAGGATTTCCTTTTTAAGGCTGAATAACATTCTATCGTGTATATATATATGCCACAATTTCAGAAAAGTCTTTTAATCAAGTCTTTTTTGGATGTGATGGTCCCCTGTACATGGAGTCATGACTGGAATAAATAAAGAAGATCGATAACAAATGCTGGCTCAGTGGAGCTGTGACTCTGTGATCATCAAATACTCTAAATCGTCTACCTTTTCCAGACTTCCCAGCAGTGGACTGGGGTCATGAACCTAGTTCTGGTTAATAGATCGTGAGCAGAAGTGATTCCCCTTCCTTTGCTATGGAGATGTTGAAGCCATGTGGTCTAGAAGTATGAAATGGCTACATGCTAGATCAAGACCATCTCACCCATGATAGGCATTACTCCAGTGAAAAATAAACCTTGATTGCTTTAAGCCATTGGAATTTAGGATTTGTCTATTAGGACAGCTGGCATTACTTATTTTGACTAATCAGAGTGTAGTATAACATAGCATTCAAATTCACAATGAGAAAGAAGGAACTAGTGTTCATGATCAATATTGCAATTAGTGCTCTTGATAAACTTGGGTGGAGGTCCATTTTACAGATGTGGAAACTGAGACTTCACAAGAATCCAGCTAATAAATGGTCGATGGAGCTTCCAGTGTAAGGTCCAGTTTCCAGTCCTTGATTGCTCTTTTTACTAGACTCAAACTTTAGTGTGCATCAGAATCACGTTTATTAAAATGCAGGTTTCTGGGTCTCGCCCTCAGAATTTCTGAGTCAAAGTGTGGGTGGATCCTGAAAATATGCATTTTGAATAAGTTCTCAAGTGACACTGATGCCACTGACCCAGGGAGCACATTGTGGGAACCACTGCACTGGACCACCCTGCTTCCCACATTGCATCAGGCATGGGTGTCTTGTGAGATCCAAACCTCAGTGTCAAGTGATATAGATATTCTTACTTATTGTGAACACTGTTACTAAATGCAATAAAAAGCCCAGTTAAGTCCAAGGTGGAAGAAAATCTCCTATTCCCTCTTCTTTCCATGGCTTACCTGTCCCTGGAGCACGTTTGCACACACTAGCCTGAGCCACTGACCTAGAACTCAACCATCCCACACGATCCCTGTGCATCCATAGGTACCTGGGAGGAAAACTCTTCAATAGAAGAACTAAACAAAACCAAACATTTTCGTCAACATGTTTACTTGGAGTAGGAAAGTATCAGATTTGGAAGATGTGTTTCTTTTTGCCACTTACCTCTAAGCTCATTAGCTCAGTTTCCTCACCTACACCATGGGATTCCCCACAGTAGCCACCTGGCAGGGTTATAGTGAAGATTATATCAGGTGAGGTGCTGATGGGAGAGCATTTTATTAACAGCAAAGGGCTCGACAGCCTCAGATAATGTTATATCCGGGGCCATCTCACTGAGTGGTCATCTCTAAACGTAGACAGGCTGCTTTCTCTTTGACTTTTAGCCAAATATTCCAAGAAACGGCCTTTCTTCGTGCCATCTGCTATGACGAGTGACGAACAATAATAATCATTGCAGATTACCCCACAAATGATCAGGAGGTAAATCACCGGAGAACCAAAGTGCTCCCCTTATCTATTTCAGGTTAAGATGAACCCCTTAAAAATGTGGCCATAGAGCCGCCTGGAGGATTCACCCATTCTCTGCTCAGTCTGTAGTTGAATATAGCTGTACTCCTGTGCCCCAAATTTGAAATGCTAGTGGAATAATCAGCCATTTACAAAAGCTATGAAATGGAAAACAAAATAAGACTCCCTCCCTACCCCCCAACCATGGACGCTTTTTTTTTTTTTTTTGAAACTTTTGCAAGTTTTAAATACTAAGGTCAATTCTGTTCCTGCTGTGTAAAAAGCAGCTCTTTTGTCCTCCACACTTACTATATCATTGAAAAATGCACAGCGGCTGGGCAGCTGCGAGTCACAAATATAGAGCATTGGAAGTGCCTGACAAGATGTGGCTTTGTTCCTTGACATCCAGTGTGGGGCTTGCAAACTGTGACTTCTCTCCTAGACACACACATACACACCCAGTCAGGGGCTCAGAAACTCCGTCTTGGTAACAGGATGTCAAAACCTCATTCTTTATTGCATTTGTTAACACATGGAGGCTGGGTGAGAGGGCAAGAGTCTACAAACATCTCTGTAAGCCTCTAAGACACGTTCAATGGCTGTGGGTCCCTGTGATGCGTGGCTCATGCCTCAATGCCAGAATCTCTACACATGTGGTTTTGAAGTTTTCTTCTATTTCCTCTCAATATGCCTCACTCAGATCTTATCAGGACAGCTTTCTCACCTTTCATTTAACAAACAAATGCACACAAAAACAACGAATGTGTTGGTGTCCTTAACCTTTCTATCAGACAGGTAGTGCTATAGCCTCGACTCAACTCAGCACCTTTCAGAAGATGTCAGCATTTCTGAAGGGCTTTTAAAAAGAATTTTCTATTTTGTGCAGTGAGGTGATAGGAGATGTCACATAATCTGCAAGCTGATGAGCTACCTGAAGAAGAGCTCATGTGTTTGTCATGCAAATGCTGCGGGACTCAATACCTACATCCAAGTCACATTCTGCTCTGATCTCGCTGGTTCCGTCACTCAGTCTCAGCTTGGTGACTGCTAGCTAATGTCAGTTTTCTTTATGGGAGGTCTCAGAATCCACAGAAAAGCCCATCAATCTGAGCCACTTGGTGCTTATCCAAAGTGATGACGACGGTGAGTGATGACGGAGCAAGGCTGCAAGGGCCAGGTCTGCAAGACAGCCACTTCCAAACTTCACTCAAGTCTATTCTCTTCCCTTCTTTCTTTCAGGTGATTCATCGTGACGCACGTCCAGGGCTCACTAAGTCAGTCAAAGTTGAATTGAATCCATAAAGCCTTTGACTGTTATTATTATTTTTAGAAAGTGCTTTTGTAGCAGAAGAAATTACCTAGCGTGGGGAGATGCCAGCTCACACTTAGCCTCAGTCCTTAGATTTTCAGGGAAGATGCAATTTGTCACCTTGGAACTAGGCTCTGGTGTGTCAGATGCAGCACTAACCATAAACAGTATGCCAGCTACAGTCAGAAGTCAGGATTACTGTGTTTTATTACCTGTACTATAAGCATAAAAAATGGATTTCAATTTTCACCCCTGAACGTGGTATTATGATTTAAAGCAGCACAAAATCCTCTGTACATATTTCACATTCTGCCTATAGTGACTATAGTGTGGAGTACTTAGGAACATAAAATATAGATTTAATACCCTTTCTTTCTAGCATATTATCAATTTCTACATAAGAAAGACCATCATAACGGTTCCTGGGGATGATCGGGCTTATTGGTCCACCTTCTCTATCTCATTCACCATCCTCCTGCTTCTAAAGTGACGGCAGTGATAAGCAGTAAGGAGAACAGAGTGAGAATTTTGGTGTTTTTTGAAGGAGGGTCCTACCTATGATCTACACATGCTGCTTAATGTTGGTTTTTCACGCCTTAAGTATAGATTCAAACTATCAGCAATCAGCAGGTGCTTTAATCTGAAGTCCGTCTGATTCCCAGACTCATGGGCATTAAGGAAAAGAAAGCAGTTATGGCTATTTCAACCAACTTCATCCAACCTACTGTATTCTTTAGTTGAGTCATTTGTAACATTCGGAAAACTGTTTGACTCAATTTCTGAAACAGAGCGAGCTGGATCTCAAGTTCTTTTTAGGAATATGGTATATTGCTTTAATGATTAATCCACAAAAATATATGGTCAAATTAATTTAGATCCTACAAAATATTAATTCCAAATTGCTACAGACACACATTCTCACATTTACATTTATAACACACAGAATAGTTCTGTCTCATCAAAATGCACAGTGTGTTCACATGTGACGTATGAGCATACTGTAGATAGGAAAAATTATGGCTTCCAGGTCAGAAATTAAAATCAGGGGCCCCAGGCTGAGATGTGGTCCTTAAGTTGAATTTAGTCCCTAGGTACATTCTGCTTGGTCTGTACAGTGTTTTAAAAATTTGGAATTTTCATTTAAAAAATCCTGATTTTTCTTCAGGCAATCTGACAAGCTGGTCCTTCATTCCTGCAAACCCACAGGGGGCTAAAGTTGAATAGTGAGAGTCCCTATAAATAAGGGGTAGACTTGCCATCTCACCCCAATTCCCAACATTTCCTGTTAACAATCTTAGAACTTCCTGCTCCACTTATGTTCAATATCTCTTTGGTCCTGGCCTGCGTTTGAGGCCCCTTTCCTTAGGTAGATTCATTTTATATGTCCCTAAATATTATGAGTTTGTGTCTCCCCAAAATTCCTATGTTGAAATCGTAATTCCCAGTACCTCAGAATGTGACCGTATTTGGAGAAAGGGTCTTTACAGAAGTAAACAACACCATTATAGTGGCTCCTAATCCAATTTGATTGCTGTCCTTATAAGAAGGGGGAAACTGGACACAGAGGCACACATAAAGGTAGAAGTGAAGATGTAGAAAGAGATCAGGGTGGTGCATCCACAAGCCAAGGACCGACAAAGTGCAAGCAGACCACTAGAAGCTGGGGGAGAGGCATGGCACGTTCTCCTCCACAGCCCTCAGCAGGAACTAGCCCTTCCGACACCTTGATCTCAAACTTCCAGCCTCTAGAACTGTGAGATTATACATTTTTGCTGTGTAAGCCATTCAGTCTTCGGTACTTTGTTGTGATAACCCTAGAAAAAAACTAATACTCCGAGTCGTTTAAATTAAGTATGTTCCTTTGAGTATCAGGAAAAATCGTGAGTGGCTTCAATCACTGACTACATCTCATCTAGATAAAGGACATCACAAGGAGAAACATTCTAAAACCAAGCAGCCAGGCTTCCAAGAGCTTCAAGAGCTCTTCCATAGAGATGTTTCCAAATATAAGTGGGGACCTCTGCCTGCTGCAGCTCTCAGGTGGGTGCTGACAAACTTCTGGTCAATCATGACTGCAAAAGAGATGATGACAGTTTGCCCCTGAGTGGGTGGGTGACATTTTAGTGGTGAAGAGATAATTTAGAGGCACAAGTACTTGTATGCCAGGGAGGCAGAGGACCTGAATCCTCATTTACTCCTGAGCTTAATTTAGATTACACACTCCTACATATATACTGCAAGGCATCTTCCGCTTTAATTTTCAGTCAGCGCCTCTTTTCCCTCTGTGTGATCTAAACATTACAGAGGGTATTGGAGGGGACTGAGGGAGAGGATCTCAGCAGGAGGGGAGTGGGCCAGCTGGGGCTGAAGAGCTGGCTGTTCCCCAAGGGGCGGCCTAAGTGCACTGGCCGAGTAACCAGGAAAGGTCATGTTTCAGAGTCTTCGTTCCTTTCTTTTACAATAAGTAGTCCTGGTGACTTACAGAACGATTTACTTTCTGAAGGATGTTCCGGAAACTAAAGCATTACCTCTTTAGGGATCCCACTTCTCTGTAGCCCCTGACAAACTCCATTCCAGTGGTCCTGAACTCCACCCTCTGCGGAGGAGGTTTCATTTCTTTGACAATCAATGTCCCAACCTGGACAGTGGAGAGGGCTAGAAGGCGCTGCCCTGGGTGGTCAAGAGATCACTCTGACAGGCCACGCTAACTCCGAACATCGAGAACCAAATCTCCTCGTCTGAATTTTTAAATGATTTTTTGGGGGAGGGGGTGGTAAATTGGATTTCAAATAATTAAAATGGAGTCATGTGGATGAAATAGGGTTTTGGGGGGAATAAAAGGCTTGGTAAGTGAAGCGAACTAGAAGTGGATCTAATGGTCAAGAGCACATAGTTGGGCAGACCACTTCCTAGGGTTCAGGTTGAAGGGAGCTGAGAAGACACCCAGAGAGAAATCAGCATGGTATTGCATTTGGCGGGGTTTGGTAGGGGGAGGAATTGTCCTGAGGTCTCTGCATTTCCACGGACTAGAGGTCACTGGAGATGAAAACCCTGCTCACATTGCCCTGAGAAGGGACCCTCAGGCCTGTGGACTCTAAGCTTTTGAGGACTCCATTAACACAAATCTAAGCACATATGACGACAGGTGCCATTTCTTTATCTAGAAGTTATATAAAAGTACTACTGCGCTAATATCATATGCACATTACAATACGGCCATATCAACTTAAAATGAATGATATAAAATAAAATAGAAGTTCTACAGGGTTCGTCCCTCCCATGTCTAAGTAGATGGCCTTGTTTGTCCCTTGGTTCTTTGCACTTATCCTGAGTCTGTACAGTAGTCCCCCCTTGTCTGTGGGGGATATATACCAAGACCCCCAGTGGATGCCTGAAGCTGTGGATAATACTATCTTGTATATACTATGTTTTTTCCTATATATACATGCGTATGATAAAGTTTACTTTATAAATTAGGCACAGTAAGAGACTAACAACAACAACTAATGACCAAACAGTATAATTACAACAATGTACTATAATAAATGTTATGTGAACGTGGTCTCTCTCAAAATATCTTGTACTGTACTCACCTTTTTACTTAAAGGAAACAATTTATGGCTTCTCTTCAGCATATCCAAATTGCCAGCATCACTCCTCTTGTGCTTTGTACCCATGAGTAAGTAAAACAAGGATCACTGGAACACGAGCACTGTGATACTTTGATAGTCAATCTGATAACTAGACGGCTACTAAGTGACTAATGGGTGGGTGGCGTATACAGCGTGGATACACCAGACAAAGGGATTCACGGCCCGCGCAGGACAGAGCAGGACAGCCTGAGATTTCATCACGCTACTCAGCAGGACGTACAACTGAAAACTTATGAATTACTTCTGGAATTTTCTATTTAATATTTTCTCACCATGGTTGACCGTGGATAACTGAAACAGCAGAAAGCAAAACTGCGGATAAGGCAAGACAACTTTGTACCTAAGAAGCAGAGCAATAGGCATCCAGTTGATCACGTGCACGTGTCTAGGGCAGCCCACTCTTCTCAAATGGTGGTTGATTGAAATAGTTATTTATGATCAAAACCTCCAGATGACTTGTTGACTGAGGTTAAGGAGAAGCTGCTCAACAGCATCAGTGAGAAAAACAGTTTTCGAGGAACAATGTGTATGTGTTCTTCTATAGAAACTCTGCCTTACAGCTTGACCTCATTTTGCTTGACGTTTCTGCTCCCCACTTCCAATTTGGAATTACCCTTGGAGTGCTGAATTTTTTATAATGCTATTAAAACTGTCAAGCTAAAATTGTATTTTATATCTTGCTTACTCCATGAGGACTACAGATTTGGCCACATGCTTTTCACAGAATTTAAGATTTCCAGCACGTTTTGCTACTTCAAAGAGCCAAAGAATGCCACAGCCTCGTAGCTTCAGAAATGCAAGCTTTACAATAGATTCCTACATACTTTTAGCTACTTTTTACAATAATGAAGCTCACATTTTGCATGTAGTGATCAGAAGACCTAATGTAACCCCCCGGATTAGGGGAGGAAAGCCCAACGAGGGCAAGTGACTCCTTAGGAAACAGCAGAACCAGAGCTAGAGCCCGGGGTCCTGACTGCTGATTCGTTCTCTCTCCACCACTGTCACCTTCTGGTTCTCAGATTTCCCCTTCATCAGCCCCTTCTTCAGGATAAATGAGTGGCTGGAGGCACGAGGCTGGGTTCTTATTCTAAAGGGAATGGTCCTTAAAACTCCTTGGGTGTGAATCTGTGGCTACACTACTTCAAAGGAGACCCTGACGTGCAGATTGGGCCTACCCACTGGATTTTCTGAACTCTGTACAATCTTGTCCACCTGCTACACACTCCTCAGATGGTGTCTCCTTTCGGTCTGGTTCCTGTCATCCGGCTAGAGATGCCAAGGGTCTTGCTACAAGGCAATAAACACTAACAAGAAAAACAGCAAAGATGAAGAGTGCAAAGACTCAGAGCAAGGATGCAGACCAGCTCGACACCTTGATCATGCACACACCCCCTCTCTCCTTCTGTCTTCCTCTCCCTAGTCAGCGTGTCTCCTTCTAACAACCAGGGAGAGAAAGGGGTGGGATTGGATGCGTACTATGGTAAATCTTCAGTGGATTTTAGGAATTCTAAGCCGTATTCAAGTGCTGCTAGAAGAGGAGGGGTTGATTTACAAGGATAAGGCTTCAGATGTAGAAAACTTTTTGCAGAGCATGGCTGCTCTATGTCTCTTCTCGCCTCTGAGTTTTGCCATCACTATTGCCAGTTGGTCACAGTGGTGGTGTGTGGATATAGATACAGGCATGAGGAGCTGGGGGCTGTCTCTCTTTTGGGAAGTATATTCTGGGATAACAACGGACTTTTTGACTTTGTCAGTTACCTCCAGGTGGAATGGTTCTGCAGCGGACAAGCAGAATGGCCAGCTGTATACATCTGTACCAGCTGTTTTCTGTATCTCCCATTTTTCTCTGTGTCTCCATAGGAGATACCACCCTGGGCATCCAGATGTGCTGGCATCTCACATCTGCAGAAGTCTTCCATTTTCCCCACATACCTGGAGCTCTGCCTGTATTGTAGCAAAGCTGGGGAAACGGGGAGTGAGGGCAGAGAAATACCATAAAGGATGCCCGCACTCGGGAGGTGGAGCTGAACTTTGAGAAGAGGGGCTGGGGTCAAGGATCCGTTCCTTCTCTTTTTCCCAGTCCCCCCACCACCCCCAAACAGCCCTATTTATATTAGGTATAAAATTAAACAAGCTGATTAGGAAGGAGCTCAGAACTATATCCACCTATCTCATCTTCCCCCAGAGAGACCTGGCTATCTGTACGAGAGGAGACTTAGGGAAGCCAGGACCATTCTCCAAGAGCCCTGAAGCATGCACGTTAAGAGGAACGAAGCTTTAAATAGCCGTAGAAGGAAGAGAGCAAGACCATGGGTGGGAGTTGCATGGACAGAGTTCAGTTCAGTAGAAGGAAGAATGCTTTAACAGTCAGGCTCGCCAACAGTGGGACAGCATCTCTAGAGTGCTGGGAGGAAGTGTCACTGAGGCATTAAGAGACATCTGGAAGACCAATGTGTGGAAATGTGCCGCATTCATTGACAGAGAGAGGGACGGGGTGAGCGGGAGAGAGGCAGGTGGTTAGATATTTCCATTCTATGACTCTAAAGACAACATAATACAAGGAGAAATCACCCACCAGTGTTGACCATGTTACACAGCCCTGTACCATTAAAACAACATCCTCCAGGAGGAAAGCAAGTTAATTTTGAGATAGAAGCTGCCTTAAGTAACCAAATAAACCAGGTGGGAGGGGAGAATGCCAGTGCACCAGTGATGACGTCGACGCCTCCATAACCTCTTTAGGCAGTTTTCTCACTTGTACTTGTGAAGATGCTAAGGAAAGCTACTTGCTGGGGTCGTTGGGAAAAGAAATAATGAAATAATGACAACAGATAACTGAATGTTTCCCATGGGCCAGGAACTGTTTCAAATGCTTTCCTTATATTGTTTAAGTCTTGCAACTCCTCGTTTTACAAATGCAGAAACACAGCCAAAGAGAATGTGAGTTACTCAAGGCTATACAGCTAGGAAGACGGGGAGTAGGATGACCCGGGAGACATCTACACATCGCACCCAAACACTTAGCACAGTGCTTGGGACAAAGTGAGAGCTCAGGTGTTAACTATTAATACAGAGAGGCAGAGCAATATGGTGGTCAACAGGGGGCGCTCTGGAGCCATTCTGTGTATCGTACAAAGGCAACTGAAATTCTCTACGCCGTGAGTTCTTACCTGTAAAGTCTGCACAAAATGCCTATTTCATAGGGACGCTCAAAGATGAAGTGATTTAATGCATGCAAAATGTTTAGAAGAATGCCTGGCAAATATAAGCGCTCCACAAATGTTAGCTAATACCATCTAAACACGCCCTAGCTTATAAATACGCAGACAGGTGTTCAGTGTATTAACATAACATACTCCAGGCCTATGTCTGTAATATCCACACATAAAGGGCAATCACTCAAGAAGGGTCTCAGTTTAGTAAGGCGGCATCATTCACACTCACTGATCTCTTCTGGTTGCACAGTACAGCAGAAAGTGCTTTTTTGTCACTGCTCTGTGCTTAGCCAAACCACAAATCCAATGTACAGGACCTTAATTCTATTGGATGGTGGTGATATTTTCTACAGGTGGTTCTTTCTGGAAATCGGCCTCTCAGGTTCTCCCTGAACCTTCAATCAAGTGACATTTCCCAGATGTGGATGAATGAAGGGGAGGGGACAACAGAAGCAAACCTGGAGAAGAAATGAAATGTTTTCCACTAACTTTTTCTGCAAGCAAAGCTCTTCGAAAGACACCCAGGACTGATCTGGGGATGGAGACTGAATTCTTCTACCCAAATCTGTAGAGCTGGCGGTTCGGGGGTTTTACCTGGTGAGCTTGGTGCCAATCTGCTGCCTCAGCTCCAGTCTCTCCTCATCTGTCTGCCTGGGAAGGATGTTCTTTTCTTCTAGCTCTCGCTTGGAGGGCCTGTTGCTGAGTTTGATGGCTAAGGAGTCCTTCCTGCACACCTTCATGGCCAGGGAGCCTGCCGGAGGGAGAAACAAGTTAATAGAAAAATGAAGTTGGGTAAAGTGGGATCTGTTTGGAGTGGGAGTGGAAGTGAGGTCACTGCCAGAGGTAATGTTCTGGGATTGTTTTTCCTTGTCAACATTAGAGGTTCTGAGCAACTAGCCAGGGCAGGGCTTCCTTCCATCTGGAATAAACCTGTGGTTCTCAATCAGGGGTCATCTTTACCCCCAGGGAACACTTGACAAAGTCTAGAGACATTTTTGGTTGTCCAAATTGGGGTGCGGTGCGGGGTAAGGGTGCTCCTGGCATCTCCTGGGCAGAGGCCAAGGATACTATTAAACACCCAACAGCGCACAGGGCAAGACCACCCCCCTCCCCGCCACACACGACAAAGAATTATCTGCTCCAAAATGTCAGCAGTGCCGAGGTTGAGAAAGACTGGTATAAAACATTCAATTCTTTGGGCAGGAAACAATGCTCAGAGGCTGAGCAGCTGCTTCTTCCACTTATGGATGACATTGGCCTGTGGCTGCCCACTCCACCTCCAGCTCTTCCCTTGACATTATTTTGATCATTTCGTTGCTCACCAGGCCTCCTACCAAGTGGGAGGAGGAGACCCGGAAGTAGCAAGTCTGGAAGGTCCCTCTGGATTTTATTTAGTAGTGCCCGTCTTTCTCCCTCCATTGGCTTTAGGACACCGGCTTTGGAGTGAGACACAGCTGGCATCAAACGTCAGCACAGCCACTTAGTAACGGAGAGGCTCTGGGCAAGCCACTTACCTCTCCCCTTTCTTCCCTTCTCTGTAAAATGGAACAATAGTGTCTATGCCAGTGGGGGTTGTAAAATGTAGAAAAGCAAGTAAGATCTTAGCATGTGGTCTGGCACACGGTCTATATTCAGTGAAAGGTTGCTATTAACCTAAATTCATTTATCAAAAAGTTGATCAAATATTAGTCTCTAATCCCTTAACTAAAATTTATTTATTATTCATGGCCAAAGTGACATATTTTGAACTTTGCTTTCTTTATTTCTTCTCTGTGTCTTAGCACATTTAAAGGCCTTAAAGAAGAAATTTAAATTCAGGCCTTCTAGAGTTGTTGAGGTCTGCTTAGAATGAATGGTGAGTTTGTATATTATGCGGACTGGAACTGAATTTTAGGGTCCCCGTCCCTTTCCTAAGGGAAGCAATCAAAGAAAGAAAGAGCCATCTAAGAAGTAGCAGGTGGTAGAATAGTGGTGCAAGTTTTAGGGCCATGAGGGTGTTTAGAGGACGTTTACACTTTGAGCTTGCTAATGAAGACACTGAGGCCTTAAGGGTCCATGGAGCTTCCTGTGACCCGGGGCCACTTGACATTGGGCCTGGATTAGAACCAGAGTGTTGGGCAGCTCCGTCAGTACTCTGCCATAAGCCAAGCCTCCCACCCTCCTCGAACACTTTGGACACACGCACTGGTGTACAGCGAGCTGTCATCATCCTCGTCCTCTTCCTCCTCTTCTTCTCGTGTGTAGAGGCAGGAAGAGTCTTCGTAGTCTGATTCATGAGGCACATTTTCTTTATTGTCATCACATTCAATCACAACAGTTGGCACTTGTCTTATTTCCGGAAGGCCCAAAGGTCCTGCTTTTGTGACACCGTCACTCGAGTGCAAACCAGAGCTGTGGTAAGAAGTGGAACAGGGGACCCGCTGCTCAGAGCTGTTTTAAGAGAAGGAAGAAAGAACACACTCATTCTGGCTAACATGTCATATAAGTGCGTCCGAACATTTTTAATATCAGTTGTCCAGTTCTAAGAGACCAAGGGTCTGCAGGGCAACGGAGGTCTCATTTCTCATCTTCCAGCCAAACATTTTAGGGCAGCAGAGTTTTCTGATGGTGGTAGCAGCATGGAATAGGAAATGAGAATTCTAATTCCCTGTGGATGGATGGTGGTGATGCGAGCACAGCGATGTGAACATACTTAACGTCACTGAACTATGTACTTTAAAATGGCTAAAATGGTAATTTTTTTTGTCCTGTGTCTACCAAAATTAAAAAAAATAAAAACACAAAATTACAAAAAAATGAATTTTCACTCCACAAATATTTCTGGATAGGATCCATATCTCCAAGTACCAAAGGAAAGTTCATTTGCCTACACATCTCATAGGAGGAGTAAAAGGATTAATTTGATGGTGAAGTTAGAGATCCAGGAAAGAAAAAGATAATGCATGGGGTTTTAGCTTTCAAAGCTACATACAGTGTGATTGCCAGGGGTTGAGTGTGGTATAGACTGTTTGAAATGTCATGGACAGAGATGCTGGGGACCCATATGTGAATATCAGGATGGACATGTTCCAAGGATGACAGAGAAAGTTCTCTCCCAAGGATGGTACCAGACCCTCAGCAGCCACAGGTAATGACAGTCTGGTTTTTTTGTAGGTCAATTTTCCCGGAAGCAATGATAACGATATTTTTGGTTTCATCTCTTACGTCAAGCCAATTCAGGTAAAATACATTTCTTAATTAAAAGTGATTTGCTCCATAAATAAAAGCCATATAAGTTCCTTGTAGGAAAATTAGGAAATGCAGAATATCAAAAATAGAGAAAATAAAAGTTATTTTATTAATAGAGTCTAACTTAGGCTCCACGATCAATTTAGAATCCTTTTTTATGACAGGCTCTGAATGAAGTCCAGCAAGAATAATGGGCCAGAAACGCATAGTTAAATTTTTATAATTCTTTTTCAGATTAACTGGAAGTAGAATTTATATCTTTCATTTAAGGCATTTCTCAATATAGCAAACTCAATGCATTTACCGTTTAAAAGTATTTGACATTCATAAAATAACAGAATGTGAGGTTATACTATATATCGATAAATTTTACATTAGAATAATTATCCAAAAGGAAACTCTTACTCATGACATATGAAGGCATGATAGTATCCTCTGAAACTTTCAATTATACTTTAAATTATTGCTATTCTAATTTAAATTCAATTAACTTTCTTCCTTCCATTGTTTCCAAAGGGCTGTTTTGCTCTTTGTATTTTTCATATAACTCTTCAGTGACACAAATGGAAAATCTAGTTAACACATTATGAGCTCTGATTTTCAAGGCATTGAACTCAATCAACTTAAAAAAAAAAAAAAAACCTCTTCAACTACGGAGTAAGATTAAATCAGTATTTATAAAAACATAGCATCTTATTAGACATTAGCAGTTTTAGGGGCCCATTTCCCACTGAGTTTAACACAAATGGCAGTGAGACCAGGACGGGGGCGTGCATGACAGATGGTCTCTGGGGTGACAAATACAACAGTCGACTGAAAGGTGCCTGCTACTGCCCCACCTCGCATGGCGGCCCTTCCACCAGGCAACAACATGCACTGTGTTCCAACTCTGCCTGGATTGGGTATTAAAGGAAGCAAGGATGGAAGAGGCAAAAATGTAATTCCACGGCTCATGTTTTGCCCCACCCCTGCCTTCACCTCTCGCTCATTTATAGATTAATTAGCCATGGTTCCAACAAAGGCAAAGAGCTGGGAGTATGAGGTGTGAGGAATGAAAAGTAGCCAATAGAAAGATTTTCATGTGTGGTAGGAAAAATTTTTGGAGGGAAAAAAAAAAGTTGGAAACCAGAAAGTTCCTTAAGGGAGAAGGCTCCAAACTCGCAGGAGGATGGCAAAAGGAGAAATATCATGCAAAGGAAGATAAAAAAAAAACTTATAAGCAGTCTGTGATAAACAGGAGTCTGGTTTCTCCTCCCTCAAAGACACACGGGAAGCGTGAAACCTTGAATAGAATGGGATTATAAGGCTGATCCCCCAGCTGCTTAGGCAGGTACTAGATATCATGCTACCAGCCATATAAAATAGGGACCAGCCATGGTGATCAGCGACTGCCTGTTGGGGGCGCTACAGAAACAGCTGGAGACCCCGCCTGGGCAAGCAGGTTATCATCCTGAAGTGTGAATCTAGCAAGCAATAGAATGTCTAATTTCCCATAAGGATGAAGGTGTTTTCAAGGAAGCTAGGTGAATCCACCAAAAGGGGTTTACAATATTCTATTAATAAGTATCGATTGACTGCCGACTCTGTCAGGAAAGCTGATGAGAGGAAGAAAGACAAACACCCACATGATCCCATTCATCTGGTAACTCTGGAGAAGTACAGGAGAGCAAGAAAAGACAAATGAGAGTGAGGAGTTAGCTGAGGAGGCTGGGAAAGTTATTATGGGACCTCAGTTTGAGGTCCCATACATATAAATTCGAGTCCAAGTTTTACCACTTACTATCTTTTGACATTTGTCAAATTATTTGACCTCTCTGAGCCTCAGCTCACTCGACTGCACATTCAGGGAAACCTCACCGTTCTTGTAGGGCTGGTGCGTGCGAAGTGTCCCATTGGCCACACCCTCAAGTGAGACCCTCACTTGTTATTTATACAACTGACCTCCTAAGTGGTTTCAAAACACTCAGTTGTCAGAGCAACTTTCTGAAACTCAGATCTCGTCGTCTCACCCATTAGAACTCTGAATGTCCTCACTATCTGCAAAACCAGTGCTCCAGGAGTGACACAAATGGAAAACCCAGTTAACACATCACAAGCTACACTATTCGAAGCAAAGAACTAAACCGACTTAAATGTAGAAACTCATTACATTTGGCCTCCACTCCGATGGTTGTGGGCAGGAAGGGGAACACACAGCTGCACATCAGTCTTAGTAACGCTGGTTTTACATAGTGGAGTTGTCTCTTAGAAGACCTGCTCTACATAAAAGGTCTCACTACTAAGGAAAAGTGAAAACCATTAGCCTAGACACAGTCATTAAAACACAGCATGACAGGCAATGATTTGCACAATCTGACCCATATTATGAACGCGGCGTCTGTCTCCATATAACACACCCCTTGGTCATTCACTGCACGCTCTTGGCCTTGAATGTGCTCCCATCCCTCCGTCACCTTGTCAGTTTCTATTTATCTTTTTATACTCGTCTCAGGGAATATGTTGCCTATGTTCTTGGGAGATCCCACAACTGTGAAAACTGTGAACATCTGTTTGCTTACTATTTTTCCTTTCCCAACCAAGCTGTAAGCTCCCCGAGGGACAGGGATCACGTCTACTTCATGTGCGTAGCAGGTGCCAGGACCATGTCTGACACAAAGTGGACACTCAGTAATTGCTTATTGTTTTTGCCGAATGAAACATGGGCTGGAATCACTGATACTTAGGCGCATTTGTAAGTGGTTGACACATATTATTCAAAGGGTACTAAGAGATCTTTTTTTTTTTAATTTTCAAGGAGGCATCTGGTGGTATGTTGCAGGGCTACGGGGCCCCTGACTTGGGTGGCACTTTTATCAATGACTTAATAACAAAAGGGCATCCTCATCACATAGGTGGAAGAACTGAGGTAGAGAAGGAGAGAGTGAACAAAGCAAACATGTATTGAATATGTCCTCTACTGTTCTAGAAACGTTCACATCCAGTATCTCATTCCATCTTTACGACAACTTTGCAGGAGAGATGTCATTATCCTCACTTTATTAAGCAGGAAATAGAGGCTCCGAGAGGATAATAAGTAGGCCTATGAGGACACAGATAGCAAAGGAAGGAGGGAATTCGAATCCACTCTGTTTCAATATGCTATATCCAAAAATCGAAGTGTGCTACCTGTAAGGTTGCGTACTTTGATTAAACACAAGCCTCACTAACTATACACACGCAAAGTGGAGAGATCATGCCTTGTCAACATGTAAAAAAGGTGCGTTATTACTTTATAAATATTTTAAATCTTACTAACCAGGGTAAGTAATAGTGTTCTTTTCTGCTATGGTCAGGCCATAGCTGGGGCACTGAGTTTAAAGGACTCAGACAGTGGATTACATGGTGAAGATGGTTAGAGGACTCACCTGTTTTACCTACTGTCATGGCGGCTTTTGCCCCAAAATGCCAGAGTTCAGGACTTGCAAGAGAGCCTCAAATATTTACTCTGTGGTTCTTTACAGAAAAAGTTTTCTGACTCCTAGTCTAAACCAGTATTTCCTAAACCTCAATTACACTCACACTCCTTAATTTTTCTTTGTTTTGTGGGTGCCATATTTGAAGTCCATTTACATGATTATTTACTTTGTATTTTTATATCAACACTTACAGAAACTTAAATACTAATGTAGCTTCATCTTAAGCCATAGTATCTTAGTAATCATAGGTTTCATAGGCTAATTAAAATAAATATGTGACTATTAAAACTTTTATAATAGGTTGTTCTAAACTTGCTTTATGTGCCACCAGTGATGTACATATCACATTTTGATGAAATGATGGCCTAAACCAGCTTGTCTCAATGGCAGCATGGTTGACATTTTGGGCTAGACAATTTTTGGGGAGGCTGTCCTGGGCATTGCAGAATGGTTGGCAGCACCTCTCGTTTCTACCCACTAGATGCTAGTGGCATCTCCTCTAGTTGTGACAACCCAAAATATCACCAGACATGGCCAAATGTTTTCCAGGGGACAAAACTGCCCATTTGGGAACCACAGACCTAGAGTATCCACAATGGCTTTGCCACGTGCTGCATTCTCAGAGTTGTACCACGTGAGTCTTTTCTACAGCAACTTTGGTACTATCAGGAATTTGCAGGATTTGGGAATGATGAACTGTCCAGATCCAATCTCCCAAGTTCCCGACTTGCTGTGTCTCAGGCTGGCACTTTGAGGGCTGTACCAACAATGTGACGCTATTAGAGTTCCACTGAGTAAGTTATTTGCAGCCCTGCTCTCATCCCAGAGTAGTTACCCCATTAACACAAGAGCTCCAAGCTGACTCTTGAGTGAAACAACTTTTCTCATTATGTCGCCCAGATTAGTGATTTACAAAATGACACTCTAGTGGCCTGAAAGAGTCACCACATTTTCCACAGTACCTGTCAAACTCCCTGAGGAAAAGCTGACTCACGTAATCAGATCTATTCTAGACCATTTACGTCAAAACTCTTTGAAATTAGGCATTTAGTTTACTTGGAATTCAAGTGGCTCTCCTTTCACGTGGGTTGTGTTCACTCTTTCTCTTCCTGGCGGCTGAGTAGGTACCAAAACATGAGGTAAACATAAAGTCCCCCATCCTAACCTATATGGAGCTTTCCTTAACCCTTACAGGACTATTGTAAGTAACGATGATAAAAGTTAAGAATTTTACTCTTTGACTCATACTGGACTACTGTGTACTCGTATAATGATGATAAAAGTTAACATTTTTAAATGCTCACGTTGTGCCATGTATTGATTCATTTAGGCCTCACAACAACCCTATTAGAAGATACTACCTTGATCCCGCCATTTTAGAGAGGAAAAATGAGGCACATGACCAAGGTCACAGCTAGAGGGATGGAGGCATCGCTGAACAGAGGCAGTAGGATATAGAACCTGATCTCTCACGGATGTCACTATACCCACAACTTGTGCAGAAGCAGCAGTCCTGCAGTGGCTCCAGACCTTTTCTAGAACCTTCTCTTCTCCCCACCACTACTCAGCCTACTCTTTACGGCTGTCAAATAGGTCTGATCATCCAATTCTCGCTATTAAGACCATTGAAGGGTCTCACTGTAAACTGGATAAATTCCATCCTCTTTGGCATGGAGTAGAGGGCACCTCACGATCTGGCCCCACGATTGCTTTCAATCTCAGTTGTTACCGTTTTTTACTGTCTGCCAAGTGTTTCAGCCACAGCAGGCCACCTGCCATTTCCCAAGCACACTGTGGACTTTCCTGCCTCTTCCTTCTGCTCCTGCCATCGTTCCGCCTCAGAGGTACCCCTCCAAGTTTGGCCTGAAGCATTCTACTCACCCTCCAGGGATAGCTCAAATGCCATTTCTTTTGAGCAGCCTTTTCTGATTTTTCCAATGGAAACGAGCCCCTTCTCTGTGCTTCCACAGTTTCTGTTCTCACCTCTGTTCCAACACCTGTCACATTATGTTGTAATTATGTGTCTAAGCATTTACCCCCGACCCTATTGTCTATAAGCTTCTCAAAGACAGAGACTGATTATTAATTATCTTCATATCCCACTTCTATTTTTGTGAATGGTTTTGGAAATGATGGAAACGTCAACTCAATATTTGAACTGAAGTCTCTTGGAATCAGTATAGGTCATATTACATTTCCCATCATTTAATTCACTAAAACAATGATCCCTGACCCTTGAGTCTTGCTGTTGCAGGGAAAGCATCCTTGTGAAAGAGGAATTAAGGTTTTGGAAATAGTGATCTGGAGTTTTTTCCGAAGAAGATAATCCAAAGAGACAAGGCACAGAGATCTATGCAAGGAAGGATGCCATGGGACCTACGTGAGCTGTGTGAGCACAGAAGATATAACAGAGAGAGCGCTTGAGGTTATTATTTTCCAATTCTACACTCACAGGCTGTCGGGCCACTTCAGTTAAGACTGTCCAGAGTTAGGCTGCTTTGTAAGGTGAAGCAGAAGAGAACTATAAGATTTCTTTCTTTATGACATTCTATAATGAATTTAAATAAACATTAAAGACCTTAAATTATTCTACAGGGGGAACAATGATGAGATTCTGCTCCCTGTCTAGGTAGCTCCAAATGATGTAATTTTCCTGACAAATTAAAGGGATGAGTGTGCAAATCCTAAGAGTATTCCATCACCTTCACAAGATGTTGGACAGTTGCACCATTTTGGAAAATTTCCATTCTATTCAATATACCAGAGGGCTCCACAGCTCAGAATGAAGGAGCAAGGCATCTTTCAAATCAACTTCAATAGCTAACACACATGGTCTTTTGCGGGTCCGAAAAAAGTGCTTTGTAAAATGTTCATTAGCTCATTTAATCTCCACAAAAACTGGCAAAGTTAGGAAGGGAATTATTATTTTTATGGATGATGATATTAAGTTTCCGAGGAAATAGGTGAAGTGATCCCAGCAAGGATGTGACTGTGAGTCTTCTCATTCCCGGGCCTGCGCTCTCTCCATTAACTATGCCCTTCCTTCTCCCAGAGAACCCTCATCATATTTTCTTGTGTATGTACATGCTGACTACGAAATGCAATTCCCACCACAAATTCAAAAAAAACATGGAATAATTATCTGTACAATGGAAAGCAAGAAGAACAGAACCCAACTCCTCTTCTGCTATAAATGTTGCTGTGAAGAGTCCCAAGATCAGAGACTATTATGGAACACGGAGGCAGGTTTGCATTCTAGACTTGAGTAGTACAACAGTTTTAGTGTGGATAGCATGTGGCTGGGGGTGAGTAGGGGTGCAGAGAGAACAGAATACAAGGAAGAAGAGAGAATAATTACCAAGCTGGATAATCCAGCCTTGGATTGACAACACTGGAGTGTTGTCAATAGAAGGAGGAATGCAGTGGGTTTCTTGTGGCCACATTTATGTTGTATTTCCTTGAGGAAAGAAAAGCATCGCCATTATCTCCTCCGAGTCCCTTGCTTTATCTTTCTTCACTACCCTGTTCCCATCTTACAGTATATAACATATTCATTCATTGGTTGATCATCTGTCACTGTCACTAAAAGGTAAGCTTGCCAGGATGTGGATTTTGGTTGGTCCTAGCTGTTTCCCTCAGAGGATGGAAAGCCCGAATATCTTCCTCATGAAAAATGAATAAATGGGGAAGAATAAACAGAAGTTTACCAAAACAGGAGGCCTGTTACTTAAAAGAGACACACTAAAGACGGAGGGATTCAGAAAGCTTGAGAGCGAAATGGCTATCCTACTAAATTGGTAAAAAGCATGCATTTCAAACTCTCTTCTTCATTATGACCCCATGACATGTCAGAGAAATAGAAAGCTTTATCCTCTCTGTCCAGTCTCCATCAAGAATAACATTTAATGAGTCTTTTGTTTGGAAAATTCAACTCTCTTCTCTAACCCAAGTAGGAGACACATAGATTGAGACTACAATGGCACCTCTTAGGTCCCCATTCTACCTCCCCCCATTTTCGACTATTTAAATGGTCACAGGTTTCTAAGGAATCCCTAGACTTAACCTTTCATGTCCGTTACTGGTGAGGGAGAAGCAGCTTATAATTCATAACGACATGACTGCTGAGACATCTACAACATTTCAGAGTCATTATAACAGTTGGTCCCTTTTTAAGGGAGCTTTATAACCATTGCTTATCTGCACCATGTGGTAAGCGGCAGATGCATAGTAGACATCTGACTCAAAAATGGGTGGGAGTTATAGGTTATCCAACACCTTTGACACTCTTGTGGGAAATCAAGGGCGGGTTCTGAAATTAGAAATCACTGTATATTTTAAATCCTTAATCTTCATTGAAAAATACTTCGGAACCATTTCACCATCATTTTCAAAGAAGAGTGTGTAATAAAGGGATGTTGCTTTCTGGTATCTGATTTCAAATGCAACCATTGAATAGACATTAATTTCGTCAAAGGACAGAGAAAATTTGTTACTTAAATTTATTATCAAATATGACACTGAAAATGAAATTACACTTCCAGAGGATCAGCTTTTGTAACTTAGTCTGCACAAGCTATGAACAGAGTTTTCAGAGAGGAAAGTGAACAATCAGATGTTTTCTTCTTGGAGATCCAAAACGTGTGAGAAATTATGCTACAAATCGTAGTGCCGGAGGCTGAAAAATGACAGAAATAACCACGGAAACCCAAGAAAGTCGTTAATCAGCTTCATTTTAGGAATGCAGGCACCCATTGTGTTTTTTATCACGGCCTAGGATTAGCCTTCTGAGATAAGACACTGGACATTAGAGGTTTTGTTGTTTTGTTGGACATTAGTCAGCAGGAAATGATGCCCTGCTATATATAGACCAGGGCATGAGCTTCCCTAAGTAGAGAATGTGCTTTGAGCTTTTTTTGTGTTTCCCCAGCAGTGGTAATGAATTTAAATTAATTAATTCACAACCCTTTCTGTCCTTGCAGGGACCGATGGCCCACATTTCTGAAATATTGTCTGGGGTTGAGATGTGATGAATAAAACTGCAAGACATACAGAGTCTGACCAACAGCCTCTCCTTCCCCCACTCCCCGGCGTTCTCCATTTCTGATGGAGGAACCAAACAGTGGTGGCTTTTCCACATGACCTCACCCCAAGACATCAGCGAATGAGCTAGGTCCGCTTGGCTAGATGGTGGTGCCAGGAGGGCAGGATGTGGAATGAGGAGGCCTATGTTTGAGTCCCGACTGGGCCGTTCAGTCGTTATTCATCTAGGTCTTTGGTTCTTCATCATTTCAGTGGAGAAACCTACTTGCCCACCTCATAGGCTCCTGCAGGATCAGAGGATAATGCTGGTTGTGTTGTGCTTTATGAATGTCAATGCTGGTGGTTGCTGTTTTACTTAGGGATGTACTTAAACACTGGCAACCATCGTAAACGAGTTATTATGGCTATCATTCATTAATTTATTAGAACACTTCCTTTAGGGTTTTTATACTTTGGGCCTGCAAAATCTTCCTGGACAATGGCTTCCAAGAGGATCAAAGAATTAAAATTTATGCATTGGGCAAGGCAGGGTTTCTCTGATGTACCTATAGGAATTCAGGCACAGATTCTCTTTTTTGAAAACACGCTTTTTAAAAAAAATCCTCTTAAGACGTTAATGGTTTGTATAGTCGCACCTTCACTTTCCTCTAACGAGTTTGCTCACCACCTTGCAGAGGAGAATCTGTCATGCTCAGTGACAATACTTTGCACTGAAATCTCATCATGCCCCTTGGAATAGCAGTGAAACTACAAAACAGTACCTACAGGCAGCTACTTACATATAAATGATAAATACATGCTTTAAAATCAATGTGCTGACCTAAAGTAAAAGGCTGACAAAACTCTGACTTCAAAGGGTCAAGGACAAATGTCTAACAGACATTTGCAGAATTGCATGAGATTTTAAAGAGACGGTCATCAATATATAAAAAAAGAATCTTTCCCTGGAAACCCATTTCATTTAAAAATGTATGCCATTTGTATGACAATGAACAAAATTCTGAACTTCATAGAAATGCCCCTTCACATTCAAAAACACTTAGGTACTCAGAGTTTTTATTCTTGCTGGGGTACTAATGCACCTCAGCTTATCACTAGAGAACACTCTTATTTGCAGGTGGAAACATTAGTAAGTAACATAAGCCAATACAGTAATTATGTCAGTCTCTTAAGGCTAAAAGAAACCCTGGGGATCATCTAGGGTCAAGGATTAGTCTTGAAAATTTCCTGTGACCCTTGAGGTCACATGACGAAAAGTAATTGTCACCATGATATGTATTCACACTAGGATAATGAATGAATTGTGCTCTTTGAAAGGCCTAAAAATAATTATGGAATAACAGAATTTAAAGATTGAAGGGATTTGGGGGGGGGGCTACTGACGTCAATTTCTTCTGTCCAATGTTGAAATTATTGTTGTTTTCAATATTCTTGAAGGTAGTAATTTAATCCTCAGCTAATAGAACTGATCAACTGAATTAAAATGGGAAAGAAAAATTAATAACTGATTCCAAGGTTGATGCCAACCCGATCCCAGAGCTAACTGCAGACATTAAAAATAAAAAGTGCACATTTGAAATGATATAATAAAATGTCACCTTCATAAAAGCTATGA